>NW_026575132.1:31206666-31875833 GCF_905146905.1 Nyctereutes procyonoides
AACCCTAACCCTAACATGTACCCGAACCCTAACCCTAAACCTTGCCCTAACCCGTAACCTCAACCTAACCCAAACCCTAACCCTAACCCTAAACCCAACCCTAAACCTAACTCTAACCCTAAACCTAACCCTAACCTGTACCCTAACCCTAACCCGTACCCTAACCCTAACCCTAATCCTTACCGTACCCTAACCCTAACCCTAAACCATACTCTAATCCTAACCCTAACCCTAACCCGTACCCTAACCCTAACCCGTACCCTAACCCTAATTCTAACCCGTAACTTTACCATAACCCTAAACCGTACCCTAACTCTAACTCGTACCCTAACCCTAACAATAACCCTAACCCTAACCCATACCCTAATCCGTACCCTAAACCTAAAACTAACCGTAACCCGTACCCTAACCCTAACCCTAAACCAAACCATAACCCTAACCCAAACCCTAACCCATACCCTAAACCTAACCCTAACCCGAAACCGTACCCTAACCCATACCCTAACACTAATCCTAAACCTAACCCGTACACAAACCCTAACCCTAAACCGTACTCTAACCCTAACCCGTACCCAAACCCTAACCCGTACCTTACCCCTAACCCTAACCCTATCTCAAAATCGTACCCTAACACTAAACCTAACCCGTACTCTAACCCTAACCCTAATCCTAACCCTAACCGTAACCCGTATCCAAAACCTAACCCTAACCCGTACCCTAACCCTACCCCTAACCCTAATCCCAAACCGTACCCTAACTCAAACCCTAACCCGTACCCTAATCCTAATCCTACCCTGTACCCTAAACCTAAACCTTACCCTAACCCTCACCCAAAACCTAACCCGAACCTAAACCCTAAACCTAAACCGTACCCTAAACCTACCCTTACCCCAAACCTTACCCTAACCCTAACCCATACAAGAACCCTAACACTAAACCGTATCCGAAACCTAACCTTAACCCGAACCCTAACCCTAAATATAACCCTAAAGAGTACCCTAACCCAACCAGTACCCTAACCCTAAACCTAACCCTAAACCATACCCTGACCGTAACCCTATCCCTAACGACTACCCTAAACTAACCCTAACCCTAACCGTAACCCTATCCCTAACCCTAACCCTAACCCTAACCAGTAACCTCACCCTAACCGGTACACTAAAGCTAGCCCTAAACCTAACCCTAACCCGTACCCTAAACCTATCCCTAATCCCTAGCATAACCCTAACCCTAACCTGCACACTAACACTAACCCTAACCCTAACCCAAACCCGAAACTTGACCCTAACCCTAACCCATACCCTAACCCCAACCCATACCTAACCCTAACCCTAAACCGTACTCTAACCCTAAACCTAACCCATACCCTAACCCTAACCCTAACCCAACCCTAACCCATACCCAAACCCTAACCCTAAACAGTACCCTAACCCTATCCCGTACCCTCACCCTAACCATAACCCATACCCTAACCCTAACCCTAAACCTAATCGTATCCCGTAACCTTACCCTAACCTTAACCTTTACCCTAAACCTAACCCTAAACCGTACCCTAACCCTAAACCTAACACGTACCCTAACCCTAACCCTAACCTGTACCCCAACCCTAACCCTACACCATACTCTACTCCGTACCCTAACCCTAACCCTAAACCTAATCATATCCCGTAACCTTACACTAACCTTAACCCTTACCCTACCTAACCCTAAACCGTACCCTAACCCTAAACCTAACACGTACCCTAACCCTAAACCTAACCTGTACCCCAACCCTAACCCTACACCATACTCTACTCCGTACCCTAACCCTAACCCTAAACCTAACCCTAACCCGTACCCTAACCCTAACCCTAATCCGTACCTTAACCCTAACACTAACCCTAACCCGCACCCTAACCCTAACCCGTAACATTACCTACCCCTAACCCATACCTTAACCCCAACCCGTACCATAACCCTAACCCTAACCCTAAACCTAACCCTAACCCATACCCTAACTCTAACCCTAAAACTAACCCTAACCCGTACCCTAACCCTAACCCATAACATTACCCTAACCCTAACCCATACCCTAACCCCAACCCATACCCTAACCCTAACACTAACCCTAAACCGTACCCTAACCCTAACCCTAAACCGTACCTTAACCCTAACCCATACCCTAACCCTAACTCGTACGCTAAACCTAACCCTAAACCTAACCCGTACCCTAACACTAACCCTAACCCTAACTCTAACCCAAAACCTAACCCATTCCCTAACCCTAACACTAATCCGTACACTAACACTCACCCTAACCCTAACCCGTACCCAAACCCTAACCCTAACTCGTACCCTAACCCTAACCCTAACCTGTACCCTAACCTTAACCCGTACTCTAACCGGTGCCCTTACCCTAACCCGTAAACTGAACCTAACCCAAACCCTAACCCTAACCCTGAACCTAACCCTAAACCTAACTCTAACCCAAAACCTAAACCTACCCCGTACCCTAACCCTAACCCTAACCCGTAACCTAACCCTAACCCTAACCCTAATCCTTACCCGTACCCAAAACCTAACCCAAACTCGTATCCTAACCCTAATTCTAACCTGTACCCTAACCTTAACCCATACTCTAACCCGTGCCCTTACCCTAACCCGTAAACTGAACCTAACCCTAACCCTAAACCTAACTCTAACCCAAAACCTAACCCATCCCCTAACCTTAACCCTAACCCTAATCCTTACCTGTTCACTAACCCTAACCGTAACCCGTACCCTAATCCTAACCCTAACCCTTCCCGTAACCCTAACCCTAAACCGTACCCAAACACTAACCCGTACAATAACCCAAACCCTAACCCGTACCCTAAACCTACCCTAACTCTAACCCGTACCCTAAACCTAACCCTAAACCTAACCCTAACCCGTACCGTAACCCTAACCTTAAACCGTACCCTAACCCTAACCCTAATTATTACCCGTACCCTAACCCTAAACCTTACCCGTACCCTAATCCTAACCCTAACCCTAACCGTATCCTAATCCTAACCCTAACCCTAACGCGTACCTTAACACTAACCCCTGACCCTAACCCTAACCCGTATCCTAACCCTAACCCTAATGCTAACCCTAACCCTATCCCATATGCTAAACCTAACCCGTACCATAACCCTAACCCTATCCCTAACCCGTACCCCAACCCTAACCCTAAACCATACCCTACTCCCTACCCTAACCCTAACCCTAACCCACACCCTAACCCTAACCCTAACCCAACCCGAAACATACCCTAACCCTAACCTATACCCTAACCCCAGCCCGTCCCTAACTGTAACCCTAACCCTAAACCATACCCTAACCCTAAACCTAACCCGTACACTAACACTAACCCTAACCCGTACCCTAAACCTAAACCGTACCCAAACCCTAACCCTAACCCGTACCCTAAACATAACCTGTACCCTAACCCTAACCTAACCCTAGCCGGTAACCTTACCCTAACCCTAACCGGTACCGTAACCCTAACCCATACAAAACCCTAAACCTAACCCTAAACCAAATCCGTACCCTAAACCTAACCCTAACCCGTACCCTAACCCTAACCCCTACTCTAACCCTATCCCCTATACCTAACCCTAAACCGTACCCTAACTCTAACCCTCACCCGTATCCTAACCCTAACCCTAACCCGTACCCTAAACCTAACCATAACCCTAAAACGTACCCTAACCCTAACCCTAAACCGTACCCACACCTTAACCCTAACCCTAAATCTAACCCTAACCCGTACCCAAAACCTACCCTAACCCATAACCTAACCCAAACTCGTACCCTAACTGTAACCCTAAACCTAACCCGTACACTAACACTAACCCTAACCCAAACCGTAACCCATTCCCCAACCCTAACACTAACCAATACATTAATATTCACCTTAAACCTAACCCATTCCCAAACCATAACCCTAACTCGAACCCTAACCCTAACCCGTACCCTAACACTAACCCTAACCCGTACCCTAATCCTAACCCTAACCCGTATCCTAATCCTAACCCTAACCCGTACCCTAACCCTAACCCCTAACCCTAATCCTAAACCGTAACCAAACCCTAACCCTACCCGTTCCCTAACACTAATCCTAACCCTAAGCCTAACACTAACCCTAACACGTAACCTTACCGTAACCCTACCCGTATCCTAACCCTAACCCTAAACCGTACCCTAACCCTAACCCTAACACGTACCCTAAACCTAACCCGAACCCTAACCCTAACCCTAACCTGTACCCCAACCGTAACCCTAAAACAAACTCTACTCCGTGCCCTAACCATAACCCTAAACCTAAACCTAACTCGTACCCTAAACCTAACCCTAATCCGTACCATAACCCTAACCCTAACCCGCACCCTAACCCTAACCCTAAAACTAACCCTAACCCTAACCTGTAACATTACCCTAACCCTAACCCATAGCCTAACCCCAACCCGTACCCTAACGCCTAACCCTAACCCTAAACCGTAACCTAACCCTAACACTAACCCGTACCCTAACCCTAAACCTAACCCTAAACCTAACCTTAACCCGTACGCAAACCAAACACTAAACCCATACCCTAACCATAACTCATCCCCTAACCCTAACCCTAACCCTAACCCTAACCCGTAAATTACCCTAACCCTAAAACGTACCCTAACACGAAAACGTACCCAACCCTAACCCTAAACCTAAACCTAAACCGTACCCTAACCGTAACACTAACCCGTACCCTAAACCCAACCCGCACCCTAACCCTAACCCCTACCCTAACCTTAAACCTTACCCTGCTTCTAACCCTAACCCATATCCTAACCCTAACCCTAAACCGTACCCTAAACCTAACCCTAACCATAAACCTTAACAGTACCCTAACCCTAACCCTACCCGCAACCTAACCCTAACTCATACCCTAACCCTAAAACTAAACCTAACCTGTACCCTAACACTAAACCTAACCCTAAACCTAACCCAAACCCTAACCCATTCCCAAACCCTAACACTAACCCATAACCTAATATTCAACCTAACCCTAACCCATACCCAAAACCTAACCCTAACTCGTACCCTAACCCTAACACTAACTCGTACCCTACCCTTATCCCATACTCTAACCCGTGCCCTTACCCTAACCCGTAACATCAACCTAACCCAAACCCTAACCATAACCCTAAACCTAACCCTAAACCTAATTCAAACACTAAACCCAACCATAACCCGTACCCTAACCCTAACCCTAATCCTTACCCATAGCCTTACCCTAACCCTAAACCGTACCCTAATCAAAAAACTAACACTAACCCATACCCTAACCCTAAACCTTACCCTAACCCTAACCCGTACACTAACCCTAACCCTAACCCGTATCCTAAACCTAACCCTAACCCGCACCCTAACCCTAAATCTAACCCTAACCAGTACTCTAACCCTAACCTGAAACCTAACCCTAAACCTAACGCTAACCCTAACCCTAACTCTACCACTAAACCTAACCCTAACCCATACACTAACGCATACACTAAGCCTAACCATAAACGTACCCGTACCCTAATCCTAACCCTATCCTGTACCGTAAACCTAACCCTAATCCTAACCAGTACCCTAACCCTAACCCTATCCCTAAGCCGTACCCTAACCCTAACCCTAACCACTACCCTAACCTAACCCTAAACCTAACCCTAACCCTAACCGTAACCCTAACCCTAACCCTAACCTGAAACATTACCCTAACCCTAACCCGTACCCTAACCCCAACTCGTACCCTAACCCTAACCCTAGCCCTAAACAGTACCCTAACTCTAACCCTAACCCGTACCCTAACCCTAACCCTAAAGCTAACCCTAACCCGTACCCAAACCCTAACCATAACCCGTAACCTAACCATAACCCGTACCCTAACCCTAACACGTACCCTAACCCTAACCCTAAACCTAACCCTAACCCGTACCCAAACCCTAACCCTAACCCGTACCCTAACCCGAACCCGTACCCTAACCCTAACCCTAATCCTAAAGCTAAACCGTACCCTAACCCTAACCCGTACCATAACCCTAACCCTAACCGCTACCCCTAAACCTAAACCGTACCCTAACTCTAACCCTAACCCGTATTGTAACCCTAACCGTAACCCGTACCCTAACCCTAACCCTAATCCTAACCCATACCAAACCCTAACCCTAACCCGTACCCTAACCCTTACTCGTACCCTAAACCTAACCCAAACCCTAACCCATTCCCTAAACCTGACACTAAACCATACACTAACATTCACCCTACTGCTAAACCATTCCCAAACCATAACCCTAACTCGTACCCTAACCCTAACCCATACCCTAACCTTAACCCGTACTCTAACCCATGCCCTTACGCTAACCCGTAACCTGAACCTACCCAAACCCTAATCCTAACCCTAAACCTAACCCTAAACCTAACTCTAACCCTAAACCTAACTCTAACCCGAACCCTAACCCTAACCCTAACCCATACCCAAACCTTAACTCTCACCCTAATCCTTACCCATACTCTAGCCCTAAGCCTAACCCGTAACCTAATCCTAACCCTAACCCGTATCCGAATCCTAACCCTAACCCTAAGCCGTACCCTAGCCCTAACCCCTAACCCTATCCCAAAACTGTACCCTAACTCTAACCCTAACCCGTATTCTAACACTAACCCTAACCCGTACTCTAACCCGTACCCTAAACCTAACCCTAACGCATACCCTAACCCTAACCCTAACCCTTACCCTAACCCTAACCTGTAACCTCACCCTACTAGTACCCTAACACTAAATCTAAACCTAACCCTGGGCAGCCCTGGTGGCGCAGCGGTTTAGCGCCGCCTGCAGCCCAGGTGTGATCCTGGAGACCCGGGATCGAGTCCCGCGTTGGGCTCTCTGCATGGAGCCTGCTTCTCCCTCTGCCTGTGTCTCTGCCTCTCTCTGTGTGTGTCTCTATGAATAAATAAAAAAATCTTAAAAAAATAAATAAACCTAACCCTAAACCTAAACCTAACCCTAACCCGTACCATAACCCTATACCTAACCCTAACCCTAAACCGTACCATAACCCTGACCCTAACCCTAACCCTTACCCTAATCCTACCCTAACCCTAAACCTACCCGTAACCTTACCCTAACCTTAACCCTAAACCTACCCTTAACCCTAACCCTAACCCGTACCCTAACCCTAACCCGTACCCTGACCCTCACCCAAACCTAACCCGTACCCAAACCCTAAACCTAACCAGTACCCTAACCCTACCCCTAACCCTAAACTTACCCTAATCCTAACTCGTACACTAACCCTACCCTAAACGGTACCCTGACCCTAAACCTAAGCCTAACCACTACCCTAACACTAACCCGTACCCTAATCCTAACCCGTACCCTAACCCTAACCCATACCCTAACCCGTACCCTAACCCTAGCCCTAAACCATACCCTAACCCAAATCCTAACCCTAACCAGTACCCTAACCCTAACCCTAAAGCATATCTAACCCTAACCCTAACACTATCCCGTACCATAACCTAACACTAACCCTAACACTAACCCGTACCCTAAGCCTAACCCTAAGGCTAACCCTAACCCTAACCCTAACCTGTAACCTCACCCTAACCTGTACCCTAACTCTAAACCTAAACCTAGGGATCCCTGGGTAGCGCAGCGGTTTGGCACCTGCCTTTGGCCCAGGGCGCGATCCTGGAGACCCGGGATTGACTCCCACGTCGGGCTCCCGGTGCGTGGAGCCTGCTTCTCCCTCTGCCTATGTCTCTGCCTCTCTCTCTGTGTGTGACTATCATAAATAAATAAAAATTAAAAAAAATAAACCTAAACCTAACCCTAAACCTAACCCTAACCCTAAACCTAATACTAACCCGTACCCTAACCCTAACCCTAACTGTACCCTAACCCTAACCCTAACCGTACCCTAACTCTAACCTTAACCCGTATCCTAACCCTAACCCTAACCAGTACCCTAACCTTAAGGCTAAACCTAACCCTAACCCATACCCGAAACCTAACCCTTAACCCTAACCTTAACCCTAACCCTTACCATAATCCTAACCGTACTCTAACCCTTATAATAACCAGTATCCTAATCCTAACCCTAAGCCTTCCCGTACCCTAACCCTAACCCATACCCTAACCCCAACCCATAACCTAAACCTAACACTAACCTTAACCCTAAACCATACCCTAACCCTAACCCTAACCCGTACCCTAACCATAACCCTAACCCTAAACCTAACCCGTACCCAAACCCTAACCCTAACCTGTACCCTAACCCTAACCCTAACCCTAACCCTAACCCCTAACCCTAACCCTAACCCTAACCCTAACCCTAAACTTAACCCCTAACCCTAGCCCTAACCCTATCCCTAAACCTAACCCCTAAACCTTACCCTAACCCAAACACCTAACCCTAACCCTAACCCCTAAACCTAACCCTAACCCTTACCCTAACCCCTAACCCTAACCCTAAACACTAACCCTAAACCAAACCCTAACCCTAACCCCTAACACCTAACCCTAACCACTAACCCCTAACCCCTAACAATAACCCTAACGCTAACCCTATCCCCAAACCCTAAGCCGTACCCTAACAGTAAACCGTACCCTAACCTTAACCCATATCCCGTACCCGTACCCTAACCCTAACCCATACCCTAACCCGTACCCTAACCCTAACCCCTAATCCACACCCTAACGCCTATCACCTAACCCTAAATGTAACCCTATCCCTAAGCCATAACCGTAACCGTAACCCTAACCCTAACCCCTAAACCTATTCCTAACCCTTATCCCTTACCCTAATCCTAACCCTATACCTAACCCCTAACCCTAACCCTGACCATAACCATAACACCTAAACCTAACCCTAACCCTAATCCTAAGCCTAACCCTAAACCAAACCCTAACCCTAACCCCTAACACCTAACCCTAACCCTAGCCCCTAACCCCTAACCCGACCCTAACCCCAAACCCTAACCCGTACCCTAACAGTAACCCCTACCCTAACCCTAACCCTTAACCCATACGTATACCCTAACCCATACCCTAAACCCTAACCATAAACCAAACCCTAACCTTAACCCTAACCCCTAACACCTAACCGTAACCCCAACCCTAACCCGAACCCCTAATCCCTCAACCTAACCCTATCCCTAACCCTAAACCCTAACCCTAACCCTAACCGCTATCACCTAACCCTAACTGTAACCCTACCTCTTAACCATAACCGTAACCCTAACCCTCACCCTAACCCTAACCCCTAAACCTATCCCTAACCCTTACTCCTAACCCTAATCCTAACCCTATACCTAATCCCTAACTCTAACCCTAACACTAACCCTAAACCTAAGCCCCTATGCCCAACCCTAACTCTAACCATAACACTAACCCTAACCCAAACCCTAACCCATACCCTAACCCTAACCTGAACCCTAAACCTAGCCATCACCCCTAACCCCTAACCCTAACCCTAACACCTAAAACTAACCCTAACCCTAACCCTAACTCTAACACTAACCCTAAGCCTAACGCAAACCCTAACACTAACCTTAACCCTTACTCCTAACTCATAACCTAACCTGAACCCTACTCTGTACAATAACCTGTATCCTAACCCGTACCCTAACCTTAACCCTAACCATAACCATAACCATAACCATAACCCTTAACCCTAACCCTACCCTAACCTGTACCCTAACCCTCACCCTAACCTCTAACCTCTAACCCCTTACCCTAACCCTAAACCTAACCCGTTCCCTAACCCTAACCCCCTCAGTAAACCTAACCCTAACCTTAACCCTAACCCTAAACCGTACCCTAACTCTAACCAAACTCATAACCTATATCTGTACCCTAACCCTAACCTGTACCCTAACCCTAACCCTAACCCGTACCCTAAACCTAACCCAACACCTAACGCGTACCCTAACTCTAACCCTAACCCGTACCTGTACCCGTAACCTAACCCTAACCCTACCGTAACCCATAACCCTAACTCTTACCCGTACACTAACCCTAACCTGTACCCTAACTCTAACCAGGACCCGTACCCTAACACTAAAACATAACTTAACCCTAACCCGTACCCTAACCCTATCCCTAACCCTAACCCCTAACCCTAACCCTAAACCTAACCCTGCCCCTAACCCCTAACCCTAACCCTAACCCTATTCCTATCCCTAACCCTAACCCTCTAACCTTAAACCTAACACTAACCCTAACCCTAACTCTAACCCCCTAACCGTAACCTTAACCCTAATCCTAACCATAACCGTAACCCAAACCCTAACCCTAACCTTAACCCTTACTCCTATCTCGTACCCAAACCTGAACCTTAATCTGTACCGTAACCTGTACCCTAACCTGAACCCTAACACTAACCATAACCATAACCCTAACCCTAACCCTACCTTAACCCATTGCCTAACCTGTGCCCTAACTCTCACACTAACCTCTAACCTCTAACCCCTAACCCTAAACCTAAACCTAACCCATTCCTTAACCCTATCAGTAACCCTAACCCTAACCCTAACCCTATCCCGTACCCTAACCCTAACCCAACCCCTAACCTGTATCCATACCATAACCCTAATCCGTACCCTTACCCTAACCCCAAGCCGTACCCTAACCCTAACCCCAAACCCTAACCCATACCCTAACAGTAACCTGTACCCTAACCCTACCCCTAACCCGTACCCGTACCTTAACCCTAACCCGTACACTTACCCGTACCCTAACCCTAACCCCTAATCCCTCAACCTAACCCTATCCCTAACCCTAACCCCTAACCCTAACCCTAACCCTCACCCTAACCCCTATTTCCTAACCCTAACTGTAACCCTACCCCTAAACCATAACCGTAACTCTAAACCTACCCTAACCCTAACCCCTAAACCTATACCTAACCCTTACCCCTTACCCTATCGTAACCCTATACCTAACCCTAACCCTTACCCTAACCCTAACCCCCATGCCAAACCCTAACTCTTATCCTAACCACAGACCCTAAACCTAACCCTAACACATACCCTAACCCTATCCTTAACCCTAAACCTAACCCTAACCCCTAACCCTAACCCTAACACCTACCTAACCCTAACCCTAACCCAAACCCTAACCTTAACCTTAACCCTTACTCCTAACTCGTACCCTAAGCTGAACCCTAACCCGTACCGTAACCTGTATCCTAACCCGTACCCTATCCTTAACCCTAACCCTAACCATATCCCTAACCATAACCCTAACCCTAACCCTACCCTAACCTGTACCCTAACCCTCACCCTAACCTCTAACCTCTAACCCCTTACCCTAACCCTAAACCTAACCCGTTCCCTAACCCTAACCCCCTCAGTAAACCTAACCCTAACCCTAACCCTAAACCGTACCCTAACTCTAACCAAACTCATAACCTATATCTGTACCCTAACCCTAACCTCTACCCTAACCCTAACCCGTACCCTAAACCTAACCCAACACCTAACGCGTACCCTAACCCTAACCCGTACCTGTGCCCGTAACCTAACCCGAACACTAACCGCAACCCGTACCCTAACCCTAACTCTTACCCGTACACTAACCCTAACCTGTACCTTAACTCTAACCAGGACCCGTACCCTAACACTAACCTTTAACCTAACCCTAACCCGTACCCTAACACTAACCCTAACCCTAACCCCTAACCCTAACCCGTACCCTAACAGTAACCTGTTCCCCATCCCTAACCCATACCCTAACCAGTACTCTAACCCTATCCCGTACCCTAACCCTTAACCCTTACCCTATCCCTTACCCTAACCAGGACCCTAACCCTAACTCTTAACCCGTACCTGTACCCTAATGCTAACCCGTACCCTAACCCGTACCCTAACCCTAATCCTAACCCGAACCCCTAATCCCTAACCATAACCCTATCCATAACCCTAACCCCTAACCCTAACCCTCACCCTATCCCATCACCTAACCATAACTGTAACCCTACCCTTAAACCATAACTGTAACCCTAACCTTCACCCTAACCCTAACACTAACCCTAACCCTAACCCTAACCCCTAACCGTAGCTCTAACCCTAATCCTAATCTAACCCCTAACTCTAACCCTAACCCTAACCCTAACTTTGTAACCCTAACCCTAACCCTAACCCTAACTGCTATTCCTAACCCTAAACCTAACCCAAACCCTAACCCTAACCTTAACCCTTACCCCTAACCCATACCCTAACCCGTACCCTAACCCTAACCAGTACCCTAACCCTTACACTAACCCTAACTCTAACTCATACCCTAAACCTCACCATAACCTCTAACCTCTAACCCCTAAGCCTAACCCTAACCTTAACCCGTTCCCTAACCCTAACCCTATCACTAACCCTAACCCCTAAACCATACCTGTGCCCTAAACTTAACCCATACCCTAACCCTATCCCGTACCCTAACTCTAATACGTATCCTAACCCTAACCCATTACCTAACCGTAACCCTAACCCATACCCTAACCCATACCCTAATCGTAACCCGTACCCTAAACCTAACCCTAACCCCTTACCCTAACCCTAAACTTAACCCTAAACCTAACCATAACCGCTAACCCCTAACTCTAACCCTAACCCTAACCCAAATGCTAACCCACACCCTAAACCCTAACCTAACCCTACCCCTAACCCCTAACCCTAACCCTCTAACCCTAAACCTAACACTAACCCTAACCCTAACTCTAACCCCCTAATCATAACCCTAACCCTAATCCTAACCCATTCCCTAATCTGTGCCCTAACTCTCACCCTAACCTCTAACCCTAAACCTAACCCATTCCTTAACCCTAACACTCTCAGTAACCCTAACCCTAACCCGTACCCTAACCCTAACCCAACCCCTAGCCTGTATCCGTACCCTAACCCAAACCCTAACCTGTACCGTAACCCTAAACCCATACCCTAACCCATACCCTAACAGTAACCCGTACCCTAACCCTAACCCCTAATCTCTCAACCTAACCCTATCCCTAACCTTAACCCCTAACCCTAACCCTAACCCCCTATGCCAAACCCTAACTCTAACCCTAACCACTAACCCTAAACCTAACCCTAACCCATAACCTAACCCTCACCTTAACCCTAAACCTAACCATAACCCTAACCACTAACCCTAACCTGTAACCCTATCCTTAGCCCTCACCCTAAACCTAACCCCTAACCCTATCCCTAACCCTAACCCTAACCCTCTAACCCTAACCCTAACACTAACCCAATCCCTAACCCTAACCTTAACCCTTTCTCCTAACTCGTACCCTAAGCTGAACCCTAACCCGTACCATAACCCATATCCTAACCCGTACCCTAACCTTAACCCTAACCCTACCCCTAACCATAACCCCTAACCCTAACCCTACCCTAATCTGTTCCCTAACCTGTACCCTAACCCTCACCCTAACCTCTAACCTCTAACTCCTAACCCTAACCCTAAACCTAACCCGTTCCCTAACCCTAACCACCTCAGTAAACCTAACCCCAACCCTAACCCTAAACCATACCCTAACCCTAACCCAACCCCTAACCTATATCCATACCCTAACCCTAATTCTTACCCTAACCCTAACTTTACCCTAACCCTAACCCAACTCCTAACCTGTACCCTAACCCTAATCTTAACCCGTACCTGTACCCGTAAACTAACCGTAACCCTAACCGTAACCCGTACCCTAACCCTAATTCTTACCCGTAACCTAACCCTAACCTGTCCCCAACTCTAACCAGGACCCGTACCCTAACACTAACCTTTAACCTAACCCTATCCCGTACCCTAACCCTAACCATAACCCTAACCCCTAACCCTTACCCGTACCCTAACAGTAACCCGTTCTCCAACCCTAACCCGTACCGTAACCAGTACCCTAACCCTATCCCGTACCCTAACCCTTACCGTATCCCATACCCTAACCAGGACCCTAACCCTAACCCTTAGTCCGTGCCCGTACCCTAACCTTAACCCGTACCCTAACCCGTACCCTAACCCTAATCCTAACCCTAACCCCCAATCCCTCACCGTAACCCTATCCTTAACCCTAACCCCTAACCCTTACCCTAACCCTCACCCTATCCCCATAACCTAACCCTACGCCTAAACCATAACCGTAACCCTAACCTTCACCCTAAATCTAACCCTAACCCCTAAACCTATCCCTAACCCTTACCCCTTACCCTCAACCTAACCCTATACCTAACCCCTAACCCTAACCCTAACCCTAACCTCCTATGCCTAACCCTAACTCTAACCCTAACCACTAACCCTAACCCTAACCCAGGCCCTATCCCTAACCCTAAACCTTAATCCTAACACGTACCCTAACCCGTAACCTAACCTGTACCCTAACCCTAACCCGTACCCTATCCCTTTTCCTCACCCTAACCCTAACCCTAACCCTTACCCTAACCCTAACCCATACCCTAACCCTTAACAGTACCCGTACTCTAACCCTAACCCTAACCCTAACCCCCTATGCCTAACTCTAACTCTAACCCTAACCACTCACCCTAACCCTAACCCTAACCAAACCCTATCCCTATCCCTAAACCTTACCCCCAACCTGTACCCTAACCCGTACTCTAACTCTAACACTAACCTGTACCCTGCCCGTACCCTATCCCGTTTCTTCACCCTAACCCTAACCCTTACCCTAACCCTTACCCTAACCATAACCCCCAATCCTAACCCGAACCCTAACCCATACAGTAACCCTTAACCATACCCGTAACCTAACCCTAACCCGTACCCTAATCCTAACTCGTACCCGTACCCGTACCCTAACCCTAACACGTACCCTAACCCTAAACCATACCCTAACCCATACCCTAACCCTAACCCGTACCCTAACCCTATCCCCTAACCCCTATACCTAACCCTAACCCTAACCCTAACCCTAACCTTAACCCCTAACCCTCACCCTAACCCTAACCCTCTAACCCTAACCCTAACCCTATCCCTATTCCTGACCTTCTAACCCTAACACTAACCCTAACCCTCTAACCCTAACCCTCACCCCCTGGATCGACCGGGGGCTTTTTCTGGGCGTCATCGTTCTATGTATGTTTACAAATTGCAAATTGTGTCAAATTAAATGCATAGAATTTAGAAATATATAAAGCACCGAGGGTGGGTGTCACCCTGACCTGTCCGACCCTCATTGCATTGATGTCTGTCCTGCATGGTCACAGCCATGCACTCTGGCCCCCAGGTGCCCTTACTGTCCCCACCCCAGGCCCCTGCTTTTCAGGGGGCTGTCCCTCACCCCTTTGGGGTTCAGCTCACATGGCAACCCCTGGAGGCCACATCCTAGTGGCCTCCTTATCCCTGAGACCCCGGGGGTGGGGGCACGGGGGTCATCCCCAGCACCCTACCATGGAGCAGTGTGTTGTTGGCTGTTGTTGCTTCCCCCCAGCCTCAGAAGCCCTGTGTTCTCTACCCAGAAGCCTCCGGGCCACCCCGTGTCCCAATCCCCACTGGCCCCTCAGCCTCACCCGACCACGTAGTAATCCCAAAACATGATGTGGCTGCTGAACATCCTCTTGACGTCCAGGTCCAGATGCGTGATGTCCCTGGGGGAGACCAGGGCCTCCTCCTTTTTCCTGTGGGAAACCGGGGAGGAGGAGCCGGCGACAGGGACACAGACCCCGACCTATTACCAGCTGCCGTCCTGGGCAGGGAGCCCTGGGGCCACCATTGGAGTGCGTCCTGCCAAAAGCTCCTTCTTTCCCCTGGGAGGCGGTGGACGGCGGGAGTGCCCACCGTGCCCGTGCCCGTGGGACCTGTGTGAGGGCCTGTGCTCAGCTGTTGTGGGCGGGGAGGTGACTGAGGGTCAGTCTGGGTGGGAGGGGACAGGGGGTCAGCCCAGGTGGGGAGGGGACATGGGGGTGTTGGGACCAAGATTGCGAATCCGAGAAGCCACTAAGGAGCCGACAGCGATGCAAACACACGAGGGTTGATTTACAAGCTCGAGCTTGCGTCCAAGTACACCCGACACAGCGGAGCAGGGACTTGGACCCCGAGGTGGGTTTTAGCTTAGTTTTAAGGGCTGGTCTCTGGGACCTCCAGAAGGGCTGGAGCAATTCCTCAAGTTCTGTTTACATTTTGATAAGGGGCCTTCGAGGGCATTGAGCTCTGTTCTCATTCTAATATGGGGCTTTCTGGTATCTTAAGCTGTAAGCTGTTTTTTTTCTTTTTTTCCTGTAACTGAAGTAATGTAAATTTTAGCTCTTATTCACAGGGGCCTGGGATGGCAGTACTTGTGCTAACAGTGAACTTAAAGTGGAAGGGCCTCAATTTTCTCAGCCTCCACACAGACAAGTGACTGAATTTTAAAACTCCAAATTTCAGGGGCTGCCCTGGGGGAGACCTGTGCTCTTCCTGCCTGGGAGGGTGTCCTCCCACTCCTGGCCTTTGCTGGCCTGTCCCAGGAAGGCGGCCCCGTGACTGCACAGGGGTTTGCAGCTTATGGCCACACAGGGCAGACAGCTGGCCCGAGTCCCGCTGCTCTCAGCCGGGTTCCTGCTCCTGTGCCTGGGAACACTTGGTGCCACCGTCCTTGGGAACCCTGGGATCCTGAGCCCACCCTGTCGCTCCAGGGACTGCCCCCCACTTCTCCACCTGAACACCTTAAGGCTTGTGTGTCCCCCACTGTAGCAGACTACTGAAAGTTCAGATTTTGTGCTCTGCTGCTTATAATATTGTGCGTAGACCCGTCAGCTGGCTCCCTGCCCTTGTGGGATCCGGGGCTGTGTCTCCCCAAGAACAACTGATTGATTTTTTTTAAGATTTTATTTTTCTGGGGATCCCTGGGTGGCGCAGCGGTTTGGCGCCTGCCTTTGGCCCAGGGCGCGACCCTGGAGACCCAGGATCGAATCCCACATCGGGCTCCCGGTGCATGGAGCCTGCTTCTCCCTCTGCCTATGTCTCTGCCTCTCTCTCTCTCTCTCTCTCTCTCTCTCTCTCTCTGTGTGTGTGTGTGTGTGTGTGACTATCATAAATAAATAAAAAAATTTAAAAAAAGATTTTATTTTTCTGTAATCTCCACAGCCAACATGGGGCTTGAACTTGCTACCCCAAGAACAAGAGTCCCATGTTCTTACGAACCACACCGAACTGGTCAGGCTCCCTTTGATTGATTGATACATGTTAATTGAAGCAGGGGCGTTGCATGTGTCAGGGCAGAACCTGAGCCCACGCATTGAGGTGTGGTGGAGTCATTGTGTCCAAGTACACCCGACACAGCATAGCAGGGACTTGGACCCCGAGGTGGGTTTTAGCTTAGTTTTAAGGGCTGGTCTCCTGGACCTCCAGAAGGGCTGGAGCAATTCCTCAAGTTCTGTTTACATTTTGATATGGGGCCTCCGAGGGCATTGAGCCCTGTTCTCATTCTAATAGGGGATTCCTGCCCTTCTCCTGGGCTCAGTTTTTATTCTATTGTGGGGCTTTCTAGGACATTAAGCTGTAAACTTTTGTTTTTTTCCTATAACTGAAGTAATGTAAATTTCAGCTCTTCTTCTCAGGGGCGTGGGATGGCTGGACGTGTGCTAAGGCTGAGCTTAAAGTGGAATGGCCTTAGTTTTCTCGGCCTCCACGCGTCCCGTCCCATCCTACCTAGCTCCTTCCCCCTTCTCTGGAGCTCCTAAGAGAGCAATTGCAAATGACCTCAGCATGGCAGCCTGTGTTGGGGCACAGGGATTTGGGATCAGGAAGACCTGGAGCGCGGGGGTCCGGGCTGTGTAGGGGGATTCCATGCTGCAGACTCTTATTCCCTAAGGCTATCTTGACAACTGCTTTTGTACAAAGAAAAGCTCTCCTTTGTCTTTAAAAGATGAAGAGCGAGTCAAAGCGTTTTTTCTCTGCCCATCTGATTGCTCAGATTCCAATCTGAGATGTATTTCCTGTTAATTAGGATAATTTACTATCCGTAGTACTATGGTTAAAATATTCTGACACAAGTAATTCAGAGGGATGAGGGTTTCTCATCTCTTTCTTCACAGCTCAGTCACTCATCAGGAAATGCATCTTTGTGGATTTGGAAAGAACTGAGAGACATTATTACCGGTGGTCCTATTATTATGTGAAGGATTCTTCCCTGAGATTCTTCCCCTGTTTCAACTGACACTGAAACACTGTGAACTCTTTGGAAGACAAATGTCAAGGAAATAAATGTTATGCATTGCTAATTTTAAATGCACTTGCAATATGGTGTCTATTATAATAGAAGCATTTTTATCTGATTTTTGCTATTTATTATCCTTTCCTCCTTTTCAGGTTGAGGAGGCATTATACGTGTTTATAAGTCTTTTTCTTTCCTTCTGATATAAAATTCTTACTTTGTTCCCATCGAAGGAACTCTTTAAGAATAAGGCAAAAGTTAATTAAACTATTCTTAAAATGTCTTCACACTTGGAGCCTGATTCATTTAAGTCAATTTTCAAAATAAATCGTATTTATTAGAAAAAAAACCAAAGATTTATAGGGAAATTGAGAAGATAGTACAGAAAATTCTCATGCACTTGCACTCAATTTCATCAATTATTGATATCTTATATTAGTACGGTTACAAATATTAGCTAATGAATCAGTATTAAAATATTCGCATTAACCAAAGACCATACTTTATTCAGATTTCCTTAGCTTTTGCTAAGTTACCATCCCTCATATCACATTCCATTTGTCCTCATGTTTTCTTAGGCTCCTCTGGATTGTGACAGTCTTTCAGCCTTTCCTTGTTGTTGTTGAACTGGAACACTTTGAGAAGTAGAGTATTTTGTAAAATTTCCCTCAGTTGGGACATTTGTGTTGTTTATCTCATGATTGAACTGTTTTTGTGGATTATATACAGAGATATCCTGCCATTTTTATTATATCATATAAAGGATAGATACTATCAGCATGATTTATCAGTCTTGGTATCGATCTGATCATCTTGCTGAGGTAGTGTTTGTCAGCTTTCTCCATAGTAAAGTGATTCTTTATTATTTATTATTATTATATTATCATTATTATTTTAAGTTTTTCATAATATACTTTGTAGAAGGAAGTTACTATGTGTATTCCACACATAAGAGTGGGAAGCTATGCTCATCAACTTGAGGGTGGAATGTCTGCACAAATTGTTTGAAATTCTTCTACATGGGAGATTTCTCTTCATTCTGGGTTTGTTTGTTTGTTTCTTTTTCAAAGATGTTATTTATTTATTTGAGAGAGAGAGGAGAGAAAAAGCATGAGCGAGAGGGGTAGAGGGAGAGGGAGAAGCAGGTTCCCTGCTGAACAGGGAGCCTGCCTTGGGACCTGGATCATGATCTGAGCCTAAGGCAGAAGCTTAACTGACTGAGCCACCCAGGTGTCACTCTTTCTTTCTTTCTTTCTTTCTTTCTTTCTTTCTTTCTTTCTTTCTTTCTTTCTTTCCTTCCTTCTTTCTTTCTTTCTTTCTTTCTTTCTTCTTTCTTCTTTCTTTTTAAATAATAAATTTATTTTTTATTGGTGCTCAATTTGCCAACATACAGAATAACATCCAGTGCTCATCCCATCAAGTGCCCCCCTCAGTGCCTGTCACCCATTAACCCCCACCCCCCGCCCTCCTCCCCTTCCATCACCACTAGTTCGTTTCCCAGCGTTAGGAGTCTTTATGTTCTGTCTCCCTTTCTGATATTTCCCACACATTTCTTCTCCCTTCCCTTCTATTCCCTTTCACTATTATCTATATTCCCCAAATGAATGAGAACATACAATGTTTGTCCTTCTCTGATTGACTTACTTCACTCAGCGTAATACCTTCCAGTTCCATCCACGTTGAAGTAAATGGTGGGTATTTGTCGTTTCTAATGGCTGAGCAAGGCCCACCTTTTCTCTCTCTTCATCTTCTGAGTCTCCTATGATATGAATGTTATTGTTTTAATAAGTGGCTGAGTTCCCTAAGTCTGCCTCTGTGGTCCATAACCTTTCTTGTTTTTAAGGCTTCCACTTGGGACTGCATCTCAGTTATAGCATTTTTAATGTTGGCCTGACTAGATTTTAGTTCTTTTATTTCTACAGTAAGGGATTCTCTAGTTTTCTTCTGTGCTCTTTTTCCAGCCCAGCTGCTATCATTATAATCATTGTTTTAAACTGCAGTTAGACATCATATATGTGTATTGATGAACTTCCTGGCTGTACTACCTCATGTAATTTTATGGAGGTGAATTTCCCCATCTCATTATTTTTTCCAGAAAAGAAAGAAGGAAGAAAAAGAAAAACCAAGAAAAACAATAACAACTGCCCTCCCAAAAAATACACCAGATTATTTGGGCCTGCTTGTTAAAAGATTCTAAATCCCAAAATAAGAAACACAATTAAAGTACCATGAAAGTAAAAATAAGAAATATATAAGGTACATACATACAAATTAAAATAAGGCAATTAATAAAAAAGAATCAAAGAAAATAAATGAAAATAAAGCACAAAGTACAAAGGAAGCTAGACCCCACTTTCCAGGCAGAGCTGAAGCTTCACAGCCTATGTGGTCCGACAACTTGGTGGCAGCGAGTGGTCTGTGCAGGGTCTGGGGATGGGCCGTGGCGCTGATTGTCAGGTACACATCTGCCTGGGAGATGCACCTGCGGGGTCAGAGGCGGGTTGGGCATCAGCGCCTCTGGCCTCCAGCGGGTGGCGCTGTGCTGCTCCCTGAGACTCAGCCCTGATGGGGGGGATGCTGGTGGGGACGCTGGGTCCTCTGGGTCTTGGGCTGAGCATCCTGCCCCCAGTCTGCAGGGGCCTCCACAGAAGAGCCCTCAAGCCCCCGGGTCTCCGTCGCTTCTCTCAGAACCCTGCGTTCACTCTGCCTGAGTCTGAGCTTCTTTTGGTTTTGTTTTTGTATCTCAGATTGTTGTGCCCAAGATTACGAATCCGAGAAATCACCGAGAAGCCGACACCGATGCAAACACACGAGGGTTTATTTACAAGCTCGAGCTTGTGTCCAAGTATACCCGACACAGCGGAGCAGGGACTTGGACCCCGAGGTGGGTTTTAGCTTAGTTTTTTGTTTTGTTTTGTTTTGTTTGACCACAAATGGAAAGGGTTTAATTTTTTTTTATTTACTTATGATTGTCACAGAGAGAGAGAGAGGCAGAGACAGAGGCAGAGGGAGAAGCAGGCTCCATGCACCGGGAGCCCGATGTGGGATTCGATCCCAGGTCTCCAGGATCGCATCCCGGGCCAAAGACAGGCGCCAAACCGCTGCGCCACCCAGGGATCCCGGTTTTAGCTTAGTTTTAAGGGCTGGTCTCCTGGACCTCCAGAAGGGCTGGAGCAATTCCTCAAGTTCTGTTTACATTTTGATATGGGGCCTTCAAGGGCATTGAGCTCTGTTCTCATTCTAATAGAGGCTTCCTGCCCTTCTCCTGGGCTCAGTTTTTATTCTATTGTGGGGCTTTCTAGGACATTAAGCTGTAAACAGCAAAGGTTCCACACCTGGAAGGGGGACGTCACACTGTCCCTATTTGCTGAAGATGTGGTACTAGAGACAGGAAACCCGAGAGCCTCCACCAAAACCTGTTAGAACTAATGATTGAATTCAGTAAATTCACGGGACACCAACTGAACCTACAGAGCCCAGTAGCCCTGCCGTGTCCCGACAATGAGCACTCAGGAAGCAAATGAAGGATGTGACTCCCTTCTCAGGAGCATCACAGAGACTAAATAATGAGACTGAACCAAAGGAGCACAAGACTTGTGCACTGAGCCATACCAGGCTCTGGGAGGCTGTCCTGGGCTTGTGGGGTGGGAGCCTCACCTTGTGAAAATGTCCGTAGTTCATGAAGCCACCCTCAGCTTCAATGTCATTCCTATCAAAATCATGGTGGCAGATCTTAGAAATAGGAAAAAAAAAACCCATAACATCCATCCGCCCCCACCAATGACCCTGGACAGCAAATCAGTATTGGAGAAGCAGGACAGAGCGGGACGCAGCACTTTCCTATTTCAAACGATGTCACATAGACACAGGAGAAAGCAATGTGGTTCTCGGGCCCCCGGCTGGCTCCGTCGGTTAAGTATCCGACTCCTGACCTCACCTCCGGTCCTGATCTCGGGGTCCTGAGTTCTAGCCCTGGGCTGGGCCATGGAAGAGGCATGGCGCCTACTTGAACAAACCAGACCCACGGGGGGTGGTCCCGGCATAAGGTGAAGGAGCAGAACAGAGAGTCCCGAAGGAAATGTGCTCTGATACAACTGATTTTTTTACCTTAATTTAATATAAACCCAATTAATTAACGTATAGTGTATTATACTTTCAGAGGAAGCATTCAGGGATTCACCAGTTGGAGATAACAGCTGTGCTCGTGACATCACGTGCCCTCCTTCATGGCGGTCCCCTGTTCCCCTCCCCCCTCCCCTCCGCTCCAGCGACCCTCAGTTTGTTTCGTATGATTAAGAGTCTATATTTCCAAAAAAAAAAAAAAGAGTCTGTATTTCCTGCCTCTGTTTTCATCTTATTTGTTTTTCCTTCCCTTCACAGATGTCCATCTGCTTTGCTTCTTTAATTTCACCTATGAATGACACCATACGGTAATTTTCTTTCCTGACTGACTTACTTCACTTAACATGATCCCTCTAGTTCTATCCACGTCATTGCAAATGGCAAGATTTCCTTCTCTTTGATAGCTGAGTACCATTCCTCTCTCTATGACCATCATCTATCTCCCATCCTCTTTATCCATCATCTGCCCCAGGGCAGTGAGGATCCTCCCACAGTGTGACTACTGTGGACACAGCTGCTGTGCACATTGGGGTGCAGGTGTCCCCGAGTCTCACTGCATCTGTATCTTGGGAGTGAGCTCCAGGCCGTGCACCTGCCGGTCGCAGGGCGGCTCTATTTGTAACTTCCTGAGGAGCCTCCACACTGTTTCCAGGGCGACTGCACCAGCCCGCGGTCCCGCCCACAGTGAAAGAGGGTCGAGTGAGTTTTGCAGGACGTGGTAAAAGTCTGCTCCACATTTCATTTTGCGTCCTGTGGGCTCCCATTCCTTGTCCTTAAGTATTTCTGGGGAAGCCGGGTGTTGAGCTCCATTTCAGTGAGACATTTCCGAAGCTAACAGGCCACAGCTGGAGCCTGGAAGGAGGCAGGTGCGGCCCTCTGGGCGCAAGCAAGCTGCCTCCTGCACGACCTCCTGCAGCTCCTGAGCGTCCCGCAGGGGGCGCCCAAGCCCAGGCCCCACCCAGGGGGCGCGCATGCGCAGAAGGCCTCGTCCGCCTGCACTAACAGGAGCCCACCTGTGCTGGGGAGGCCTGAGGAGGATGTGGGGACGCGTCCATGCTGACGAGCTGCAGCCGCCTCAGGACCCGCGGGGAGTCTTCAGGGGGATATTGGGCCGCGTTCACGCTGACAGGAGCCCCTGGGCCGCCTCAGGACCCGCGGTGAGGCTTCAGGGGGATATTGGGCCGCGTTCACGCTGACAGGAGCCCCTGGGCCGCCTCAGGACCCGCGGGGAGGCTTCAGGAAGATGTGGGCCGCGTTCACTCTGGCAGGAGCTCCCGGCCCCTCAGGACATAAGTTGAGGCTTCTGGACGCTGGGGGCCGCATCCACGGTGACAGGAGCCCCGGGCTCCTCAGAACCCGTGGTGACGCTTCAGGAGGACGTGGGGCCACGTCCACACAACAGGACGCTGACCTCCTCAGGACCCCCGGTGTAGACTTCGGGAAATACGGGGAAGCGTCCATGCGGACAGAAGACCCCAGCCTTGTCAGGGCTGTGGTGAGGCCTAAGAAAGATGTGGGTGCCGCATCCACACTGACAGGGGTCTCCAGCCTCCTCAGCACCCACTGTGAAGGTTTGGGAAGATTTGGGGCCGCGTCCATGCTGACAGGACCCCCGTCCTCCTCAGGACCTGCACTTTGGCCTCGGGACATATGGGGCTGCGTCTATGCTGACAGGTGCCCACAGCCTCCTCAGGACCCGCGGTGAGTTTTCGGGGGGAGGTGGGGCCATGTCCAGCCTGACAGGAGCCCCCGGCCTCTGAGGACCTGCTCTGAGGCTTCCAGAGGGTGTGAGGCATAGTCCACGGTGACAGGAGACCCGGCGTCCTCAGGACCCGCTGACTATGACTCAGGAACACGTGGGGCCACGTCCGCACTCACAGGAGCCCGGCTTCCTCAGGACCCCCTGGAGGACTCTGGAGGCGCCGTTGGGGGCCACGTCCACATCAGAAGGGACTCCTCAGGACCACAGGGTACGTGAATGGGTAGAATGAATGGTAGGGCTAGGGGAGGGGAGGCAGTTGGTGGTTAGGGTTAGGTGAGATGTTAGGGGTTCGTGATTATGCTTATTTTTATGGATTAGAGCTGAGGGTAAGGGATACGGGTAAGGGTCAGGTCAGAGGTTAGGAGTTAGGATGGGGGTTAGGGATTAGGGCAAGGGAATAGGGTTAGGGTTAGGGACAGGATTTAGAGTTAGGGTTAGGGTTTAGGGTTTAGGCTTTAGGGATTAGGGCAGGAGGTTAGGAGTTGGGGTTAGGGTTATGGTTAGAGTTAGGTTTGAGCTTAGGTTTGCAGTTAGGTTTAGGGGTTAGGGTGTGAGTTAGGGTTAGGGGTTAGGGTTAGGGGTTAGGGTTAAATTTAGGGCTAGGTTTAGGGTCATGGCAAGGGTTAGGGTTAGTATAAGGGTTAGGGCTAGGGTTAGGGTTAGTGTTTGGTTAGTGGTTAGGGTTAGGGTCAGGTCAGGGTCAGGGTCAGGGTACGGTTTTGGAAAAGGATAAGAGATAGGGTTAGGGAGTGGGTTAGGGGTTAGTTTTAGGGGATGGTTAGGGTACAGTTTGGGGTATGAGATAGGATTAGTATTAGAGGGTTAGGGTTAGGGTACAGGTTAAGGTTAGGAATAAGATTTGAGTACATCAAGTTAAGGTCAGGGTTAGAGGCTAGGGTTAGATTTAAGGTAGGGGTCAGGGTTAGGGTTTAGAATAAGTTTAGGAGTCAGGGTGAGGGTTGGCAGGAAGGTTCAGTGAATGTGTTTCGGTCTTGGGGTTTGTGTTTGGTTTCCGATTAGTGATAGGTCTTGTTTAAGGGTTAGGTTAACATTAGGATTAAGCGTAGGGTTAGGGTTATGTCTGCGTATGGTTAGAGTTTGAGTCTTGGCATGTGCCTGTACTGGGACTCTAGTGTCTTTGGCAGTGTAGTTTTATGCACTTTATTTAGGTTTTGGGTTCAAAGATAGCCTGACTCCACCAAGTCAGTGGCCTCCCCAGAGAATCAAACTCCAGGCTTCTGCTGGGGTCAGAATAGACATGGCAGGCTTCTCCTGAGCTGAGCTGAGGAGGGGATTTGTGGCTCTAAATACTCTTTATTTGGATTTTCAGTTGCCTTTCTGATGTTATTCCTTGTGTTCACATGGTTCATCAATACTACCAATTATTATTTTAAAGTTTTACTTGAATTCCTGTTTGTAAACACAGTATGATATAGCTTCAGGTTTACCACATAGTGATTCAACCCTTGGATACAACACCTGGTACTGGTCACAGGTGCCCTCCACTATCCCCATTCCCTGATTCCCCATCCCCCCTACCTTCCTCTGGTATTTAGTAGTTTATTCTCTGTGGTTAAGAGTGTGTTTCTTGGTTTGCATCTCTCATCCCCCCCTCCGCCCCTTTGACAGTTTGTTTGATTTCTTAAAATTCACATGTGAATGCAATTGTATGGTATTTGGTATCTGTCTTTCTCTGACTGAGTTCATTTAGCATAAGTCCTTTCCACTTCTCCCACGTCATTGTAAATGGCTTCATTTCATCCCTACTGATGACCGAGTGATGTCACAGTGTGTATATTTACCACATCGTCTCTGCCCATTCATTTGTCGATGGACATCTGGGCTGTATGCACAGTTTGGCTGTTGTTGATAACGCTGCTACAAACCCTGGGCTGCGTGTCCCTCTTCGAATCTACTAAACTACTTTTGTATCCTCAGGGTAAATACCTAGCTGTGCAAATTTGGAATGGTAGGGTAGCTCTATTTTTAACTTCTTTTTAAAAAAATTTTTATGATAGTCACAGAGAGAGAGAGAGAGAGAGAGAGAGAGAGAGAGGCAGAGACACAGGCAGAGGGAGAAGCAGGCTCCATGCAACGGGAGCCCGACATGGGATTCGATCCCGGGTCTCCAGGATCGCGCCCTGGGCCAAAGGCAGGTGACAAACCGCTGCACCACCCAGGGATCCCCTATTTTTAACTTCTTGAGGACCCTCCACACTGTTTTCCATAGTGGTTGCACCTGTTCGCATGCCCACCAGGAGTGTAAGGGGGCTACCCCTTCTCCATAGCCTCACCAACACCTGTTGTTTCCTGTGTTGTTAATTTTAGCCATTCTGACGGCTGTCAGGTGACATCTCATTGTGGTTTTGGTTTGCATTTCCCTGATGATGGGTGATGCTGAGTGTCTTTCCGTGTGTCTGGCGGCCATCTGGATGTCTTGTCAGAGACAAAGTCCATTCATGTTCTGCCCATCTGCAGTTGGATAATTTGTGTTTCAGATGCTGACATTTATATTTGCTTAATGTATTTTGGTTACTAACTCTTTATTGGATGTGTTATTTACAAATATCTCCTCTTATTTTGTATGTTGCCTTTTAGCTTTGTTTGTTTCCTTCACTTTGCGGAAGCTTTTCAATTAGATGAGGTCCCAAGAGTATTTTTGCTTTTCTTTCCCTCGCCTCAGAGGCATATCTAGAAAGAAGATCCAATGGCCAATGTCAAAGACGTTGCTGCCTATCTTTTCTTCTTTTTATGGTTTCAGGTCTCACATTTAGGTCTTTCATCCATTTTGAATTTATTTTTTATATACATGGTGTAAGAAAGTGGTCCAGTTTCATTCTTCTGCATGTGGCTGCCTGGTTTTCCCAACACCATTTGTTCTTATCCTGGGGTCAGGGTTCGGGTTGGTTGAAGAGACTGCTTTGTGCCATTGGATATTCCTTCCTGCCTTGATGTGGATTAATGGATCATAGAGTTCCAGGTTTGTATCTTGTTTCGGCTTTCCATTCTGTTCTATTGATCTAAGCGTCTCCTGTTGGGAGATTCCTGATGGCTGATTCAATTTCTTTGCAGGTTATCTGTCCCATTTTCATATTTCTTCCTTTTACATTTTGCTATGATTCTATTCGATTTGATTATTTTCGATTTGATTCGATTATTTTCTTTTTTAAAAAAGATTTTTTTAAATTTTTATTTATTTATGATAGTCACACAGAGAGAGAGAGAGGCAGAGACACAGGCAGAGGGAGAAGCAGGCTCCATGCACCGGGAGCCCGACGTGGGATCCCGGGTCTCCAGGATCGCGCCCTGGGCCAAAGGCAGGTGCTAAACCGCTGCGCCACCCAGGGATCCCTGATTCAATTATTTTCGATTCGATTCGACTCGAGTATTTTCGATTCGATTCAATTAGTTTCGTTTCGATTCGATTCGAATCAATTTGATTTTTTTCAATTCGATTCGATTATTTTCGATTCAATTAGATTATTTTTGATTCGATTCATTTCGATTATTATCGATTCGATTCGATTCGATTCTTTTCGATTCGATTCGATTATTTTCAATTCGATTTGATTATTTTCTATTCAATTTGATTCGATTCTTTTTTATTCGATTCGATTAATTCGATTTGGATCGATTATTTTAGATCGGATTCGATTCGATTTGATTATTTTCCATTTGATTCGATTTGATTATGTTTGATTTGATTCGATTCGATTATTTTCGTTTCGATTCGATTCGATTTTTTCGATTTGATTCGATTCGATTATTTTTGACTCGATTCAATTATTTTCGATTTGATTCGATTATGTTCGATTCGTTTCGATTATTTTCGATTCGATTCAATTTGATTTGATTATTTACCATTCGATTCAATTCAATTTGAATATTTTCGATTCGATTCAATTATTTTCTTTTCGATTCGATTTGATTTTTTTGATCGGTTCGATTCAATTTGATTCTTTACGATTGGATTCGATTCGATTTGATTATTTTCGATTCGATTCAATTATTTTCTATTCGATTCGAGTATGTTCGATTCGATTCGATTATTTTCTATTACATTATTTTCGATTCGATTCGATTCAATTTGATTATTTACGATTTGATTCATTTAGATTCGAATCGATTATTTTCGATTCGACTCGATTATTTTCGATTATATTTGATACAATTCAATGATTTTCGATTTGATTCAATTATTTTCTATTCAATCATTTTCAATTCGGTTCTATTCGATTATTTTCGATTCGATGCGATTATTTCGATTATATTATTTTTAACTCAATTCGATTATTTCTGATTCGATTCGATTATTTTCGATTCGATTCGATTTGATTATTTTTGATTCGACTATATTTGATTCGATTCGATTATTTTTGATTCGATTCGGTTCTTTTCGATTCTATTCAATTATTTTCTATTCGATTTGATTATATTCGATTCTATTCGATTATTTTCGATTCGATTCTATTATTTTCGATTCGACTTGATTCGATTATTTTTTATTCGATTCGATTCGATTATTTTCCATTCGATTCGATTCCATTCGATTATTTTCGATTCGATTTGATTATTTTTGATTCGATTACTTTCAATTTGATTAGATTCGATTCGATTATGTTCGATTCGACTCGATATTTTACATTTCGATTCAATTCGATTCGAGTATTTTCTTTTTTTTAATTTTTAATTTATTTATGATAGTCACAGAGAGAGAGAGAGGCAGAGACACAGGCAGAGGGAGAAGCAGGCTCCATGCACTGGGAGCCCGATGTGGGATTCGATCCCGGGTCTCCAGGATCGCGCCCTGGGCCAAAGGCAGGCGCCAAACCGCTGCGCCACCCAGGGATTCCCCCGATTCGAGTATTTTCGATTCGATTCGATCATTTTCGATTTGAATCGATTCAATTATTTTCGATTCGATTTGATTCGATTCAATTCTTTTCGATTCGATTTGATTATTTTCATTTCGATTCGATTATTTTCGATTTGATTCAACTCGATTCTTTTTGATTCGATTGGATTAATTCGATTTGGATCGATTATTTTTGATCCAAGTCGATTCGATTCGATTATTTTCCATTTGATTTGATTTGATTATGTTTGATTCGATTCGATTATTTTTGTTTCGATTCGATTCGATTTTTTCGATTTGATTCGATTCGATTATTTTCGACTCGATTCAATTATTTTTGATTATGTTCGATTTGTTTCGATTATTTTTGATTCGATTATTTTCGATTTGATTCGATTTGATTTGATTATTTACCATTCGATTCGATTCAATTCGATTATTTTCGATTCGATTCGATTATTTTCTTTTTGATTCGGTTTGATTTTTTCGACTCGATTCAATTCGATTCTTTGGATTGGATTCGATTCGATTATTTTCGATTCGATTCAATTATTTTTCTATTCGATTCGAGTATGTTCGATTCGATTCGATTATTTTCAATTGCATTATTTTCGATTCGATTCGATTCTATTTGATTATTTGCGATTTGATTCATTTAGATTCGAATCGATTATTTTCGATTCGATTCGATTCGACTCGATTATTTTCGACTATATTCGATACAATTCGATGATTTTTGATTCTATTCAATTATTTTCTTTTCAATCATTTTCAATTCGGTTCAATTTGATTATTTTCGATTCCATTCGATTATTTCTATTGTATTATTTTTAATTCAATTCGATTATTTCCGATTCGATTCGATTATTTTCGATCTGATTTGATTCGATTTGATTATTTTCGATTCGATTCGATTATGTTCGATTCGATTCGATTATTTTCGTTTCGATTTGATTCGATTCGATTATTTTCGTTTCGATTCGATCGTTTTCGATTTGATTCGATTATTTTCGATTCGATTCAATTCGATTCAATTATTTTAGATTATATTCTATACGATTCGATTTTTTTTCATTCGATTCAATTCGATTCGATTATTTTCAATTCAATTCGATTATTTTCAATTCAATTCGATTATTTTCGATTAGATTCGATTATTTTCAATTCGATTCGGTTCTTTTTTATTCTATTCGATTATTTTTGATTCAATTTGATTATATTCGATTCGATTCGATTATTTTCGATTCGATTCGATTATTTTCGATTCGATTCTATTATTTTCGATTCGACTCGATTCGATTATTTTCGATTCGATTCGATTCAATTATTTTTGATTCGATTCAATTTGATTCGATTCGATTATTTTCGATTCGATTTGATTATTTTCGACTCAATTACTTTCAATTTGATTCGATTTGCTTCGATTATGTTCAATTCGATTCATTTATTTTCGTTTCGATTCGATTCGATTATTTTCCATTCGATTCGATTCGATTCCATTCGATTATTTTCTATTCTATTCAATTATTTTCGACTCGACTCCTTTCCATTTGATTTGATTTGATTCGATTATGTTCGATTCGACTCGATTATTTACATTTCGATTCAATTCGATTCGAGTATTTTCGATTCGATCATTTTCGATTCGATTCGATTATTTTTGATTCGATTCTATGCGATTCGATTATTTTCGATTATATTCTATACGATTCGATTATTTTTGATTCGATTTGATTCGATTATTTTCGATTCAATTTGATTCAATTCGATTAGTTTCGATTCGATTCGATTAGTTTCGATTCAATTCGATGCGATTCGATTATTTTCGATTATATTCGTTTCGATTCAATTATTTTTGATTCGATTTGATACGATTCAATTATTTTCGATTCGATTCGATTCAATTATATTCGATTCGATTATTTTCAAATCGATTCGATTATTTCCGATTCGATTAGATTATTTTTGATTCGATTCGATTCGATTATTTTCTATTCGATTCGATTATTTTCGATTCGAGTATTTTCGATTCAATTCGGTTATTTTCAATTCGATTCGATTATTCTCGATTCGATTCAATTATATTCGATTCGATTCGATTCGATTATATTCGTTTCGATTCAATTATTTTCGATTTGATTCGATTCCATTATTTTCGATTCGATTCGATTCGATGCGATTATTTCGATATGATTATTTTCGATTTGATTCGATTATTTTCGATTTGATTTGATTATATTTGAATCGATTCGATTCGATTATTTTCGATTTGATTCGATTCGATGCGATTATTTTCTATTCGATTCGATTATTTCCGATTCGATTCCATTCGATTCAATTATTTTCGATTTGATTCGATTCTATTATATTCTTTTTGATTCAATTCAATTCTTTTCGATTCGATTATTTTCAATTCGATTCGATTATTTTCGATGCGATTCAATTATTTTTTATTCGATTCGATCTTGTTTTTTTAATAACGATTTTATTTATGAGGGGGGGGCAGAAAATTAGGCAGAGAGAGAAGCAGTCTCCCAACCAGGAACCCAATATGGGACACAATCCCAGACTCCAGGATCACACCCTGAGTCAAAGACAGAGGCTCAACCCCTGAGCCACCCAGGCATCCCGGATCCTGTTTTTTAAGCCACTCTGATACCCTATATCTTTTTATTGGAGCATTTAGGCTATGAGCATTCAGAGTGATTATTGAAAGATATGAACTTACTGCCTTTTTGTTACCGGTAGAGTTGGTTTCTGGGGACCACCTCTGGTCCTTCTAGTCTTTGTTGCTTTTGGTCTCTTTTTTTCCCCCACTAGAAGAGTCCCTCTTAAAATTCCTTACTGAACTGGTTTAGTGGTCACGAACTCCTTTATATTTTGCCTGTCTGGGAAAATCTTTATCTCTCCTTCTATCCTGAATGACACCCTTGCAGAAGAAAGAATTTATACAAATTGGACTCCAATAAAAAGAAATTTAAAAACATAAAATAAATTCTCGCTATTATGATTGAGGAAAATGGCATTTAGGAGGAAAACCAGAAGCTGAAAGAGAGGAGGACAGATTTCACCATCCGTAGCCTTCACAGGGACCTGGTGTCCTTTCCTAGGAGGGCCCCCCCCTCCGTAGGATGCTTCCTGCCCCTCTGCGCTCCTTGTTGGAACCCAGCAGGCACATCTCCATGCCTCCAGCACCTCTGCACTCGTGGTTTATAGCGTCTTCCATGTATCCTATTGGGAACCACAGCGTCGTGTATGTAACCATCTGGCTGCTGTTTGACAACATTGGGGGATTCCGACTTTGGTTGGTTTTGGGGTGTGCGTGTGTGTCTATCACATGCAGCTATCACATGCAACTATCTGATGCTCTGGCTGGGTCACCCAAATGCTGAAATGCTTGGCACAACATCATTTCTGGTGCTGGCGCTGGGCGGCTAGCTGTGCTCTCCTGGCCGAACTGGGGCTCACTCGTGCAGTGACTTTCCGCTGGAGGGTCATCTGAGCTGGAAGGTCCTGCTTGGCCACATTCCCAGTAAGGGATGGCCTAGAAGGCATATCTAGGCCTAGAAGTCCTAACGACGAGGGTTAATGAGGTGGAAGAACGAGTGAGTGACATAGAAGACAAGTTCATGGCAAAGAGGGAAAAAAAGAGACAATTAAAAGACCATAAGGATAGATTAAGGGAAATAAACGACAGCCTGAGGAAGAAAAACGTATGTTTAATTGGGGTTCCTGAGGGCACCAAAAGGGCCAGAGGGCCAGAATATGTATTTGAACAAATCATAGCTGAAAACTTTCCCAATCTGGGAAGGGAAACAGGCATTCAGATCCAGGAAATAGAGAGATCCCCCCCCTAAAATCAATATAAACCGTTCAACGCCTCGACATCTAATAGTTAAGCTTGCAAATTCCAAAGATAAAGAGAAGATCCTTAAAGCAGCAAGAGACAAGAAATCCCTGACCTTTATGGGGAGGAGCATGAGGGTGACAGCAGACCTCTCCATAGAGACCTGGCAGGCCAGAAGGGGCTGGCAGGATATATTCAGGGTCCTAAATGAGAAGAACATGCAACCAAGAATACTTTATCCAGCAAGGCTCTCATTCAAAATGGAAGGAGAGATAAAGAGCTTCCAAGACAGGCAGGAACTGAAAGAATATGTGACCTCCAAACCAGCTCTGCAAGAAATTTTAAGGGGGACTCTCAAAATTTCCCTTTAAGAAGAAATTCAGTGGAACAATCCACAAAAACAAGGACTAAATAGATATCATGATGACACTAAACTCATATCTGTCAATAGTAACTCTGAATGTGAACGGGCTTAATGACCCCATCAAAAGGTGCAGGGTTTCAGACTGGATAAAAAAGCAGGACCCATCTATTTGCTGTCAACAAGAGACTCCTTTTAGACAGAAGGACACCTACAACCTGAAAATAAAAGGTTGGAGAACCATTTACCATTCAAATGGTCCTCAAAAGAAAGCAGGGGTAGCCATCCTTATATCAGATAAACTAAAATTTACCCCGAAGACTGTAGTGAGAGATGAAGAGGGACACTATATCATACTTACAGGATCTATCCAACAAGAGGCCTTAACAATCCTCAATATATATGCCCCGAATGTGGGAGCTGCCAAATATTTAAATCAATTAATTACCAAAGTGAAGAAATACTTAGATAATAATACACTTATACTTGGTGACTTCAGTCTAGCTCTTTCTACCCTCGATAGGTCTTCTAAGCACAACATCTCCAAAGAAACGAGAGCTTTAAATGATACACTACCAGATGGATTTCACAGATATCTACAGAACTTTACATCAAAACTCAACTGAATACACATTCTTCGCAAGTGCACATGGAACTTTCTCCAGAATAGACCACATACTGGGTCACAAATCGGGTCTGAACCAAAACCAAAAGATTGGGATCGTCCCCTGCGTATTCTCAGACCACAGTGCCTTGAAATTAGAACTAAATCACAATAAGAAGTTTAGAAGGACCTCAAACACGTGGAGGTGAAGGACCATCCTGCTAAAAGATGAAAGTGTCAACCAGGAAATTAAGGAAGAATTAAAAAGATTCATGGAAACTAATGAGAATGAAGATACAACCGTTCAAAATCTTTGGGATGCAGCAAAAACAGTCCTAAGGGGGAAATACATCGCAATACAAGCATCCATTCAAAAACTGGAAAGAACTCAAATACAAAAAATAACCTTACACATAAAGGAGCTAGGGAAAAAACAGCAGATAGATCCTACACCCAGCAGAAGAAGAGAGTTAACTAAGATTCGAGCAGAACTCAACGAAATCAAGACCAGAAGAACTGTGGAACAGATCAACAAAACCAGGAGTTGGTTTTTGAAAGAATTAATAAGATAGATAAACCATTAGCCAGCCTTAGTAAAAAGAAGAGAGAGAAGACTCAAATTAATAAAATCATGAATGAGAAAGGAGAGATCACTACCAACACCAAGGAAATACAAACGATTTTAAAAACATATTATGAACAGCTCTACGCCAATAAATTAGGCAATCTAGAAGAAACGGACGCATTCCTGGAAAGCCACAAACTACCAAAACTGGAACAGGAAGAAATAGAAAACCTGAACAGGCCAATAACCAGGAAGGAAATGGAAGCAGTCATCAAAAACCTTCCAAGACACAAAAGTCCAAGGCCAATGGCTTCCCAGGGGAATTCTATCAAACGTTTAAAAAAGAAACCATACCTATTCTACTAAAGCTGTTTGGAAAGATAGAAGGAGATGGAGTACTTCCAAATTCGTTCTTTGAGACCAGCATCACCTTAATTCCAAAACCAGACAAAGACCCCACAAAAAAGGAGAACTACAGACCAATATCCCTGATGAACATGGATGCAAAAATTCTCAACAAGATACTAGCCAATAGTATCCAACAGTAAATTAAGAAAATTATTCACCATGACCAAATAGGATTTATCCCCAGGACACAAGGCTGGTTCAACACTCGTAAAACAATCAGTGTGATTCATCATATCAGCAAGAGAAAAACCAAGAACCATATGATCCTCTCATTAGATGCAGAGAAAGCATTTGACAAAATACAGCATCCATTCCTGATCAAAACTCTTCAGAGTGTAGGGATGGAGGGAACATTCCTCAACATCTTAAAAGCCATTTATGAAAGCCCACAGCAAATATAATTCTCAATGGGGAAGCACCTGGAGCCTTTCCCCTAAGATCAGGAACAAGACAGGGATGTTCACTCTCACCACTGCTATTCATCATAGTACTGGAAGTCCTAGCCTCAGCAATCAGACAACAAAAAGACATAAAAGGCATTCAAATTGGCAAAGAAGAAGTCAAACTCTCCCTCTTCACCAATGACATGATACTCTATATAGAATACCTAAAAGCCTCCACCCCAAGATTGCTAGAACTCATACAGTAATTTGGCAGTGTGGCAGGATACAAAATCAATGCCCAGAAGTCTGTGGCATTTCTATACACTGAGACAGAAGAAAGAGAAATTAAGGAGTCAATCCCATTAACAATTACACCCAAAAGCGTAAGATGCCTAGGAATAAACCTAACCAAAGAGGTAAAGGACCTATACCCTAAGAACTATAGAACACTTCTGAAATAAATTGAAAAAATATTCCATGCTCATGGATTGGAAGAATTGATATTGTAAAAATGTCAATGTTACCCAGGGCAATTTACACGTTTAATGCAATCCCTATCAAAATACCATGGACTTTCTTCAGAGAGTTAGAACAAATTATTTTAAGATTTGTGTGGAATCAGAAAAGACCCCGAATAGCCAGGGGAATTTTTAAAAGGAAAACCATAGCTGGGGGCATCACAATGCCAGATTTCAGGTTGTACTACAAAGCTGTGCTCATCAAGACAGTGTGGTACTGGCACAAAAATAGACACATAGATCAATGGAACAGAATAGAGAACCCAGAAGTGGACCCTGAACTTTATGGTCAACTAATATTCGATAAAGGAGGAAAGACTATCCACTGGAAGAAAGACAGTCTCTTCAATAGATGGTGCTGGGAAAATTGGACATCCACATGCAGAAGAATGAAACTAGACCACTCTCTGTCACCATACACAAAGATAAACTCAAAATGGATGAAAGATCCAAATGTGAGACAAGATTCCATCAAAATCCTAGAGGAGAACACAGGCAACATCTTTTTTGAACTCGGCCACAGTAACTTCTTGCAAGATACATCCACGAAAGCAAAAGAAACAAAAGCAAAAATGAACTATTGGGACTTCATCAAGATAAGAAGCTTTTGCACAGCAAAGGATACATCAACAAAACTCAAAGACAACCTAAAGAATGGGAGAAGATATTTGCAAATGACGTACCAGATAAAGGGCTAGTTTCCAAGATCTATAAAGCCCTTCTTAAACTCAACACCAAAGAAACAAACAATCCAATCATGAAATGGGCAAAAGACATGAAGAGAAATCTCACAGAGGAAGACATAGACATGGCCAACATGCACATGGGAGAATGCTCTGCATCACTTGCCATCAGGGAAATACAAATCAAAACCACAATGAGATACCACCTCACACCAGTGAGAATGGGGAAAATTAACAAGGCAGGAAACCACAAATGTTGGAGAGGATGCGGAGAAAAGGGAACCCTCTTACACTATTGGTGGGAATGTGTCCTGGTGCAGCCACTCTGGAAAACTGTGTGGAGGTTCCTCAAAGAGTTAAAAAATAGACCTGCCCTACGACCCAGCAATTGCACCTGTTGGGGATTTACCCCAGAGATTCAGATGCAATGAAACGCCAGGACAGCTGCACCCCGATGTTTATAGCAGGAATGTCCACAATAGCCAAACTGTGGAAGGAGCCTCGGTGTCCATCAAAAGATGAATGGATAAAGAAGATGTGGTTTATGTATACAATGGAATATTCCTCAGCCATTAGAAACTAGAAATACCCACCATTTGCTTCAACGTGGATGGAACTGGAGGGTATTATGCTGAGTGAAGTAAGTCAATCGGAGAAGGACAAACAGTGTATGTTCTCATTCATTTGGGGAATATAAATAATAGTGAAAGGGAATATAAGGGAAGGGAGAAGAAATGTGTGGGAAATATCAGAAAGGGAGATAGAACATAAAGACTCCTAACCCTGGGAAATGAACTAGGGGTGCTGGAAGGGGAGGAGGGCGGGGGGTGGCGGTGAATGGGTGACGGGCACTGAGGGGGGCACTTGACGGGATAAGCACTGGGTGTTATTCTGTATGTTGGTAAATTAAACACCATTAAAAAATAAATTTATTTTAAAAAAAGATCAAATAACTAAATATTTATGCTGCCAACATGGGAGTACCTAAATACAGAAACCAATTAACAACAAGCATACAGGAACTCACTGATAATAGTACAATGACACGGGATTTTAACACCCACTTATGGCAATGGACCGATCATCTATGCAGAAAATCAACAGGGGAACAATAACCTTGACACACTGGACCACAGGGATTCAACAGATATAGTCTGAACATTTCATCCTGAAGCATAATACACATGGGACATTCTCCAGAACAGATCATATCATGGGCCACAAATCAGCCCTCAACAGGTACAACAGATACAAGAAGGTTGATATCACACCCTGTACATTTTCGGACCACGACGCTATGAAACTCGAAGTCGACAGGAAGACAAAATTTGGACATACCAAAAATACGTGGAGATTATGAACATCCTAATAGAGAATGAATGGAGCAACCAGGAAATTAAAGAGGAAATTTAAAACAGATGAAAATGAAAACATGTTTCTCCAAACCTCTAGGATGTAGCAAAGGCAGTCCTAAGAGGGAAGTACATAGCAATACAGGCCTACCTCAAGAAACAAGAAGTCTCCAATACACAACCTAACCCTACACCTAAAGGAGCTGGAAAAGGAATAGCAAACAAAGCCTAAAGCCTACAGAAGAAGGGAAAAAATAAAGATGAGGGTAGAAATAAACAACATAGAAACCACAAAACAGTAGAATGGAATAACGAAACTAAGAGCTGGTTCTTCAAAATAATTAATAAAATGGATCAAGCCCTAGCCAGCCTTATCAACGAGAAAAGAGAAAAGACCTAAATAAATAAAATCACAAATGAGAGAAGAGAGATCACAATCAACACCAGAAAAATAACAGTTATAAGGGAATACTACGAAAGATTATACGCTAATAAACTGGGAGACCTGGAAGAAATGGACAAATCCCTAGGAATGTGCAAATGAGCAAAACTGAAATAGGAAGAAATAGAAAATGTGAACAGACCCATAACTAGCAAAGGAATTGAATCAGCAAGGCACCTGGGTGCCTCAGTGGTTGAGCATCTGCTTTGGCTCAGGTCATGATCCTGGGGTCCTGGGGGATCAATCCCACATCAGGCTCCCCGCATGGAGCCTCATTTTCCCTCTGCATATACCTCTGCCTCTCTGTGTCTTTCATGAATACATAAATAAAATCTTTAAAAAAGAAAAAAAAAGATAAAAAGATGAAGGACCCAAATAAAATCACAAATGAGAAAAGAGAAATAACAACCAACACTAGAGAAATACAAACGATTATAAGAGAACATTTTGAAAAATTATATGCAGCAACCTAGAACCTGGAAGAAATAGATCAATTCCTAGAAATATATAACATAGCAAAAATGAAAAAGGAAGAAATAAGAAACTTGGACAGATAACCAGCAAAGAAATTGAATCAGCAATCAAGAATCTCCCAACAGAAAAAAAAAAAAATCTCCCAACAGGAGACGCTTAGATCAATAGAACAGAATGGAAAGCCGAAACAAGATACAAACCTGGAACTCTATGATCCATTAATCCACAACAAGGCAGGAAGGAATATCCAATGGCACAAAGCAGTCTCTTCAACCAACCCGAACCCTGACCCCAGGATAAGAACAAATGGTGTTGGGAAAACCAGGCAGCCACATGCAGAAGAATGAAACTGGACCACTTTCTTACACCATATATATAAAAAATAAATTCAAAATGGATGAAGACTAAACGTGAGACCTGAAACCATAAAAAGAAGAAAAGATAGGCAGCAACGTCTTTGACATTGGCCATTGGATCTTCTTTCTAGATATGCCTCTGAGGTGAGGGAAAGAAAAGCAAAAATACTATTGGGACTTCATCAAATTGAAAAGCTTCCGCAAAGTGAAGGAAACAAACAAAGCTAAAAGGCAACATACAAAATGAGAGGAGATATTTGTAAACAACACATTCAATAAAGAGTATCCAAAATACATAAAGCAAATATAAATCTCAGCATCCTAAACACAAATTATCCAACTGCAGATGGGCAGAAGACATGAATGGACTTTGTCTCTGACAAGACATCCAGATGGCCACCAGACACACGGAAAGACACTCAGTGTCACCCATCATCAGGGAAATGCAAACCAAAACCACAATGAGATGTCACCTGACAGCCGTCAGAATGGCTAAAATTAACAACACAAGAAACAACAGGATGAGAAAAGCAAAACAAGAAACACACTCTTAACCACAGAGAATAAACTAATAAATACTAGAGCAAGGTGGGGGGAATGGGGAGTCAGGGGATGGGGATAGTGGAGGGCACCTGTGACCAGTACCAGGTGTTGTATCCAAGGGTTGAATCACTATGTGGTAAACCTGAAGCTATATCATACTGTGTTTACAAACAGGAATTCAAGTAAAACTTTAAAATAATAATTGGTAGTATTGATTGAACATGTGCGTAGAAGAGATAAAATCAGAAAGGCAACTAAAAATCCAAATAAAGGAGGGGGAGGGGCAAGATGGCGGAAGAGCAGGGTCCCCAAACACCTGTCCCCACCAAATTACCTAGATAACCTTCAAACCATCCTGAAAATTTACGAATTCGGCCTGAGATCTAAAGAGAGACCAGCTGGAACGCTACAGTGAGAAGAGTTCGCGCTTCTATCAAGGTAGGAAGACGGGGAAAAAGAAATAAAGACACAAAAGGCCTCCGAGGGGGAGGGGCCCCGCGAGGAGCCGGGCTGAGGCCGGGGCGCGTGTCCCCAGGACAGGAGAGCCCCGTCCCGGAGAAGCAGGAGCTGCACCAACCTTCCCGGGCGGGCGGAAAGGGGCTCGCAGGGAGTTAGAGCAGGACCCAGGAGAGCGGGGATGCCCTCGGGCTCCCGGGGACACTAACAGACACCTGCGCCCCGGGAGAGTGCGCCGAGCTCCCTAAGGGCTGCAGCGCGCACGGCGGGACCCGGAGCAGCTCGGAGGGGCTCGGGCGGCGGCTCCGCGGAGGGGGCTGCGGGGCGAGAGCGCGAATCCCACAGCGCAGGCCCCGGAGCACAGGGCGCCAGGACACAGCCCAGGATCCGGCCTCCCCCGGGACAGGCAGAGGCCGGGAGGGCCCAGGACAGCAAGGACGCTCCTGCCCCGAGCTGAGCAGATCAGCGGCCCCGCCCCGGAGCCTCCAGGCCCTGCAGACGGAGAGCCGGAGAGCCGAGAGCCCCGAGCCCCGTAGTTCCTGCGGAGGCTGAATCCAGGCTTCCAGAGTTGCCATAGCAACTGCGGCTGATCCTCCTGGGGCCCCACGGGGTAAACAACCCCCGCTGAGCCCGGCAGCAGGCAGGGGCAGAGCAGCTCCCCCAAGTGCTAACACCTGAGAATCAGCACAGCAGGCCCCTCCCCCAGAAGACCAGCTGGACGGACCAGTGATACTCCCCCGTGTTCCAATACAACTTGTTTTTGGCCACTCTGCACTGAGCAAAATGACTAGAAGGAAAACCTCACCTCAAAAGAAAGAATCAGAAACAGCCCTCTCTCCCACAGAGTTACAAAATCTGGATTACACTTCAATGTCAGAAAGCCAATTCAGAAGCACTATTATACAGCTACTGGTGGCTCTAGAAAAAGGCATTAAGGACTCACGAGACTTCATGACTGCAGAATTTAGATCCAATCAGGCAGAAATTAAAAATCAATTGAATGAGATGCAATCCAAACTAGAAGTCCTAACAATGAGAGTTAATGAGGTGGAAGAACGAGTGAGTGACATAGAAGACAAGTTAATGGCAAAGAGGGAAACTGAGGAAAAAAGAGACAATCAATTAAGGGACCATGAAGACAGATTAAGGGAAATTAATGACAGTCTAAGGAAGAAAAACCTACGTTTAATTGGGGTTCCCGAGGGCGCCGAAAGGGACAGAGGGCCAGAATATGTATTTGAACAAATCATAGCTGAAAACTTTCCCAATCTGGGAAGGGAAACAGGCATTCAGATCCAGGAAATAGAGAGATCCCCCCCTAAAATCAATAAAAACCGTTCAACACCTCGACATTTAATAGTGAAGCTTGCAAATTCCAAAGATAAAGAGAAGATCCTTAAAGCAGCAAGAGACAAGAAGTCCCTGACTTTCATGGGGAGGAATATTAGGGTAACAGCAGACCTCTCCACAGAGACGTGGCAGGCCAGAAAGGGCTGGCAGGATATATTCAGGGTCCTAAATGAGAAGAACATGCAACCAAGAATACTTTATCCAGCAAGGCTCTCATTCAAAATGGAAGGAGAGATAAAGAGCTTCCAAGACAGGCAGGAACTGAAAGAATATGTGACCTCCAAACCAGCTCTGCAAGAAATTTTAAGGGGGACTCTTAAAACTCCCCTTTAAGAAGAAGTTCAGCGGAACAATCCACAAAAACAAGGACTAAATAGATATCATGATGACACTAAACTCATATCTGTCAATAGTAACTCTGAACGTGAACGGGCTTAATGACCCCATCAAAAGGCGCAGGGTTTCAGACTGGATAAAAAAGCAGGACCCATCTATTTGCTGTCTACAAGAGACTCATTTTAGACAGAAGGACACCTACAACCTGAAAATAAAAGGTTGGAGAACCATTTGCCATTCAAATGGGTCTCAAAATATACCCTAAAAACTATAGAACACTTCTGAAAGAAATTGAGGAAGACACAAAGAGATGGAAAAATATTCCATGCTCATGGATTGGCAGAATTAATATTGTGAAAATGTCTATGTTACCCAGGGCAATTTACACGTATAATGCAATCCCTATCAAAATACCATGGACTTTCTTTAGAGACTTAGAACAAATTATTTTAAGATTTGTGTGGAATCAGAAAAGACCCCGAACAGCCAGGGTAATTTTAAAAAAGAAAACCACATCTGGGGGCATCACAATGCCAGATTTCAGGTTGTACTACAAAGCTGTGTTCATCAAGACAGTGTGGTACTGGCACAAAAACAGACACATAGATCAATGGAACAGAACAGAGAACCCAGAAATGGACCCTGAACTTTATGGTCAACTAATATACGATAAAGGAGGAAAGACGATCCACTGGAAGAAAGACAGTCTCTTCAATAAATGGTGCTGGAAAATTGGACATCCACATGCAGAAGAATGAAACTGGACCACTCTCTTGCACCATACACAAAGATAAACTCAAAATAGATGAAAGATCTAAATGTGAGACAAGATCCCATCAAAATCCCAGAGGAGAACTCAGGCAACACCCTTTTTGAACTTGGCCACAGTAACCGGAGAAGGACAAACAGTGTATGTTCTCATTCGTTTGGTGAATATGAATAATAGTGAAAGGGAATATAAGGGAAGGGAGAAGAAATGTGTGAGAAATATCAGAAAGGGAGACAGAACATAAAGACTCCTAACTCTGGGAAATGAACTAGGGGTGGTGGAGGGGGAGGAGGGCGGGAGGTGGGGGTGAATGGGTGACGGGCACTGAGGGGTACACTTGACGGGATGAGCACTGGGTGTTATTCTGTATGTTGGTAAATTGAACACCAATAAAATTAATTAAAAAAAATAAAAAATAAAAAAAATAAAAATCCAAATAAAGAGTATTTAGAGCCACAATTCCCCTCCTCGGCTCAGCTCAGGAGAAGCCTGCCATGTCTATTCTGACCCCAGCAGAAGCCTGGAGTTTGATTTTCTGGGGAGGCCACTGACTTGGTGGAGTCAGGCTATCTTTGAACCCAAAACCTAAATAGAGTGCATAAAACTAAACTGCACAAGATACTAGGAGTCCCAGTGCAGGCACATGCCAAGACCCAAACTCTAACCATACGCAGACATAACCCTAACCCTACACTTAAGCCTAATGTTAACCTAACCCTTAAACAAGACCTATCACTAATCGAAAACCAAACACAAACCCCAAGACCGAAACACATTCACTGAACCTTCCTGCCAACCCTCACCCTAACTCCTAAACCTAATCTAAACCCTTAACCCTGACCCTACCTTAAATCTAACCCTAACCTAACCTCTAACCCTAACCTTAACTTAATGTACTCAAATCCTATTCCTAACCTTAACCTGTACCCTAACCCTAACCCTCTAATACTAATCCTATCTCATAACCTGAACTGTACCCTAACCCGTCCCTAAAACTAACCCCTAACCCACTCCCTAACCCTATCTCTTACCCTTTTCAAAACCGTACCCTGACCCTGACCCCGACCTGACCCTAACCCTAACCCCTATCCAAACACTAACCCTAACCCTAGCCCTAACCCCTATCCTAACCCTAACCCTCGCCCTAACCCTAAACCTAGCCCTAAATTTAACCCTAACCCCTAAGTGTAACCCTAACCCCTAACTCTAACCCTTAACCCTAACTCACACCCAACACCTAACCCTAACTGCAAACCTAAGCCCAACCCTAACTCTAACCATAACCCTAACCCCAACTCCTAACCTCCTGCCCTAATCCCTAAAGCCTTACCCTAACTCTAAATCCTGTGCCTAACCCTAACCCCTTTCCCTAAACCTAACCCCCATCCTAACTCCTAACCACTGACCCTTACCCTTATCCGTCACCTTAAACTCTAATCCGTACCCATAAGCATAATCACGAACCCCTAACATCTCACCTAACCCTAACCACCAACTGCCTCCCCTCCCCTAGCCCTACCATTCATTCTACCCATTCACGTACCCTGTGGTCCTGAGGAGTCCCTTCTGATGTGGACGTTGCCCCCAGTGGCGCCTCCAGAGTCCTCCAGGGGGTCCTGAGGAAGCCGGGCTCCTGTGAGTGCGGACGTGGCCCCACGTGTTCCTGAGTCATAGTCAGCGGGTCCTGAGGACGCCGGGTCTCCTGTCACCGTGGACTATGCCTCACACCCTCTGGAAGCCTCAGAGCAGGTCCTCAGAGGCCGGGGGCTCCTGTCAGGCTGGACATGGCCCCACCTCCCCCGAAAACTCACCGCGGGTCCTGAGGAGGCTGTGGGCACCTGTCAGCATAGACGCAGCCCCATATGTCCCGAGGCCAAAGTGCAGGTCCTGAGGAGGACGGGGGTCCTGTCAGTGTTGACGTGGCACCACATTTTCCTCAAGCCTCACCATAAGACCTGAGGAGGCCGGGGGCTCCTGTCAGCATGGACGTGGCCCCAAATCTTCCCAAACCTTCACAGTGGGTGCTGAGGAGGCTGGAGACCCCTGTCAGTGTGGATGCGGCACCCACATCTTTCTTAGGCCTCACCACAGCCCTGACAAGGCTGGGGTCTTCTGTCCGCATGGACGCTTCCCCGTATTTCCCGAAGTCTACACCGGGGGTCCTGAGGAGGTCAGCGTCCTGTTGTGTGGACGTGGCCCCACGTCCTCCTGAAGCGTCACCACGGGTTCTGAGGAGCCCGGGGCTCCTGTCACCGTGGATGCGGCCCCCAGCGTCCAGAAGCCTCAACTTATGTCCTGAGGGGCCGGGAGCTCCTGCCATTTTGGACGCGGTGCCACATCTTCCTGAAGCCTCCCCGCGGGTCCTGAGGCGGCCCAGGGGCTCCTGTCGGCGTGGATGCATCCCCTCGTCCTCCTCAGGCCTCCCCAGCACAGGTGGGCTCCTGTTAGTGCAGGCGGAGGAGTCCTACTGCCCTGCAGGGCCCCCGGGCGGGGCCTGGGCTCGGGCGCCCCCTGCAGGATGCTCAGGCGCTGCAGGAGCCCGTGCAGGAGGCGGTGTCCCCGCGCAGGAGGCCGCACCTGCCTCCTTCCAGGCTCCAGCTGAGGCCTGTGAGCTTCGGAAATGGAGGTCAACACCCGGCTTCCCCAGAAATACTTAAGGACAAGGAATGGGAGCCCACAGGACGCGAAATGAAATGTGGAGCAGACTTTTACCACGTCCTGCAAAACTCACTCAACCCTCTTCCACTGTGGGCGGGACCGCGGGCTGGTGCAGTCGCCCTGGAAACAGTGTGGAGGCTCCTCAGGAAGTTACAAATAGAGCCGCCCTGCGACCGGCAGGTGCACGGCCTGGAGCTCACTCTCAAGATACAGATGCAGTGAGACTCGGGGACACCTGCACCCCAATGTCCACAGCAGCCGTGTCCACAGTAGTCACACTGTGGGAGGATCCTCACTGCCCTGGGGCAGATGATGGATAAAGAGGATGGGAGATAGATGATGGTCATAGAGAGAGGAATGGTACTCAGCTATCAAAGAGAAGGAAATCTTGCTATTTGCAATGACGAGGATAGAACTAGAGGGATCGTGTTAAGTGAAATAAGTCAGTCAGGAAAGAAAATGACCGTATGGTGTCATTCATAGGTGGAATTAAAGAAGCAAAGCAGATGGGCATCTGTGAAGGGAAGGAAAAACAAATAAGATGAAAACAGAGATGGAGGAAAAAGAGACTCAATAACAGGAAACAAACTGAGGGTCGCTGGAGGGGAGGGGAGTGGAGGGACAGGGTAACTGGTAGACGGGCATGAAGGAGGGCACGTGATGTCATGAGCCCTGGTGTTATCTCCAACTGGTGAATCCCTGAATTCTACCTCTGAAAGTATAATACACTATACTGTTAATTAATTGGGTTTAAATTAAATTCAGTTTAAAAAATCAGTTGACTGTATCGGAGTACATTTTCCTCCAGGCTCTCTATTCTGCTCCTTCAGCTTATGCCAGAACCACACCCCTGTGGGTTTGGTTTGTTTAAGTAGGCTCCATGCCTCGTCCACAGCCCAGCACAGGGCTAGAACTCATGACCCCAAGATCAAGACCAGGGGTGAGGTCAGGAGTCAGATGCTTAACCAACAGAGTCAGCTGGGGGCCCGAGAACCACACTGCTTTATCCTGTGTCTCTGTGTCATCGTTTGAAATAGGAGAGTGCTGCGTCCCACTCTGTCCTTCTCCTATACTGATTTGAAGTCCAGGGTCATTTGTGGGAGCGGCGAATGTTACGAGTGCTTTTTCTATTTCTAAAATTGGCCACCATGATTTTGATAGGAATAACACTGGAACTGCGGGTGGCTTCTGGAACTGTGGACATTTTAACAAGATGAAGGCTCTGACCCCACGAGCCCAGGATGTCCTCCCAAAGTCTTGTAATTTTCAGTGTACAAGTATTGCACTCCCTTGGTTCAGACTAATTATTTTGTTCTTTTGGATGCTCCTGATAAGGGAGTCATGTCCTTAATTTCCTTTCTGAGTCCTCATTGTCGGGACACAGAAAGGCTACTGATCTCTGTTCATTTTGTGTTCCACAACTTTACTAAATTCACTCATCAGTTCTAACAGTTTTTGGTGGAGTCTCTCGGTTTTCCTGTTTCTAATGCCACATCTTCAGCAAATAGGGACAGTTTGACATCCCCCTTACAGGTGTGGAACCTTTTCTGTTATCTGTCTGTTGACTATGGTAGGACTTCCAGTTCTGAGAGGGGACTTCCTTGGCTTGTTCCTGCTCTTAGGGGAGACGATTTCAAGTTTTCACCCTTGAGGATGATGTCAGCTGCAGGCTTCCTACACGGCCTTATTCTGTTGATATACGTTTCCTCAAAACCCACTATGCCAAAAAAAAAAAAATTAAAAAACCCGCTATGCTTTTTATGTTGTATTTTGTCAAAAGCTTTTTCTGCAACACTTGAGAGGATTGTATGTCTTTGTCCTTTCTCTTGTTTTTGTTTTTAAGATTTTATTTATTTACCCATGAGAGACAGAGAGCGAGAGAGCAAGAGAGCAAGAGAGAGAGAGAGAGAGAGAGATGCAGAGACACAGTCAGAGACATAGAGGGAGAAGCAGGCTCCATGTAGGGAACCTGATGTGGGACTCAATCCTAGGAATCCAGGATCACGCCCTGGGCAGGCGCTAAACCGCTGAGCCCCCGGGCTGCCCCATGTCCTTTCTCTTGTTAATGTGATGGATCATGGTGACTGATAGCCAGAGGGGACGCAGGTGGGAGATGGGCAAAATAGCTGAAGCATATTAAGAGCTATAAGCATCTGGTTCTCATATAAATAATTCACAGATATTTAGAAAGTACAGCCTAGGCAATAGAGCCAGTACTATTGTGACAACTTTGTATGGGGACAGATGGTGATGACACTTCTCATGGGGAGATCTGAGTATGCACAGAATTGTCATATCACTAAGTCATAGCCCTGGAACTACTGTAACATTGTGTGTTGACTGTTCATCAATAATATCTAAGAAAAGGGGTTTCTGATGGTACTCATGGTGGGTCCATGAAAGGCATTAAAATAAAAAAAAAGAAAGAAAGGCATTAAAATGGTCATTACACATATGAAGGCACCTCTGAAGAGGGGGATAAAGATGCTCACATGTCTTGATGTGAATTTTCAGAAGATTTACTTGAGAGAGGGTGCAGTGGGGAGGGGTGGAGGGAGAGGGGGAATCTGGAGCAGACTCCTCACATACCAGTCACCAGGTCTGGGTGAGGACCACGTGAGGACCAGAGTCACCAGATCCAGGTGGGGGCCAGAGTCACCGGGGCCAGGTGAGGCACAGATGGTGACCAGAGTCACCAGGTCCGGGTGAGGACCAGGTAAGGACCAGATTCACCAGGTCCAAGTGAGGCCCACGTGGGGACCTAAGTCACCAGGTATGAGTGAGGCTCTGGTGGGGACCAGAATCACCAGGTCCATGTGAAGCGCAGGTGGCAACCACACTCACCAGGTCCAGGTGAGGCCCTGGTGGGGACGAGTCACCAGGTACATGAGAAGCTAGAAACACTACAGCCACCAGGTCCACATGAGGTCCATGTGGGAACGAGACTCACCAGTTACAGGTGAGGCCCAGGTGCAGACCAGATTTACCAGGTCCAGGTGAGACCCAAGTGGGAATCAGTGTCACCATGTCCAGGTGTGGCCCAGGTGAAGACCAGAGGTAACAGGTCCAGGTGGGTCCCAGTTAGGGAACAGTGTAACCATGTCCTGATGCTACCCAGGTGGGTACCAGAGACACCAGGTCCAGGTGAGGCCCAGGTGGGGACCAGAGACATGAGGTCCAGGTGACGTCCTGGTGGGAACCACAGTCACCAGGTCAGGTGAGGCCATGCTGAGGATCAGAGTCACCAGTTCCAGGTGAGGCCCAGTTGAGGCCACAGTCACCAGGTACAGAAGAGGCCAAAGTCTGGACCAGAGTCACCAGTTCCAGGTGAGACCCAGGTGGGGACCACAGTCACCAGGTCCAGATTGAGGCCAAAGTGTGAATCAAAGTGATCAGGTCCAGGTGAGTCCCAGGTGGGGAACAGAGTAACCATGTCTCAATGATGCCCAGGTGAGACCAGAGCCACAAGGTCCAGACGAGGCCCAAGTGAGGAGTAGATTCACCAGGTCCAGTTGAGGCCCAGTTGAGGACAAGAGTCCCCAGCTCTGGGTGAGGCTCAGAGGGGGCCCAGAGTCACTAGGTCCAGATGAGGCCCCGATGTAAAACTGAGTAACCAGGTCCCATGATGCCCATGTGAGGACCAGATTCATCAGGTCCAGGTGAGGTCCATGTGGGAACCAGTTACCTGGTCCCGGTGAGACCCAGGTGGGACCACAGTCACCAGATCAGGGTGAGGTCCAGAGGGAGACCAGAGTCACCAGGTCCAGGTGAGGCCCAGGTGTAGAAGAGAGTAACCAGGTCCCAATGATGCCCCGGTAAAGACCAGAGTCACCAGGTCCAGGTGAGGCCCAAATATGGATCAGAGTCACAAGTTCCAGGTGAGGCAAAGAAGGAGAACACAGGAACCAGGACCAGGAGAGCCCCATATGGGAACCAGAGCCACCAGATCCAGGTGAGGCCCAGGTGGGGACCACAGTCATGAGGTCCAGGTGAGGCCCAGGTGGCGACAAGATTCATCAAGTCCAGGTGATACCCAGGTGATGACCAGAGTCACCAGGTCCAGGTGAGGACCAGGTAAGGGCCAGATTCACCAGGTCCAAGTGAGCCCAGGTGGGGACCAGAGTAACCAGGTAAGGGTGAGGCCCAGAGTGGGACCAGAGGTCCCTGGTCAAAGTGAGGCCCAGGTGTGGAATAGAGTATCCAGGTGCCAATTATGCCTAGGTGAGGATCAGAGTCACTAGGGCCATGTGAGGCCCAGATGGGGATCAGAATCACCAGGTCCTGGTGAGGCATAGGAGACCACAGTCACCAGTATCAGGTGAGCCTCATGTGGGAACCAGAGCCACTATATCCAGCTGAGTCCGAGGTCCATGTGAGGCCCATGTGAGGACCAGATTCATCAGGTTGAGTTGAGGCATAGCTGGAGACATGAGTCAACAGGTCTGGGTGAGGCCTAGGTGGGGACGAGATTCACCAGGTCTGAGTTAGGTCAAAGTGGGGACGAGAGTCACCAGGTCCAGGTGAGGCCAAACTGAGGACCAGAGTCACCAGATCCAGGTGAGGTCCATGTTGGAAAGAGAGTCACCAGGTCCAGGAGAGGTCCAGGTGGGGACCAGAGTCACCAGATCCAGGTGAGGCCCAGTGGGGACCAGAGTCACCAGGTCCAGATGAGGCCCAGGTGAGGACCAGAGTTACTAGGTACACGTGAGGCCCAGGTGGGGACCAGAGGCAACAAGTCCGTGTGAGGCCGGCTGGGGACCATGTTCACCAAGTCTACATGAGGCCCAGGTGTGGAACACAGTAACCAGGTCCAGGTGAGTCCCAGGTGGTGACAATAGTCACCATGTCCAGGTGAGGCCCAGGTGGGGACCAGAATCACCAGGTACAGGTGAGGCCCTTGAAAGAACCAGAGTCAACAGTTCGAGGTGAGGCGCAGGTGGCAACCAGAGTCAGCAGGTCCAAATCAGGCCAAAGTGGAGTTCACAGTCACCAGGTCAGGGTGAGACCCAGAGGGGGACCAGAGTAAGCTGGTTCAGGTGAGGCCCAGTTGTGGAACACAGTAACCGGGTCCCAATTATGCCCAGTTGAGGACCAGAGTCAACAGGACCAGGTGAGGCCCAGATGGGGATCAGAGTTACCAGGTCCAAGTGAGGCCCATGTGGGGACCACAGTCACCAGATCCAGGTGAGTCTCAGGTGCAGACCAGAATCCCCAGGTCGGGGCAGTCCCAGGTGGGGAACAGAATAACCATGTCCCAATGATGCCCACCTTGCTACCAGAGTCACCAGGTCCACTTGAGGACCAAGTAGGGACCAGATTCACCAGGTCCAGGTGAGGCCCTGGTGGAACAGAGTCACCTGGTCTGGGTGAGGCCCAGGTGGGGACAAAAGTCATAAGACCAGTTGAGGCCCAGGTGGGAACACAGTCACCCAGTCTAGGTGAGGCCAAGCTAAGTACCAGAGGCACCAGGCCCAGCTGAGGCCCAGTTGGGGACTGGAGTGACCAAGTATAGGTTAGGTTAGAAGGACACCACAGTCCTAAGAATGCAGCTAGTTGAAAGCTGGCTTCTAGGGATGCTTCCTTGTGAGAGCTGAGCTCAGGGCAAGACCCTCATGCATCCCGACTGCCTGTATACATAGCTCCTATCATCCTTAAGTGAGGTGCTGGAAGAGGTTGTGTGAAAAGCATGTAGAAGTGTCAGGCCTGTACTCACGTGTATCTGAGTTCAATACAGGGATTTCGAACAGCCTTGTTCAATTAGAGTCATGCTAGGTTTTAACTCCCATAAATGAGTGGCAAGCAGACGTCTGCCTGGAAGGCATACACATTTCTGAGAGTTGAGCTTATGGCCTGTACCTCCCACATCCTGCCTGCAGGTACACTTCACTCCTAACAGGCCTAGGTTCATGCGTGATGGAAGTGTTGTGAGAGGTAAGTGGAAGGTTCAGGCCCACAAGACTAGTCTCTCCAAACTCAATCCAGTGATTTCCTAGGAATTCCTGTCTTAGATTGGTGCTACATATTAAGTTCCATACACGAGAAGCTAGTTGAACGCAGTGTCCAAAGGGAACTTCCTTCTGAGAGTTGAGCTCACAGCCAGTCCTTCACAGTTCCACACTGCCTGCTGTTTGAGTTTCGAACATCCTCACCAGAGATGTTTGTCAGAGGCTCGTGAGATGCAAGTGGAAAAACGCAGGCTTGGAAGGTGTCTGCAGGTGCAATAGAGAGGTATTCATGGAACCTCCCGACGTAGAATGCTGCTAGGTTCTCACTGCCATAAGAATGCAGCTTATGTTGAAAGCTGACTTCTAGGCATGCCTCCTTGTGAGAGCTGAGCTCAGGGCAGGACCATCCTGCATCCTGACTGCCTGTAGACATAGCTCCTATCATCCTTAAGTGAGGTGCTGGAAGAGGTTGTGGAAAAGCATATGGAAGTGTCAGGCCTGTACTCACGTGTATCTGAGTTCAATACACCAATTTCCAACAGCCTTGTTCAATTAGAGTGTAGCTAGGTTCTAACTCCCATAAATGAGTGGCGAGCACACATCTGCCCCCAAGGCAAACACTTCTGAGAGTTGAGCTTATAGCCTGTACCTGCCACATCCTGAATGCATGTCTTCGCTTCTAACAGGCCTAGGTTAGATGCATGACAGAAGTAGTGTGAGAGGTAAGTGGAAGGTGCAGACCCACAAGACTACTGTCTCTAAGCTCAATCCAGCGATTTCCAAGGAATTCCTCTCATAATTGGCGCTACATACTAACTTCCATACATGAGAAGCAAGTGGAATGCAGTGTCCAAGGGAACTTCCTTCTGAGAGGTGAGCTCACACACAGTCCCTCACAGTTCCACACTGCTTGCAGATGAAGTTTCGAACATCCTCACTAGAGATGCTTGTCAGAAGCTTGTGCGATGCAAGTGGAAAAACGCAGGCTTGGAAGGTGTGTCTCCAGGTGCAGTAGTGCGGTATTCATGGAACCTCCTGACTTAGATTGCCGCTCTATTCTCACTACAATAAGAACGCAGCCAGATGAATGCTGGCTTCTAGGCATGCTTCCTCGTGAGTGCTGAGCTCAGGGCAGGACCCTCTTGCATCCTGACTGTCTGTAGACATAGCTCCTAACATCCTTATGTAACATGCTGGAAGAGGTTGTGTGAAAAGCATGTGGAAGTGTCAGGCCTGTACTCACGTGTATCTGCGTTCAATGCAACGATTGCCAATGACTTTGTTCATTTAGAGTGGTGCTAGGTTCTAACTCCTATAAATGTGTTTCTAGCGGACATCTGCCTCCAAGATATACACACTTCTGAGAGTTGAGCTTTTGGCCAGTAGTTCCCACATCCTGACTGCCTGTACGGTTCGCTTCTTGTTGGATAGATCCTGTAAGTATGATATAGTGTCCCTCTTCATCTCTCACTACAGTCTTCGGGGTAAATTTTAGTTTATCTGATATAAGGATGACTACCCCTGCTTTCTTTTGAGGACCATTTAAAAGGTAAATTGTTCTCCAACCTTTTATTTTCAGGCTGTAGGTGTCCTTCTGTCTAAAATGAGTCTCTTGGAGACAGCAAATAGATGGGTCCTGCTTTTTTATCCAGTCTGAAACCCTGCGCCTTTTGATGGGGTCATTAAGCCCGTTCACGTTCAGAGTTACTATTGACAGATATGAGTTTAGTGTCATCATGATACCTATTTAGTCCTTGTTTTTGTGGATTGTTCCGCTGAACTTCTTCTTAAAGGGGAGTTTTAAGAGTCCCCCTTAAAATTTCTTGCAGAGCTGGTTTGGAGGTCACATATTCTTTCAGTTCCTGCCTGTCTTGGAAGCTCTTTATCTCTCCTTCCATTCTGAATGAGACCCTTGCTGGATAAAGTATTCTTGATTGCATGTTCTTCTCATTTAGGACCCTGAATATATCCTGCCAGTCCTTTCTGGCCTGCCAGGTCTCTGTGGAGAGGTCTGCTGTTACCCTAATATTCCTCCCCATAAAAGTCAGGGATTTTTTGTCTCTTGCTGCTTTAAGGATCTTCTATCTTTGGAATTTGCAAGCTTCACTATTAAATGTCAAAGTGTTGAACGGTTTTTTTTTTATTTTAGGGGGGTATCTCTCTTTCTCCTGGATCTGAATGCCTGTTTCCCTTCCCAGATTAGGAAAGTTTTCAGCTAGGATTTGTTCAAATACATATTCTGGCCCTCTGTCCCTTTTGGCGCCCTCAGGAACCCCAATTAAACATAGGTTTTTCTTCCTCAGGCTGTCATTTATTTCCCTTAATCTATCCTCATGGTCTTTTAGTTGTTTGTCTCTTTTGTCCTCAGTTTCCCTCTTTGCCATCAACTTGTCTTCTATGTCACTCACTCGTTCTTCCACCTCATTAACTCTCATTGTTAGGACTTCTAGTTTGGATTGCATCTCATTCAATTGATTTTTAATTTCTGCTTGATTAGATCTAAATTCTGCAATCGTAAAGTCTCTTGAGTCCTTTATGCTCTTTTCTAGAGCCACCAGTAGCTTTATAATAGTGCTTCTGAATTGGCTTTCTGACATTGAATTGTAATCCAGATTTTGTAACTCTGTGGGAGAGAGGACTGTTTCTGATTCTTTCTTTTGAGGTGAGGTTTTCCTTCTAGTCATTTTGCTCAGTGCAGAGTGGCCAAAAACAAGTTGCATTGGGAAAAGGAGAAAAAGAGAGGAGAGAAAGAAGGAAAGAAAAGAGAAAATGAAAAAAAGGAAGAAAAAAGAGAAGAAAAAGAAAGAAAGGGAAAAAAAGGTGGGGGAAGCAAACAGAAATCACAAAGCAAAAACAAAACAAACAAAACAAAAAACCACTGGGGAATATTTTCTGATTCCATATACTTTATGTCCCTTGACTTCTCCTGGAATTTGTCCATCTAGCTGGTCTTCTGGGGGAGGGGGCTGTTGTGCTGATTTTCAGGTGTTAGCACTTGGGGGAGCTGCTCAGCCCCTGCCTGGTGCAGGGCTCAGTGGGGGTTGTTGTTTACCCCGTGAGGCCCCAGGAGGAACCACCACAGTGGCGGTGGCCAGATCTGGAGCCCTGGATTCAGCTCCCGCAGTAACTATGGAGCTCTCCATCTGCAGGGGTCTGGATGCTCCGGGGCAGGGCCGCTGATCTGCTCAGCTCGGGGCAGGAGCGTCCTTGCTGTCCTGGGCCCGCCTGGCCTCTGCCTGTCCTGGTGGGAGATGGGATCCTGGGCTGTGTCCCCCCACGGCCTGGGCTCCAGGGCCTGCGCTGTTGGATTTGTGCTCCCGGCCATGCAGCCTCCTCCACGGAGCCGCTGCCCGAGCCCCTCCGAGCTGCTCTTGGGTCCAGCTGTGTGCATGCTGCAGCCTGTTACAGAGCTCAGCTGCGGGGTGTGGCATGCTCTCCCCGGGGCACAGGTGTCTGTTTGTGTCCCCGGGAGCCTGAGGGCATACCCCCCCATCTGGTGTCCTGCTCTAACTCCCTGCCAGCACCTTTCCACCCGGGAAGATTGGTGAAGCTCCTGCTTCTCTGGGACGGAGCTTTCCTGTCCTGGGGGCATTCGCCCCTGCCTTAGCCGGCTCCTCGCGGGACCCCTTCACCTTGGATGCCTTTTGTTTCCTTTTTTCTCTTTTCCCCGTCTTCCTACCTTGATAGAAGCGTGAACTCTTCTCACTGTAGCATTCCAGCTGTTCTCTCTTTAAATCTCAGGCCGAATTCCTTTCAGTTCCTGCCTGTGGTGTCCTTCATAGGTGGAATTAAAGAAGCAAAGCAGATGAACATCTGTGATGGGAAGGAAAAACAAAGATGAAAACAGATGCAGGAAATACAGACTCTTAATCATAGGAAAAAAAAAACTGAGAGTCGCTGGAGGGGAGGGGAGGGGGGAGGGGATAACAGGGGACCGGCATGAAGGAAGGCACGTGATGTCATGAGCACTAGTGTTATCTCCAACTGGTGAATCCCTGAATGCTTCCTCTGAAAGTATAATACACTATACGTTAATTAATTGGGTTTAAATTAAATTCAGTTTAAAAAATCAGTTGTATCAGAGCACATTTCCTTCTGGACTCTCTGTTCTGCTCCTTCACCATATGCCGGGACCACCCCCCGTGGGTCTGGTTTGTTTAAGTAGGCACCATGCCTCGTTCATGGCCCAGCCCAGGGCTAGAACTCACGACCCCAAGATCAGGACTGGAGGTGAGGTCAGGAGTCAGATACCTAACGGACAGACCCAGCCGGGGCCCAAGAACCACATTGCTTTATCCTGTGTCGCTGTGACATCATTTGAAATAGGAAAGTGCTGCGTCCCGCTCTGTCTTGTTTCTCCAATACTGATTTGCTGTCCGGGGTCATTTGTGGGGGCAGACGGATGTTAGGGGTTTTTTTTTTCCTATTTCTAAGATCTGCCACCGTGATTTTGATAGGAATGACATTGAAACTGAGGATGGCTTCAGGAACTGCGGACATTTTCACAAGATGAGGCTCCCACCCCACGAGCCCAGGATGGCCTCCCAGAGTCTGGTATGGCTCAGCGCACAAGTCTTGTGCTCCTTTGGTTCAGTCTCATTATTTAGTCTCTGTGATGCTCCTGAGAAGGGAGTCACATCCTTCATTTCCTTCCTGAGTGCTCATTGTCGAGACACAGCAAGGCTACTGAGCTCTGTAGGGTCAGTTTGTGTCCCGTGACTTTACTAAACTCACTCCTTAGTTCTAACAGGTTTTGGTGGAGGCTCTCGGGTTTCCTGTTTCTAGTACCGCGTCTTCAGTAAATAGGGACAGTGTGATGTCCCCATTCCAGGTGTGGAACCTTTGCTGTTTCCTGTCTGTTGACTACATTAGGACTTCCAGCGCTGAGAGGGGACCTCCTTGGCTTGTTCCTGCTCAGGGGAGACGATTTCAGGTTTTCACCCTTGAGGATGACATCAGCTGTGGGCCTTCCTAGAGGCCTTTATTCTGTTGGTAGACATTTCCTCAAAACCCACTATGCTTTTGATGTTGTATTTTGTCAAATGCTTTTTCTGCAACTCTTGAGAGGATGGTATGCTTTTTGTCCTTTCTCTTGTTTTTTTTTTTAAGATTTTATTTATATATCCGTGAGAGACAGAGAGAGAGAGGCAGAGAGAGAGAGAGGCAGAGACACAGGTAGAGGGAGAAGGTGGCTCCATGTAGGGAACCCGACAAGGGACTCGATCCCGGGACTCCAGGATCATGCCCTGGGCGAAGGCAGGCGCTAAACTGCTGAACCACCTGGGCTGCCCCATGTCCTTTCTCTGGTTAATATGATGGATCCTGCTGACCGATGGACACAGGGGCCATGGGTAGGACATGGGCAACATAGATGAAAAATAGTAACAGCTATAAGCGTCTGGTTCTCAAATAAATAAGTCACAGAAATTTAGAAAGTACAGCCTAGGGAATAGAGTCAGTACTGTTGTGACAACTTTGTACGGGGACAGACGGTGACGCCACTTCTCGTGGGGGGAGCTGAGTAAGGCACAGAATTGTCAAGTCACTAGTTGTAGCTCTGAAACTACTATCACATTGTTTGTCGACTGTACTTCAATAAATATCAAGGAAAAGGGGTTTCTGGAAGGACTCCCGATGGGTCTGTGAAAGGCATTTACACGGTCGTTACACACACGAAGGCACCTCTGCAGAGGGGATAAAGATGCTCACATGTCTTCATGTTAATTTTTAGAAGATTTACTTGAGAGAGGGTGCAGTGGGGAGGGGCGGAGGGAGAGGGGGAACCTGGAGCAGACTCCTCACCCACCGGAGCCCAAGCCCCACACGAGGCTCCATGCCACAACCTCGAGATCCTGACCTGAGCCAAACTAAAGAGTCGACATGGAACCAACTGAACCACCCAGGAGCCCCTCAAATGTTCTTAAGTGCAACCCCATGCTGTGAACTCTGGGGGTCAGGGGGACGTCTGTGACCCCCAGTCTGCCTAGAAGGGCGGAAGGCCTGCAGGGCCTGAAGATGGGAACTGAGGATGTGGGTGGGTGCCTGCATCCCCTTCCCACCCGGCGTGGGGACAGGACCCTCCCCCGGGACCCTCAGCCTTCAGGGTGAAGGGCTACATGCTGATTGGACCCCGCCTGCCCACAGTCATGATGCGGGACCCCACTGTGGGCGGAACTGTGCCGCCCCCGGGTTCCACTGCTTCCTGGTGCTCACTGTGCATCCGCAGACCTTCGGAAGCACTCGTGCTCCGGATCTGGCTCACAGCGACCCGACTCTCCCGCTCTCCCCAGTAGCTCAGTACTCCCACTCTCCTCAGTACCCCTACTCTCCCACTCTCCCCAGTACCCTAGAACTCCCACTCTCCCCAGTTCCCCAACTCTCCCACTTTCCCCAGTACCGCGATGCATAAAGAGGAGGCGCTCACACAGGGACAGGTCACAGGTGAGTGGTCGCTGATGCCTGCTCCCCCGCGGACCACTCTGGGGCCTGTGGGTCCGGGTGGGGGCGCTGGCCTCCCGGGCTGGGGTCCAAAACACCCCGACCCCAATGAGATGACCGTGAGCAGCTCCTGCAGCCCTTCCACAGCCCCATAGGGTGAGGGTGGCCCCCTAAGGCCCTGTCCAGGGAAGGAGGCTGCAGTTGGAGTTCGGCAGCTCCCCCAGGAACCCTGCTCCCCTGTAAGCCCTGTGCTGTGCAGGGAGACCCAATACATGACCTTTCTAGCCCATCCTAGATGCATGGACCCCGACAGGGGTGACACCCCCCGCCCCACCCTGTGTTCAGGGAAGGACGGTCAGGGCCTGCTGGGTCCCCCTGGCCAGTGAGCAGGCTTGCTCCTCACACACTGGAACGTGGAGTCCCTTGTGCTCCCACCAGACCCCCGTCAGTCTATTCACGCATCGTTGCCCTCAGGGTGGGGACTTTGGTCGCACTCTTGCTGGCATCAGGTTTTACTTTTGATGAAGTCCAGTCCGTTGCTTTCTCCCCCTTGGTCATTGTGCTTGTGGAATCTAAGAGAAACCTTCGATCTCCCCCAGGCTGGGAGACATCACCCCGAGCATCAGATCGGCAGTTCCCCAGAGCTTCCTGGGTCCCTTGCTTGTGTGCTCCTCATACCGGTATGGGAGCGCTCTGTGATCCCAGCATGATGGCGTGTCCTGGGACAGTGGCTGGGAAGGTGGACTGTAGGTGGGCGAGTGACAGACAGGCAGTGAGGGCCCGTGTGTGATGTTCCAGCCCAGCCTGTGCCCCTCAGGGCTATGGGGTTGTCTCTGGCTCCGGTCAGACGGAGGGGGACCTGCCCATGGGGAGCACCCTGACCAATGTGTCCTCGGAAGGTTCTCATGCGCCGTCATTCTTGGATGTCTTTGGATTGCAGCACCATGCAAGAGGACTCGGAGACCTGCTGGCCTTGCAAAGGGCCAATATCGTGGCCCAGTACCATTAGGTGAGGCCCAGAAGGGACCATAGACACTACACACCCACGGGGGGGGGGACCATACCTGCAAGAGCAGGGGAGGCCCAGGAGAGGATCAGAGCCAAGGATGGGCCAGATCAGTGCAGACAAGGACCATAGTCACCAGGAACAAGTGAGACCCTGGGGATGGTCCCGGTGTCAGTAGCAACTAAGGGTCCATCCTGGATCCTAGTCATTGGTAGATGAGGAGCCCAGTCACCAGGTACAGTGAGGCCCAGGTGGGGACCACAGGCACCAGATACAGATGAGGTCCACAGCTACCATGTCCAGGTGAGGCCCAGGTGGGGACCACAGTCACCAGGTCCAGGTGAGGTCAAGGTGGAGACCACAGTCACCAGGTCCAGGTGAAGCCAAGGTGGGAACCGCCTTGATAGAAATGCGAACTCTAGCTGTTCTCCTTTAAATCTCAGGCCGAATTCATAGGTTTTCAGAACGATTTGAAAGTTAGCTAGGTAATTTGGTGGGGACAGGTGACTTGGGGACCCTACTCTTCAGCCATCTTGCCCCTCTGACGGGACTATTTTTAGCAGTGAACAGTAAAGTCCGTTTATTAAAAGTTGTTATTAATTTGTGCAAACAAACTTCTGTCGGCTTCAAGCAACTGTGAACCACACATATCCATACTGGCTAGAAAATTTTGTTAACCTGAGTTTCTAGATCATTTTCATTATGTGAGCGATTTCTTTCCAAAACTAATTCCCAAAGGAAGTAGGGCAATGTGACAAGAGAAACAGCCAAGCAACATGAGAAGAAAGAAACCAACAAAAAAAACGCTAAGCATTTTTCTTGGGACCAGAGAAATCCTGATCGTGTAAGGTGTTTTCACCCTGCCCTCAGAGAAACCAATTCCCTGACTCAGATGCTTCAGGAGAGAACTGGGTTTCTGATCCAGTAAATCATGACTGCCTCTGGCACTTGGTTCCCACAGCTGTGGACGTGGGTCAGACCAGCTCGGTGGTTTCCAGGCTGCACTTGGAGGAGTTGGAAGGGCTCTGAACATGCACCTTAGGGGCAGCCTGGGATCCATACCCTACAGCTTTTAATTGATAGGTACACCAACTCACATAAAACTTTGCTAGAAAGAAGTCGAATTGTATGTTTTAAGAAGACTTGAAAAAGGGCAGCCTGGGTGGCTCAGCCATTTAGCACTGCCTTCTTCCCAGGGCGTGATCCTGGAGACCCAGGATGGAGTCCCACTTTGGGCTCCCTGCATGGAGCCTGCCTCTCCCTCTGCCTGTGTCTCTGCTTCTCTCTCTCTCTCTCTCTCTCTCTCTCTCTCTCTCGCTTTCTCTCTCTCTCTCATAAATAAATAAATAAATAAAATATATTTTTAAAAGTATATTGCAGGGCAGCCCTGGTGGCTCAGCGATTTAGCGCCACCTTCAGCCGGTGTGTGATGCTGGAGACCCAGGATCAAGTCCCACGTCAGGCTCCTCGCATGGAGCCTACTTCTCCCACTGTCTGTGTCTCTGCCTCTCTCTCTCTCTCTCTCTCAAATAAATAAATAAATAAATAAATAGTATATTGCAGCTATTTTGGTAGCTATATTAATAAAGTGTGTAGTTTTTACATTTTATGGTGACTGGACCTAGCAACTCTTTACATCAACAGCCATCACTTCTAGTCCTCACAACAGTGTTGCAGGACAGGCGGTATTATTTCCTTTTTACAGATGATTGATGACCTCAAGCACATGCAGTTCCTTCCCTTTCTTTTTTCCTGTTCAGAATATACAAGCTATAAGTGAGTAAATTGCAAGAAACCCACTTCTGTGATCAACACCTCCACTTTCCTCACACGATTTTAATATTTTTCTCAATTCTGAACTCCTTATTTATCTTACTACTCCTTTTCAAATAACTTAGGATACATTTTCCCAGGACTTGTACAGAGAACCATTCCCTGGATTAATGTCTCTCCCTAAGTATGAATCAGTGACCTGAAACAGACCCGGCATACACAGATTCTCCTATTTATTCAACACCCATTCATTCCAAAAAGACGTCTATTCAGCCTTCTATATGGCAGGCACAGAGACAGGCTCCGTCCCCACCGGGTTTCGATCTATGTCCCCGGAGTACTACCTGCAGTCTTTTGAACTTCCTGTCAGGAGCCTTAATGCTGATTTCTGAAAGCAAAACAAGCAAGTCCACAGTTCTCCTTCATACTTCCCCAGCAGAGCCTTGGGTTCTCTCCACAGAGTTGAACTGTTGTGATACTTACTGAGTCATTTATTGTGTAGGTCAGTCACAGAGAAGCATTGCCATCCAAAACAAAAAGGAGGAAAAGGGAGTTTGGAAGTAATTGGGTCTCACAAATCATGGGGAGGGAATATTGAAACTGTGAAAACGTTTCTTAGCGCACCTTTTCTTTTTCTTTCTTTCTTTCTTTTTTTTTTTTTAGTGCACCTTTTCTCAGAGCCACATCTCTCCTGTTCTTGACTGAGGGACAGGAGAGTCTAGGTAGGGGGAAATAGGTAGGGGGCTACAGATTTAGGCTCACAAAGATCCTAAAGATGCTGAGATGTAAGGAAACCAGAAATAAAGAAACAAACGAGACCACCCTGCCCTAGGTATGGGTAGAGAGGGTCTTTTTTAGGACAGTCCTCTGTGCCCAACAAAGAATAACCAGACTCTAAAAAGAAGTAAACCATTAAAGATGTTATCACTAGTCCTTACTCAAACCAAGACATCCCAAGAATGAGAAGGCCACAAGCTCCCTGATCAGTTCTAAATGAAAAACTGTCAGTGGAGGCCCATGTGGGCAACCCAGCCTGGGCCCCTCCCACTCCTGAGAGCTTTCTCGGTATCCTTGCTTAATAAACTCCTGTCGCTTTACTCACTCTTCTTTGTCCACCAGATTCATTCTTCGACTCCGTGAGACAAGAACCTGACTTTCTCACTCCATTCCGCCTGCTGCACTTCTCTCACCCAAGCTCCCTGGGAAATTACTTCATTGGCTTAATCCCATCTCACTCTCCTCCTGCCTCATATCCTTTGGATTCTTCACCACCAAAGGCCAACGAACCAAGAGATGCAGAGAGGGAGAGAAGACCCAGGTGATAGGAGGAAATAAGGCCAAAGAAATATAGATTAAAATTACATCTGCTTTTTTAAAAAAAATACTTTGTTTATTTACTCATGAGAGACACAGAGAAAGAGAGAGAAAGAGAGAGAGGCAGAGACAGAGACAAAGGGAGAAGCAGGCTCCCTGTGGGAAGCCCAATGTGGGACCCCATCCTAGGACCCCAGGATCATGCCCTGAGCCAAAGGCAGATGCTCAACCACTGAACCACCCAGGCATCCCTACAATTACATTTCCTAACAAACTTGCAGTCCATAAACAAATATTTGAAACCGACAGAGTGGGACATTCTTCAAAGAATTCACAGCTGCCTAGATGTTAATGCTTTGCTAGAGGCCAAAAGCAACATTTGTTTGCTGATAGCCAGACCTCTAGGATCCTGTAAATCTTGCATGTGTGAAAATCCTTTTGGAAACTTCTTTTATCTCTAGAGTCCCCACTCCACACAGCAACTTAAAAGTTTATAACCAAGGCTCCTCATAATCCTGGTGAAGATCTTCATGCCCAGGGGTCCTGTCCCCATACTTTAATAAAAACACCTTTTTGCATGGAAAATGTCTCAAGGATTCTCTCTTGACCACAGGCTCCTGGCCCACAGTACATCACAGGTACATCTCTGAGTTAATTGCATCAGCACATCAGGAAAGTACAGAAGATTTTTGCCTATCTTCTTGTATGACAAATTCCGGAGGGGGATATTCCCATCTGTTCGATCTGGATTTTTCTCTTCCTGGGATATAGCTAGCTAGCTAGGTAGATGATCGAGTGATAGATCTACTGATAGATCAATCCCAGGAACATAAATAGATGTTTATATGAACAAACATATAAACATAAATCTATGTTTCCACGTAATATATTTATTAAATGTATTACTGATAATATAATAATTATTATCTATAAACAGAACTATATATTTATATTTAAATATGCAAAATAAATATTTCTATATCTAATCTCTATACGTCCATATATAGATCTCCCTAAAGAGATAGAGACAAAATGGTCAGAAATAGATGTGTGCATCTTCTCACAGGCATCTAATGTGGATGGTTGAAACCCATCCCCAGGCAGTGTGAAGGACAGGACGTCGGTTCAACTCTCCACAGTAAGTCCGCCTGGAAGACAGATCTCAGCTAGCCTCGCATTATGACGAATTAGAACCTAGCTCCATTCTGGTTGAGCATGTTCCCTGGAAATCCTTGTCTTGACCTCAGATACACCATGGCTCGTGGGCCCGCGACATCCACATGTTTTCACACACCTTCTGCCAGCATCGAAACTAAGGATGTTGGCAGCTACACCTAAAGACTGTTAGGATGTGGGAGGGTCCTGCGGGAAGCTCATCTCACAGAAGTAGATATGGCGTCAAGGCAGCTTTCCACTAGCTTCATTCTTCTTAATGTTAGAAGCCAGCTCGATTCTGGGTGAGGTGGTTCCACGAAATGTGCTGTACCGTACTTGGAGAAACAAGCCATCTAGGCCTTCAGCCTGCTATTTGCCTCTCATGGTACTTCTGAAAGGCATGTAAATGCAGGTGGTCGAAACGCTATCCACAGGCAGCGTAGCAATGAGAGGGACAGCACCTCCGCTCAGCTCTCAAAAGTAAGCGTGCCTGAAGACACATCTCAGCTAGTCTCTCATTTCGGCGAATTGGAACCTAGCTGCATTCTGAAAGAGCGTGTTCCTAGGGAATCCCGGTCTTGAACTCGGATACACCAAGCCTTCTGGCCTTGCAACATCCACATGCTTTCCCACACCATTTACTGGCATCTAAACTAAGGATGTTCGAGGCAAAGCCTATGAGGCATCATGATGCCGGGGGTCCTGCAGGAAGCTCAACTCACAGAGGTTTAGTATGTGTTGAAGTCAGCTTTCCACTAGATTCATTCTTACTAGTGTTAGAACCCAGCTCCTTTCTGGGTAATTGGTTCCATGAATTGTGCTATACTCTATGGGGAGAAACAAGCCATCTAGGCCTGCAGCCTGCTCTTTGGCTCTCATGTTCCTTCTGACAGGCATCCAAATGCAGGTGGTCAAAACACTATCTACAGGCAGTGTAGCAGTGAGAGGGACAGCACCTCGGCTCAACTCTCAAAAGTAAGCGCGCCTTGAAGACACATCTCAGCTAGCCTCTCATTTCGGTGAATTGGAAACTAGCTGCATTCTGAAAGAGCGTGTTCCTGGGGAATCCCGGTCTTGAACTCAGATACACCAAGCCTTCTGGCCTTGCACCATCCACATGCTTTCACGCACCGTCTGCTGGCATCTAATCTAAGGATGTTCGAGGCAAAGCCTATGAGGCGTCACGATGCAGGAGGGTCCTACAGGAAGCTCAACTCACAGAAGTAAGCATGCGGTGAAGGCAGTTTTCCACTAGTTTCATTCTTCTTTGAGTTACAACCAGGCTCGATTCTGAGTGAGGCGTTTCCATGAATTGCACTGTACTACACGAGGAGAAACAAGCCATACAGCCCGGAAGAGTCTTTCTTGCGCCTCTTGATTCTTCTCACAGGCATCTAATGCGGATGGTTGAAACACATCCCCAGGCAGTGTGAAGGACAGCACGTTGGTTCAACTCTCCACAGTAAGTCCGCCTGGAAGACAGATCTCAGCTAGACTCTCATTTTGATGAATTAGAACCTAGTTCCATTCTGGTTGAGCATGTTCCCTGGAAATCCTTGTCTTGACCTCGGATACACCATGGCTCGTGGGTGGGCCCGCGACATCCAAATGCTTTCACTCACCTTCTGCCAGCATCAAAACTAAGGATGTTGGCAGCTACACCTACAGACTGTTAGGATGCGGGAGGGTCCTTTGGGAAGCTCATCTCACAGAAGCAGATACGGTGTCAAGGCAGCTTTCCACTAGCTTCATTCTTCCTAGTGTTAGAAGCCAGTTCGATTCTGGGTGAGGTGGTTCCACGGAATGCGCTGTACCGTACTTGGAGAAACAAGCCATCTAGGCCTTCAGCCTGCTATTTGCCTCCCATGGTCCTTCTGAAAGGACCAAAACGCTATCCACAGGCAGTGTAACAGTGTGAGGGACAGCACCCTGGCTCAACTCTCACAAGTGAATAGGCCTTGAAGCCAGATTTCAGCTAGCCTATCATTTCTGAGAACTACAGCCTAGCTCCACTCTGAATGAGAATGTTCCTGGGAAATTGTAGACTTGAAGTGGATACACCAGTGTTCTGGGCCCGAAAAATCCAAATGCTATTATACACCTTCTGCCAGCATCTAAACTATGGATGTTCGCAGCTATGCCTATGGCCAATTAGAACCTACCCGAATTCTGAAAGAGATTGTTCCTGGGAAATCCCGGTCTTGAACTCGGATACACCAAGGCTTCTGGCTTTGCAACATCCACATGCTTTCACACACCGTCTGCTAGCATCTAAACTAAGGATGTTCGCAGCTGTGCCTTCGGCCTCTCAGGATGTGGGAGGGTCCTGCAGGAGCCTTCCCTCACAGAAGTAAGTATGTGGTGAAGGCAGTTTTCCACTAGCTTCATTTTTCTTCGAGGTAGAACCTAGCAGCTTTTCTGGATGAGGCGGTTCTATGAGATACGCTGTACTGTCCTCGGAGACACAATCCTCCCAGGCCCACTGGTTGCCGCTTGTCTCTTACACTGCTTCTGATATTCATTTAAAATGAACATGTTAGAAACTAAATCCCCAGGCAGGGTAGAACTCAGAGGGACAGGTCTTGTGCTCAACTCTCAGTCATAAGGATGCGTTTGAGTAAGTTTTCGACTAGCCTCTGGTTGATGGGACTTTGTATTTAGCTCCAATTTAAATGAGTCAATTTCTAGGAAATCGCTGCCTCTCATGCTAACTTGGAGATACAAGACTTCTTTCTCTGCTACTTTCACTTGCCTCTCACACAGGTTTTGTCAGGCATGGATTATAAGGATTTTAGAAGCAGGGTCTACAGGGAGTCTGGTCAAGGGAGAGTCCGGCCATAAGCTGAACTCATGCAGGAAATATGCTTATAAGCCAGGCTTCCGCTAGCCTCTCATTTCTGGGGCATAGAAACTAGCTCCATTCGAAGGGACAATGTTCTTTGGAAATGGCTGAATGGCACATGGAGACACCAGATCTCTTGGCTTGAAACATTCACTTGCCTCTCACACAACTTCTGACAGACATGTCCTATACATTATTTGGAAGATAATTACACATGCAGTGTTGTACCTTGAGGGATAGGCCCATTGCTCAACACTCAGATGTAATTATGCCTCAACGCCAGCTTTCAGCTAGATTCCTTATTATGGGAGTTAGAACCTAGCAGCTTTCTAGGTGCCTTCCATGGAAAGCACTCCAGAGTAACAGAGGGTAAAACCTTCCATGCTTGGAGCTTGCCGCTCGCCTCTCCTGCAGCTCTTTTTTTTAAAAATTTTTTTTTAATTTTATTTATGACAGTCACAGAGAGAGAGAGAGAGAGAGAGGGGCAGAGACACAGGCAGAGGGAGAAGCAGGCTCCATGCACTGGAAGCCCGACGTGGGATTTGATCCCGGGTCTCCAGGATCGCGCCCTGGGCCAAAGGCAGGCGCCAAACCGCTGCGCCACCCAGGGATCCCCTCTCCTGCAGCTTCTGATGATCATCTAAAATGAGGATGTTAAAAATGGATTGCACTGGCAGGGTGGAACTGTGAAGGACAGTACTGGTGTCCAACTGTCAGAAGGAAGTATGTCTTGAAGCCAGCTTTTACGAGCCTCTCATCTATGGGATTCAGAATGTAGCTCCATTCCTAGGGAGGAGGGTCCTAGGAAATCACTGTACTGAGCATGGAGACACAAGTCTTCTGGACCTGTAACTTTCACGTTCGTCTCACATGGCTACTGTCATGCTTTAAACATAAATATGTGAGACGGTAACTGTACAGGCAACCAGGATGCGGGAGGTCCAGACCATAAGCTCAACCCTCAGAAGGTAGTACGCCTTGAAGCCAGCTTACACGTAGGCTTGATCCTCTGGGAGGTAGTGGCTGACTTCATTCTGCCCTAGGATTTGCCTTGGCAAAAGCTGTATCGACATTGGAGACTCAAGGCTTCCAGAAATGCAGCTTGCTATTTGCCTCTCATGCTCCTTCTGACAGGCATGTAAATGAGGATGGTGGAATAGCAATCTGCAGGGAGTGTGGCAGTGTTAGGGACAGTACCTCACCTCAACTCTCAGAAGTAACTAGGCCTTGAAAACAGACTTCAGCTAGCCTCTCATTTTGCCAAATTAGAACCTAGCTCCATTCTGATTGAGGACGTTAATGGGAAATACACGTCTTGAAGTTGGATACACCAGCCTCCTGGGCCTACAAACCCACATGCTATCACACCCCTTCTGCCAGCATCTAAATTAAGGATGTTTACAGCTATGCCTATGGGCCACCAGGATGCGGGAGGGTCCTGCAGGAAGCTCAACTCACACAGTAAGTATGTTGTGAAGACAGCTTTCCACTAGCTTCATTCTTATTACAGTTATAACCTTGCACCTTTCTGGGTGAAGCTGTTCCATGAAATGTGCTGTACTGTACTTGGAGACACAAGCCTTCAGCTTGCTATTGGCCTCTCATGCTCCTTCTGACAGGCATCTAAATGGGGATGGTGGAATCGCAATCCACAGGGAGTGTGGCAGTGTGAGGGACAGCATCTCGGCTCAACTCTCAGAAGAAGGTAGGCCTTGAAGTCGGAATTCAGCTAGTGTCTCATTTCTGCGAATTAGAACCTTGTTCCATCCACATGCGTTCACACACTGTCTGCTGACATCTAATCTAAGGATGTTCGAGACAAAGCCTAGGAGGCTTCACGATGTGAGAGGGTCCTGCAGGAAGCTCAACTCACAGAAGTAAGTATGTCTTGAAGCCAGCTTTCATCTAGCTCATCCTTTTTTTTTAATTTATGATAGTCACACACACACACACAGAGAGAGAGAGAGAGAGAGAGAGGCAGAGACATAGGCAGAGGGAGAAGCAGGCTCCATGCACCGGGAGCCCGACATGGGACTCAATCCCGGGTCTTCAGGATCGCGCCCTGGGCTAAAGGCAGGCGCCAAACCACTGCGCCACCCAGGGATCCCCCATCTACCTCATCCTTATTGGATATAGCACTTAGCACCTTTCTGGGTGAAGTGGTTCCATGAAATGTGCTGTACTGTACTTGGAGACACAAGCCTTTCAGCCTATAGCTTGCCAGTTGCCTATCACGCAGGTCCTGAGAATATTCTAAAGTGAGCATGTTAGATACTAAATCCCCAGGCAGAGTAGAACTGCGAGGGACAAGACATGTGCTCAACTCTCAGAAGTAGGGATGCGTTGAAATCAGTTTTCGACTAGCCTCTCATTGATTGGACTTCGTATTTAACTCCGTTGTAAGTGAGTCAATTTCTAGGCAATTGTTGCCTTGAACTTGGAGACACAAGACTTCTTTCCCTGCTACCTTAATTTGCCTCTCACATAAGTTCTGCCAGGCATGGACTCTAAGGATTTTAAAAGCAAGGTCTACAGGGAGTCTGCATGCGGGAGGGAGTGGCCATGCCCTGATCGTGCACAAGGAAGTATGCCTTGAAGCCAGCTTTCTGCTAACTTCTGATTTCTGGGACATAGATTCTAGCTCTATTTGAGGGGATGATGTTCCTTGGAAATGGCTGTATGGCACATGGAGACACCAGATCTCTTGGCTTGAAACATTCACTTGCCTCTCACACAATTTCTGAAAGGCATGTCCTATAAGGTTTTTGGAAGATAAGTACACATGCAGTGTGGTACCACGAGGGATAGGCCCGTTGCTCAACACTCAGATGTAATTATGCCTCGAAGCCAGTTTTCAGCTAGCTTCCTTATTATGGGAGTTAAAACCTAGCAGCTTTCTAGGTGAGTGTCTTCCATGGAAAGCGCTCCACAGTAACAGAGGGTAAAAGCCTTCCATGCTTGGACCTTGCCGCTTGCCTCTCCCGCAGCTTCTGACGATCATCTAAAATGAGGGTGTTAGAAACGAATTGCACAGCTGGGTGGAACTGTGAAGGACAGTACTGATGTCCAACTGTCAGAAGGAAGTATGTCTTGAAGCCAGCTTTCATTGAGTCTTTCATTTATGGGAATCAGAATCTAGTTCCATTCGGAGGGAGGATGGTCCTAGGAAATCGCTGTACTGAGCATGGAGACATAAGTCTTCTGGACCTGTAACTTTCATGTTCATCTCACATGGCTCCTGTCATGCTTTAACATAAAGATGTGAGATGGTAACTGTACAGGCAACCAGGATGCAGGAGGTCCAGACCATAAGCTCAACCCTCAGAAAGAAGTATGCCTTGAAGTCAGCTTACACATAGGCTCGATCTTCTGGGAGGTAGTGGCTGACTTCATTCTGCCCTAGGATTTGCCTTGGCAAAAGCTGTATTGACCTCAGAGACACAAACCTTCCAGGCCTATTTCTCACTATTTGCCTCTCATGCTCCTTTTGTCACACATTTCAATGTGGATGGTGAAATTGCAATTCCAGGCAGTGTGGAAGTATGAGCTACTGTACTTTCACTTAACTCTCAAAAATAAGTACTCATTTAAGTCAGATTTCAGATAGCCTCTCATTTAGGCCTTTAAGAATCTAGGTTCTTTCTCATGGATGATGTTACTGGGGAATCACTCTTTTGAACTCGGGTACACCAGCCATCTGGGCCTGCGACATCCACATGCATTTCACACAACTTCTGCCAGCATCTAAGCTAAGGATATTGGAAGCCTCTACCATCTGTCAGGATTCGGGAGGGCCCTGCAAACCTCAAATGTCATAAATAAGTATGTTTTGAGACTAGCTTTCAACTACCCTCTCTCTGATGGGAGTTTGAAACTGGCTCGATTCTTGTGAGTAGGTCCATGGAGCATTCTGTATGAACTGGGAGACCAAATCTTTCCTGGTCTGCAGCTTATCATTTGTGAATCACAGACTTCTATCAGGTATCTCACACAAGGAGTTAGAAACTGAGTCCTCACACAGTGTGGAATTATGAAGGACTAGTGAGCCTGTTTGCTCAACCTCCAGAAATATGCATGCCTTGAAGCCAGCTTTCACCTAGCCTCCCTGCCATGGAAGTTACTGAGTAGCCCCATTTTAGATGAGTACATTCCATGGGAATCTTTGTCTTGGACTCGGAGACATAATCCTTGTAGGCCTGCAGTTTGCCACTAACCTCTAACACAGCTTCTGACAGACATCTACCATAAGGGTTTCAGTAGCTAAGTCCATAGGCAGTGTGGAGGCGCAAAGGACAGGCACTCTGCTCAAGTCTCAGAAGTAAGTAGGACGTGAGGCCAGCAGTCAAGCAATCTCTTTTCTATTAGAGTTAGAATCTACCTCCATTTAGTTTTTGAGGCTTTATGAGAGCACTGTGTTGAACTCGGACACACAGGACTTTTGGGCTTATAGCTGGCCAATTGCCTCTCACACAGCTTCTGACAAGCATCTGAGCTAAGGGAGCTAGAAACTATGTCCACAAGCAGTGTGGACGTTCAAGGGACAGAAGCTTTGGTCAACTTTCAGAAATAAGTAAGCTTTGAACACATCTTTCAACTAAAATGGCTCCTAGGGGAGTTAGAAGTTATCTCTATTCTAGGTGAGTAGGTTCCATGGAGAGTATATTGAACTGCTGACACAAGCTTTCCTGGTCTGAGATTGCCAGCTGCCTCTAACACAGGGTCCGTCAGACATCTAACATAAGATAGTTAGAAGCTAACTCCAAAGACAGTGTGGAACCGCAAGGGCAAGACCTCATGCTCAACTCTGTGAAAAAAGGATGCCTTGAAGCCAGGTTTCAACTACCCTCTTTCCTATGGGGGTTTGAACCTAGCTCAATTCTTGTGAGTAGTGGAGGAGCATGCTGTATGAACTGGGAGACCAAAGCTTTCCTGGTATGCAGCTTGCCACTTGACAATCACAGAGTTCTATAAGGCATCTAACATAAGGAGTTAGAAACTAAGTCCATGTGCAGTTTGGAGCTCCAAAGGACAGCCTGTTTGCTCAACTCGTGGAAATATGTATGCTTTGAAGCCAGCTTTCAACTAGCCTCGCTGCTATGGGACTTAGAGGGTAGCTCCATTTTAGATAAGTACCTTCCATGGAAATATCTGTATGGAACTCAGAGACAAGCCTCCTGCAGCTTTCCCCTTGCCTCTTACACAGCTTCTCACAAGCATCTAGTATAAGGGAGTTAGAAGCTTAGTTCACAGGCAGTATGTAGCCATGAGGGACAGTAACTGCACTCAACTCTCAGAAAAGTTTAAGCCTTGACCCAGCTCTCAACTGTATCTATGTGAGTTAGAACGTAGCTCCATTCCAGGTGAGGAGGTTCCTGGAAAGTGCTTTATTGAAGTCAGACAAACAAGATTCCAACCCTGCAGATTGTCCCTTGCCTCTCACACAGCTTCTGACAAGCATGTACTATACGGTGTCTGAGGATTAGTCCACAGGCGTTGTGAAGCCTCATGGGACAGGCACATTGCTCAACTATCAGAAGTAAGTATGCTTTGAAGCCAGAACTCAACTATCCTCATTTCTATGGGAGTTACAATCTACCTCCATTTTAGGTGTGGAGGTGCATTAGAAAACCCTCTATTGAACTCGGACACATAGGCCTCTTGGGCCTACAGCTTGCCACTTGCCTCTCACACAGCTTCTGTCAAGTATCTACCGTAAGGGAGTCTGAAGCTAGGTTCACTAGTAGTGTGGAGACATGAGGGACAGCACATGTGCTTTGTTCTCAGAACTAAATGTGCCTTGATGCCAGCTTTCTAGCATCTAGGCTCTCCCCTAATGGAGGTAGAACCTAGCTCCATTCGAGGTGAGGAGGTTCTATGGAAAGCGATGTATTGAACTCAGAGACAGAATCCTTCCAGCACTGAGGCTTGCCACTTGCCTGTCACACAGCTTCTCTTGGGCATGTGACTTAAAGGAGTTATAATCTAAGAGCACTGCAGTTGGAGCCGTGAGGGACAGTGCCTATGCTCAACTCTCAGAAATATGTCTACCTTGAAGCCATTTTTTAGCTAAACTCACTCCTTTAGGAGTTTGAAACTAACTCTATTGTACATCAGAGGGTTCATGGAAAGTGATGTATGGAACTGGGAGACAGAATCCTTCCTGGTATGAAGCCTGCCACTTGCCTCTCACTCACTGTCTCTCTGGCATTTAACATAAGGCATTTAGAAGCTAAGAGCACTGCAGTTTGCACCCGTGAGAGACAGTACCTGTGCTCAACTCTCAGAAATACGTATGCCTTGAACCCAGCGTTCAACTAGTCTTGCTCCTAGGGGTTTAGAACCTAGTACTTTTCTCAGTGAGGATGTGTCATGGAAAACTGTATTGAACTTGGTGACACAAGTCATATAAGCGTGCAGCTTGCGACTTGCCTCTAACACAGCTTCTGACAAAGCATCTAACATAAAGGAGTTAGAAACTAAGTGCCAGAGGATCCCTGGGTGGTGCAGCGGTTTGGCGCCTGCCTTTGGCCCAGGGCGCGATCCTGGAGACCCAGGATTGAATCCCACATCAGGCTCCCGGTGCATGGAGCCTGCTTCTCCCTCTGCCTGTGTCTCTGCCTCTGTCTCTGTCTCTCTCTCTCTCTCTCTGTGACTATCATAAATAAATAAAAAAATTGAAATAGTAAAATAATAATAATAAAAAAAAGAAACTAAGTGCCAGGTAAGGTGGAGCCATTAGGGACAACAAGTGTGCTCTACTCTCAGAAATAAGTAAGCTTTGAACACAGTTTTCAACTAGAATCACTCCTGTTAGAAACTAGCTCTATTCTACATGAGGAAGTTCCATGGAAAGTGAGGTACTGAACTCGTGACACAAGCCTTCCTGGTCTGCCCCTGGTCACTTGTCTCTAACACAGGGTCCGTCAGATATCTAACATAAGAGAGTTATAAACTAACTCCACAGGCAGTGTGGAGCTGCAAGGGAGAGGACTTTTGCTCAAGTTTCAGAAAGAAGTATGTCTTGAACACAGCTTTCAATTAACAGTGTTACCATGGGAATTAGAACCTAGCTCCATTCTACATGAGGAGGGTCCATGAAAAGCGATGTATTGAACATGGAGCCACAAGCCTCCTGGGCCTGAATTCCAATTGCCTCTCACACAGCTTCTGACAAGTATCCAACATAACCGTGTTAATTGCTAAGTCCAGATTTAGTGTAGAGGCCCTTTGCTCAACTATCAGAAGTAAGTATGCCTTGAGGCCAGCATTCAAATAGCCCCATTCCTATGGGAGTTAGAATCAAGCTCCATTCTAGGTGTGGAGATGCAATGGAAAGTGCTGTATTGAACTCCAACACACAGGCCTATTTGGGTCTACAGCTTGCTACTTGCCTCTCACACCATTTCTGCCAAACATCTACCTCTGGGAGTTTGAAACTCAGTTCACTAGCAGTGTGTAGGTATGAGGGACAGCACCTGTGCTTAATTCTCAGAATTAAGTGTGCCTTGATGCCAGATTTCAACTGCCCTCTCTCTTAATGGAGTTAGTACCTAGCTCTAGTCTAGGTGAGGAAGTTTTATGGAAGATGATAAGAAGCTTTTGCACAACAAAGGATACAGTCAACAAAACTAAAAAAGACAACCTACAGAATGGGAGAAGATATTTGCAAATGACATATCAGATAAAGGGCTAGTTTCCAAGATCTATAAAGAACTTATTAAACTCAACAGCAAAGAAACGAACAATCCAATCATGAAATGGGCAAAAGACATGAAAAGAAATCTCACAGAGGAAGACATAGACATGACCAACATGCACATGAGAAAATGCTCTGCATCACTTGCCATCAGGGAAATACAAATCCAAACCACAATGAGATACCACACACACCAGTGAGAATGGGGAAAAGTAACAAGGCAGGAGACCACAAATGTCAGAGAGGATGTGGAATAAAGGGAACCCTCTTACACTGTTGATGTGAATGTGAACTGGTGCAGCCACTCTGGAAACTGTGTGGAGGTTACTCAAATAGTTAAAAATAGATGTGCCCTACAACCCAGCAATTGCACTGCTTGGGATTTATCCCAAGGAACAGATGCAATGAAATGCTGGGATACCTGCACCCTGATGTTTCTAGCAGCAACGTCCACAATAGCCAAACTGTGGAAGGAGCCTCGATGTCCATTGAAAGATGAATGAATAAAGAAGCTGTGGTTTATGTATACAATGGAATATAACTCAGCCATTAGAAATGACAAATACCCACCATTTGCTTCGACGTGGATGGAACTGGAGGGTATTATGCTGAGTGAAATGAGTCAATCAGAGATGGACAAACATATCTTCTCATTCATTTGGGGAATATAAATAATATTAAAAGGGAATAGAAGGGAAGGGAGAAGAAATTGGTAGGAAATATCAGAAAGGGAGACAGAACATAAAGACTCCTAACTCTGGGAAACAAACTAGGGGTGGTGGAAGGGGAGGAGAGTGAGGGGTGGGAGTGAATGGGTGACGGGCACTGAGGGGGGCACTTGAAGGGATGAGCACTGGGTGCTATTCTGTATGTTGGCAAATTGAACACCAATAAAAAATTTATTATTAAAAAATGTGGTTTATGTATACAATGGAATATTCCTCAGCCATTAGAAACTACAAATACCCACTATTTGTTTTGACGTGGATGGAACTGGAGGGTATTATGCTGAGTGAAGTAAGTCAATTGGAGAAGGACAAACATTATATGGTCTCATTCATTTGGGGAATATAAAAAAATAGTGAAAGGGAATAAAGGGGAAAGGAGTAAAATGAGTGGGAAATATCAGAAAGGGAGATAGAACATGAAAGACTCCTAACTCTGGGAAATGAACTAGGGGTGGTGGAAGGGGAGGTGGGAGGGGGGTGGGGGTGACTGGGTGACCGGCACTGAGGGGGGCACTTCATGGGATGATCACTGGGTGTTATTCTTTACGTTGGCAAATTGAACACCAATAAAAAATAAATTTATAAAAATTTGAGATATATGTGACATAAAACAGCATAATAGTTTGATATACATAATGATTCAGTATTTGTATATCCTGCAGAACAATCCTCACAGTAAGTTCCGTTAACGTCCACACACAGTTAAATTTTTTTTCTTGGATTAGGACTTTTAAGATCTACTCTTTTAATGATTTTCAAATGTGGAACACAGTATTATTAACTCCAGTCACTCTGCTGTACATTAAATCACCTAGACTTCTTTTATAATGGAAAGTTTGTACCTTATTTGGTCCCCTTTACCTATATCGCCTACCTCTAACCCTCCCTATAACAGCCACCAATCTGTTTTCTATGAGTTTGGCTTTGTTTAAATTCCACGTATGGATGAGTCCATATCGTATTAATCTTTCTGACTTATTCCACTTAGCATAATGCCCTGAAGGTCCATCCATGTTGTCACAAATAGGAAAATTTCATTTTTTGTGTCTGTATTGTATTCATGTGTGTGTGTGTGTGTGTGTGTGTGTGTGTGTATCACATCTTTATTCATTCATCCATTGATAATCACTTGGGTTGTTTTCATATCTTGGTTATTATAAATAATGGTGTCTTTTCTATATATGTATTTAAGATTCTAAATTCTCTTCTAAATACTGCTTTAGCGGTCTCATAAGTTTCTCAATGTAATATTTTCATTACCAATTTAAGAGTGATTTGATTATGATTATTCTTTTGTTCTATTATTTGAAAATACATTTCTTAAGTTTCAATTATATGGGGCCTTCACAGTTATCAGTACTAATGTCTAGCATAATTGCATTTCGTTTAGAAAATGCCTATGATTTCAATATGAGTTTTGGAATAAATTGGAACTTACATTATGTTCCAAGGTATGGTCATTTTGGTGGGAGCATACTATATGGGTCACAAGGGTTTGAAAATTTACATTCTGCAGTAGTTGTGTGCAGCTACTATATATGTTCTTTGGTTGACTAAAGGTCCAAGAACAACGTGCCAGTAGGATTGATTTCTTCTGATGCTTCTCTCTGTAGTTTCAATATATTTTTTTAAAGATTTTATTTATTTATTCATGAGAGACATAGAGAGGCATAGGTAGAGGGAAAATCAGGCTCCCAATAAGGAGCAGGATATTGAACTAGATCTCTGGACCCCAGGATCACACCCTGAGCCAAAGGCAGATGCTCAACCAGTGAGCCACCCCAGGCATCCCTGTAGTTTCAATAATTTTTGTTCACTTGTTCTATTACCTACTAAGAGAGACTGGTGAAAATCTCCAACCATTATTTGTACTTGTCTATCTCTTTAGAATTTTCTAGTTTTAGAGAGAGGAGTAAGGATGGGAGACACACACACACACACACACATGCACACACACATGCACACACACAGACCCTATGCTTGTCTCATACCTCCAACACAGCTAGTTATCAAACAATTCTGAAGCCCCCAAGAAATCAGAGAGATGAAAGAACAAAAACTGTAAGTCTACATGTAGAATTTTCTTTTTTAAAATTTTATTTATGAGAGAGAGAGAGAGAGAGAGAGAGAGAGAGAGAGAGAGACATAGGCAGGGAGAGAAGCAGGCTCTATGTAGGAGCCTGAGGTGAGACTTGATCCCGGACCCTGGGATCACACCCTGAGTCAAAAGCAGATGTTCAACCACTGAGCCACCCCGGCATCCTTACCCGTAGAATTTTGTATATATGCTTTATGTATTTTAAGGTCCTGTTATTAGGCATATGCAAATTTAGAATGGTCATATACTTCCAGTGAACCTCTCCAATAATGCCTTTTGTCTGAATTCCATGCTGTCTAAAAGTAGCATACTACACCAACTTTCTTTTGGCTGGTATTTGCATCATTTTTTTTAATTTTATTTTCAGTCTTTTCATGTCTTTGTGTTTTAGATTTGTCTCTTGATGTTTTTCATCATTTACCTTAAGCACTTAACCCACATATCACTTATTGTAATAACTGATGTCTTTGGGCTTCAAGCTATTCTCTTACATGCTTTTTATTTGCACCACCCTCTATGTTTCTTTTCTTTGTTTTCTGTCCTGCCCATTGTTATTCTTCTTAGTTTGTAGATTACATGCTCTTTTTCTATTCTTTTAGCAGCTATAATAGATATCATAAAGAGCTTTTTAAAGTTATCAAAATGTAACACTAACTGGTAAATTTACCCTTCTCTTGGATAATGCAAGGACCTTAGAATGTTTTATTTTTATTTATTTTTCTTTTTTAATTTTTTTAATAATAAATTTATTTTTTATTGGTGTTCAATTTGCCAACATATAGAATAACATCCAGTGCTCATCCTGTCAAGTGCCCCCCTCAGTGCCCATCACCCAGTCACCCCCACCCCCCGCCCACCTCCCCTTCCACCACCCCTAGTTCGTTTCCCAGAGTTAGGAGTCTTCCATGTTCTGTCTCCCTTCCTGATATCTCCCACTCATTTTTTCTCCTTTCCCCTTTATTCCCTTTCACTATTTTTTTATATTTCCCAAATGAATGAGACCATATAATGTTTGTCCTTCTCCGATTGACTTATTTCACTCAGCAGAATACCCTCCAGTTCCATCCACGTCGAAGCAAATGGTGGGTATTTGTCAAATTCTAATGGCTGAGTAATATTCCATTGTATATGTAAACCACATCTTCTTTATTCATTCATCTTTCGATGGACACGGAGGCTTCATCCACAGTTTGGCTATTGTGGACATTGCTGCTAGAAAAATCGGGGTGCAGGTGTCCCGGCGTTTCATTGCATCTGTATCTTTGGGGTAAATCCCCAGCAGCGCAATTGCTGGGTTTTAGGGCAGATCTTTTTTTAACTCTTTGAGGAATCTCCACAGAGTTTTCCAGAGTGGCTGCACCATTTCACATTCCCACCAACAGTGCAAGAGGGTCCCCTTTCTCCACATCCTCTACAATATTTGTGGTTTCCTGCCTTGTTAATTTTCCCTATTCTCACTGGTGTGAGGTGGTATCTCATTGTGGTTTTGATTTGTATTTCCCTGATGGCAAGTGATGCGGAGCATTTTCTCATGTGCATGTTGGCCATGTCTATGTCTTCCTCTGTGAGATTTCTGTTCATGTCTTTTGCCCATTTCATGATTGGATTGTTTGTTTCATTGCCATTGAGTTTAATAAGTTCTTTTTTTAATAAATTAATTTTTATTGGTGTTCAATTTACCAACATACAGAATAACACCCAGTGCTCATCCCGTCAAGTGTCCCCCTCAGTGCCCGTCACTCACTCACCGCCACCCCCCGCCCTCCTCCCCTTCCACCACCCCTAGTTCATTTCCCAGAGTTAGGAGTCTTTCATGTTCTGTCTCCCTTTCTGATATTTCCCACACATTTCTTCTCCCTTCCCTTATATTCCCTTTCACTATTATTTATATTCCCCAAATGAATGAGAACATACACTGTTTGTCCTTCTCCGATTGACTTACTTCACTCAGCAGAATACCCTCCAGTTCCATCCATGTTGAAGCAAATGGTGGGTATTTGTCGTTTCTAATGGCTGAGTAATATTCCATTGTGTATATAAACCACATCTTCTTTATCCATTCATCTTTCGATGGACACTGAGGCTCCTTCCACAGTTTGGCTGTTGTGGACATGGCTGCTAGAAACATCGTGGTGCAGGTGTCCTGGCGTTTCATTGCATCTGTATCTTTGGGGTAAATCCCCAGCAGTGCAATTGCTGGGTCATAGGGCAGGTCTATTTTTAACTCTTTGAGGAACCTCCACAGAGTTTTCCAGAGTGGCTGCATCAGTTCACATTCCCACCAACAGTGTAAGAGGGTTCCCTTTTCTCCGCATCCTCTCCAATATTTGTGGTTTCCTGCCTTGTTAATTTTCCCCATTCTCACTGGTGTGAGGTGGTATCTCATTGTGGTTTTGATTTGTATTTCCCTGATGGCAAGTGATGCAGAGCATTTTCTCATGTGCATGTTGGTCATGTCTATGTCTTCCTCTGTGAGATTTCTTTTCATGTCTTTTGCCCATTTCATGATTGGATTGTTTGTTTCATTGCCATTGAGTTTAAGAAGTTCTTTATAGATATTGGAAACTAGCCCTTTATCTTATACATCATTTGCAAATATCTTCTTGCATTCTGTAGGTTGTCTTTGAGTTTTGTTGACTGTATCCTTTGCTGTGCAAAAGCTTCTTATCTTGATGAAGTCCCAATAGTTCATTTTTGCTTTTGTTTCTTTTGCCTTCGTGGATGTATCTTGCAAGAAGTTACTGTGGCCAAGTTCAAAAAGGGTGTTGCTTGTGTTCTCCTCTGGGATTTTGATGGAATCTTGTCTCACATTAAGATCTTTCATCCATTTTGAGTTTATCTTTGTGTATGGTGCAAGAGAGTGGTCCAGTTTCATTCCTCTGCATGTGGATGTCCAATTTTCCCCGCACCATTTATTGAAGAGACTGTCTTTTTTCCAGTGGATAGTCTTTCCTCCTTTGTCGAATATTAGTTGACCATAAAGTTGAGGGTCCACTTATGGATTGCTTTTTTAAAGATTTTTTTTATTCATTCATGAGAGACACAGAGAGAGAGGAGACACAGGCAGAGGGAGAAGCTCCCCTGAGGGGAGCCTGATGCAGGACTGGATCCCAGGACCTGGGGATCTCCACCTAGCCAAAGGCAGATGATAAACCAGTGAGCCAGGCTGAATCCCCTATGTTATAGCTTTAATCTGCTTTTTGGTCATGTCTTTCTGGTGTACCTTCGTTACCTGTAGGGATGCTATTTTAGTAATTTGTATGGAATTTAATCATGATACTTTTCTAGTGCTGTTTTTATGTGAATTTAATTCTCCTGAAATTTTAGGTGTTTTGTCCGTATAGCTCTGGTAACTTCATTGAGCTTACCTTCTGAGGTTTTCTGCCTCTGTTCCCCTGTTCACTTTTATATGGACCTTCTCTTCATTTCACCAATATTACCCCTGTTTTGCTCAATCTTGATTCCACAGTTTCTCCTCAGTGTGGGACTTGGTTATGGAAGGGAGTCTTAGCTGATGATCTTTTAGAATAGATAAAAGTTAGATTATCTCAATCCCTGTAGGCTTTACCAAGTGCTCCTTACACTTACTCACTTTTGAAGTGGACAATCATCTAGCTTCAGCTGCTATCCTCAAATTAGCCCACCACATTTCCCAGTAAATATCTGATGGGTATTTTGGCTGTTGGGGGTCCATCTGTTTGTAAACAAAGTGAGTTCTTTACGACAGAGTTTGAGAAACACTGATGAAGGAATCAGAGCAAGGAGAGATGAGTATTAGGAGGCTTCATGGAAGAGGTGGCTTTTAGGCTGGGCCATGAAGGGCAGTCAAGGAATGAATGTTGACATGCTCCAGGACTCTGCCCTTGGTCTCCATCTCACTTTCTTTGGGGAGCTCATCTATTCCCATACTTTAAAGTATTGCCTTCAAGGCAAACATTCTTCAGGATCTAGGTCTTCAGGCCAGACTTGCAGAGCCATTTGGAGGTCCCCCCATAAGCATAACAAATTCAGCATGGCCTAAGTTAAGCAAATGACTCTCTCCAAAATAAATGAAAATATGTCACTGCACTCCACATGTTCTGTTTTTATTTTCATTTATTTCAAAATATTTTCTAACTTCTCTTGTGATTTTTTTTCTTTGACTCATAAGTTATTTAGCAGTATACTGTCTAACTTCCAAATATTTTGGAATTTTTTTTTATAAATTAATTTTTATTGGTGTTCAATTTACCAACATACAGAATAACACCCAGTGCTCATCCCGTCAAGTGTCCCCCTCAGTGCCCGTCACCCATTCACCCCCACCCCCCGCCCTCCTCCCCCTCCACCACCCCTAGTTCATTTCCCAGAGTTAGAAGTCTTTATGTTCGGTCTCCCTTTCTGATATTTCTCACACATTTCTTCTCCCTTCCCTTATATTCCCTTTCACTATTATTCATATTCCCCAAATGAATGAGAACATACACTGTTTGTCCTTCTCCGGTTACTGTGGCCAAGTTCAAAAAGGGTGTTGCCTGAGTTCTCCTCTGGGATTTTGATGGAATCTTGTCTCACATTTAGATCTTTCATCTATTTTGAGTTTATCTTTGTGTATGGTGCAAGAGAGTGGTCCAGTTTCATTCTTCTGCATGTGGATGTCCAATTTTCCCAGCACCATTTATTGAAGAGACTGTCTTTCTTCCAGTGGATCGTCTTTCCTCCTTTATCGTATATTAGTTGACCATAAAGTTCAGGGTCCACTTCTGGGTTCTCTGTTCTGTTCCATTGATCTATATGTCTGTTTTTGTGCCAGTACCACACTGTCTTGATGAACATAGCTTTGTAGTACAACCTGAAATCTGGCATTGTGATGCCCCCAGATATGGTTTTCTTTTTTAAAATTCCCCTGGATATTCGGGGTCTTTTCTGATTCCACACAAATCTTAAAATAATTTGTTCTAACTCTCTGAAGAAAGTCCATGGTATTTTGATAGGGATTGCATTAAACGTGTAAGTTGCCCTGGGTAACATTGACATTTTCACAATATTAATTCTGCCAATCCATGAGCATGGAATATTTTTCCATCTCTTTGTGTCTTCCTCAATTTCTTTCAGAAGTGTTCTATAGTTTTTAGGGTATATTTTGAGAACCATTTGAATGGTAAATGGTTCTCCAACCTTTTATTTTCAGGTTGTAGGTGTCCTTCTGTCTAAAATGAGTCTCTTGTAGACAGCAAATAGATGGGTCCTGCTTTTTTATCCAGTCTGAAACCCTGCGCCTTTTGATGGGGTCATTAAACCCATTCACGTTCAGAGTTACTATTGACAGATATGAGTTTAGTGTCATCATGATATCTATTTAGTCCTTGTTTTTGTGGATTGTTCCACTGAACTTCTTCTTAAAGGGGAGTTTTAAGAGTCCCCCTTAAAATTTCTTGCAGAGCTGGTTTGGAGGTCACATATTCTTTCAGTTCCTGCCTGTCTTGGAAGCTCTTTATCTCTCCTTCCATTTTGAATGAGAGCCTTGCTGGATAAAGTATTCTTGGTTGCATGTTCTTCTCATTTAGGACCCTGAATATATCCTGCCAGCCCTTTCTGGCCTGCCACGTCTCTGTGGAGAGGTCGCTGTTACCCTAATATTCCTCCCCATGAAAGTCAGGGACTTCTTGTCTCTTGCTGCTTTAAGGATCTTCTCTTTATCTTTGGAATTTGCAAGCTTCACTATTAAATGTCGAGGTGTTGAACGGTTTTTATTGATTTTAGGGGGGGATCTCTCTATTTCCTGGATCTGAATGCCTGTTTCCCTTCCCAGATTGGGAAAGTTTTCAGCTAGGATTTGTTCAAATACATATTCTGGCCCTCTGGCCCTTTCGGTGCCCTCGGGAACCCCAATTAAACGTAGGTTTTTCTTCCTTAGACTGTCATTTATTTGCCTTAATCTGTCTTCATGGTCCCTTAATTGTTTGTTTCTTTTTTCCTCAGTTTCCCTCTTTGCCATTAACTTGTCTTCTATGTCACTCACTCGTTCTTCCACCTCGTTAACCCTCGTCGTTAGGACTTCTATTTTGGATTGCATCTCATTCAATTGATTTTTAATTTCTGCCTGATTGGATCTAAATTCTGCAGTCATGAAGTCTCGTGAGTCCTTAATGCTTTTTTCTAGAGCCATCAGTAGCTGTAGAATAGTGCTTCTGAATTGGCTTTCTGACATTGAAGTGTACTCCAGATTTTGTAACTCTGTGGGAGAGAGGGCTGTTTCTGATTCTTTCTTTTGAGGTGAGGTTTTCCTTCTAGTCATTTTGCTCAGTGCAGAGTGGCCAAAAACAAGTTGTATTGGAACACGGGGGAGTATCACTGGTCCGTCTAGCTGGTCTTCTGGGGGAGGGGCCTGCTGTGCTGATTTTCAGGTGTTAGCACTTGGGGGAGCTGCTCTGCCCCTGCCTGCTGCAGGGCTCAGCGGGGGTTGTTTACCCCGTGGGGCCCCAGGAGGAACAGCAGCAGTTGCTATGGCAACTCTGGAAGCCTGGATTTAGCCTCCGCAGGAACTACGGGGCTCGGGCTCTCGGTTCTCCGGTTCTCCGTCCGCAGGGCTTGGAGGCTCCGGGGCGGGGCCGCTGATCTGCTCAGCTCGGGGCAGGAGCGTCCTTGCTGTCCTGGGCCCTCCCGGCCTCTGCCTGTCCCGGGGGAGGCTGGATCCTGGGCTGTGTCCCGGCGCCCTGTGCTTCGGGGCCTGCGCTGTTGGATTCGCGCTCCCGCCCCGCAGCCCCCTCCGCGGAGCCGCCGCCCGAGCCCCTCCGAGCTGCTCCGGTCGGTCCCGCCGTGCGCGCTGCAGCCCTTAGGGAGCTCGGAGCACTCTCCTGCGCGCGCAGGTGCCTGTTAGTGTCCCCGGGAGCCCGAGGGCATCCCCGCCCTCCTGGGTCCTGCTCTAACTCCCTGCGGGCCCCTTTCCGCCCGGGAAGGTTGGTGCAGCTCCTGCTCCTCCGGGACGGGGATCTCCTGTCCTGGGGACACTCGCCCCGGCCTCAGCCCGGCTCCTCGCGGGGCCCCTCCCCCTCGGAGGCCTTTTGTTCCTTTATTTCTTTTCCCCCGTCTTCCTACCTTGATAGAAGCGCGGACTCTTCTCACTGTAGCGTTCCAGCTGGTCTCTCTTTACATCTTAGGCCGAATTCGTAAATTTTCAGGATGGTTTGAAGGTTATCTAGGTAATTTGGTGGGGACAGGTGATTTGGGGACCCTGCTCTTCCGCCATCTTGCCCCTCCCCCTATTTTGGAATTTTTGAAATATCTTTATGTTATTGATTTCTAGTTAAGTCCATAAGCATACTTCTATAGTTCCTTTCCTGTGAATTGTATTGAGGTTTATTTTATGACCCAAATATATAATCACTCTTGGTGAATGTCCCTCAAGCGCTTGAAAAAAAATGTGTGTTCTGCTGTACTTTGGTGCAGTGCTCTAGAAATGTCAATTAGTTCAAACTGGTTTAGAGTGTTGTTCAAATCTTTTATATCTTTACTGAGGTTTTTGTTTACTTAGTCTATCAATTACTAAGAAAGGAATGGTGAAATCTCCAAATACAATTGTGGCCTTGTCTATCTTTCTAGTTTTATCAGTTCTATCAGTTTTTGCTTCATAAAATTTGAAGCTCTGGATTTGAAATGCTACCTTTAGCATACAGTAGACTCACAAATATATATGAGTCTGTTGAGTCTCCTTCTTGACTATTTCATTCCATTGATCCATTTGTATATCCCTGAGCCAGAATCACATGGTTTGAATTAACTGTGCCTTTAGATAATACTTTGATTATTGCTCTCTCCCACAATTACCTTCGCTTATTCTTTTCTTAAAAAAAATTTAAAATTTAAATTCAATCTACTTAACCTCTTCTTTTTCAAAAATATCTTATATCTTTTCATGTATTTCCTGTTCATTAGAATGTGAGCACCAAGGGGTCAAGTTCTTGGAAAGTTAAGTCTTAAATCTTAAGTATTTTATATATTTTACATCTTCCTGTTGCTCAGAGGCATTTTTCCTATTGAAGATATAGAACAGAGGGTGGCTGACTTTTCCTTTAAAGGGCCAGATGGTAAAGAGTTTTGGGCTTTATGGGCCATATGATCTCTGCCACTGCTAACTGGCCATTGCCACTATAGCACAAAAGCAGCCATAGACAATATATAAACAAATGGGCATAAAATTTTATTTACAAAACAGGCAAAAAGTCATTGTCAGATTTGACATGTAAGCCATAATCTGATGACCCCTGATATAGAAAAAGATTAATTTTTACAGTCATCTTGTCTCCAGACATCGGAATGATATTTCCAATACCACATTTTAGTTGAGTCTATTATTTCTATGTGGGAAAATATACAAACAAAAGATCATTCTGTTCTAACTTTCCAATATTTATACCAGTTATTACTTTTTGTAGTTCTTCTGCAGTGGCTATCCAACTCTAGAGCAATCCTATAGTGCTAACAGGAGTTACTGTTTTGCTAATGAGAAGGCTCTATTTTTTTCACCTCCCAAAATGATGTTGCTATTAGTTTATTTAAAAAAAATGTTCTTTATCACGTTCAAATTTCAGATACAGTAGTTACATTAGGTATGTTTTAAGATCCCTTGTAATTCAAATTGTTTCATGATGAGGTTACTCACTGCTTTTTGATTATTATAGTTGTAGACAAAGGGGGTACTCCACTGAGTGCCACTGACCTGTTTCTACTTAATGAATACTTTCCAAATTTTCTGGTTCCATTACTTAATCCTCAAGACAACATATAAGAAAAGTAATTCTTCCCAGGGATTATGAAAAAATAAGTCAGAAATGAAACCATTATGTTTTAGAGTTACTTAAGGCATTTTCATTTAAGATTTTTCAGTAAGAATAAATCACTAAAATGACCTTTGAGTAGTAAATGTAAAGTTAATTGAAAATTCAATAATGTTCTAGATAGATTAGGGGTGAAAAGCCCAGGTAAAAATAAATTACCAAGACTTATATGAGAATAAAACCTACAATGTTTATTTCTGAAAAGCTTTGGCCCAACATGTAAGTCCATCAAGCATATGCAACTTTAAAGATATATATTTAAAGTTGAAAGTTAATAAATGCATATATGCTTTTATTTAAATAGTTTAAAAGTTCATCTAAATAAGCTTTCATATACTCACAAAGGTGTCAGTGGGAGTTTCATATTCATATCCTAGGCTAACATTGATTTATTATTGGTAGGAAAATTAGTATTTCAATTAGTCAATTAGTTTTCAATTTGGAGTTCACTTTCCAAAAATTAAATAAAACAAGTGCAATCAGTATTTCCACATTATCTTATTTAATTTACCTGAAAAGCTAAAAATTAGCCCAGCTATAAAAATATGGCACACATTAAAGAAGAAACATGTTTACCATCAAAATTGTGGCATTTTTCTTTACAAGAACATTTCAAGACCTAGATAATAAAAATGCTTCAGGCAATACATAGTAAGTCTTTTCATTTAAATAACAGCATAGAACCTTCTCAGGAATATTGTTGTACATTATATCTATTATTTTACAGTAACAGAGAGAAAATAAAATTTGGTATACAAATATTAAGGGCCAATCATCAAAATGAAATTAATGTTTAGCATAGACTATTATTTAAATGAACAACATAAATAGAATTATCAATTAGATTTAATATAAAATACATTTCTGGAATAAAATTATTTCTAAAATGAAAATTATCAAGTTTAATTCAACAAATTCAAATATCCATTCAGCCAAGGGAATAAAATAAGCCTCTTAAAAATTCAAGATTTACATTAATATTAGAAATTTTCTCAATATAATACAGAATATTCTGATCTCCACTGAATTACATTGTACAAAGACATGTAGCAAATGCTTTATAGCTTATAATCAGGTATAACTGATCACTAAAATTCCTTGACCAAAATATCACTGTAATTATATGAGGCAAAGTTCTATAATAATATGGATGTAATAACGGCAACATATTTTCAATAAGAGAATATGGAAGTTTTCATTTTCACAACTATGACTTTGGTTTTCCAAAACCTGCCTCTCAAAGCCAACTTCTAAATGTTACAGCAGAGGTGGGGCAGTAATGGAAAAGAATGACTTCATGGAACTCTGAAAAAAAAACTATTATAGATCTTAGTTTGAGAAATATATCTGGTGTAAGAGATACACAGAATTATGTAATGATGCTTATATCAAAGTTTATTGGTTAGATAAAGGGCAAAGAGTAAGAAGCAAGTAAACTATAATAGGTGCTTTTAACAAAGCAGACTGAGTAATATGTCAAGTGTTAGGGTGGGATAGGAAAGAACTCAAGCTGAGCAAAAATCTCCTCTTGGACTTTTCTATATAAACAGCTATTTTAGTTTTGGACTGTTCATCAGTGAGCTCATGTGATGGAGCAGAGGAACTCTGCCCACCCATGAAATACTTCCCAGACCAACAGGTCCTTGTGCAGCTGCTCTAACAAGGCAGCTTGTACTCTGAGGTCCCTGGAACCCCCGTTGCCCCCCCACCCCACCCCAAGAGCATGAAACTATAGGAAAATGGAATTCAATGTGTGTAGAAAGTCAATCCATCCTAATTAGGGAACTGAGTTATTCAAATACCAGCTAAAAGTAGAGACTCTAGCTAAAAAACATGGAGAAGTATCCGTCTTGAAAAGGCCTGTAAGACCTCGTGATGTGATCCTGCATTTATTGGCCCTGTATTTCCCCCAGATTACGGGCTTTATAAGGTCCTGGAAACTCTCAGCTCCCTTTAGCTGCCTGTCCAAATAACATATTAATGAATATAGTTTAAGTCCTTTATTGGGTTCCATAATCCCTGCAGCCAAATAGGCTGCAGTTGTTTTATGCAACTTTTGTTTCACTGGAAAATGTGGGAGGGTATTTTGATATTATCTAAGTAAGATTAATGGATAAACACTGTTCACCCCAAACTAAATGATGCTGCCTTCAGGAAGTTGTCAGAAAGAAAGTCAAATGATACACCAAGAAAGCACATTGTGTGCATCAGCAAAGCCCTTCAGCACAGCTAGAACATGTCCTTTATGAGGCAGCTCCAAGCCACTTGGTAATTTCAAGAGTGAGGCAACAGAAGTCTTTCTTAATCGAAAGTCAGAAGCTTCTGAAGAACTTCAAGCACAACTTTATAACAAAAGAAATACTGCTCCTAAATACATATATATGAAAAACAACAGAATGTTAAGTAGTTGAATACTAATATCCATTTTCAGAAGACATAGCTGTAATTTTCAACCATAAAGGAAAGCTCCTAAAAAGAGCAAATGTTTAACCAAGAACTTATTCATGAAAAAATATATTTTACTTGTGTTTATTTAAATTCAATTTGCCAACATATAGTATAACACCCAGTGCTCATCCCATTAAGTGCCATCTTCAGTGCCCATCACCCAGTTACCCCATCCCCTGACCCACCTCCCCTTCCACAACCCCTTGTTGTTTGTTTCCTCGAGTTAGGAGTCTCTCATGGTTTGTCTCCTTCTCTAATTTTTCCCACTCAGTTCCCCTCCTTTCCCTTATAATCCCTTTCACTATTTCATATACTCCCCGTATGAGTGAAACCATGCGACTGTCCTTCTCCAATTGACTTATTTCACTCAGCATAGTACCCTCCAGTTCCATTAAGAAAAAAATTTTTTTTCTAAATATCAGGAGGAAACTGATTATAATATGGTGCTTGGTCTAGAATGAGTTAACTCAAGGCTTAACTGAACATAGGGGAAACACCCTCAATCTCAACCTCCTTATATTTCCCTGGATAAATTACATTAAAACCTTTTTTTTTTAGGTGTAGCCTCAGGTCTCTCAGGTGACCCAAGTTCAAATAAAATGCTTCTTGTCATTTAACATTGGCCTAAAAAGAGGTCAACCTAAAGATTTAGGAGTTCTTGTTTGTTTTCATTATTCATACTCTCTTGATTCCCCCTCCCAATGATTAATAACTAATCTGTAACATAAATGCTATCTTTTTTATGACAAGCCTATGACTTCTATAATTTAGAGGCTATCAGAAACCTATGAATAACTTTAGATATATTACTTAAATAACATGACATTATGGACAAAGCATTTGGGCACCAGGAAACCTGTTTCCCTCCTGACTCCTCTACATGCTATATGAATAATCCCTCAGAACAGGCTTAATTATTCTGAACATGAAGGTAATATTAGAAAAAAATTAATGTCTACCCCAAACAGTGAGAATTCAATGACATCCTGTAGGTAAAAGAGACTTACAAATTGTAACATGCTATACATGTTAATCTTTATATTCATTAATCTTTTTATTAGAATTTATGTAGTGAGAGCTTACCTTTGTTTGAATCATGCCATAACGCTGTTCTCTCATTTGGGCCACTATATTCCTGATGTTGAACTGCAACAGGATGACAGTGATTTTGTATTATTCACATAGGTGGAAAACACAAACCCACAGACTGCCAAATGAGTACTCCATAATTCTTTCCAGTAAAAGAGATGTCAAGATTTAACCAGAAAGCTCTCATTTTCAGCTATAAGAAAGTGTACTATTTTTAACCTCATCTAATGGATAAGGAAGACTTTAGTTTAAAATGGTTTCCAGGAAAAAGCAGGAAGCAATAATTTATGATGAGAATGCTCTCCAAAAGAAATGACAACAAATTTGCCCCTGTGTCTACTTTTCTGTTCTCCAAAGGGAAAACCTAAAGCAGCACTATAATTCTGGAAAGGGGGCAGCCTGGGTGGCTCAGTGGTTTAGCACCGCCTTTGGCCCAGGGCATGATCCTGGAGACCCAGGATCGAGTCCCAAGTCAGGCTCCCTGCATGGAGTCTGCTTCTTCCTCTACCTGTGTCTCTGCCTCTCTCTGCCTCTCTCTCTCTCTCTCTCCCCCCTCTCTTTCTCTGTGTGTGTCTCTTATGAATAAATAGATTTTTAAAAATCTTAAAAAAAAATCTCGAAAAGTCTGAAGCATAGAATACTTTTTTTCTGGCCACATAGTAATACAGCTATTTCTCATTTGAAGAGCCCTCTCAACTCAAGAGAGACTCCGAGCACTGTTAGCCTAATACCAGACTCTGCAGCTGTGCATGGAGACCAGCTTACCCAGTGAGGTTGCTAAACTGGTGCAGGTGTGCACCAGTTACTATTCCACAGTAATATGAGTCCAGAAACTGGTAGTAAGTGTTTAGAAACTCTATGGTAATCTGACAGTGGCGCAGCATCAAGGAGCATCACCAGTGGAACAGGATAATAGACCAGCTCAGGTGTTGCTGAACTTGCCTGGAGAGTCACAAGTGGTGCAAGCTGAGGACCAGTCATGTTCAGCAAGACCACATCTCTCTTTCCCTGTGCCCCTACCCCTACCTTGCACTTGTGCACTCTTTCTCTCTAAAAAAAGAAAAGAAATTGTAAAAATATTTTCTAGAATGGGTACATACCATTTTATATTCCCATAAGCAACAAATGATTAATTCAGTTTCTTCATCTCTTACCCAGTGTTTGGTGGTATCATTATTTTTTATATTAGTCTTTCTGACAGATGTCTAGTGATATGTCATCATAGTTTTACATAGTTTTAATTTCATTTTCCCAAAAGTTAATGAAGCTGAACATCTTTTCATATGGCAATTTGTCATCTTTTAATCCTCTTTGATGAAATGTCTGTTCGTATCTTTTACCCATTTTCTTCTTTTTTTTTAAGGTGATAGCTGGTCTGGAGTAGAGAGAAGCAAAGGCCTTTAACAAAACTTTTTGGGTACCACTGTAGGCAGAATTTTCCTGGGCTGCCTTGGGTCACTCTACATGTGGCAAATGAGGAAAATGCATCCTTGCTAATACTCATTTATGGCATCTATGTTCCCACCCGTCCCTCTGGTGACTACAGATGAGGGAGAATAGGATGTTGCAGCTTCCATATAAGGCATTTGGGAGGAAAATACTGCAGGTGATTTTTTTTTCTTTTACCCATTTTCTAACTGGGCTGCCTTTTTGTTTTTTGTTCTTTACTACAGAGTTTTGAGGATGCATTCTATTTCTAAATGTAAGACCTTTGTTGGATATGTGATTTTGCAGTTTCTCCAAATCTGCAGTTTGTCTTTTCATTCTCTTCAAAGGTCTTTCACAAAATGAATTATTTTAATTTGCTTTCCCCCTAATATTAATGATGGCAAGAATGTTTGCTTTCACCACCTGTATTTAAACTAATGCTTAAAGTTCTAGGTAGCTTAATAAGGCCAGAAAAAAGAAATAAGAGGCATACATGTTGGAAAGGAAGAGATAAATCTGTCCCTATTTGTAACTAGATTATCTACAGAGAAAATAGCAAGGAATCTAGAAACAGAACAAAGTAGAAACACCCTCCCCCCCAAGAAAACCCTCTTAGAACTAGTGAGTTCAATAAAATCACAGCATACAAGATTAACACAAAACATCATATTTCTATATACTAACAATGAATATGTGGAAGCTGATAGTAAAAACACAATACCATTTACAATTGCTCCAAGAAAATGAAATATAAATATAACAAAACACATATAGAATCTATATGCTAAAAATGACAAAATGCTGATGAAAGAAATCAACGAAGATGTAAATAAATTGAGAGACATACTATGTCCATGGATTGGAAGATTCAACATAGCAAAATGTCAATTCTCCCCAAACTGATCTAAAGATTTGAGCAATTCCTATCAAAATCCCTGTAAGCTTTTTTGTAGCTGTAGACAAGCTAATTCTAACATTTATATGGGAAAACACAGAAACTAAGAGTTAAAACAATTTTGAAAAACAAGAATAAAGGAATTACTCTACCTGATGTTAAGACTGTATACAGGAATCTATGGAGTGGTATTGGCAGGATACCAAGATCAATGGAACAAAATACAGAACCAGAAAATGGCCCATACAAACATACCCAGTGATATTTGACAAAGTGCAAAAGCAATTTGGTGGAGGAAGAACAGCTTTTTCAACAAATGGTGCTAGAAAATTAGACATCTGTAGGCAAAAAATAAAGTAAACCTTGACTTAAACTTCACATCTTATACAAAAATTAACTCAAAATGGATTATGGACTTGAATGTAAAACATAAAACACAGAAAAAATACAGTTAAAACACCATTTTTTCTCCCATACTGTGCTCACAGCCCACTGGTGGAGAGGCTGGGCAATGGTTCAGGGCTGCATGCTCCACTGGCCTGGATAAACTGGGAGAGGCCACAGAAAGTATCGTTTCCTAATGATATGGCAGCTTGACAAATTCAGGGACTGGGTAATGATACTAGCTCATGAAGCAAATAAAAGTATCGAAGTATTTACCACTGCAACTTAATGAATACAGAGATATTGCCAACATTGATTCTTTCTGTATATGTGTTATTTGAACATGATTACTGACTAACTAGCTCCTAACTATGTAGAAATGCAAAGTATTACATTATTAACAAATGTGATTTGGAGCTTGTGTTTTGTGTAGGGATTATGTTCTGGTAGCAGAGCTGCAGTGACAAGAGAGCAGTCTGAGGTATTACACAGATCAAGGAATTTTTGGCAGAAGATAAATCATATGGCTTCATCAAGAGAATCTTGCTACAAAAACAAAAACTAACAAAACACAAAACCTGCCAGGTAAATTTGGTAGTGTGCATAGTGGTGTAGTAAGAATTTTTAATTATATAAAGGCTAATGTGCTAAATTTTGGAATATTCACTTCATTATATGGTAATATGGTAACTGATAATGAACAACTCTTCATGCATGCTAGACTATTAGAGGGGAAAGAATGTTTCAAATACAGAGCAATCTCAGTGTTTCTGCAAGATAATAGCCAGTTTGTTTCCAATATTTTAAGAATTTTTAAGTGGACATGATTAAAAATGAAAATGGCAGATGTGGTTTATGTATACAATGGAATATTACTCAGCCACTAGAAATGACAAATACCCACCATTTGCTTCAACGTGGATGGAACTGGAGGGTATTATGCTGAGTGAAGTAAGTCAACTGGAGAAGGACAAACATTATATGGTCTCATTCATTTGGGGATTATAAATAATAGTGAAAGGGAATAGAAGGGAAGGGAGAAAAATGAGTGGGAAATATCAGAAAGGGAGACAGAACATGAAGACTCCTAACTCTGGGAAATGAACTAGGGGTGGTGGAAGGGGAGGAGGGCGGGGGGTGGGGGTGACTGGGTGGCAGGCACTGAGGGGGGCACTTGACGGGATGAGCACTGGGTGTTATTCTGTATGTTGGCAAATTGAACACCAATAAAAAATAAATTTATTATTTAAAAAATAAAAATAAATAAAATAACATGTAGAAAAAGAAAAAAATGAAAATGGCTATAAAAATAACAATTAGACAAGAAATAAATGGTTACATATTTTTAGCTTTTCATATCCTTTAGAGTTGTAATCTTGCAATGCTGCAGGTCACAACTGTCTGCCTAACATAGCTGGTATGCAGCTTGCTGCAATATACACCTCCTCATGTGAGTTCCACAACACACAAACTGGTCTACACCCTATTTGCTAAGACCAGTCCACTGGTCATGCTCTTGGATATCATAGCAATACAGCAAGCTGCTTTGGAAGTTTCTAAATGCTTACTCTCAAATTCTAGGAACTTATCTTACTGTAGAAAACAAACATCCACAGATTGGTGCTGGTCCAAGACTACACTCTTGAGTAGCTCTGGTGGACAAAATTTCTGAAATGAATAGAAAGGGGCATCAGTAAGGACATTTAACAGTTCAAATGTCTATGGAAAGCCAGTTAGGAAAACAATGGATATATATTCTATTTCTTAATTACTCTGTCAAATCTAAGCATCCTTAATTACCACATGCATCATTATTTTCTGTACCACTAAGAAAAGCTTTGTCAATTAAACTGACAGATGACTTATTATAAAACACATTATAAAACAACAAGGCAATGTTTCTGGCAGCAATGTCCACAATAGCCAAACTGTGGAAGGAGCCTTGGTGTCCATCGAAAGATGAATGGATAAAGAAGATGTGGTTTATGTATACAATGGGATATTACTCAGCCATTAGAAATGACAAATACCCACCATTTGCTTTGACGTGGATAGAACTGAAGGGTATTATGCTGAGTGAAATAAGTCCATTGGAGAAGGACAAACATTATATGGTCTCATTCATTTGGGGAATATAAAAAATAGTGAAAGGGAATAAAGGGGAAAGGAGAGAAAATGAGTGGGAAATATCAGTGAGGGTGACAGAACATGAGAGACTCCAAACTCTGGGAAATGAACAAGGGTGGTGGAAGGGGAGGTGGGTGGGGGTTTGGGGTGACAGGCACTGAGGGGGGCACTTGGCGGGATAAGCACTGGGTGTTATGCTATATGTTGGCAAATTGAACTCCAATAAAAAATATATACAAAAAACAATAAAAAAATAGAACAACAAGGTATAATGAAAAAGAAAACAGTGTTCCTTAGGATCATGAAGTATAATATTTAGAGTTTTTACAAGAAAATAAGGACAAACATAAACCAATTATTTAAGAAATTATGTTGGGGAATATATAAAAGAAAATTATACCAACACATTTTCTGCTAAAAGGATCAAACAATGTTATATATGGGAATGGATAGTATCAGACTTATACTACTTAAATTTTCAGCACACTGGTCTTTTTGTGGGGGTAGGGGGGGCTCTCTAGTTTACATTCATTCTCTGAGTTTGCTTTGGAAAACCATTCCTCTCTCACTCTCAGCCTTGTGCCTGGAGTAGTCCTGACTGGCTTAAATAGACCAGTGTCTCCCACAGTGATTAGTTCAGGGGAAGGGGCTGCAACTCAGAAGCAGTGAAATGCTAGGAGGTATTGAATGCTCAAGCTTCTGACAAAAAGAAATTCCCTCTGTCCTCCAAGGAGTTACTGGGAGAGGCCCTCTTCCCACCTGCCCACATAATATGGCCTGAGGATGGTAAGTTCTAGAACAATTCTGCTGCCATAGGAGAGCCCCTGCCACGGTTAGGGTTTAATTATAGAAGACCCGAGAGAGCAGACATTTAACTGCTGTGACAATAAAGTAACTATGGATTTTGCCTGGCAGGGCAAATACCTGGTAGTCCATTTTCTCAGGCACCTGCTAATAAACAGATGTCTTCCCCTTTGCACTTCCGCAGCACAGGAAAAACAGTTCAGTGAGTCACTGTTCTGGCCACAAATCTCAGCTTACATTCCCTAAGCAGTTTAATCAACAGTAAAGGTAATAGTATAATCAATATCTGTCTAATGCTTGGGTCTATCTCTCTAAAATTGGTTCCAAATTTAGGAGGAAAGCAAAGAATTGTTAATGATGGATGCAAAACGTCATAACAATGTTATTATACTTATTTTACAAATGAGAAAATTGGGTTTCAAAGATGGTGAGCAGTGTGCACAAAGTCACCAAAATTATGAGGCAAAACTGGCAGGCAAAGCTAGGGACCTCTCATTAAAACTCTAAGGCCTACATTTTTTTTTACAAGCTCATGTGCATGCATTTGTATTCATTAAAAACAGGCACACTTCATCAACATTCTTTAACAAGACTTAAAAATCTATCTCTTTGGGTAGAAGGAAGGAAAGGAAATGAACTCGCATTCACTGTGCCTCTACAGTGTTCCCAACACTGTTCCATGCCATTCATTTGCATTCTGTAATCATCACAGCCACCTCCAGGAACCTACAGCACTGAATTTAGAAACAGGTCCCCAAAGTTCACAGGCTTTCTCTTTACTGAGTTCTCCTGAAGGTCAAGTCATGGTCTCCAGGTATTAGAAAGCTGTTACAAGTAGAGTGTTTACTAACAGCATCGGTTATCTGTTTAATTCACACACTTACGGGAAAGTTCTTTTCAATGGCACAGAACACAACATCCACACATAGGAACACTCCCGTCCGGCCCACGCCAGCACTGCAGTGAACAAGGATGGGTCCTGTAAGGTGACTCTTCCGCACGAAACGCACATACTTTATGAAGCCATCTACTGAGGCAGGAGTGCCATGGTCTGGCCAGTTGGTGAACTGCACATGTTTTACAAAGTGACTAGTTCCTGTCTGTTGAGAGAGAAGGGGAGGGAGAGAAGGGGAGAGAGAAAGAGGAAGAGGGAGGGAGGAGGAGGGAGGGGGAAGAGATTTATCAATTTCTTATATTAAAGATTTCAATTCAATTTCTAATATACTACTTATATACATAAATAATAATAATAATAATAATAATAATAATGGTTCTATGGTCATACAACAATGAAAATTACAATAGTAACAGGTAGCATGAATTAAGTGCTCACGGTGTGCCAGTTACCATGTAGAGACATTACATGCATTCTTTCATTTAATCCTCACATCAACTCTGGGAAGTAGGTATTGTTTTATTCCCATCTTACAGATGATTAAGGATTACATGATGAGTAAGGATTAGGGTGATTGGGAGATGTATGCCAGGTCAGAAGGCTCACATGTTTAGAGCTGGGACCATAATGTGGGCCTCCTAAAGGCAAATCTACCATTTTTTTTTTTTTGGACCACGGTACTGCAGAAAAACCAAGAGCCCAAAAACTCAGAGTGAAAGATGGCGTAACATGTCAAGAAAAAACATTCTCCTAGCTTAAGTATTATTATATAAAATTTCATTTGAATAAGTCAGTACTGCCAGGTTGCTTGACCAGCGGGACTGCAACCTCTTCTGGTGATGACAGGGTAGGTAGGTGATGACCAAGTGAGTGAACTGTGACCCTACTCTTGTGCTTAGCCCCCTGAGAGTACAGTCATGAGACTCTCCTCAGTGTTGACAGATAAAGCACTTTGAGTTTACCCATCATACCTTCCAAAGGGACCGTGCTTTCCCAATGTGGAGTGCTCATTTTACTTCACTGGGGACCCTTGTTGGAAAACTCAGGTCGGGTTTCTGACTCTTACCCTGCTTCTCCCTAATGCACCCCTTTTTCCTGAGTTCCAAACAGAAATGAAGTTATCCTAAGTCCCAAATAGAAAACTCAAGTTTGAATCATTGGTACATGAAATTGAGTAATACAAACAATCCTTGCAAATCTTGTGAAGGCCCCAGGTTGAGGGCAGCTCTAACCCTACCACATATTTCAGGGGTTAAATCTCTCCTGACACTGGTAACCACTAAGAATCTGCACAAATGTGGACCTCACCACTTTTCTGACCTAATACCATTTGGACAGAAATGCTGATGCAGATTCTTCAAACATGAAGCTTGTGGGCCTCCGCCCAAAGGCCACCAACCCCTTGCCAAAGCTCCACAGCAAACAGATCATTTGAGTCCTTGCAAACAGATCATTCCTCTGTGCCTCACACTTGCCTATTCTCTCCAAGCAGGCTGTCTTTCTTCTGCCATAACATGTGCCTCATGTGTCAGCTGGAACTTCCTTTCCCACTAGACCCTAAGTACTCTAAGACTTGAGACTGTGTCTGTGTTTTGTCTCCAGCACCCTGCACAGTACCTGGCTAATATAGGAGGGAGTCAACAAGTGTTAGGGGAGTGAGGGCTGAGGCGAGTCTCCAGATGCATGACCAAGTGCAATGCCTAGCACACAGCCAGCAAGCCATTAGTGTGGGCCATCGTTCTTGGTCTCCCTGGTCACCATCTATGTGCCAATCCTCATCCTTTTCAATTCCATCTTTCCCTCCCACCCTATTCCTTTATCTCATCAACTTCTCCCTTTGCACTCAGGTGCCACATTCCCCAGTGAACTCTTTGAAACTCTCATTATTTCCCTAAAGACTTCTTCCACTTCCTTCCTTGCCTCCCAATAGCACCTCACTCTTTACAGCCTCCTTATGGAGGTCATCTATTCTCCCATTCTCCAGGTCTCACGGAGCAGAGAGATTAGGTTGCAAACTCCTTGCTGCCCACTCCTTTTTCCAATCCATCATTTCTTCTGTGTAAAAACCCCCTCTTCCTACAGAGTTTCATATCTTTTAGCTTCAACTTTTCATTGCTATCACCCAGTGGCTTTAGCTTCCTGTGCATCTGCCACATTCACTGAAGGGCCTGACATTCTCTCTCCCACAGACTCTGACATCATCCAGGGCAAATCTGGGGTCTCAATAACCCAATGGATGCTCTAACCTCATAGCATTTGTATTTCTCTCTTGCAGGGGATACTAGTCCTCACAGTGATGGTCATTCCTTGAACTTACCACTACCTATAATGTCTAGTATCAAAAATCTTTTAGTTCTTAAATTCCAACATCACTTTCTGACCAGAAGCTCATGTTCTACCACCCCATCTGTGCTTCACTTCCACTCTAGCAACAATGTGACCAAATGGAGCTCCTCTGTCCTTTATGCCGTCCACTTATTCCTACTTGACTGGCTCCTGGTTCCATCTGTCCTCCTAAAGTTAGACTTCATGGCTGATTATGGGAATAATTCTCCTACCAAATTGTTAACTCTTTTCATCCTTTGAATTTTAGCACACGTAGTGGACAACATCCCACCCTGGGTCAGTACATGAGCCTGTGCTCAGGAGCCCCATAGTTAGGCTGCTGGGAAGAAAATCTTCATGTAGGTACATATTTATTTTATTGCTATAGAAAATTTATGGGTTCCAACTTCAGCATTTCCAGCAATTCTTTTCCCAGTTACTGTTTGGACTCCAATCAACTTCTTTGGTGATGACTCATCAGTCAGGCTTCCTGTTTAACTCCCATTCCTTTTATTCCTGTTGAACACATGTATCACCTGCCTACTAATCAAATCCACTTAGAGTAATGTCACTCATCACCTTCTCCTATAAGCCATTTCTTTTCTATTTTTTGAATCTATTAAAGCTATGAGGGCAGCCCTGGTGGCGCAGCGGTTTAGTGCCGCCTGCAGCCCGGGGTGTGATCCTGGGGACCCGGGATCGGGTCCGTGCATGGGGCCTGCTTCTCCCTCTGCCTGCTTCTTCCTCTGCCTGTGTCTCTGCCTCTCTCTCACTCTCTGTGTCTATCATGAATAAATAAAATAAAATCTTTAAAAAAAAGCTATGAGTTATTCTAGATCAACACTTCCCAACAGAACTTTCTACAATGATGCAAATGTTCTACATCGGTGCTGCCCAATGTGATAGCCACTAGTGAAATGTAACTAAACACTAGAAATGTGGCTACTGCAAGTAAGACACTGAATTTGTTGTTTCATTTAACTTTAAATAATTTAAATTTAAGCTTAAATAGCCACATGTGGCTATTGTATTGGATAGCTTAATTTTGACCACTCCTTCTGGTCACTTATAAGTCACAAGTCATAAAAAAAGTCACAAGTCACACAAATGTCTGCCAACTTTATATAAAAAGATACTAAAGTCTCTGCTTTCCATCTCAATGTCAACTGCCCTGGTTGATCATGGCACCTCCCTATGGAAATTCTTCAATATCTCCCAATTATCTTCATGATAAAGTTTGTGCTCCTTAACCAAAATCCAAGATATTTTACATTTTGATTGGTCTCTGCTTACTTTCTATAGCCTCATATCCCCTCTCATTATTCCCTGACATTAAACTTTTACATTCCTGAAACACTTAACTGCCTATAATTTTCTATCCATATCCCATGGTATTTTGAATTTTGATTACTTGCTTTTTCTTTCCATCTTTCTCATTTGGGTAGTTCTCCACCAAGATGTTCCGTCCTCCAACAAACCTTCCCCCAAACCCTAAGTGAAGCTAAGTACTTCTATTCCAGGCCCTAAAAGCATCCCACATTACCATGGAGCACAGTAACTGGATGTATCAGTAAGCATACCCAAATCTCCACTAGTTGGTAAGGTAGTGAGTGCCTGGCACAGTGGTTAGAAATTTCTTTAAAGTATCTTAAAGACTCAATACATTATCTCTCACAACTCAGCAGAAGCAGCCAAAGGACATCCCAGGATTAGGAAACTTCTAGTACTGATGCTTCCCACCCCAACTCTTCTATTTAGGTTTTTCATTTCTCCAGTCAGAGTTTGGTAAAGCAGAAACAGACACAGTGGTGTCTTAGCTTCTGGTACCAGGGAGAAACAAAAACAAGTTACTCAAAAAGTACCCCCAGTCTATAACACATCCTAATCCTAACTTCTCATCCTGACTTGTGGCTTATCTAATGAAATATATATCTCTTACTGATTTTTTAAAAACTTACAGACTTCCTCACAACTTGAAGTATTCGGATGATGAAATATTGAAGTATCTGGTAGTTCTCCAGGAAGACCTGATAGTTTTTCAATTCCAAAGGCTTCTTCATAGAAATGGGCCAGTAATGGTGGCATTTGATAACTCCACCTTCTATCTCTCTGGTTATCATGACAATAACATTAGAGTTATTCTCTAAAACCATTTGCCAAAAGTCATCTGTGGTACTTGGCAGTGGTCCTTGAGAAGCAATATAAAAATATTCTTCTCCAGAATTGACTATTCTAATATAGCTAGCATTGATGTAGTCCTTGTTTTCTCCAAGAGGAACGCGTGTTGAATCATCTATCATAAAAACAGAAATATCTGGTTGATAAAGGAAAAGTAGGAGAACAATACACCCTGGATTCATGAACATATTCCACACTGGTAAATCCATTTCTCTCTTTGACCAGTTGAGAAGATGGCATAGGAGGAATTATATGAGTCCATGAATTTAAATTCTTCCCTCTTCCAAACCTATTGGCATGACCTACAAAATATACAATGAGGAGTATTATTTGTTTCCATCTTTTTCTACTGATCAGAGAAGGATGCCATCAGTGTCCAGACACTTTGGGAGATTTCTGTTAGGTACGGCACAGGTAGGATTAGGCCAAGGGAGTTACCTACTAGTCTGCAACTGAACACAGCAAAGGAGGAGTCATCTGAGGGAGCAAGTGAATGCTATTCTCCTACAAATGCAGAGAACCTGCAAGCCCAGAGCAGTAGAGACCAGAATAAGAAAAAAATCAACCGTGATAGTTGATCAGACACAACCTCTAGGATTAATGGAATTCTACCAATGCCCAAAATACATGGCAGCCAACTTTTATGTCCATCCTCAGCATTCACTGGGTGAAGCAGCATGCTAATCAAAGCAAAGTTGACAAAATGTTGCTATGGAGGGGATTTGTTCCAAGTAACATGGAAATCACCTAACATGGACTCCTGCAACAAATATGAAAAAGGACGCCTCTTCCAGAGCTGCCATAGCAACTGCGGCTGTTCCTCCTGGGGCCTCACGGGGTAAACAACCCCCTCTGAGCCCTGCACCAGGCAGGGGCAGAGCAGCTCCCCCAAGTGCTAACACCTGAAAATCAGCACAGCAGGTCCCTCCCCCAGAAGACCAGCTAGACGGACCAGTTCCAGGGGAAATCAAGGGACTTAAAGTCTACAGATTCAGAAGACACTCCCCCGTGTTTTTTTGTTTTTTTTTTCTTTTTTCTTTTCTTTTTGATTTCTGATTGCTTCCCCCGCCCCCTCTTTTTTTTCACCTTTCTTTTTATTTCTCTTTTTCTTCTATTTTTTCCTTTTTCTTCTTTTTCTTTTTACTTTTTCTCTTTTCTTTCCTTCTCTCTCTTTCTCTCCTTTTCCCAATACAACTTGTTTTTGGCCACTCTGCACTGAACAAAATGACTGGAAGGAAAACCTCACCTCAAAAGAAAGAATCAGAAACAGCCCTCTCTCCCATAGAGTTACAAAATCTGGATTACAATTCAATGTCAGAAAGCCAATTCAGAAGCACTATTATACAGCTACTGGTGGCTCTAGAAAAAAGCATTAAGGACTCACGAGACTTCATGACTGCAGAATTTAGATCCAATCAGGCAGAAATTAAAAATCAATTGAATGAGATGCAATCCAAACTAGAAGTCCTAACGACGAGGGTTAACGAGGTGGAAGAACGAGTGAGTGACATAGAAGACAAGTTGATGGCAAAGAGGGAAATTGAGGAAAAAAGAGACAGACAATTAAAAGACCATGAAGACAGATTAAGGGAAATAAATGACAGCCTAAGGAAGAAAAATCTATGTTTAATTGGGGTTCCCAAGGGCGCCGAAAGGGACAGAGGGCCAGAATATGTATTTGAACAAATCCTAGCTGAAAACTTTCCCAATATGGGAAGGGAAACAGGCATTCAGATCCAGGAGATAGAGAGATTCCCCCCCAAAAATCAATAAAAACCGTTCAACACCTCGACATTTAATAGTGAAGCTTGCAAATTCCAAAGATAAAGAGAAGATCCTTAAACCAGCAAGAGACAAGAAATCCCTGACTTTCATGGGGAGGAATATTAGGGTAACAGCAGACCTCTCCACAGAGACGTGGCAGGCCAGAAAGGGCTGGCAGGATATATTCAGGGTCCTAAATGAGAAGAACATGAAACCAAGAATACTTTATCCAGCAAGGCTCTCATTCAAAATGGAAGGAGAGATAAAGAGCTTCCAAGACAGGCAGGAACTGAAAGAATATGTGACCTCCAAACCAGCTCTGCAAGAAATTTTAAGGGGGACTCTTAAAATTCCCCTTTAAGAAGAAGTTCAGTGGAACAATCCACAAAAACAAGGACTAAATAGATATCATGACGACACTAAACTCATATCTGTCAATAGTAACTCTGAACGTGAACGGGCTTAATGACCCCATCAAAAGGCGCAGGGTTTCAGACTGGATAAAAAAAGCAGGACCCATCTATTTGCTGTCTACAAGAGACTCATTTTAGACAGAAGGACACCTACAACCTGAAAATAAAAGGTTGGAGAACCATTTACCATTCAAATGGTTCTCAAAAGAAAGCAGGGGTAGCCATCCTTATATCAGATAAACTAAAATTTACCCCGAAGACAGTAGTGAGAGACGAAGAGGGACACTATATCATACTTACAGGATCTATCCAGCAAGAGGACTTAACAATCCTCAATATATATGCCCCGAATGTGGGAACTGCCAAATACTTAAACGAATTATTAACCAAAGTGAAGAGATACTTAGATAATAATACACATATACTTGGTGACTTCAATCTAGCTCTCTCTACCCTCAATAGGTCTTCTAAGCACAACATCTCCAAAGAAATGAGAGCTTTAAATGATACACTAGACCAGATAGATTTCACAGATATCTACAGAACTTTACATCCAAACTCAACTGAATACACATTCTTCTCAAGTGCATATGGAACTTTCTCCAGAATAGACGACATACTGGGTCACAAATCGGGTCTGAACCGATACCAAAAGATTGGGATCGTCCCCTGCATATTCTCAGACCATAACGCCTTGAAATTAGAACTCAATCACAAGAAGAAGTTTGGAAGGACATCAAACACGTGGAGGTTAAGGACCATCCTGCTAAAAGATAAAAGGGTCAACCAGGAAATTAAGGAAGAATTAAAAAGATTCATGGAAACTAATGAGAATGAAGATACAACCGTTCAAAATCCTTGGGATGCAGCAAAAGCAGTCCTGAGGGGGAAATACATCGCAATACAAGCATCCATTCAAAAACTGGAAAGAACTCAAATACAAAATCTAACCTTACACATAAAGGAGCTAGAGAAAAAACAGCAAATGAACCCGACGCCCAGCAGAAGAAGAGATTAATTAAAATTCGAGCAGAACTCAATGAAATTGAGACCAGAAGAACTGTGGAACAGATCAATAGAACCAGGAGTTGGTTCTTTGAAAGAATTGATATGATAGATAAACCATTAGCCAGCCTTATTAAAAAGAAGAGAGAGAAGACTCAAATTAATAAAATCATGAATGAGAAAGGAGAGATCACTACCAACACCAAGGAAATACAAACGATTTTAAAAACATATTATGAACAGCTCTACGCCAATAAATTAGGCAATCTAGAAGAAATGGACGCGTTCCTGGAAAGCCACAAACTATCAAAACTGGAGCAGGAAGAAATAGAAAACCTGAACAGGCCAAGAACCAGGGAGGAAATTGAAGCAGTCATCAAAAACCTCCCAAGACACAAGAGTCCAGGGCCAGATGGCTTCCCAGGGGAATTCTATCAAACATTTAAAGAAGAAATCATACCTATTCTACTAAAGCTGTTTGGAAAGATAAAAAGAGATGGAGTACTTCCAAATTCGTTCTATGAGGCCAGCATCACCTTAATTCCAAAACCAGACAAAGACCCCACCAAAAAGGAGAATTACAGACCAATATCCCTGATGAACATGGATGCAAAAATTCTCAACAAGATACTAGCCAATAGGATCCAACAACACATTAAGAAAACTATTCACCATGACCAAGTAGGATTTATCCCCGGGACACAAGGCTGGTTCAACACTCGTAAAACAATCAATGTGATTCATCATATCAGCAAGAGAAAAACCAAGAACCATATGATCCTCTCATTAGATGCAGAGAAAGCATTTGACAAAATACAGCATCCATTCCTGATCAAAACTCTTCAGAGTGTAGGGATAGAGGGAACTTTCCTCGACATCTTAAAAGCCATCTACGAAAAGCCCACAGCAAATATCATTCTCAATGGGGAAGCACTGGGAGCCTTTCCCCTAAGATCAGGAACAAGACAGGGATGTCCACTCTCACCACTGCTATTCAACAAAGTATTGGAAGTCCTAGCCTCAGCAATCAGATAACAAAAAACATTAAAGGCATTCAAATTGGCAAAGAAGAAGTCAAACTCTCCCTCTTCGCCGATGACATGATACTCTACATAGAAAACCCAAAAGCCTCCACCCCAAGATTGCTAGAACTCATACAGCAATTTGGTAGCGTGGTAGGATACAAAATCAATGGCCAGAAATCAATGGCATTCCTATACACTAACAACGAGACTGAAGAAAGAGAAATTAAGGAGTCAATCCCATTTACAATTGCACCCAAAAGCATAAGATACCTAGGAATAAACCTAACCAAAGAGGTAAAGGATCTATACCCTAAAAACTACAGAACACTTCTGAAAGAAATTGGGGAAGACACAAAGAGATGGAAAAATATTCCATGCTCATGGATTGGCAGAATTAATATTGTGAAAATGTCAATGTTACCCAGGGCAATTTACACGTTTAATGCAATCCCTATCAAAATACCATGGACTTTCTTCAGAGACTTAGAACAAATTATTTTAAGATTTGTGTGGAATCAGAAAAGACCCCAAATATCCAGGGGAATTTTTAAAAAGAGAACCATAGCTGGGGGCATCACAATGCCAGATTTCAGGTTGTACTACAAAGCTGTGGTCATCAAGACAGTGTGGTACTGGCACAAAAACAGACACATAGATCAATGGAACAGAATAGAGATCCCAGAAATGGACCCTGAACTTTATGGTCAACTAATATTCGACAAAGGAGGAAAGACGATCCACTGGAAGAAAGACAGTCTCTTCAATAAATGGTGCTGGGAAAATTGGTCATCCACATGCAGAAGAATGAAACTAGACCACTCTGTTGCACCATACACAAAGATAAACTCAAAATGGATGAAAGATCTAAATGTGAGACAAGATTCCATCAAAATCCTAGAGGAGAACACAGGCAACACCCTTTTTGAACTTGGCCACAGTAACTTCTTGCAAGATACATCCATGAAAGCAAAAGAAACAAAAGCAAAAATGAACTACTGGGACTTCATCAAGATAAGAAGCTTTTGCACAGCAAAGGATACAGTCAACAAAACTCAAAGACAACCTACAGAATGGGAGAAGATATTTGCAAATAACATCAGATAAAGGGCTAGTTTCCAATATCTATAAAGAATTTATTAAACTCAACAGCAAAGAAACAAACAATCCAATCATGAAATGGGCAAAAGACATGAAGAAAAATCTCACAGAGGAAGACACAGACATGGCCAACATGCACATGAGAAAATGCTTTGCATCACTTGCCATCAGGGAAATACAAATCAAAACCACAATGAGATACCACCTCACACCAGTGAGAATGGGGAAAATTAACAAGGCAGGAAACAACAAATGTTGGAGAGGATGCGGAGAAAAGGGAACACTCTTACACTGTTGGTGGGAATGTGAAATGGTGCAGCCACTCTGGAAAACTGTGTGGAGGTTCCTCAAAGAGTTAAAAATAGACCTGCCCTGTGACCCAGCAATTGCACTGTTAGGGATTTACCCCAAAGATCAGATGCAATGAAACGCCGGGACACCAGCCCCCCGATGTTTCTAGCAGCCATGTCCACAATAGCCAAACTGTGGAAGGACCCTCGGTGTCCTTTGAAAGATGAATGGATAAAGAAGATGTGGTTTATGTATACAATGGAATATTACTCAGCCATTAGAAACGACAAATACCCACCATTTGCTTCAATGTGGATGGAACTGGAGGGTATTATGCTGAGTGAAGTAAGTCAATCGGAGAAAGACAAACAGTGTATGTTCTCATTCATTTGGGGAATATGAATAATAGTGAAAGGGAATATAAGGGAAGGGAGAAGAAATGTGTGGGAAATATCAGAAAGGGACACAGAACATAAAGACTCCTAACTCTGGGAAATGAACTAGGGGTGGTGGAAGGGGAGGAGGGCGGTGGGTGGGGGTGAATGGGTGACGGGTACTGAGGGGGACACTTGACGGGATGAGCACTGGGTGTTATTCTGTATGTTGGTAAATTGAACACCAATAAAAATTAATTTATTAAAAAAAAGAAATAGGATACCTGCTACTTGGCCTACTTATAAAGTTCACTGGCCCTGGAGCTCTCTCTTCATTTTACATAGACAGCTGGACCTGTGGCTCAAACACTGCTCCCACAGAGATATTAAATGCCCTCAGCAAAGGATAGAGCTTTCCTGCCATGCAGCAGTCTCACTCTTAGCCTCTCCCTACTACTCAAGAGGACCACTTATCTGGCCAATAGGGTATAACAAAGATAACTGAACAGGACCTTATACAATTTCTGACAGAACCCTTCTCAGATCCCAACATAGTAAACATAAACTTCCCCTTGTAAATATGAATAAATTGGAAAAACAATCACTAAATATATAAAGATAGCCAGTAGTTCATAAAAACGGAGACAATTTTTAAAAATCATAGCAAATGTTCTTTCTATGAGGGAAGAATATTTTTTAAAAACTTCTATTTTTATGAAATAAAAACTTCTATTTTTATGAAAAAAAATTCTATTTTTATGAAAATGAAATATAGGGAGTGTCTGGGTGGCTCACTCAGTTAAGCATCTGCCTTTGGCTTAAGTATGATCCCAGGGTCCTTGGACTGAGCCCTGTGTCAGGTTCCCTGCTCAGTGGGGAGCCTACTTCTCCCTCTTCCTCTCCCTCTACTTGTGCTCTCTTGCTGGCTTGCTCTCTCTCTCACTGTCAAATAAATAAATAAAATATTTTTAAAATGAAATATAAGAACATTATTTTATTATAAAAGAATAACATATCTACAGTTATTGATACGTTATATTTTTAAATTATACAGGAGATAACAAAAATATTATAGTGCGATCTTCCATCATATATACAAATCATACATATATGTCATATATAAACATATAATAATAATAATAATAATATATAATAATAATAAACCTGGCAAGTATTCACCAAAATATTAATAGTGACTATTTTATTATCTAAATTTTTGTAGTGAATATATACTACTTTATAGCAGAACAGCATTTTTATATGTAAATGGAGATGAAATGTGTGAAATTTAAACAATATAGAATAATAAAAGCTTGCTTTCAATTTTATAATTGAGAAATAATTTCATTGTTCAGTTGCATTCCACTTATTAGTGACTTTTCCCAAATCTGTTTATTGATTTTTGGATCTATTGTGTGCCATAGAAAGCACCACAAATTAGGTGGCTTAAAACTTTAGAAATGAATTTCTCCTGTTCATATACAGTTCCAAAGTTTGTGGGGCCTTCCATACGACGTTCTGTCTGGAACCTGCAGAGAAATCCTTGCTTCTCCGTGACTGTGAGAAATTTGAGGACAAAATTTGGGGTTCCCATTTGGTGGTTTATAGAGGCAGGCCATCATCGTGGGAGGTGGGTGCCTCCCTTGTCTCCATCTGACTGTCTTATTACAAGCACACCAGTCAGTTGAATTAGGAGTTACCCACCCCATCATCATCTCATCTTTACTAATTACAACTGTAGTGCTCCATTCCTAAATAAGGTCACTTTCTTAAGTCCTAAGGTCTACAACTTCAAGGTATGTTCTTTTGGAGGATACAATTTAATCTAGGATATAGATTATCCTAGACAGGAAGAATCCTTTCTGAGATGCTTATAATTGTTAACATTTTTATTTTTTTTTTTTTTTTTTTTTATAAATTAATTTTTATTGGTGTTCAATTTACCAACATACAGAATAACACCCAGTGCTCATCCCGTCAAGTGTCCCCCTCCGTGCCCGTCACCCATTCACCCCCACCCCCCGCCCTCCTCCCCTTCCACCACCCCTAGTTCATTTCCCAGAGTTAGAAGTCTTTATGTTCTGTGTCCCTTTCTGATATCTCCCACACATTTCTTCTCCCTTCCCTTATATTCCCCTTCACTAGAAGATGTGGTTTATGTATACAATGGAATATTACTCAGCCATTAGAAACAACAAATACCCACCATTTGCTTCAACGTGGATGGAACTGGAGGGTATTATGCTGAGTGAAGTAAGTCAATCGGAGAAGGACAAACAGTGTATGTTCTCACTTATTTGGGGAATATGAATGAATAACATTTTTAAATATGCAACATAGTTGCTTTGCACTGAAATGAATCCTAATAAAGTAAACATTAAGGCAATTAAAAAAAGCTTGCTTTCAAATAAAATCCACAATGACTCAATTAAAACGTCTAAAATGAGAAGTGTATGGAAAAAAAATCAGTGATTTAGAAAACTGGCTTAGGAATTTTCCCAGAACTCAGAAAAAAAAAAAGATGAAAAACATGATGATAATGATTAGAATGTTAAAGAGTACAGAACATGCAAAGAAAATACAAAAAAAATAATTTCAGAAGCAAGCTATGGAATACACAGCAGAAAAGAAATAACTCAAGTGATCATAGGAGAAAGGTTCCCCAAGAGAAGACACAACTGTAGAATTCAGTGCAAATATGCACGCCAGGTCCAAGTAGTATTTATGCACTCTCTCTCTCTCTCTCTTTATATATATATATATATATATATATATATATATATATATATATATATCACCTCATCTGAACTTCAAAACAATCCTTTGAATGAATTACATTATTCTTTCTTTTCAGATGTGAAACCTTTACTCAAAATGGCTAAGTAGTATGCTCCATATTATACAGCAATTCTTCTAGACTCCACAGTCTACAACTAAGTCCATCAACTGATGCCCCTCAAGGAAGACTCAAGTTTGAAAATGGAAAGACCACATCAAATACCAGACAACATTATTGAAGACAGCCACTAAGACCTCAAGACTAGCAAAGCATAAGGTCATAGACACAGGAAGCAAAACTTTGCTACTATATCACTAGCTTAATGAGTTGCACCACTCCCATTTCCAGTCCTCGATTCCTGAATCCTAGCTATGGCAGAAATAGCAACATATACTGGATGCTAATTTGGAGCATATACAACCTCTGAGAGAACACTGTCCCAGCACTTTGAGATACTGCCACCTAGCTGGCACTGTAACTGAGTCTTTAAAGAAGAAGCCATTTCATGGCCAGCTGCTTCAGGAGGATGAGGAATATGTTAAGACCAGTGAATTCCACGAGCATGAGCCCACTGTCACAAATCATTTGCCTCAAGGTGAGCTCCTTGGGCACAAGCAATGCTGTGTGGACTAATGATGTTACATAAAGCATTCTGTGGGCCCATGGATGGTAGATTTGGTAGAAGTACTGCATGCAGGGATGCAAATCCACATTGTGTCCATTCTGGAAAAAAAAAAGTACTGAAAAAAGCACTGTTCCTTCTATTATAGAAGTAGTTCAATGTAATCAATCTACTGTCAGGTATTGGTTGAACCCCCAGGGAAGTAGTGCCATGCTGGGGCCTCAGCGTTGAGGTCTGCAGCTGACAAACTGGGCACCCAGCAGTGACCACAGCAAAGTCAATCTGGGGGACTAGAAGTTCATGTTGCTGAGCCTATTTATTCATAACTTCTATTCCCACTAGCACATCCACTTTGGTCATTAATCCATTGGGTAATGACAGGATTGGCTGGGAAAGAGACTGACTGGTATGTACAGAATGGATCATTCTATCCACCTGATTATTAAAATCTTCTCCTTAAGTCACCTTTCAGTGAGCATGGCCATATGGCACAAATATGTTCATGTTTTTTTGCTCATTCAGAGAGGTCTATCCACACACCTCTTCTTCAGACCTCCCTGTAACCAACTTTCCAATCATGTTCCTTCCAAGTCCCTGACCACCCAGCTAAGCCATTGGCCACAGCCCCTGAATTAGCCCAGATTTGCACCTCTGGCAAATCTGCTCCTTCTAAGCAATTTGTTCCTTCTAAGCAAAATGGACAATCAAGTATACTGCTCAAAGTTCTACCAACTAGGAAGATTTCCCTTCATCACTGTCTTTTGGGGATGTCCCCTCCAAAAGGCTGTAGTGTTCCTGCTGTCTGCTTCTGAGTGGTGCCTGCATATGGTGCAAAACCATCTGTAAACCACTTCATAGTTTTCTCTTTCTTGGTCAACTAATAATAGGGAACTCCTCTTGAGGCCACAGATTCAGACTGGAAGAGAGAAGGTAATGCAGCAGGAAAGGGGACCATGCACATTTTGGCTCCTTCATCTAACTTACTCGTGCTCTCAAATTCTGTTCAAACCCAATATTGTATATACCACTTGCATTTGATGACAGAATGCTGCTGTCCACAGTTTACTTTCTGGTTTGATGGCCTATGGTCAAATGTCCAGTCTCTAATAATACCTCATAGCAGGGCAAAAACTGTTCCTTAAAATGAGAGTAGTAATACAGAGATTGGCAGTGGTTTGTTCGAAAAGCCCATGGCATGAGCTATGATTCATTCACTTGTAGGGGCCTGCCACAGGTTCCAAACGGTATCCCTAGATACCACTGACATTGTATCTACTGGATCATATGGTCCAAGTGGCAGAGCAACTTGCACAGCACCATGGACTTGCTGTAAAGCTTTTTTTTTGTTGTTGTTCTGGGCCTCACTCAAACTAGCCTTAGTAAAATGAGCCAGGGTAACACACTGAAATGAGGAATATGTTGTCTCCAAAGTCCAAAGAGGTCATTAGGCATTGTACGTCTTTGGGCTATAGGAGGAGTCAGATGCAACATCTTATCCTTCTCCTTAGAAGGGATTATTTTGGCATTCCCCACACCATTGAACCTCTAGAAATTTCAATGAGGTAGAATTTTTGCTGGGCTAATTTTCCCCTGTGACTCACAAATGTCTTATTGGTAAGTCTGGATAAGTTAATTCCTAATTCTTATTCCCTAGATTCAATCAGCATAATGCCATCAATAAAATGTACCAGTGTGATGTCTTAAGTAGGGAAAGGTAATCAAGGTCCCTGGGAAATATATGATATATAGGGCTAGAGAATGGATCTATTCCTGAGATAGGGCAGTGGAGGTACACCACTGGCCTGGCCTGCTGAAAACAAGCTGCTTCTGGTAGTCTTTACATGGAGAAAAAGCACTTGCCAGATAATATACACTAGGTACTAGGGGATGTACTGATTTTCTAAAGCAATGAAATCACATCTGGTACAACAACTGAGGTTATAGTCACCACCTGCTTAAGTTTATAATAATCTACTGTCATCCTCCAAGATCCATTTGTTTTCTCCATAGGTGAAATAACTGAGATGAATGGGAATGTGGTGGTACTCACCACCCTTGCACCTTTCCAATTCTTGATGGGGACACTAATCTCTGCATTCTCTCAGGAATCCAGTATTGTGTCTGCTTTACTATTATCCCAGATAGAAGCAGATCTACAGGCTTCTACTTGGACCTCACCACCGTAACTGGCCATCCTCCACAGGTCAGACACCTGTGTGGGGATTCTGCCAGTTGCTGAATATGTCTATTCCAGAACTGTAGAAATAACCACAGTGGGTCAAAATCCACTGGACCTGTGAAATGGACCCAAGCTAAAACTCCATTGCTTATCTGACTTCTATAATCATTACCCTTACTGGTGGATCAGGGTGACACTTTTGGTCTCCTGGAACTACTGTCAGATTAGTGTCAGTGTCAGTAAGAAATGGCAAAGAAGACCTTCAGTGTTCAGGGGTTTGATGTGCCCATCTTCATCAGGATCTTCCCATATGTTTCCATTCTAATTTTCAGAAACCCAGTCCTTCTCAATCAACGCCCTCCCTTTAACAGCAAACACCTTGCAAGGTGGGGAATTTGACTTACATAGTAAGGCAGGCATTTACAGGATGAGAGTGTGGATTTGATTTTCAACAGTCTCAGCTCCATGGCTATAGGAGATAAAGGTTTCTTTCAAGGAAAACATGAAAACTTTTATGTCATTTATGTGGTGCTTGGGCTGGAAATTCAAATCCCTGAGATCATTCTTTACTTTCCTACCTTGGCTAGCACAATTAGAATTAACCAGCCAATCTCATTATACTTGTTAGTTTGACAAGAATGTTCTAAGGTATGGAATATAGAGTCATCCAAATCTTCCTTCTTATAAGTATTTGAGAGGGAATACCCGGTGGTGAGATTCTGTGTATTTGTATTGCCATTATCACACCATGGATTACCATTGCTCTATTATTGGAAATAGAGTCATTAATGCCCTTAAGTTTTATCAGAGTAGGAAACCAATTCATAAAACTCATCCTTAAGATTCTGTTCCTGTAGAATCACTCTTGGTACCAAAATTTGTATTGGTCAGTGTTCTCAGAGAAGCAGAATCAATAGGCTACACACACACACACACACACACACATACACACACACACACATACAGTGAGAGAGATTTATTTTAAGGAGTTGGTTCCCATGACTGTGGGGACTAGCCAGTCTGAAATTTGCAGGGAAGGCTGTTAGGCTGGAGAATCCAGTCAAGAATTGATGTTACAGTCCTGATTCCAAAGACAATCTGGAGACAAAATGGCTTCTTTCTTGGAAGACCTTAATCTTTTTCTCTTAAGGCCTTCAATTGATTGGATGAAGTTCATCCATATTATAGAGGGTAACCTGAACTACTCAAAGTCCATGGATTTGAATGTTAAATATATCTACAAATACCTTTACAGCAACATCTAGACCAGTGTTTGACCAAATATCTGGGTAGTGTAGCCTAGCCAAGTTGACATGTAAGAGTAAGCATCACACAAGCTAAAAATTTTAGTAGATGATTTGAAGGAGGAAGATCTTTCTTGAAACTTAATTTAGTTCCCAAGAAGACCAAGTGAAAAAAAAAAAAACAATAAAAAACTAGACGGGGGGGGGGTATGTGGAAAAATACAAAGAGGCAAAAGTAAAGAAATAATTAGAGAAAAGATGAAAGCCTTAGAAGACAGATCCAAGAGGCTAGCCCTATAAATCATAGGAGCTCCAGAAGAAGAAAAATGGAGCAGGGAAAGGAAGAACAATTACTAAATAACTGAACAAGCTTTCCTATAGCTAATGGAAGACTGAGTCTTCAGATTAAAAGGCTCTATGGAGGGATCCCTGGGTGGCGCAGCGGTTTGGCGCCTGCCTTTGGCCCAGGGCGCGATCCTGGAGACCCGGGATCGAATCCCACGTCGGGCTCCCAGTGCGTGGAGCCTGCTTCTGTCTCTGCCTCTCTCTGTCTCTCTGTCTCTCTCTCTCTCTATCATAAATAAATAAATAAATAAATAAATAAATAAATAAATAAATTTAAAAAAAATAAAAGGCTCTATGGATTCTAGGTAAGACCAATGAAATGAAATATACATAGTAAGGTTCCTAAGCTTCAGGAAAAAAATAAAATGTTACCAGGTTTCAGAATGAAAGAATATGTTTCTTATAGAATAAGATGACATTTTCATTATATTTCTCACCTAAAACACTACAAGCTGGAGGACAATGAATTAACACTCAGAAAAACTTAGAGAAAAGGACTGGAATCCCACAATTATAAAATAAACAAAGATATTCACTTGTCAGGGAAAAAAGGGAGAGAATGCATGCACATGTGAGAGAGAGGGTGAGAGAGAGAGAGAGATGCAGATTGAATTTGAGGCAACTATATCAACTATATAGCCTATCTTTAACCAAACAACTAATGAATCAGAACAGAGACCTCAAATTAAGGGAAAAGGGAAAGAAAGAAAAAGTGTACAGAGTAACAAGCTTTGCAAAACATAGTTTTATACCTATATAAAGAATGACTGAGAATCTATCATTTAAGTGCTAAAACTGGTTCTTGAAATAGAAAATAACATACAGCACAATAAAATCTTTTTGTAATCTAGAAAAATATAGAGAAGCACTATTTCATAGTGGTTAAACCTAAGTTTGAATGCCAGACCTCTCTTATTTGCAGTGTGACTGTGGAGAAGGTAATTTATTTTAGACTTTTGGTAAAACAAAGATACTGTTAGTATGAACATCATAGCATTGTGGTGAGAATTAAATGAGTTACATAAATAAATTACAAAAAATTAAAAAAAAAAAGGGATCCCTGGGTGGCGCAGCGGTTTGGCGCCTGCCTTTGGCCCACGGTGCGATCCTGGAGACCCAGGATCGAATCCCACATCGGGCTCCCGGTGCATGGAGCCTGCTTCTCCCTCTGCCTGTGTCTCTGCCTCTCTCTCTCTCTCTCTCTGTGTGACTATCATAAATAAATTAAAAAAAAAATAAAAAAAAATAAATGAGTTACTGTGAAGGACTTAGATCAGCCCTGAGAACATACAAACATATTACTACTACTACTACTACTGGTGGTAGTGATGTTGGTAATAATAGTAACAAACATAGAGGGGTGCCTGGTGGCTCATTCGGTTGGGTGTCTGACTTAATTTTGGCTCAGGTCATGATCTCAGGGTCATGAGACTGAGTCCCACTTTGGGCTCCATGCTCACTGGAGAGTCTTCTGGAGGTTCCCTCTCTCCTTCTGCCTCTGTCCCTCCCCTCCCCCACTCTCTCTCTCAAATAAATGTTAAAAAAAAAACCAAAAACATGCAGTGGGCTCACTAATGTATGGCACATGGATACTTGTTAAATCTCTCCCTTAGATAGCCTGTATTTTTTCAGCTATGTATATAATGGTAAACTGTACAAAATATTAAAAGTGTAATACATCTTTTGCACTCACTATCTTTTTAAAGTGTATTGAGGTATAATTGTCATACATGCACACCCATGAAACCAATACTATCAGAGAGATAACCAAACATCTCCATCACTGCTACAATGTTCTCATGCCCTTTAGTAATCTATCCTACTTGCTCTACTCCTGCCCTCAAAGCAACAAATGATGAACTATGAATTACTATGAATTTTCTAGAATTTTATGTAAATGGTGTGATACAGTGTATCAGTCTGATCGATACCACAGACTGGGTAGCTTAAATAACAGACATTTATTTTCACAGTTCTGGAGGCTAGATGTCCAAGATCCAGGCATCAGCAGAATTGGTTTCTTATATGGCCTCCCCTTGGCTTAACCAGGCCTGCCTTTTGTAGTGTCCTCATGTGGGCTCACATTGTTCTGTCCTCATACATTCCTGGTGTCTTTGGAGTGTCCTAACTCCTCTTCAGTCAAGATTGAATTAGGGAACACCCAAAGAGCCTCATTTTGTTTTAATTACCTCTTTAAAGGCCCTATCTCGATCTGACTCCTGGGGGCGGGGCAAGACGGCAGATGAGTAGGTAGGGTCCTCAACTCATCCAGCCTCACCAACTAACTTTCAAAACATCCTGAACACCTACGAATTCAACCAGAGACTTATAGAAAGAACAGCTGGAACACTACAGAGAGAAGGATTTCCACTGCTAACAAGGTAGGAGGCAGAAAAAAATAAAAAAGAATCAAGTGGAGCCCTGCGAGGAGCCAGGCTAAGGCTGGTTGTTGAGACCCTCCGGGACAGGAAAGCCTGGGCCCGGAGAAGGGGGAACTTTAAAAATCTGTACCAGATTCTTCCCAGACAGAAAAGTGATCAGTAGGAAAACTGGGCAGAACCGCAGGAGGGGCAGGGAAGCCTCCAGATTCCCAGGGTCACTAATAGAGGAAGTGCGGCCCAGGGTAAAGTGCACCTCACACCACGGGCCCATCTTGGTAAAGGGCTAAAGCGTGCAGCCAGTGGGGCCTCGGGGAGAAGCTAGTAGGTCAGGCAGGGGCTCCGGGTGGAGGGGTCTGCGCCCTGCTGCCTTCGGGAGTCATGGACCCGGGAGCAGATTCCAGCAGTAGAGGCCCGGGATCCCAGGATGCCAGGAAGACACAGCCCAGGATCCTGTGCTCCCCGCAGGATAGGTGGAGGCAGGGAGGGCACAGGACAGCGAGGACTCTCTTGCCACCAGGCTCCCCCAGCTGTGCAGGTCAGTACATCTGCCCCAGGAGCATCTAGGCCAGACTGTGGTAGTTACTGCAGAGAGCTGACTCCAGGGCTGGAGAGCTGGCTGCCACCAGTGTTGTTCTTCCTTGTGTCACCTTGTGCCTGGCCAGCGGGTGGGCAGGGGGAGGGGGACAGTGCCATGGAACAGAGGCCTCATGGGGATAAATAGCTCCCACTGAGCCCAGCACCTGGTGGGGGGTGGGGTATATCCCCAGGTACACACCTGAGAATCAGCACAGCTGGCCCCTCCCCCAGAAGACCAGCTGGAAGGACAGGGGAAGAGCAAGTTCTTGACCAAGCAGTGCTGGAAAGCTCCAGGTCTGAGGGAAAGTAGTATACAGACTAAAGGGTCCCTTTTTTTCTTTCTTTTTCCATTACAACTCGTTTTTATATCAGACTAAAAATATCCAATATTTTTTCTTTTTCCCACCTTAATAACAATATTTTACCACCTCTTCATTTTTAAATCTTTTCCTTTTTGACTTTCATATTTCTACAATTACATGTCTTAGATATATTTTCCACTTCTGGATTCCGTTCAATGTATTCAATTTAATTTTTATAGATATACAAGATATGGACTTTTTTTTTGTTTTTTTCTGCCTCATTTTGTTTTACAATAATGGAAGTTAGTACTTTCTAATGCACGACCAACATACAACCAGAACCAAGTGGAACACCTTGTTGGTTCATTCTGTGAGATTATATTCTCTCTTCCTTCTCATTCTGCCCCCCTCTCTTATCTTGTTTATGTTTTGGTGGTCAGTGTTGGGGCTTTATCTAAGTTGCTGGTTTATATAAATTTGGGACTGAACATCTACTAACATAGAGAACAAAATACACTCAGAACCAAGAGGATCACCCTCTAGGCCCCTCAGGTAGACTACATTCTCCCTCCACTACAACTTCGTCACCACCACCATCCCCCCCCTTTCTATTTTTCCTTTTTCTTTACGTTTTTTTCTTTTCCTTTTTTCTTCTTTGTTTTTGGTTTTTGGGTTTTTGGTTTTATTTTTACTACTTTGTTTTAAAGTTTGTTTTTCACTTTAGTGGCCCTTTTGTTTTATTTTGTTCTGTTCTTTTTCTTTTATTTTCTGGCCTCTGACCTCTTCAGAATCATCTGGGGTGTATTTTACTTAGGTCATGGTTGATATTTTTGACTCAGCCCACTCATACAGCCACACTGCACTGCACAAAATGACTAGAAGTAAGAACTCACCACAAAAGAAAGAACCGGAAACAATACTCTCTGCCACAGAGTTACAGAATATGGATTTTAATATGATATCAGAAATTCAATTAGAAGTAGAATTATAAAGCTACTGTTGTTGGCTCTGGGAAAAAGTGTAAAGGAGTCTAGAGACTGTTACTGCAGAATTGAAATCTAATCAGGCTGAAATTAAAGGCCCTATCTCCAAGAACAGTCACATTCAGAGGTATTATGGGTTAAGATTTTAATACATGAATTTTGAGGGAAAACAATTCAGTATACAATGTACAGTATACACCCTTTTGATTGGCTTTTTTTACTCCACATAATTATTTTGAGATTCATCTATGTTGCTACATATATCATTAGTTTACTATTTTTTAGAGCTGAGTAGTACCTGCTGAATGGACATACCAAATTTGTTTATTCACTCTCCTGTTGATGGATACTAGGTTGTTTTCAGGTTTTTCCTTTTGCAAATAAAACTGATATGGGTATTATTCCTATGGATGTCTATATGTAGATACATGCTTCAATTTCTCTCAGGTAAATACAGAGGAGTAGAAATGTTGAATCATATGCTTAACACTGTAAGTTAAACTCTTCTGTAGCTGGTGTGAAATGTATCTTATTAAAGTTTTAATGTGTGCTTTCCTAATGATTAAGAATATTGAGCATCTTTTCACATATTTGTCACCCATATATCTTCTTTGAAGTAGCCACTCAAATCTGCTCACTTATTGTTGGGTTTTTTTGTCCTCTTATTGAGGTGTAGAAATTCTTTAGATATACTAAATACAAATCCTTTGTCAGATAAACGTTTTGAATGTGTTTTTCTCCCAGTCTGTTGCTTGCCTTTTCATTTTCCTAAGAGTGTACTTTGAAGAGCAATTTTTTATTTAAATCAAAGTGTAATGTGTTTTTTTCTTTTACAGTTTAGGGTTTTTGTGTCCTATTCAGAAAAATTCTGCCAAATCCAAGGATTTTTCTCAAGTATTGCTCAATACTTTCTTCAAGTATTCTTCAGAAGTTTTATGGTTTTAACTAAAATTGGGCCTATGATCTATTTTGAGTTAATTTTTATATAAGGTATGAGATAAGAGTACAGTTCATTTTTAACATATGAATAAGCAATTGCCCAGAACCATTTGTTGAAATTATCCTTTTCTCATCACTTGCATCCTTAAATTCAGATATTATCATCTGCACTGCCTTCCTTGCATGACTCTAGACAGCACTCAATATGTTTAAACATGCTCTGTAAAGTGGAGAACTACTAGAAATTTAAGTTACTATTATTATTAGTTAGTTCTGAGTAGATCCTGACCCAGAGACAAGTAACAGAAAAAGTATTAGGCCACAAATCAGAGAATATGACTTGTGGTATGGCCCCACTCATTTATTCGCCTTCAAAACACCTTTTAACTCAGAGCTTATTCGCTCTTCTGTGAAGTAGGAATTATGGAATCCAACAGTCTACTTCAGAGATATTTTATGAAGAATATATACGATTATGCATTTTAAAATGCTTTGCAAATTGTAAAGCACTATAGAAATGCAAGATGTTGTCTTTATATCTAAAAATCTCCAGACTACATAATGAGGTACATTCTTGCCTTGCATAGTAGCATAGGGCCATAAATATGACCATGCAAGCTGAAGCCATACAAAATATTTTAATAATAAATTAGACAAACTATGATTGTTCAGCAACCTTTTCCAGGGCAAGCTATTTTTTCTATAATGCTATTCATATTCCATTAGGATTTCACTTCCAGTATTACTAGTTTTATTTTCTTTTTCAAATAATAAATTTATCTTTTATTGGTGTTCAATTTGCCAACATACAGAATAACACCCAGTGCTCATCCCATCAAGTGCCCCCCTCAGTGCCCGCCACCCATTCACCCCCGCCCCCCGCCCTCCTCCCCTTCCACCACCCCTAGTTCGTTCCTAGAGTTAGGAGTCTTCATATTCTGTCTCCCTTTCTGATATTTCCTACCCATTTCTTCTCCCTTCCCTTCTATTCCCTTTCACTATTATTTATATTCCCCAAATGAATGAGACCATATAATGTTTGTCCTTCTCTGATTGACTTATTTCACTTTTACTTTCTTTGCTTCAATTTTATCTCTGTTGACAAATCAACTTTTGATAATCCATTTTTGTAAAATGTGATATAGACTTATCACTGAAAAATAAGGAGGTGACACAACTACATGCTTTGGTATCTGCATGAGCTGAATAACAGGTACATAGTACCAACTGCAGACATATTTTAAAAGAAGCAAAAAAAGAAAAAAGAAAAAAGTGACATGATTAGTCAGTGATCGTGATGAGCATCTGTTATTAACATAGTAATTTGCAGACCAAGAATTAGACGTGAAGTTTGTACTTTATGCAATTACTCACAGTTAATATATTGTGATTACTGAAATCTGAATCATGTTAATACCTCCAGAACCCTCCCCATCTCTCAGTTCCCACTGCTGCTAACTTAGATCAAGCCTGTTTCATCTCTCAGCTGGTCTGTCTGTGTCACTGCCTCCATGCCCATCTACTCACAGCAGCAACTGAAATGATTTTCCTAAAGTACAAATCCCTTCAAAGCTTTTCTTTGGCTCTCTGCTATTATCATGGTAAAGCAGGACTTTATAATTATAAAAGTAATGAGTATCTTCCCAGATAACTAAAATAATTTATTCTGCTATCTTCTGTGGGAACAAGAACCTTGATGAATATTTCTGAAATCACAGTAATGAACCACTATTATAGACATTTTAAGAGATAATGCCAACAATTTGGTGCTACTCTGAGAGATCAAAGGTCCCAATTATATAATTCCTGTCCCTACCTGTGCAATTGGAGGTATTAAGGAAGTAGACTCAAAAGGACTTTATGACCACTTTTAAATATTGCAGGTGACTCAAAGTTTTTTGGCTTGGACAATGGGGTGGCTATATTAAATAAGTGAGAGAATAAAGAAGGAAGGTCAAGATGGAGGAGGAAGAAGGGTAAAGTACTTAGAAAATTTTTTACTTTGAAAGGAATGTGAGGCATAGAATGAGATTTCCTAAGATTAAAAATGTGCTGTATTTTGTTTCTGCTCTTTGGATGGCCTGAGATAGAGAAATCCTGTGAGTAACTGGGTAGGGAGGTGAGGGGCACTAGCTTCACAAAGCACAGGGTCCTTAGAGACAAACAAAGAGCAGCCTTCTGTTGGAGGGCAGACTGGCAGCTTTATTGTCCAGGACAAAGGATATAAATAGTTCCATTGTATTTGAGTGTCTAGACAAAACAAATCAAGGCTTGGATTACCAATAGTGACAGATGTCTCAGACTATTAGGCTTAATATTTTAGATGGTTCCTGGCCTGAGAAGTAGAATGTGCATAAGGATGAGTCTGAAGGACTTCTATAAATAAACCTATGATAGTTGCTGGAAGAAGTACCTGAAATGGAATACTTGAAATTCATCATGTGTTCTAGGATGTTCAAGAATATGCCTAGGCTATCCATTACTAACTACCAGAGCTCTTCATCATGGTCACAAGTCACAAGGCTGGTACTGAAAGCCATACAATCCACTTTTTATCTTTTCCAAACGTAAACAGGAAAATAATCATTTTTTAGCTTACATGGAAGAATATCCCGATATCTGTTTTTATCTCTGTTGCGTAGTTCATTTCCAGAGTTGAACGCACCAGGTAGGCTCTTAAAATCTAAAGTCTTTAAAAGGTAAGAAATATAAGTCATGTATTTACTATAACAAGAAAAAGAAAAAAATCTGCCCTGTTTAGTGTTCATGATTTTTAAACCTCTATATGGCATGACCAATGTTAAATGTATTGTATGATAAGTGAAGTCAGAATCCCATTAAAAAGTACTATATAAAATGTCTCATATTTGAGATGTTATTCAACAAGCTGCTTGATAAGAAAATGTTAATCTCTCTGGAGGTACTTTTTCCCTTGAACTTCAATGTTTTTCCTTTTCATAAAAAAAAACCAATATAGTACATTCACTTCTTAGGACCTATTCATTAATCTACCATTTTATAAACAAAAATAACAAAATAACATCCAGAAAAATATATAAACATATAAACAAACAAATAAACAAAAACCAGTCTCACAATTTATTCCCTGCCCCATGAAAGAATTACAGCTAGGATACCAATTAAAGAATTCTTCCTTTCAAAAAAAAATCATTACCAAATGTGAATTCAGTAAACATTTACTGAACATTTAGTACATACTAAGCATTTTTCTAGATTGGAATAAAAAGATGAATCTGAAAATGGCCCCATCCTTAAGGAGTTATCAAAGCAGTCAGAGGTGTGATCAACGTACAGAGATGCGAGTATAATGGTAGTGCTGATGACCACTAGTCATCATATGAAGTTAGTCATATGAAAGTCTGTGTGTGTGGAAGAAAAGGAGAGCAGAGGTGAGCAGGTATCACTCCAGGGGGAAAGGACAGGAATAAAGGGATGGGGGCATACATCTCCCCTTGCGGAAACAGTGAATATGGTAACAACAGCACAGAGAACATGACCTAGCCCAGAGTGAAACTAAAACTACCTAGGAAGGCCTTGTTTCATATATAAAAGAAGTGGAGATGTATCCAGTTCTACACTATTAGGATATTTGTACTTTTCAAAAGTTTTTCAGTAACTCTTGGGTAGCCAACTTGGCACCACCAGTCTTTAACTAAGTGTTGGCAACTATTGGCATGGCGAATGAGAAGCCAGGGAAAGTTTTAAGCCATAGGATAATATGATAAGATTTTTACCTTTGTTACTCAAGCCAATTATAAAATTAACTTGGAAAAATATCTATTGGAAAAACTAGAACAATTCTGTAAAAGAAGACTAATGAGAGAAGACTAGTCTTCACAATCAGAAAAGAGAACATAAAGTTATACTAATTTAAAAAGTTTGGTACCAGTACATGAATAAAAAAAATCAATGGAAGAAGTTCAAGAATAAGTTAAAATTTATCTAAAACTTCAGTATATAATAAAAATGGCCTTTTACAACACTGAAGAGCATTTCAAGAGGATCTTGAGACAACAGGATAGCTATATAATGCCAGGTCCCTACCAGATACCTTTTAACAAATTAAATTCTAGCTGGATCAAAGATTTGCACATTTTTTTTAAAAAAAAATAACAAAATATTAGAAAAAGACATGAAGTAATTATTATGATCCTAGAGTAAAAAGAGCATGTAACGGATATGGAAAATCCTGGAGTCCCAAAAGACTGCCATATCTGACCATGAAAAATTAGCTATTTCTTCCTACTAAATGTGTATGTGTACGCCTGCACATGTGTGTGTGGCACAAACAAGGGGGGAAATTTCCATATACATCACATACAAAAAAGACAATTTCTTCACTATATAAAATTATTAATTGACAAGAAAAAGAATAAACAGAAAATTGGGCAAAGAATCAGAACTAACAGTTCACCAAAAATAAATATAAAAAAGGCTTTAAAACATATATTCCTTTGTTTTCAAATCAATGTCAGTATACATCAAAAAGGAATCATCTGTCATATAAGAGATAAGCAAAGACCCAGACAGGATGAAATGCTAGTTGTCTTTCTAGTAACTTGTTCTAAAGAATACTCCTACATATGCATAGGCATATGAAGAGGGGTAACTGCTGTTCATAAATAACAAAGACTAGAACAATCTATACAGGGAACTACTTAAAGAAAAGAAGGTAGAAGGTCTTCATCTATATAATTAATTATACTATGTAACACTTAAGAATAATGAGATAAAAAATGAAATAGAGCTATATGTACTGATAATAATTTGGAAAATTATTTCCTATGTGAAATATTTTTCTCTAAAAAAAGGAAAGAAGGGGTAAAATAGTAAAGTACATGCTAACACTTTTCTGGACCTTATACAACAAACTTCATAGTGGCAGTGGTCTAGGAACTCAAGAGGAAAAAAAGATACTTTATTTTTTTATGATCTTTTCATAAAAGAGATTTTTAAATCTCTTTTATAAAATTAGACTTTATATTTTATACTATTTGACTTTTTTTTACTATATATACCTATTCCTTTAAAAACAAACAATATTTAAAAAGAAAAACTAAGGGGATCCCAGGGTGGCGCAGCGGTTTGGCACCTGCCTTTGGCCCAGGGTGCGATCCTGGAGACCCGGGATCGAATCCCACGTCAGGCTCCCAGTGCATGGAGCCTGCTTCTCCCTCTGCCTGTGTCTCTGCCTCTCTCTCTCTGTGTGTGTGTGTGTGTGTGACTATCATAAATAAAATAATTAAAAAAATTAAAAAAAAAGAAAGAAAAACTAAGTACTCAATCTAAAAGAAAAGAAAAAAAAAAAGGAAAAGAAAAAAAACCCTCTATTAGTAATGTGGAAAATCACATATAGACTTTTGTTAAAACCAAAATATTTACCATAAATTCCTGGAGGATTTCATATTCTGCTACTTTTTTCTCAAGCATTTTAAAAGAATCCTTGATGATTGATTGCTCATGAAAACTGAATTCTAATGGTCGAACCTGAGCCAACTGAGCTAGCTCCCTTTCAGAAACAATTTGTATACCTAAGAAAAAGAAAAATTCACATTTGTAAGTTACTCATACGTATGTGAAGGGAGATTTTATTTTTGTTGTGTTTTCTCTTAAGTAAAGGCACAACCACTTAAGATTACTAGAAACTTATTTTTCCAGAGTGAAGAGTCTATTACTTTGAAAGGAAGTATCCTTATTTTAGAAAAATCATGATTATGTGCCTTAAAATTACACAAAGCCCACTCTTCTTAGAAAATATTGTTAAGTGCTATAAATATATAAGATGCTATAGACTGAAAAGTGTTCTGCTTTATAGTGTGAATTAAGTATATGTACTGATAATTGTGCCAAGACAAGCATATACAAACAAGGCTTGGATGGGAAAAAGAACTTTTGCCCTCCCTTAGACCAAGTACTTGAAGTCCCTGGAATCTGAGAGGGGAGGATGTGGAGAGTCTAACACATCTCTTACTCTAAAACAGATCAAGCACACATATGCACACACAGACAAACATAACACACATACACACCCCCCAAGGATAGGGAGGCAGATATGATATAATTCATAAGACTAAAAAATACATATAATATGCAATATAATTATATATTATATATAATTATATAAAATATGCAATATGATTATATAAATATTTTGATATATATTATATAGTTACTCATGCATAACCAATAATAGAAGTGAGTGCATGCTATTTAATAGTACACATGGAGATTTTTTTTATTTTAATGATGATTTTTTAGACCATGTTTACAGTCTAGATTCCAAATATCTGAAATTTTACAGGTCATGTCCACTAACCAAAATGCAATAAATTAATATTACAATAATTTTTTTTAATTTCAGAATTTTGAGGTAAAATACTCAAGTGAAGCAGTTCTCAAAATCTCTTCCAAAGCCAACTAATATGAACAAAAATCAGTTAATACTAGCAAAAAATATACAAGAAGCAATTCTACAAAAGAATGGACAAGATTCCATCAAAATCCTGGAGGAGAACACAGGCAACACCCTTTTTGAACTCAGCCACAGTAACTTCTTGCAAGATACATCCATGAAGGCAAAAGAAACAAAAGCAAAAATGAACTATTGGGACTTCATCAAGATAAGAAGCTTTTGCACAGCAAAGGATACAGTCAACAAAACTCAAAGACAACCTACAGAATGGGAGAAGATATTTGCAAATAACATATCAGATAAAGGGCTAGTTTCCAAGATCTATAAAGAACTTATTAAACTCAACACCAAAGAAACAAACAATCCAATCATGAAATGGGCAAAAGACATGAACAGAAATCTCACAGAGGAAGACCTAGACATGGCCAACAGGCACATGAGAAAATGCTCTGCATCACTTGCCATCAGGGAAATACAAATCAAAACCACAATGAGATACCACCTCACACCAGTGAGAATGGGGAAATTTTTTTTAATATTTATTTATTTATGATAGTCACACAGAGAGAGAGAGAGAGGCAGAGACATAGGCAGAGGGAGAAGCAGGCTCCATGCACCGGAAGCCCGACGTGGGACTCGATCCCGGGTCTCCAGGATCACGCCCCAGGCCAAAGGCAGGTGCCAAACCGCTGCGCCATCCAGGGATCCCGAGAATGGGGAAAATTAACAAGGCAGGGAACCACAGATGTTGGAGAGGACGTGGGAAAAGGGAACCCTCTTACATTGTTGGTGGGAATGTGAACTGTTGCAGCCACTCTGGAAAACTGTGTGGAGTTTCCTCAAAGAGTTAAAAATAGACCTGCCCTACGACCCAGCAATTGCACTGCTGGGGATTTACCCCAAAGATACAGATGCAATGAAACCCTGGGACACCTGCCCCCCGATTTTTCTAGCAGCAATGTCTACAATAATCAAACTGAGGAAGGAGCCTCTGTATCCATCGAAAGATGAATGAATAAAGAAGATGTGGTTTACATATACAATGGAATATTACTCAGCCATTAGAAACGACAAACACCCACCATTTCCTTCAACGTGGATGGAACTGGAGGGTATTATGCTGAGTGAAATAAGTCCATTGGAGAAGGACAAACATTATATGGTCTCATTCATTTGGGGAATATAAATAATAGTGAAAGGGAATAGAGGGGAAGGGAAAAGAAATGGGTAGGAAATATCAGAAAGGGAGACAGAACATGGAAGACTCCTAACTCTGGGAAATGAACTAGGGGTGGTGGAAGGGGAGGAGGGCGGGGGGTGGGGGTGACTGGGTGGCAGGCACTGAGGGGGGCACTTGACGGGATGAGCACTGGGTGTTATTCTGTATGTTGGCAAATTGAACACCAAAAAAAATAAATTTATTATTTAAAAAAAGAATGGTCATAAAAAAAGACAGGAGTTTCTAAAAATATGCACAGCCTTGTTAAATTCTTCCGGTCTTGGAACCCTACTTAACCGAAAACTCTTTATAAGGGTGGGAGAAAGGGACTGTTGGTTTGGAAAGGCAGTCACAGAAATCCTAAAATTTCTCACAAATATCTCTAACCTTAGTATGAGAGGAGGTCTAGGAAGCCCAGAGGGGGAGATAAAATTCCACAAGCGTAGAAGCCATTTTGATAATCTCTGATCTCCAACAGAAAAGTCCTTAGAGCTTCCCATGTGTTCCAGCCTTGCTAGACAGAAGCTGAGAGCAGGGAAGGAAGAGAGGAATGAAAAGGTAGAATGATTGTAATGGACACTGTCATTATCTTCTCAACACTGATTCTAACCTGATGCTTAGAGCCATAGAGGATCATTCCACAATAATTCCCTTGCCCATGAATAATTCAGCAATAGGTAGGTGATTTGAGCCACTGGAATGTAAGGAGACGTTTATTCAGGGCTTATGGGCAAGAGAAGTAAGCTTCTCTCCCATCTCCATCCACTGGTTAGACACAAGTTAAGACATATAAGACCTGATTATTATAAGCAGCTCCACTGTGACATAAAAGGAATGAACTGAATATTGTAAACATGAAAAGAAAAACATAAAGAATCTATGGTGTTAATGACATCACTGAGCAATTGATCAGATTGAACTTGGAATACTACCTACCTCTGTACTTCCATTATGGAAGAAAATGTATTTCTTTATTGTTAACATCATTTTGAATTTGGATTCTTTTTATTGCAGCCTGGTCCAACAATTCCAATCAAGGTAAACAGGTCAGGCTTCAGCTACAGATCAGGGCAATCTTCACAGAAAGGGATTTTTGTAGAAAGGCAGTTTACAGAAAGGGATTTTATCTAGCTATCTGGTGCTGACATCATTGGACAGGTTAGAGGAGCAGATGCTTCCCCCCATCATGGTCTAAAAATAACACCACAGGCCCAAGTCCCTGCTCTGCTGTGTCGGGTACACTTGGACCCGAGCTCGAGCTTGTAAATAAACCCTCGTGTGTTTGCATTGGTGTGGGCTCCTCGGTGGTTTCTCGGGTTCACAATCTTGGGCACAACATTTGGGGGCTTGTCTGGGATCTGAGAAACCCCCAGGACCCCATCCGGAGGGTTTCATGCATGGTGAGTGCACTCAACTTTTTCCACCTTTTGTGTGCATATTTTCTGAGAGCTCCAAACTGTACTTTTACCTGTAACAATTCCAATCTGTATTGGGTTGATATTGGCTTAGGCGGACGCGCTGGCAGGCCGTCGACCGGGGGTCTTGAGGAGACGTCCCTTGCTCCCGCCTGGAGGAGGAGGTCCTCATCTGTAAGGAGGACGGAGGTCCTCATCTATAAGGGGGACAGAGGTCCTCATCTGTAGGAGGACGGGGGTCCTCATCTGTAAGGAGGACGGAGGTCTTCATCTGTAAGGAGGACGGAGGTCCTCATCTGTAGGAGGACAGGAGTCCTCATCTGTAAGGAGGGCCGGCTGCCAGCCCTTCGGGTTGCTTTCTGTTTTGTCTCCGCGGCCACACTGAAACACTTGTCTGTTACCGTGTTCTTGTTATCTGTTTTGCGCACTGGTCTGTGTTACTATGTCCTTGTTAACTGTTTGTGCATTTGTCTGTGTTACTGTGTCTTGGTTAACTGTCATAACTGTTTACATAAGGAGACAGAGATTTCAAATTTATTGCATATCAGAATGGCCAACCTTTGACGTGGGATGGCCCCGAGAAGGAACTTTCCACCTACCTACTATCTTACAGGTTAAGGCCATGACCTCAGGGCAAACCAGATGGCCACCCTGACCAGATGCCCAACATCTGGCCTGGCAGGACATGACCGAAAATTCCCCTCCTTGGCTAAAACCCTTTTTACCCCCCAAAATGCACAACTCGGCTGAAGGTAAGGAGAGACCCCGGGTCCACTGCCGGACTCTAGGGGCAGGTCTCCAGGCTGCCGCGTGCAAGCCTACCAATCTGGCCAAGGTGTATGATGTGAGACAGGGTAAGGATGAGAGTCCAGCAGCCTTCTTAGAATCATAGAGGCTTTTAGGCATTATACCCCTATGAACCCAGAAGCCCTGGAAACAAAGGCCGCAATTATCATGGCTTTTGTTAACCAGGCCAATCTGGACATTAAAAAGAAATTGCAAAGGGTAGAGAGACCGGGAGAGAAGAGCTTGCAGGACTTAGTGATAGTAGCAGAACGAGTCTATAATAATAGAGAAAGTCTGGAAGAACAACAAACCAAACTAAGTGACCAGCAGACCCGAAACCTGGCCAAGATCCTGCTGGCCACAACCATGGATGATCCACAGGAAAGACGGAGGCACCTCAAGAAGCTGGCTTCAGGGACAGGAAAGGAGGATGGCCCTGGTCCCCCTCAGGAGCGCCCTAAGCTGAACAAAAACCAATGTGCTTATTGCAAAGAAGAGGGCCACTGGGTCCTCTGGGTTAGCTCTAGGGTTAAGCCCTAGGTTAACCCCTCTAGGGTTAGCTGCCCTAACAAAAGATCTAAGGCCCCTGCCAAGATCTTGAAAATGGAGGACCTGGATGATTAGGGGAGTCGGGGTTCGGCACCCCTCCCCAAGCCCAGGGTAACTCTTAAAGTTGAGGGGCAATCTGTTGAATTTCTAGTGGACACTGGGGCACAACATTTAGTTTTATTACAACCCCAAGGGAAATTGGCAAATAAGACTTCATGGGTGCAAGGGGCCACGGGCACCAAACAGTACTCATGGGCTACCTGAAGAACTGTGGATCTCGGCATGGGCCGGGTATCCCACTCCTTCATGGTCATCCCTGAGTGTCCCTACCCATTGTTAGGTTGGGATTTGCTCACCAAGATGGGGGCACAAATTCACTTCCACCCCGAAGGGGCAAAAATCCTAAACAAAGAGGGGCACCCGATTCAGGTGCTTGTCCTGAGTTCAGAAGACAAATATTGTCTCCACGAAACACCCTCAGCCCTAATGACTGACACTGACTGTTGGCTGCAGGAATTTCCCCAAGCGTGGGCAGAACCTGGGGGAATTAGGCTGGCCCAGCACCAACCGGCCATAACTAAAGCTGGGGCCGACCATGTCAGGGTCCGCCAATACCCCATGCCTCTCGTCTCCCTAATCCAGACTGGGACCCCCCCCCCCTCTGCATGACTGTCAAGACATTTTGACACAGGTGCATGGAATCAGAGCTGATCTCCAGGACCAGCCACTGCAGAATGCAGACGCCACCTGGTACACAGACAGCAGCAGTTTCATCTGAGAAGGAATCTGATGCAGTGGCAGCTGTAACCATGGAAACGGAGACCCGATCTGGGGGCACCGAACCTGCCTGACACCCCCAACTATACTGATGCTGATTTACACTGGATCAAACACTTGCCCATGACTCAGTGCTTGTGTGGCTGGTGGAGGGCCACAGACTCCAGCATCATCTTGCCAGAGGAACTAGGATGGCGAGTCCTATCCAAAATACATCGGAGTACTCATATGGGAACAAGGAAGATGGAAGACCTCATACGACATGCAAAGATCACTATTAAGGACTCTCGAGCAAAGATCGAGCAGATTGTGGAGAGCTGCCACGCATGCCAGTTAACTAATGCCACCGCCCATGGATCTAACCCAGGCACATGGCTCCAGGGGGACCGCCCAGGAGCCTACTGGGAAGTGGACTTCACTGAGGTAAAACCTGGAAAATACGGATACAGGTATTTATTAGTGTTTGTAGATACTTTTTCAGGATGGACAGAGGCATTTCCCACCAAACATGAAACAGCACAGACCGTGACCGAGAAACTGCTGGAAGACATCTTACCGAGGTATGGTTTTCCTGTTAAGGTTGGGTCAGACAATGGCCCAGGATTCATCTCTAAGGTAACACGGGGAGTGGCACTAGTACTTGGGGCAGATTGGAAATTATATTGTGTATATAGGCCCCAGAGCTCAGGACAGGTAGAGAGGATGAACAGAACATTAAAGGAGACCTTAACTAAATTAGCCCTGGAGACTGGCGGGAACTGGGTGACTCTCCTCCCCTTTGCCCTATATAGGGTGAGGAACTCTCCATATAAGATGGGACTGACTCCCTACGAGATCATGTTCAGTCTTCCTCCACCTATTATCCCCAATTTAAAACCTGAGGTGCTTGCTGAGTTTGATGATCACCAACTTCTTTTCTCCCTCCAAATGTTACAATGAACTCATGAGCAGGTGTGGCCTAAGCTGAGGGCCCTCTATGAGACTGGGCCACCCCCGGACCCCGATCGATATCCGCCAGGTGACTGGGTGTATGTGCGGAGATACCAACACTGGACACTTCAACCTTGCTGGAAGAGACCTTACACCGTGATCCTGACCACTCCCACCACTCTCAAGGTCGACAGGATTACTCCCTGGGTCCACTACACCCACCTCCGGCCAGCTGACCCACATACCGTTCTCAAGGACTTTGTTCCAGAATGGAAAAGCCAACCAGACAAGGACAATCCCCTAAAGCTAAGACGCGCTGTTCTCACTTATTTCCCACCTCCAAGACACCCCAGTCTGAGGTTGTCCTTCAAAATAGAAGGGGATTAGACTTAGTCTTCTTACAACAAAGGGTATGGGGGGAGGGGTTATGAGCTGCCTTAACGTAGGATGTTGCTTCTTTGCTGGAATGTAAATGGGAGCGAGAACAGCAACAAGGTTGGTTAGAATCCTGGTTTAATCATTCCCCCTGGCTCACTCTGAAAGCAACCTGGACCCATGATTGGGTCCTTCCTTAGGTTCCTCTGAGAGGGGGAAATGTGGAGGCTGAGAAAATTAAGGCCATTCCACTTTAAGTTCAGCGTTAGCACAAGTACAGCCATCCCAGGCCCCTGTGAATAAGAGCTGAACTTTACCTTACTTCAGTTACAGGAAGAAAACAGCTTACAGCTTAATGTCCTAGAAAGCCCTATATTAGAATAAAAACAGAGCCCAAGCCAGTGGCAGGAAGCCCCTATTAGAATGAGAACAGAGCTCAATGCCCTTGAAGGCCCCATATCAAAATGTAAGCAGAACTTGAGGAATTGCTCCACCCCTTCTGGAGATCCCCTAGACCAGCCCTTAAAACTAAGATGAAACCCACCTCGGGGGTCCAAGTCCCTGCTCCACTGTGTCGGGTATACTTGGACCCAAGCTCGAGCTTGTAAATAAACCCTAGTGTGTTTGCAAAAAAAATAAAAAAATTAAAAATAAAAACAACACCGCAGAATGGTCTGCCACAAACAGTGCTAGCTTTGCCATAATGAGGAACCTGAAGGAGCTGGACACCACTGCTAAAATCACTAGCTCCTGGATAACACAACTTTAGCAACCATGGAAGAATTAGAAAGTCACCACTACAACTGCTGGCTCAAGTAATGTACCACCTAAGATACTAGGGATGCCATGCCTGTTATGGTATGGACCAGCGACATGGGTGCTTCTCTACACATTTAAGCTTTGGCTAAGTGCAATATGATTTGTCAAACACACACTTACTACTAGAATTCCTGAGAGATGTAATTTTTAGTTTTCTTGCTTGGACCATAAAGACACACTAGGATGAGAATGTGATTGATGCTGAGTAAACTAGTCTATAATATCTGCAACACAACAACTCATTGACACTCTTTGAGTTTTCTGCTCTTTTCCCCCAACCCTTCTGCACACTTGTTATCTTCTCAGGCAAAATCCAGCCCGCAAAGTATAGTTTATAATGGAAGATATCAAATCAAATCAAATAGAATGGAAGTCAACAAGAATTTATTCATGCTCAAACAGCAAAATCAAAGAGATGCAGGACTATACATATTAGTGAACAAGATGGAAATAAAACACAAGATGAAGGAAAAAATTAGTAATACACAATATGGTATGCAAAAAATTTTAATCCATTCCAAATAGAACATAACCTAAATTGCAGATCTATCATCTGTAGGAAGAAGTAATAAGAATATAAATTATTTTATTATATTGTTGTATGTTCCACAACCAGCATGGAGCCCAGTGCAGGGCTTGAACTCAGGACCCTGCAATCAAGACCTGAGCTGAGGTCAAGACTCAGATATTTAACTGATTGAGCCACCTAGGCACCTTCAGAATATAATTTTTTTTAAAATGAGTTTAAAAGTAAGATTAAAAAACAGAATGGGGATGCTTGGGTGGCTCAGTGGTTCAGCATCTGCCTTCAGCTCAGGATGTGACCCCAGGATCCCAGGATTGTGTCCAACATTAGGCTCCTCACAGGGAGCCTGCTTCTCCCTCTGCCTATGTCTCTGCCTCTCTCTGTGTCTCTCATGAATAAATAAAGAAAATATAAAATTAAAAAATTAAAATTAAAAAAAAAACAGAATGACCTCTTATGTGAGGTTCCTAGAGTAGACAAATTCGTAAACAGAGAAAGTAGAATAGTGGTTGTCAGTGGATAGAGGGAGGCAGAATGAGGAATTAGTATTTGATGGGTACAGAACTTCAGTTGAAGAAGAGGAAAAAGTTCTGGAGATGGATGGTGGTGTTGGTTGTACAACAGTAAAAGTGCACTTAATACCACTGAACACTGTACATTGAAAAATGGTGAAGATGGTAAATTTTATGTTCTGTATATTTTGCCACAATTTTGAAAAAATGTCACTAACAACCCAGATTCTTTGCACCACTATACTCTGTTATCCAGGGATCAGCTGCTATTATAAGGGGCAATTCTCCTCAAGCCCATGAGAAAATTGTCAACAGCAATTGGAGCTACCTATTTTCTTGCTTATAATCTCTTAATAAAGCAAGGACGAAGTTTCCCAAAAGATTCTAACAAACCTTAACTTGAATTTCAAGCAAGTTGAGTGTCTGAACCATAGCTGGCAAAAGGTATAAGTTTATTCTCAGTCCAATCAAGTTCACACCTCAGGTTAAAAGTGGTTTCTCAACTTACCTTGCTGTAACTCAATGGAAAAAGAGATGACAGGAGTGCTGAAGAATCAGCCACAGTGACCACTACTGCCACTATACAATGCTTGCAGCAACCTCAAGTCAAGTGCATAGACTAGGGTGAAAAATCTTGTGCAAAATTCAAGCCATCCTTCCAGTTCCTCCCCAGTTGGCCACTCTCAGTGCCAGCAACACACTCCTACTACATCTCAGTTCTGGTGACTCCTCCTGTCTTACACTTCAGTAGCAGTGGAGGTCACATTTTTGGGGTACAAGGGAATAGATGGAGAAGGCATCAGAAAAAAGGCCACATTTACATATGTAGCAATATGGGCCTTGAAAACAGGGATTCCTAGGTCCAAACCAAGAAATGTTGAATCAGAACCTTAAATAAAAATTAAATTTAAAAAACCAGAATGAACCACGTCTTCTTTATCCATTCATCTTTCTATGGATAAAGATGTGGCTTATGTATACAATGGAATATTACTCAGCCATTAGAAACGACAAATACCCACCATTTGCTTCGATGTGGATGGAACTGGAGGGTATTATGCTGAGTGAAATAAGTCCATTGGAGAAGGACAAACATCATATGGTCTCATTCATTTGGGGAATATAAAAAATAGTGAAAGGGAATAAAGGGGAAAGGAGAAAAAATAAGTGGGAAATATCAGAAAGGGAGACAGAACATGAAAGACTCCTAACTCTGGGAAATGAACTAGGGGTGGTGGAAGGAGAGGTGGGAGGGGGGGTGGGGGTGACTGGGTGGCAGGCACTGAGGTGGGCACTTGATAGGATGAGCATTGGGTGCTATTTTGTATGTTGACAAATTGAACACCAATAAAAAATAAATTTATTAAAACAAAAAACAAAAAAACAAAATAATAATATAGATACAATAAAAAATAAAAAAAACGGAATGAGGAAAAAAAACAGAATGAGGTGAAAAATAAGCTTATAGACCTAAGAAAATAAAGGTCAAAAGTACATGATTATAGAAATAATTAAATAAAAAACTACAAGAAACAAAGTAGACAGCTGAAAATGAACTTACTCATAGGACAAAGATGTGTACATAAATTAATGAAGAGAAGAAAAGACAAAAAATGGATAGTGCATGTAAGACATAGGGGCCTCATCAGAGGTTCAGAAGAAAAACTTAAGACAGGTTGGGGAACTCAAGAAATCTTCCCCTCATGGTATAAGCTTGGAGAGAGAAGCAGCAGCTTCTGTAGGAAAGGTATGAAGCCTCATTCAGTTCCCTTTCTTCTATCTCCCCTAAGGATCAAAAGCATAAGCAGTTGGGAAAATGGCGGCAAACCCTATTATCTACAAAGCACAGGTTAAGATACAATAACATTGGGAACTGGGAAGGGGGGAAAGTATCCTCGTTAAGGCCATAACATATCCTCTACACCTAAAGAAAGGACAGGTAACTAAAAAGGCACCATCCCTAAGAAACAGGGACACTTCACTGGCCTACAACTGATGCTGAACAAGGACAAGAGAGAATGCACTCCCACCCCCAATTAGATTAACAAGTAACACTATTACAAAAAAGATCACTCAATATTTACAGCAATAAGATTATTCTGTTTGACACTATAATGGTGGATATATGCCATTACACATTTGTCCCAAACCATAGAATTTACACACCAACAGTGAACTCTAATATAAATCATGGATTTGGGGTGAAGATAAGTCAATGCAGATTCATTGATTGTCACAAATATACCACTCTGGTGGGGAGTACTGATAGTGGGGGAGGCTACACATATAGGAAGGCAGTAAGGATATGGGAAATCTCTGCACCTTCTGCTCAATTTTGCTGCAAACTTAAAACTGCTCTAAAAATTAAATCTATTTTTTAAAAAGATAATTACTAATGATAAAGGGGTCAAATCACAGAGAAGACATAACAATGCTAAGTGTGTATGTACCTAACAGAATTTCAAAATACATGAAGAACTGATAGTACTAAAAGAAGGAAGAATAGTCACAATTATAACTGAAGTCTTCAATACTCTTCATTCATGAATCAATGAAACAAGTACACAGAAATTTAGTAAGGACAGAAAAGAAATGAACAGCTTGATCTAACTGACCTTAATAAAACACTCTGTCCAAAAACATTATAAAAATTCTTCTCAACTGCACATGGAACCTTTCCCAGATAGACCATATTCTAGGTCAAAAATTAAACCTTAACAAATTAAAAAGAATTAATATAAATTATATCCTTGGACCATAATGAGATTAAACTAAAAATCAACAACATATCTGGAAAACCTTCAAATATTAAGAAAGTTCAAAGCATATTTCTAAATAACCCATGGACCAAATAGGTCACAAGAGAAATTAAAGAACACACAAACACAAGAGAAACCCCCCCCCAAAAAAAACCAAAAAACAAACAAAAAAACACACAAAAACCGACTTTAGAGTAGATTTGCATTTACAAAAAAAAAAAAGTAGAAGTACAGAGAGTTCCCATATATCTCCTGCTATAGTTTCCCCTATTTCCCCTATTATTAACATTTTATATTAGGATAATACATTTGTTAGAATTAATGAACCAATAATAATACATTATTGTTAACTGAGTCCATAGTTCATTCAGATTTCCTTATTTTTTCCTTAATATCCTTTTATTGTTCCAGAATTCCATCTAGGAGTCCTTATTACCTTTAGTTCTTATGTCTCCTTAGGCTCCTCTTGGCTGTGATGCTTTCTCAGACTTTCCCTGTGTTTGATGACCTTGCCAGTTTGAGGAGTAATGATCAGATATATTTCTAGGATGCCCCTCTATTGGAATTTTTCTGATGTTTTTCTCATGATTATACTAGGGTTATCAGTTTTGGGGAAGATCACAGAGGTAAAGTGCCATATCCATCACAGCATATCAAGGGTACCTACTATCAACATGATTGATGATTATTGATGTTGACTTTAATCACCTGCTGCAGCTGTGTATCACGTTTCTCTACTATAAAGTTACTCTTTTCATTCACCTTTCCGAACTGTACTCTTTAGAAGAAAATCAATATGCACAACCCTTAAGGGGTGGGGAGTTATGCTCCATCTACTTTAGAGTGGAATATCAACACAACTTATTTGGAATTCTTCTGCATGGGAGGTTTGTTTCTTCTTCCCATTTACTTATATATTCAATTATTTCTTTATATTAGTAAGGACTCACAGATCTATTTATTTTATATTTTGAGTTATAATCCAACACTACATTGTATTGGTGCTCAAATTGTTCCAGCTGTGGCCAATGGGAATGTGAAAGCATTCTTAAGTGAATGTAAATTAAAAGCACATTAAAATTTGGGGGGTATTGCTAAAGCAGTATTCACAGAGAGATCTGTTGTATTAAATGCTTATATTAGATCAGAAGAAAGAACTTATATCAATGAAGAAATCAATCAAATCAATAGGAAAAATACTAAAAGTACTAGTGAACTTAAAAGCTAGTTCATGGAAAAGATCAATAAAAAGACATATACCATATGGTTTCACTCACATGTGGAATTTAAGAATAAAAGAAAAAAAAGGAACAAAATAACAAACTCTTGAATAGAAAGCACAAACTGGTGGTTGCCAGAGGGTGGACGGTTAAATAGATAAAGGGGCTTAAGAGGGACAAACTTCCAGTTATGAAATAAGTAACTTACGGAGATAAAGAGTAAGCATAATGTAGCCCAATAAGATGGTAATAACATTGTGTGGAGACACACAGTGACTATACTTAGCGCGGTGAGCACTAAGCAATATATAGAATTGTTGAATCTCTGTATTGCACACCTAAAACTAATATAACATTGTATGTTAAGTATAATTCAAATGAAAATAATAAAGAGAAATAAAATCACATTGAATTTCAAAAATTAATAAATCTCTAACCAAACTTACCAAAAAATAAAAGAGACAAAGTACACTTTACCAAATCAAGAATAAAAGATATTCAATTCAGATATTACAGACATTGCAAGGTTAATAAGGAAACATTATGAGCAATTCTAATTCCACAAACTAGACAACTTATATGAATGAGACAAAATGCCAAAGCTCATTAAAGGAAAGAGATTGATAGTCCTTCATCAATTAAAAACATTGAATATTGCAATAGGCTGAATTGTATCCCCGCCAGAGTTTTATGTTAAAGTCCTACATATTTGGATATAGGATCTTTAAAAAGATAACTAAATTAATGAAAATTCTAATCCATTATATAAAAAAAAGAGAATAGGACCCAGATACTACACAGGGAAAGATGGCCATCTGCAAGACAAGAAGAGAGGTCTCAGAAGAAATAAAAACTGCCAACACCTTGATCTCGGACACTAGCCTCCAGAATTGTGAGAAAATAAACTTCTGTTTTATAAGCCAATCAGTCGCTAGTTTGACTAGCCAATCAGTCACTTTTTTAATGAAAGCCCTAGAAAATGAATACAAATATGTATTTTAAAACTTTACAGACACAGTTCAAGGACTAAATTGTTTCACTGAATTCTACCAAACATTTAAGAGAGCAGTAAGAGCAATTTTGTACAAACTCTTCCGAAATATAAAATAGGAGGGATCACTTCCAGACTAATTTTATGAGGGAAACTTTACCCTGATACTCAAACCAGAAAAAGACATCACAAAAAATAAAATCACAAATCAGTATCTATCATGAATATAAATGCAAAAATCCTCAACAAAATACTAGCAAATCAAATTAAGCGACATATAAAAAAGATAATACACAAAGTTAGGCTTATCCCAGGAATACAAAGTAGGTTCAACATTTGAAAATCAATCATATCAACAAAGAAGAAAAACTATGTGATCATCTCAGTAGATACAGAAAAAGCATTTTAAAAATTCAACATGCATTCATAATGAAATTCTTGGGAAGCTAAAATTAGAAAGAATTTCCCTAATATGATAAAAGACATCCACAAAAATCCTACAACTAACATTATACTAAATGATGAAAAACAATGTTTTCCCCCTAAAATGGAGTACACTCTCTTTTTTCATATTCAGCATTGTACCAAAGGTCGCAGCTAGTGTAGTAAGTTAAGGTGGGGTGAGTGGTGGTGGTGGTAGAGAAAGCATACACATTAGAAATGTTGAAAAATAAAACTGTGTCTATTCACAGATAACATGAGTGTCTACATAGGCAAATTCCAAAAAAAAAAGAATATACAAAAACATTTCTAAAATTAAGAGAGAATTTAATAAGGTAAAAGGATATAAGGACAAATCAATCATATTTCTTTTTTGTATATTTTTATTGGAGTTCAATTTGCCAACATATAGCATAACACCCAGTGCTCATCCTGTCAAGTGCCCCCCTCAGTGCCCATCACCCAGTCACCCCGTCCCCCACCCACCTCCCCTTCCACTACCCCTTGCTCATTTCCCAGAGTTAGGAGTCTCTCATGTTCTGTCACCCTCATTGATATTTCCCTCTCATTTTCTCTCCTTTCCCTTTTAATCCCTTTCACTATTTTTTTATATTCCCCAAATGAATAAAACCATATAATGTTTGTCCTTCTCTGACTGACTTACTTCACTGGGCAGAATACCCTCCAGTTCTATCCACGTTGAAGCAAATGGTGGATATTTGTCATTTCTAATGGCTGAGAAATATTGCATAGTATATACAGACCACAACCACATCTTCCTTATCCATTCATCTTTCGATGGACACCAAGGCTCCTTCCACAGTTTGGCTACTGTGGACACTGCTGCTATAAACATTGGGGTGCAGGTGTTTCAGCGTTTCACTGCATCTGTATCTTTGGGGTAAATCCCCAGCAGTGCAGTTGCTGGGTCATAGGGCAGATCTATTTTTAACTCTTTGAGGAACCTCCACACAGTTTTCCAGAGTGGATGTACCAGTTCACATTCCCAAAAACAGTGCAAGAGGGTTCTCCTTTCTCCACATCTTCTCCAACAATCATATTTCTACATACCAGCATGAACAATGGAAGTTAAAATATTTTTAAGTCCCATTTATAATAGCACCAAAACATAGAAGATACTTAGATAAAAATCTAACAAAACATGTACAAGATCTGTATGTTTAAAACTATGAAACCCTGGGATCCCTGGGTGGTGCAGCGGTTTAGCGCCTGCCTTTGGCCCAGGGCGCGATCCTGGGGACCCGGGATCGAGTCCCACGTCGGGCTCTCAGTGCGTGGAGCCTGCTTCTCCCTCTGCCTGTGTCTCTGCCTCTCTCTCTGTGTGTGTGTGTGTGTGTGTGTGTGTGTGACTATCATGAATAAATTTTAAAAAATAAAATTAAAAAAAAACTATGAAACCCTAATTACTGATGAAATAAATCAAAGCAGACCTAAACAGAGTGAGGGAGAAATGCTTCCATCAGGGAACACAACAATGATCCCATTGAGTTAGAACTTGAGAATGCCACCAGGGCATATTAGGTTCCTCATGCTTACTTGAACTGACAGGCAAAGAGGAGTTACCATAATGCTTGGTACAATTAACTCTAATTTTCAAGGGGAAATTGAGTTTCAATTAAATAGTAGGGACAATAAGGAGTATGTCTAGAATGCAGGTGATCTTTTAGAGTGACTTTACAGTAATTAAAGTCAATAGGAAACTTTAACAATTAAATTTAGAATGACTGCTACTAGGTTAGACCAGACAGGGAAGCACAACCCACTGAGGTGCTTGCTGAGGTCAAAGAGAATATGGAATGGGTAGAAGAAGACAGTTCTACCAGATACAACTTTGTGACCAGTTGCACAAATGTGGATGTAATAGTTTTGAGTAAATATTCCTTTTTCAATATAAATATGATTATATCTATATCATTATATAAATATATTTATATCATATATATTTAAATTTATACATTAGCCAAATACTTTTGTTTTTATTTAAGGATATTAAAGGGGAGTGTTAATCAGCTGAAGAAGAAAGACATCACTCAAAGACCCAAAAGATTTTTATATCCTCTTTTGAGGACAAGGTGAGACTGTGTTTTCAGTTGCCCACAGGTTAACTGTATGATCATAGATGGAAACAAAATGTTTGTATTTGGAGATTAGGTATGGCTTAAAAAGATGTGTATGGGTGGCCAAGTTAACAAAAGATTGACTGAGGTCACTTTGCAATGTCAACATGGCGAGGCTAAACTACTACTTCTCTGAGAATTCTCTTTCCCAAATATTTCCAGTTAAGATGGCTGACAAGAGAGATTCTCATGTGAGATTTTGGAAGGTCAATGTGAAGCAACTGCCTTTTTATAGTTTACAGGATAGCTGATCTCCTGACACACCTTATTCTTTAACATAGAGAGGAAACTTAATATCATTGTCAATCTTTCCCAAATGAATATGTCAGGCCACTCTAATCTGAATTTCAAAAGGGTTAACATGGGTATACCATGTACCCCAATGTTTATAGCAGCATTATCAGCAACAGCCAAAATATGGAAAGAGCCTAAATGTACATTGACTGATGAATGGATATAGAAGATGTGATATAAACCACAACAAACAAAAAGGTTTATGTGAGAATGAACAAAGTAATTTAAAATACCATATGTAGCAATAACCCAAATAGCCCATAAAGCTTTTTGATTCATGTACAATTGACTTATAATATCCTATTAGTTTCAGGTGTACAGTGATTTGATGTCTTTATACATTATGAGATAATCCCCACAACATGTCTAGTTACCGTCTGTCACCAAAGTTACAATATTATTGTACAATATTATTGCCTATCTTCCCTATGCTTTATATTACATGACTTGTTTATTTTATTTTATTATTTTTTTAATAAATTAATTTTTATTGGTGTTCAATTTAGCAACATACAGAATAACACCCAGTGCTCATCCCGGCAAGTGTTCCCCTCAGTGCCCGTCACCCATTCACCCCCACCCCCCGCCCTCCTCCCCTTCCACCACCCCTAGTTCGTTTCCCAGAGTTAGAAGTCTTTATGTTCTGTCTCCCTGATATTTCCCACACATTTCTTCTCCCTTCCCTTATATTCCCTTTCACTATTATTCATATTCCCAAATGAATGAGAACATACACTGTTTGTCCTTCTCCGATTGACTTACTTCACTCAGCATAATACCCTCCAGTTCCATCCACGTTGAAGCAAATGGTGGGTATTTCTAGTTTCTAATGGCTGAGGAATATTCCATTGTATACATAAACCACATCTTCTTTATCCATTCATCTTTCGATGGACACCGAGGCTGCTTCCACAGTTTGGCTATTGTGGATATGGCTGCTAGAAACATCGGGGTGCAGGTGTCCCGGCGTTTCATTGCTTTTGAATCTTTGGGGTAAATCCCCAACAGTGCAATTGCTGGATCGTAGGTCAGGTCTATTTTTAACTCTTTGAGGAACCTCCACACAGTTTTCAGAGTGGCTGCAATAGTTCACATTCCCATCAACAGTGTAAGAGGGTTCCCTTTTCTCCACATCCTCTCCAACATTTGTTGTTTCCTGCCTTGTCAATTTTCCCCATTCTCACTGGTGTGAGGCGGTATCTCATTGTGGTTTTGATTTGTATTTCCCTGGTGGCAAGTGATGCAGAGCATTTTCTCATGTGCATGTTGACCATGTCTATGTCTTCCTCTGTGAGATTTCTGTTCATGTCTTATGCCCATTTCATGATTGGATTGTTTGTTTCTTTGCTGTTGAGTTTAATAAGTTCTTTTTTTTTAATAAATTAATTTTTATTGGTGTTCAATTTACCAACATACAGAATAACACCCAGTGCTCATCCCGTCAAGTGTCCCCCTCCGTGCCCGTCACACATTCACCCCCACCCCCCGCCCTCCTCCCTTTCCACCACCCCTAGTTCGTTTCCCAGAGTTAGAAGTCTATATGTTCTGTCTCCCTTTCTGATATCTCCCACACATTTCTTCTCCCTTCCCTTATATTCCCCTTCACTATTATTCATATTCCCCAAATGAATGAGAACATACACTGTTTGTCCTTCTCCGATTGACTTACTTCACTCAGCATAATACCCTCCAGTTCCATCCACGTTGAAGCAAATGGTGGGTATTTGTCGTTTCTAATGGCTGAGTAATATTCCATTGTATACATAAACCACATCTTCTTTATCCATTCATCTTTCGAAGGACACCGAGGCTCCTTCCACAGTTTGGCTATTGTGGACATGGCTGCTAGAAACATCGGGGTGCAGGTGTCCCGGCGTTTCATTGCATCTGAATCTTTGGGGTAAATCCCTGACAGTGCAATTGCTGGGTCGTAGGGCAGGTCTATTTTTAATTCTTTGAGGAAACTCCACACAGTTTTCCAGAGTGGCTGCACCAGTTCACATTCCCACCAACAGTGTAAGAGGGTTCCCTTTTCTCCGCATCCTCTCCAACATTTGTTATTTCCTGCCTTGTTAATTTTCCCCATTCTCACTGGTGTGAGGTGGTATCTCATTGTGGTTTTGATTTGTATTTCCCTGATGGCAAGTGATGCAGAGCATTTTCTCATGTGCATGTTGGCCATGTCTGTCTTCCTCTGTGAGATTTTTCTTCATGTCTTTTGCCCATTTCATGATTGGATTGTTTGTTTCTTTGCTGTTTTTTTTTTTTATAAATTAATTTTTATTGGTGTTCAATTTACCAACATACAGAATAACACCCAGTGCTCATCCTGTCAAGTGTCCCCCTCCGTGCCCGTCACCCATTCACCCCCACCCCCCGCCCTCCTCCCCTTCCACCACCCCTAGTTCATTTCCCAGAGTTAGAAGTCTTTATGTTCTGTGTCCCTTTCTGATATCACCCACACATTTCTTCTCCCTTCCCTTATATTCCCCTTCACTATTATTCATATTCCCCAAATGAGTGAGAACATACACTGTTTGTCCTTCTCCGATTGACTTACTTCACTCAGCATAATACCCTCCAGTTCCATCCACGTTGAAGCAAATGGTGGGTATTTGTTGTTTCTAATGGCTGAGTAATATTCCATTGTATACATAAACCACATCTTCTTTATCTATTCATCTTTCGATGGGCACCGAGGCTCCTTCCACAGTTTGGCTATTGTGGACATGGCTGCTAGAAACATCGGGGTGCAGGTGCCCCGGCGTTTCATTGCATCTGAATCTTCGGGGTAAATCCCTAACAGTGCAATTGCTGGGTCGTAGGACAGGTCTATTTTTAATTCTTTGAGGAACCTCCACACAGTTTTCCAGAGTGGCTGCACCAGTTCACATTCCCACCAACAGTGTAAGAGGGTTCCCTTTTCTCCGCATCCTCTCCAACATTTGTTGTTTCCTGCCTTATTAATTTTCCCCATTCTCACTGGTGTGAGGTGGTATCTCATTGTGGTTTTGATTTGTATTTCCCTGATGGCAAGTGATGCAGAGCATTTTCTCATGTGCATGTTGGCCATGTCTATGTCTTCCTCTGTGAGATTTCTCTTCATGTCTTTTGCCCATTTCATGATTGGATTGTTTGTTTCTTTGGTGTTGAGTTTAATAAGTTCTTTATAGATTTTGGAAACTAGCCCTTTATCTGATATGTTATTTGCAAATATCTTCTCCCATTCTGTAGGTTGTCTTTGAGTTTTGTTGACTGTATCCTTTGCTGTGCAAAAGCTTCTTATCTTGATGAAGTCCCAATAGTTCATTTTTGCTTTTGTTTCTTTTGCTTTCATGGATGTATCTTGCAAGAAGTTACTGTGGCCAAGTTAAAAAAGGGTGTTGCCTGTGTTCTCCTCTAGGATTTTGATGGAATCTTGTCTCACATTTAGATCTTTCATCCATTTTGAGTTTATCTTTGTGTATGGTGCAAGAGAGTGGTCCAGTTTCATTCTTCTGCATGTGGATGACCAATTTTCCCAGCACCATTTATTGAAGAGACTGTCTTTCTTCCAGTGGATCGTCTTTCCTCCTTTGTCGAATATTAGTTGACCATAAAGTTCAGGGTCCATTTCTGGGATCTCTATTCTGTTCCATTGATCTATGTGTCTGTTTTTGTGCCAGTACCACACTGCCTTGATGACCACAGCTTTGTAGTACAACCTGAAATCTGGCATTGTGATGCCCCCAGCTATGGTTTTCTTTTTAAAAATTCCCCTGGATATTCGGGGTCTTTTCTGATTCCACACAAATCTTAAAATAATTTGTTCTAAGTCTCTGAAGAAAGTCCATGGTATTTTGATAGGGATTGCATTAAATGTGTAAATTGCCCTGGGTAACATTGACATTTTCACAATATTAATTCTGCCAATCCATGAGCATGGAATATTTTTCCATCTCTTTGTGTCTTCCCCAATTTCTTTCAGAAGTGTTCTGTAGTTTTTAGGGTATAGATCCTTTACCTCTTTGGTTAGGTTTATTCCTAGGTATCTTATGCTTTTGGGTGCAATTGTAAATGGGATTGACTCCTTAATTTCTCTTTCTTCAGTCTCGTTGTTAGTGTATAGGAATGCCATTGATTGCTGGCCATTGATTTTGTATCCTACCACGCTACCAAATTGCTGTATGAGTTCTAGCAATCTTGGGGTGGAGGCTTTTGGGTTTTCTATGTAGAGTATCATGTCATCGGCGAAGAGGGAGAGTTTGACTTCTTCTTTGCCAATTTGAATGCCTTTAATGTCTTTTTGTTATCTGATTGCTGAGGCTAGGACTTCCAATACTTTGTTGAATAGCAGTGGTGAGAGTGGACATCCCTGTCTTGTTCCTGATCTTAGGGGAAAGGCTCCCAGTGCTTCCCCATTGAGAATGATATTTGCTGTGGGCATTTCGTAGATGGCTTTTAAGATGTCGAGGAAAGTTCCCTCTATCCCTACACTCTGAAGAGTTTTGATCAGGAATGGATGCTGTATTTTGTCAAATGCTTTCTCTGCATCTAATGAGAGGATCATATGGTTCTTGGTTTTTCTCTTGCTGATATGATGAATCACACTGATTGTTTTACGAGTGTTGAACCAGCCTTGTGTCCCGGGGATAAATCCTACTTGGTCATGGTGAATAATGTTCTTAATGTGTTGTTGGATCCTATTGGCTAGTATCTTGTTGAGAATTTTTGCATCCATGTTCATCAGGGATATTGGTCTGTAATTCTCCTTTTTGGTGGGGTCTTTGTCTGGTTTTGGAATTAAGGTGATGCTGGCCTCATAGAAGGAGTTTGGAAGTACTCCATCTCTTTCTATCTTTCCAAACAGCTTTAGTAGAACAGGTATGATTTCTTCTTTAAACGTTTGATAGAATTCCCCTGGGAAGCCATCTGGTCCTGGACTCTTGTGTCTTGGGAGGTTTTTGATGACTACTTCAATTTCCTCCCTGGTTATTGGCCTGTTCAGGTTTTCTATTTCTTCCTGCTCCAGTTTTGGTAGTTTGTGGCTTTCCAGGAACGCGTCCATTTCTTCTAGATTGCCTAATTTATTGGCGTAGAGCTGTTCATAATATGTTTTTAAAATCGTTTGTATTTCCTTGGTGTTGGTAGTGATCGCTCCTTTCTCATTCATGATTTTATTAATTAGAGTCTTCTCTGTCTTCTTTTTAATAAGGTTGGCTAATGGTTTATCTATCTTATTAATTCTTTCAAAGAACCAACTCCTGGTTCTATTGATCTGTTCCACAGTTCTTCTGGTCTCAATTTCGTTGAGTTCTGCTCAAATTTTAATTAACTCTCTTCTTCTGCTGGGCGTAGGGTCCATTTGCTGTTTTTTCTCTAGCTCCTTTACGTGTAAGGTTAGCTTTTGTATTTGAGTTCTTTCCAGTTTTTGAATGGATGCTTGTATTGCGATATATTTCCCCCTCAGGACTGCTTTTGCTGCATCCCAAAGATTTTGAACAGTTGTATCTTCATTCTCATTAGTTTCCATGAATCTTTTAATTCTTCCTTAATTTCCTGGTTGACCCTTTCATCTTTTAGCAGGATGGTCCTTAACCTCCACGTGTTTGATGTCCTTCCAAACTTCTTCTTGTGATTGAGTTCTAATTTCAAGGCGTTATGGTCTGAGAATATGCAGGGGACGATCCCAATCTTTTGGTATCGGTTCAGACCCGATTTCTGACCCAGTATGTGGTCTATTCTGGAGAAAGTACCATGTGCACTTGAGAAGAATGTGTATTCAGTTGAGTTTGGATGTAAAGTTCTGTAGATATCTGTGAAATCTATCTGGTCTAGTGTATCATTTAAAGCTCTCGTTTCTTTGGAGATGTTGTGCTTAGAAGACCTATCGAGGGTAGAAAGAGCTAGATTGAAGTCACCAAGTATAAGTGTATTATTATCTAAGTATCTCTTCACTTTGGTTAATAATTCGTTTAAGTATTTGGCAGCTCCCACATTCGGGGCATATATATTGAGGATTGTTGCTGGATAGATCCTTTAAGTATGATATAGTGTCCCTCTTCGTCTCTCACTACAGTCTTCGAGGTAAATTTTAGTTTATCTGATATAAGGATGGCTACCCCTGCTTTCTTTCAGGACCATTTGAATGGTAGATGGTTCTCCAACCTTTTATTTTCAGGTTGTAGGTGTCCTTCTGTCTAAAATGAGTCTCTTGTAGACAGCAAATAGATGGGTCCTGCTTTTTTATCCAGTCTGAAACCCTGCGCCTTTTGATGGGGTCATTAAGCCCATTCATGTTCAGAGTTACTATTGACAGATATGAGTTTAGTGTCATCATGATATCTATTTAGTCCTTGTTTTTGTGGATTGTTCTGCTGAACTTCTTCTTAAAGGGGAATTTTAAGAGTCCCCCTTAAAATTTCTAGCAGAGCTGGTTTGGAGGTCACATATTCTTTCAGTTCCTGCCTGTCTTGGAAGCTCTTTATCTCCCCTTCCATTCTGAATGAGAGCCTTGCTGGATAAAGTATTCTTGGTTGCATGTTCTTCTCATTCAGGACCCTGAATATATCTTTTTTTTTCTTTTTTTTTTTTATAAATTAAATTTTATTGGTGTTCAATTTACCAACATACAGAATAACACCCAGTGCTCATCCCGTCAAGTGTACCCCTCAGTGCCCGTCACCCATTCACCCCCACCCCCCGCCCTCCTCCCCCTCCACCACCCCTAGTTCATTTCCCAGAGTTAGAAGTCTTTATGTTCTGTCTCCCTTTCTGATATTTCTCACACATTTCTTCTCCCTTCCCTTATATTCCCTTTCACTATTATTCATATTCCCCAAATGAATGAGAACATACACTGTTTGTCCTTCTCCGGTTACTGTGGCCAAGTTCAAAAAGGGTGTTGCCTGAGTTCTCCTCTGGGATTTTGATGGGATCTTGTCTCACATTTAGATCTTTCATCTATTTTGAGTTTATCTTTGTGTATGGTGCAAGAGAGTGGTCCAGTTTCATTCTTCTGCATGTGGATGTCCAATTTTCCCAGCACCATTTATTGAAGAGACTGTCTTTCTTCCAATGGATAGTCTTTCCTCCTTTATCGAATATTAGTTGACCATAAAGTTCAGGGTCCACTTCTGGGTTCTCTGTTCTGTTCCATTGATCTATATGTCTGTTTTTGTGCCAGTACCACACTGTCTTGATGAACACAGCTTTGTAGTACAACCTGAAATCTGTCATTGTGATGCCCCCAGATATGGTTTTCTTTTTTAAAATTCCCCTGGCTGTTTGGGGTCTTTTCTGATTCCACACAAATCTTAAAATAATTTGTTCTAAGTCTCTGAAGAAAGTCCATGGTATTTTGATAGGGATTGCATTATATGTGTAAATTGCCCTGGGTAACATTGACATTTTCACAATATTAATTCTGCCAATCCATGAGCATGGAATATTTTTCCATCTCTTTGTGTCTTCCTCAATTTCTTTCAGAAGTGTTCTATAGTTTTTAGGGTATATTTTGAGAACCATTTGAATGGTAAATGGTTCTCCAACCTTTTATTTTCAGGTTGTAGGTGTCCTTCTGTCTAAAATGAGTCTCTTGTAGACAGCAAATAGATGGGTCCTGCTTTTTTATCCAGTCTGAAACCCTGCGCCTTTTGATGGGGTCATTAAGCCCGTTCACGTTCAGAGTTACTATTGACAGATATGAGTTTAGTGTCATCATGATATCTATTTAGTCCTTGTTTTTGTGGATTGTTCCACTGAACTTCTTCTTAAAGGGGAGTTTTAAGAGTCTCCCTTAAAATTTCTTGCAGAGCTGGTTTGGAGGTCACATATTCTTTCAGTTCCTGCCTGTCTTGGAAGCTCTTTATCTCTCCTTCCATTTTGAATGAGAGCCTTGCTGGATAAAGTATTCTTGGTTGCATGTTCTTCTCACTTAGGACCCTGAATATATCCTGCCAGCCCTTTCTGGCCTGCCACGTCTCTGTGGAGAGGTCTGCTGTTACCCTAATATTCCTCCCCATGAAAGTCAGGGACTTCTTGTCTCTTGCTGCTTTAAGGATCTTCTCTTTATCTTTGGAATTTGCAAGCTTCACTATTAGATGTCGAGGTGTTGAACGGTTTTTATTGATTTTAGGGGGGGATCTCTCTATTTCCTGGATCTGAATGCCTGTTTCCCTTCCCAGATTGGGAAAGTTTTCAGCTAGGATTTGTTCAAATACATATTCTGGCCCTCTGGCCCTTTCGGCGCCCTCGGGAACCCCAATTAAACGTAGGTTTTTCTTCCTTAGACTGTCATTTATTTGCCTTAATCTGTTTTCATGGTCCCTTAATTGATTGTCTCTTTTTTCCTCAGTTTCCCTCTTTGCCATTAACTTGTCTTCTATGTCACTCACTCGTTCTTCCACCTCGTTAACCCTCGTCGTTAGGACTTCTAGTTTGGATTGCATCTCATTCAATTGATTTTTAATTTCTGCCTGATTGGATCTAAATTCTGCAGTCATGAAGTCTCGTGAATCCTTAATGCTTTTTTCTAGAGCCACCAGTAGCTGTAGAATAGTGCTTCTGAATTGGCTTTCTGACATTGAAGTGTAATCCAGATTTTTTAACCCTGTGGGAGAGAGGGCTGTTTCTGATTCTTTCTTTTGAGGTGAGGTTTTCCTTCTAGTCATTTTGCTCAGTGCAGAGTGGCCAAAAACAAGTTGTATTGGAACACGGGGGAGTATCACTGGTCCGTCCAGCTGGTCTTCTGGGGGAGGGGCCTGCTGTGCTGATTTTCAGGTGTTAGCACTTGGGGGAGCTGCTCTGCCCCTGCCTGCTGCCGGGCTCAGCCGGGGTTGTTTACCCCGTGGGGCCCCAGGAGGATCAGCCGCAGTTGCTATGGCAACTCTGGAAGCCTGGATTTAGCCTCCGCAGGAACTACGGGGCTCGGGGCTCTCGGTTCTCCGTCTACAGGGCCTGGAGGCTCCGGGGCGGGGCCGCTGATCTGCTTGGCTCGGGGCAGGAGCGTCCTTGCTGTCCTGGGCCCTCCCGGCCTCTGCCTGTCCCAGGGGGAGGCCAGATCCTGGGCTGTGTCCCGGCGCCCTGTGCTCCGGGGCCTGCGCTGTTGGATTCGCGCTCCCGCCCTGCAGCTCCCTTCCTGGAGCCGCTCCCGAGCCCCTCCGAGCTGCTCCGGTCCCGCCGTGCGCGCTGCAGCCCTTAGGGAGCTCGGCGCACTCCCCTGCGCTCACAGGTGTCTGTTAGTGTCCCCGGGAGGCCGAGGGCATCCCCGCTCTCCTAGGTCTTGCTCTAACTCCCTGCGAGCCCCTTTCCACCCGGGAAGGTTGGTGCAGCTCCTGCTTCTCCGGGATGGGGCTCTCCTGTCCTGGGGACACTCGCCCCGGCCTCAGCCCGGCTCCTCGCGGGGCCCCTCCCCCTCGGAGGCCTTTTGTTCCTTTATTTCTTTTTCCCCGTCTTCCTACCTTGAGAGAAGCGCGGACTCTTCTCACTGTAGCATTCCAGCTGTTCTCTCTTTACATCTCAGGCCGAATTCGTAGATTTTCAGGATGGTTTGAAGGTTATCTATGTAATTTGGTGGGGACAGGTGATTTGGGGACCCTGCTCTTCCACCATCTTGCCCCTCCCCCCTAGGACCCTGAATATATCTTGCCAGCCCTTTCTGGCCTGCCACGTCTCTGTGGAGAGGTCTGCTGTTACCCTAATATTCCTCCCCATGAAAGTCAGGGACTTCTTGTCTCTTGCTGCTTTAAGGATCTTCTCTGTATCTTTGGAATTTGCAAGCTTCACTATTAAATGTCGAGGTGTTGAATGGTTTTTATTGATTTTAGGGGGGGATCTCTCTATTTCCTGGATCTGAATGCCTGTTTCCCTTCCCAGATTAGGAAATTTTTCAGCTAGGATTTGTTCAAATACATATTCTTGCCCTCTGGCTCTTTCGGCGCCCTCGGGAACCCCAATTAAACATAGGTTTTTCTTCCTTAGGCTGTCATTTATTTCCCTTAATCTGTCTTCATGGTCTTTTAATTATCTGTCTCTTTTTTCCTCAGTTTCCCTCTTTGCCATCAACTTGTCTTCTATGTCACTCACTCGTTCTTCCATCTCGTTAACCCTCGTCGTTAGGACTTCTAGTTTGGATTGCATCTCATTCAATTGATTTTTAATTTCTGCCTGATTGGATCTAAATTCTGCAGTCATGAAGTCTTGTGAGTCCTTTATGCTTTTTTCTAGAGCCACCAGTAGCTGTATAATAGTGCTTCTGAATTGGCTTTCTGACATTGAATTGTAATCCAGATTTTGTAACTCTGTGGGAGAGAGGACTGTTTCTGATTCTTTCTTTTGAGGTGTGGTTTTCCTTCTAGTCATTTTGCTCAGTGCAGAGTGGCCAAAAACAAGTTGTATTGGGAAAAGGAGAAAAAGAGAGGAGAGAAAGAAGGAAAGAAAAGAGAAAAAGGAAAAAAGGAAGAAAAAAGGAAAAAAGAGAAGAAAAAGAAAAAGGTGAAAAAAAAAGGAGGTGGGGGAAGCAATCAGAAATCAAAAAGAAGAAAACAAAAACAAAAACAAAAACCACGGGGGAGTATCTTCTGATTCTGTAGACTTTAAGTCCCTTGCCTTCCCCTGGAACTGGTCCGTCCAGCTGGTCTTCTGGGGGAGGGGCCTGCTGTGCTGATTTTCAGGTGTCAGCACTTGGGGGAGCTGCTCTGCCCCCTGCCTGGTGCAGGGCTCAGTGGGGGTTGTTTACCCCGTGAGGCCCCAGGAGGAACAACCCCAGAGGTGGGGCCAGCTCTGGAGCCCTGGAGTCAGCCCCCGCAGTAACTCCGGAGCTCTCGGTCTCCAGGGCCTGGAGGCTCCGGGCGGGGCCGCTGATCTGCTCACCTCGGGGCAGGAGCGTCCTCGCTGTCCTGGGCCCTCCTGACCTCTGCCTGTCCCGGGGGAGGCCGGATCCTGGGCTGTGTCCCGGCGCCCTGTGCTCCGGGGCCTGCGCTGGTGGATTCGCGCTCCCGCCCCGCAGCCCCCTCCGCGGAGCCGCCGCCCGAGCCCCTCCGAGCTGCTCCGGTCGGTCCCGCCGTGCGCGCTGCAGCCCTTAGGGAGCTCGGAGCACTCTCCTGCGCGCGCAGGTGTCTGTTAGTGTCCCAGGGAGCCCGAGGGCATCCCCGCCCTCCTGGGTCCTGCTCTAACTCCCTGCGGGCCCCTTTCCGCCCGGGAAGGTTGGTGCAGCTCCTGCTCCTCCGGGACGGGGCTCTCCTGTCCTGGGGACACTCGCCCCGGCCTCAGGCCGGCTCCTCGCGGGGCTCCTCCCCCTTGGAGGCCTTTTGTTTCTTTATTTCTTTTTCTCCATCTTCCTACCTTGATAGAAGCTGAACTCTTCTCACTGTAGCATTCCAGCTGTTCTCTCTTTAAATCTCAGGCCGAATTCGTAGATTTTCAGGATGATTTGAAGGTTATCTAGGTAATTTGGTGGGGACCGGTGATTTGGGGACCCTACTCTTCCGCCATCTGGCCCCTCCTCCTTGACTTGTTTATTTTATTACTGAAAGTATGTACCTCTTAATCCCCTTTACATTTAGTTTTTTTTTTAAGTTAAGGGAAATAATTGCATTTCTAGATATTACTTAGAACTACTATAATCAAAACAGAATAATATGCCCACAGGAACAAACAAGACAATCAGTAGAAAAGTCTGGATAACAGAGAAAAATCCAAACATTTTTGGGAACGTAATATGTGATACATGTATATGTAAATTTAAATGGGAAAAGTGGCTTAGTGAATGGTACTAGTATAACTGTATAGTACATTTTCTACAGGTCTACCATACTTAGCAATTAGCAGCAGATAGATTAGTGATCTATATAAAAACGAATGAATGAATGAATGGAAATTCTGGGGGAAATTTAAAAGCATACTTGTACATACTTCCAGTAAAGAACTTTCTAAACATTTTAGGAACTCAGAATAGTTATGAAGGTGTCCCTTCTTAGGTATGGAGCAAGGGAAGAATTTTTATTTGTCTGACAGACAAGATGTCAGCATTTCCAAAATATAAAGAGTTCCTACAAAATAGTAAGAAAAAAATGGCAGAGGATACAAATATGCAAATGAAAAAAGCTAATAAGCATACAATAAGACACTCATTCTCATTAGCCATGAGAATAATGTGAATTATAGTAACAAGGGACCGCTATTTTTCATTCATCAGATTGGCAAAAGTTAGGAAAAGAGCTATCTAGTGATTATAAAAATATGGAAATTGGACCCTTCAAAACAGCTAGAGCAAGAATAAATTGCTCAAACTTTGGAAAGGAGTCTGATATTATCTATTAAAATAAAAATTAATATATACTTTGACCTACTAAGGAAATCTAACAAAAAAACAGTAGCACATAGGAAATATGTACATGTTGCAGGTTAGTAGTGGGAAAAAAGTCAACAGGAGAATGGGTTATAGTATTTCCATAAGATGGAATATTAGGCAGCTATTAATATATGATAAACTATATACACAATATGGTTTAGGTCTAAAAAATAAAGTTACAGAGTAACTTACAGCACTTTTTTTAATCTAAACTTTAAACAGAAAATCTATGTTTTTATGTCCTTTTGTGTTCATAGAGAAATTGTTACCACTGGTCACATCTGAGTAACAATTTCAGATGATGGGAAGAAATTAACTTTTTCTCTATCTCTTTGTATTGATTTTTATTTATATACACATAAGTTGTTTGAAATTAAAATTTCTTGAACTTTATACTTTTAAAATATTTTATTAAGTATTTAGTAGATATAAAACAATAGTTAAGGAGCGCCTGGGTGGCTAAGTCGGTTAATATCCAACTCTTGCTTTTGGCTCAAGTCCTGGGGTAGAGACCCTGTGTGGGGCTCTGTGCCCTCAATGTGGAGTTGGCTAGAGATTCTCTTTTTCTTCTCCCTCTGCCTCTCCCTACCCTCCCCCCACATACTCTCCCTCTCTAAATAAATAAAATCTTAAAAAAAAAAAAACAAACACAAAACCAAACAATAAATAAAATACCATTAAGGTATTTATACCTTTAAGGTATAAAAATAGTAACAGTATACTACCCAATGAAAAGGAGAACACTATAATCACCTCTGATGTCCCCATGTGTCCTTCCCCTGCTCCCTCAAGAGTGACCATTGTTCTGGATTGAGCTATCCCTCCTTCAACTTCATTTGTTTTGTCTACCACATAAGCTTTTTTGGATATTCTGCAGATTTATATAGATGGAATCATATTTTCTTTTAAATCTTGACTTTTATCCTTACACTATATTTAAATGAGTCTGTTCATTTTCAGTTTATACAAATATACTACACTAATTCATCTATTCTAGTGTTGAAGGATATCTGGGTTATTTCAGTTTAAGGTTATTACGAATAAGGACAGTAAGAATATTCTTGTATGTGTCTTCTGGTGCAAAAGGAGGTTTCTCCAAGCTAAGTAACTAGGGCAACTGCTAGGGCATTGGGTATGTACATATTTAAATATGCTAAATTGTTTTCCGTTGTACACCAAACTCACCAATATTGATTATTGTCATACTTTTTAATTTTTAACAATTTAGTCAGTGTGAATTGTTATTTCACTGTGGTTTGATTTTCACTTCCTTGATTAAAAATTAGGTTGAACACCTTTTCGTATTTCCTTTTCTGTGAAGTGCCTACTGATGTCTGTCCGGTCAGTTTGTACTGCTATAACTTATAGACTGTGGGGCTTAAAAAACAAATATATATTTCTCATAGTCTTGGAGGCTGGAAGTCTGAGACCAGGGTGCCAGCATGGTCCAGTTCTCCCTGAATGCCCTCTCCCAAGTTTGCAGATGGCTCCTTTCTTCCTGTATCCCCATACAATGGAAAGAGAACTATCTTTCCATTGTTCCCTTATACAGGCATCAATCCAATCCCATTATGGGGCTTTGCCCTCATGACCTCATCTTTAACTCAACTAACTCCCCAAGGCCCCATCCTGAAATGCTATCACATTGGAGATTCAATATATTAATTTGGGGGTTGAGGGTAGAAAAGTAGTCCATAATATTGCTCAGTTTTCTCCTGTTTTTACTTATTAATTTGTAGCTCTTTATGTTTTCTGGCATTAATTCTTTATTAGCACAGACCTCAGTAACAGGCCCCAGGAGGAACCTAACCCTGAAGTAAAAATGAAGAGGAGGGGACTGGGAAAAACAAAGAGGCTATGTTCTGCTTTCCTGGGGGAACTGGCCTTACCTCCAGAGCTGGGCTAAGTCATTCTCTTTTCTTACAGAAACCAATGCCATATGGTATTGACATTAGTTGTCACTGGGAGACTGGAATAAAGTGAAACAAAATCATCTAATCATCATATCTGAACACAGATAGAACTCAAAGGAATAACCCTCCATATATACCAATGGCAAGTTTCTTGTTCATCCTGCTGTTGCTGCAGCAGTTTGAATAAAGCTTCTTTATTTTTTTCACCTCAATCTATGAATATTCCCAAATATTCAGTTCCACAGATGTTTACCATATTACTTTATATTATAATGAAACTTATAAAAGAACTACCCTAAATGATAGACAAGAAGAGATGGACTATAAAGGTTATCGTGCACTCATATAATGGAATTTTAGCTTCTAAAAACTGTAGTGTCAATATGTGTTTGTTAAAAAGACATGTTTACAAAGGAAATATGCTCATATTTATTTTAAAAATATATTTGTATTCAAAATTCCACTTCTGGGATCCTTGGGTGGCTCAGCGGTTGAGCGTCTGCCTTCAGCCCAAGACATAATCCTCAGGTCCCGGGATCAAGTCCCACATTGGGCTCCCTGTGAAGAGCCTGCTTCTTCCCTCTGCCTGTGTCTCTGCCTCTCTCTCTCTGCGTCTCTCATGAATAAATAAATAAAATCTTTAAAAAATTCCACTTCTGCCTAAAATGTAGAAAGCTAGTGTGAGCATCACTAACAATATAAAAAACTTGAAAACACAAAATAAAAACAGCAGAGTTGTGATTGCAGAACAACCAAGTAGTCTGAAATCAAAGGAAAAGAAAGACTCCTCCAAGGAGCGACAGGTCACCAACACTGGCTCACTTATAGCAATCAATGGAAGAAAGAGATGCCATATACAATACAAGTGGAAAAGAAGAATTGAGGTTAAAAAAAAAACAAAATATTGAAGGATATTTGAATTGTTGAAGGCTGAATGTGGCCTAGTGTAAGAGCACAGAATTCCAGGAAGCCACAGACACTAGAGAGTTTGCAGCACCTGCACAGACTCAACAGGCCTCTAATAGTTGCTCGTGAGAAAGAACTGGACACAGAGTAGGAAATGGAAGAAATCCTTTCCTTGGTGGCACAGGGTTAGAGAATAGTTTATACACTGCCACTGTGGACCTACCTCTCTGCATAGAACAAAAGTCTTCAACTGAAGGAGGAAGTACAGCAAATGCTGTTGTTCACAGGTGAAGAACCAATGCAGTTGAAAAAGGCTAAAGAAAAATCCTTTACTCCTGGAGGAAAGGCAGGAAACGGTCCTGAGCTCAAGATCTTACACCGGTACTATCACAGTCTCCTACCTGCTAAGCAAGGACCAGGAAACCTTCTCCCATAGTAAACTTGCCAAAAATACAAAGCAGAATTTGCACGCCATAGTAAGGAGGGGAGCATCACTGATCAAGCCTTTGCCTCCACCCCCATGACAACCGGGAACCGAGAACCTGCTAAGGCTGAGACTGGACTATGACCACAAAGAACAACTCTGCCCTGCTATCCAAGCCAGCCAGCACCAGGCTACCACCAGAGCAGGAACATGAGTATAGGGAAGAGCCCTTCTGAATCATTGGTATGCAGGGTAGGCTTAAAGCTGAGGACAGAACAGGAATGTGAAAAGAAACTCTCTAGCATTGCAGTTGCCTCCTTAAGTACAATTCAAATCTTGAGAAGTTTTAAATCAATAGTCCACTGTAGGTAATGACAGCAACACAAAACCAAAATCCAGCTCATGTCCCAAATACACTAAAATAAGAACCTACACTAATGGCCTAGCAGAGGAACAGGCATGACTATTTCCAGGCATAAATTCTATTTAGCTCAATCTCTACTTTTCTACCCCCAACATCAACACTATCAAAATTTACAAGACATACAAGAAGCAGCAGCAACAATGACAAAAATCACTGTCCAAAAAACAAGGCAATCTCAAAACAACAACAACAACAACTTAGAAATGACTCATATGTTAAAATTAGGAGAGAAGAAGTTCTAAAGAACTGTGATTAATATGTTTAAGCTCTTATGAAAAAGGTAGATAAAATGCATGAACAGATAGGGAACTTGAACAGAGAAGGAAACTATAAGATAAAGTCAAATGGAAGTTTTCTCAATAAAAAGCTTTGTAAGAGGGGTGCCTAGGTGGTTCAGTCAGTAAAGCATCTGCCTTCAGCTCAGGTAATGATCCCAGGGTCCTTAGATGGAGCCCCACCAGCATAGGGCTCCCTGCTCAGCAGGGAGTCTACTTCTCCCTGTCCTTCTGCCCCTCCTCCTGCTCATGCTCGCTTGCGCCCACCCACACATGTGCTCTCTCTCAAATAAGTAAATAAATTAAAACTTTGTAAGAGAGCTAAAGAATGTTTTCACATGGGCTCATTAGTAGACTAAGAGCAGAGGAAAGAGTCAATAAACTTGCAGATGAGTTGGTAAAAATTACCTTAGACTGAAACACGAAGAGAAAAGCGTAGAAGGAAAAAAGAGAAAAAGCATATAGGCACAGCCCCTTTGGGAAACAGTTTGTGACTTGTGACTCAGAAATCCCACTCCTAGATATATTTACCTTAAAGAAATGGGATCATCGATTTACACAAAAACTGGTATGTGAATGTTTGTAGTGCTTTTGTCCAAAATTGTCAAAATGTGGGAACACCCAAATGTCCCTCAACTGCCAAATAGATAAACAAACTAGTATAGTCATACAGTGGAACATACTCTTCAGAAAAAAAAATTAAATACCAATAAAAGCAATGATGGAGACAAATACAAACAGGGTTACTCTAAGTGAAAGAAGTTGCACTCAAAAGGCAGGATATTTATGATTCTATTTATACTACGCTTTGGAAAAGACAAAGCTAATAAGAATGAAAACAGATTACTGGTTGTCAGGTGCTGGTGGTGGGGCGAGGGGATGACTGACTACAAAAGAACAGAAGAGAAATATGAAGAGTGAAGGAAATGCTCAGTATCTTGATGGTGGTGGTAGACCTCTGTCTAATCTCACAGAACTGTATGCTAAAAGGATGAATTTTACCATATGTAAATTAAACTTTAGTATTTAAAAAGTATTTTCTTATAAATTAGTTTTGTGTCAGATCTGTATTTTAATAATTACACAGTGTGAGATTGCCTGAATTAGATTTGACTTTTTCCAAATTTAAAAAAGTCAATGGAGATGATTCCAGCACTTGAACTAAGGTTGAAATGAGTGATCTCTATAATCCTCTCTAACTCCAAGGTTTTTTGAAGTATGGGATTCCTCAATCTCACACAGATTTTACATATATATCAATTTATAAGTTCTATATTTATAATTTTTATAACTTATATACATATAAATATATGTTCATGTTTACATTTATGTTTATATTATATACAAATGTAAATACATATACACAATTTTGAATATTGAATATTATGATTTACTTTTTAAACATATTTGTATTTTCTTTTTTCCTTACAGCATGATTGTGTGTAATCAAAAAAAAAGTTACTATTTTACTTATAAAATATATGCTGTGGAACAAATTAAGAAAATGAGGAAGCAGGTCATATGTAAGTCTATATAAATCTGTCATGCCTAGTATAAGAAAATATAAATAGCTCATTTTATTAAATTGACATGTTTGATATATTAAGATATTTAAATAAGAGAGAAATTTGCCTTTACAAAGGTGGAGTGTGGAGCATTTTCTTCATTCTCAAAAAAAATCCTAAGAAATCATGCATTCCCCACCTAAAAACGTTTCTCCTAGCTCTTTCCTGCACTTATATCAGAAAATTCTTTGTTCATACCTTTGAAATAAAGACTCTTCAAAAAAAAAAAAAGACTCTTCAAGAATGTGGTAATAAAAACAGAATCAAGTCATACCAGAAAGCTGAGGAGGGACAGTCTGCGATGGCCCTGCAAGCTCTTCATCCTCACTGCTCGACTTGTCTCTTAGAAAGGAGCCACTGGTGGCCCATATGCTCTCACTATTGCCAAAAAAGAAATTTATATATTTTCTCATGGTTTAAAAGAATATATACATTTATGAAAAAATCTCTGATCATCTATATGAATTACTCAGTTGACATTCATCTCCATTTTTGTTCAGCCATGTACTTCTGTTGTCAGCACATGGAACTGGCCCACTTCCACAAAGATCACTCCCAAGTCCCAACATCTGATCACAAACTCCACCTCTTCCCACATTTACCTGGCTTGCAAACTAGCCATCTTGGGCCAATCAATCCATCTATTCCCCTTCTTTCCTCCTTTACCTAGGCTGTGGGAGAAAAGACTTGCAGTCACTGGGGTTTCCAATATCAACAGAAAGCCACCTGGAAAACACTGGTATGTCTCTGTTGAGTTTCCTCTACTTTCTTTCACGGCAGCTAATTCTGAACCACCATCTTCATGTAAACCCTATCTTAATTCTCTGCCTTAGTAACAATATAGGCCCTTCTAGAAAAGCCAGAAAGCAAGAACACATTCAACTTACTGTCTTAAAATGTGTACTTACATACATCAACATTTCTAATTATTCCTTACTTTCTCCCTGATCAGAATTAATCCTTCTACATTCAATTCCATGCTCTCTGTCTCCTAAGACTTTTTTTTCTAAAATTATCTTTTCTTATATATATAATTAATCTCCCCCATGTACAAATAAATTCTTCCATAACATGAGAATACTTGACTCTCCCTGATCTTAAAAATAGAAACCCTTTTCAACTTTTTGTACCTTAACATTTTTCAAATACTAGCCACACTCTCTTTCTGTTCCTTTCCAGCTCCTCATCACTCCATTTACGTGTTGCACTTTGATTTGCAACCCCACTTAACAGAAGTCTCTTAATGTGATTTCTGGTTCTAATCTCTAATGTCTAGAAAAAACTCTCCCTAAATTCAAATTTAGTTCTACCCACCCACCAACTTCAGATAAACTCAAGCCCCTCACAGAAGTCTAAATACTGGCAATCTGGTCCCTTCCTATTTTTTCATCATCATCCCTACTAATCTCCAACATGCATCTTATGCTTTAACCTTAACAAAATAAATGGTTTTTTCTTTTGCTTCTGTGAGTCATTTCAACTTTCTTACTCTTTCTCCTTCTTATCTTTTTTTAGATTACTATAAATATCTCATTGTTCCCCATTTCTTGCCAGATATCATCCACTTTGCTACCAGCCATCCTCTTCCTAGAGGTAGACAGACAGACATATGCATGAATCCACAAAGAACAATTCCATCTGTACTTTCTTTTCATTGTAACAAACTGACTAACGTACATACTCCTTGGTTTCACATATATCAAGTTCCTTTGCACTCTGGCCCATATTATATTATTGGCTCTACTTATTATCTTCTCAAGCTTCTCGGCATTCCAATTCACAGGTACCCTACAGCTCTTGACACTAACATCTCTCGCCATTAATAAGATATTTTCACAACTTACCTTTGTTCAAACTTCTTCCCCCAGCTTGAAATTTTTTCCCCTCCTTTTCCTCCTGCTAGACTGCTACTTATTTAAGATCCTAAATTCAAATTAAATATCTTCTATTGAAAGAAGCTGGTGAGAAACTGCCCCCATGCATTTCTCTGTCTTCTGTATTCACAATTCTTGTACTTTGGCTTTATAATACTACAATACTATATTGTATTTAAATTTATCTTTTACATATGTTTCCCTAATTAAACTATAATTAGGATTAAACTATAAACTAAACTATAAACTAATTAAATTAAACTATAAACTAATTAAACTATAAAGGGCAAGAACTGTGCAATATTTTGCTTTTGTATACACTGCTTACTATATACTTAGTCTAATAATTGATATATACTATTAACATATAACAGGATCTCAAAACATCTTTTTAATTATTTGCTCACTTAATGCACTTTGGGAAGTTGTATATACAAGTTCTAGTACTATTCCAATGTCTGTAACTAATATTACTTATAGGGATCCCTGGGTGGCGCAGTGGTTTGGCGCCTGCCTTTGGCCCAGGGCGCGATCCTGGAGACCTGGATCGAATCCCACGTCAGAATCCCGGTGCATGGGGCCTGCTTCTCCCTCTGCCTGTGTCTCTGCCTCTCTCTCTCTCTCTGTGTGTGTGACTATCATAAATCAATAAAAAAATATTACTTATAAATCTCTATGGAAATATGCTCATTAAAATGTTCTCTTATTTCATATGATTTTGCATGTAACACCTAAATTTGCCCTCTCCATAGCTCCTAACATATTTACAAAGACTCTGGAACTGTATAATTGTTGGAGATGACAGGGAAATTAAATTTTTTAGGAGTATCTTTTTCTTGTGTTGATATCATCTTTATGAAATCGTAAATACATCCTATTTCTAGCCAAATTGGGTTGTACTTACTACAAAGAGTTATCTCTTGAAAAACTAATCAAACATTTGAGGGCCATTATTCAGTCTCCACTAAGAGGGCTACCTATGAGCATGAATAAACAGAAAGCTCACTATATGAGGCTGTACCTTTCTGTAGCATCTTTGAAAAGATCTTCATAATTACTGGGTTGGAAGTTCTGAACAGAGAGTTTTACCTTCTCTGAGCTATCTGCATTTTCTAAATCCTAAGAAATAAGAAAGAAAACAAAATTATGGCTGTGATTTTAGGAATGTATAGTTTAAAAGAAATATGATTTATATAGTTTAAAAAGCTATATAAGCTTCTTAAGAGAAGACCAATAAAGTCTTCAGTAATATAATTAAAACCACAATCACAGTCAGTGTATTTTTCCTCTTAGAAAAATCACTTGAAATGTATTACTTCCTATATTACATATTTTACAATCTGTCAAAACAGAGTATAAAGTACTATGCATACACAAGTGAGTTTTTACTGAATCATTCAAGTTATTTTCTAAAAGTTGATAAAAATATAAGCTTCATTCTCAATAAAGAAATCACTGTAGCCCAGAGAAAACTCATGAGTGTTTATCACATTCGATTTACTCTAAATACAAAATTCTTAGCATTGTATTTATATTTTAGTGCTTATATAATCTAAACCAGTAATTCTGTCTCTACCATGAGATTCTGTATTGTCCTATAAACTTTAGTTCATTCTGTTGCATTCAGAATCCTTATAGAAAAAAAGTTAGATGAAAAAAATCACATTAAATAAAGATTCAGTAATCAATATTTTAGCCTCCAATTCTGCTTCAGTTAATCCATTCATTTGACAAATTCTTTTCTGAAGACCTGGTATATGCAGATACTCTCCTTAGTGCTATAGATAAAACCATGAACAAGAGAGGTGTGTGTTCTGCCCTTGTGGAACATATATATTCTCACGAGGAGAAAGAAAATACACAAGCAAACGTACAAATTACAGCTGGTGGTGTTAACGCAGTAGCAGAGTATGGTGACCCATAACTGCCATTTACCTAAAAGATGAAAGGAAGAGCAAAGAGAAAGGGAAGCATCCTGAGTAAAAGAAACAGCAGATCCGAAGTCCAGGCAGCCTTCCATGGTCTAGCCTCTGCTTAACTCACCACCCTCATTCATGCCTATTTCTCATGCAGCATCTCAAGCCATAGCCGATACCATGTCTTTTCATCTTTTCTGAGGTTATCTTTCAATGGCCCCAATTGTATAGAACTTCTTCATCTTCCCCTCTTGCTAATATGTTTATGTGTGTATGTGTGTGTGTTTTACTTATTCCATGAAATTTCTTAGACCTGGAATACCTCTTGTGGGCATACGTACAGACATCATTTCAGAACATAGACCCAAACACAATCAATTTTAGAAACAAGCATGTTAATGGAAAGATGTAAACAAATGCCTAGCACTCTTATCAAGCATATTCATTTTGCTGAACAAATCAAAATATTTGTTAGGATAAGGATTGCTTGAGATATAAAGTTAACTTATATTTTAGCAGTTGTTTGGTAAATACATTAAATTCTAGTGGATTAGCTAATTGCTATTTTGAATAACATATAAAACATAAAAAGTCCTTCCTTGTGGTAAGCATAGCAAAAGGTACAGAGTTGTTGCAATACTATGCTGGACACCAGAGACTAATGTAACATTGTGCATCAACTACACTCAAATAAAAATAAGTAGAAAAAGAAAAATTATAAAAAATAATTAAAAAGCCTTCCCTATGCAGGTAAGGAAAATAAAAACCCTCAAATATTTTTATGAAATTTCTTAACATTTGCTTTTAATATTTTGAGATTAAATTCATCTAGAATCAATTTCAGTGTAAAGTGTACCTTGCTCACTCTGCTCAACCACCAACAGTGATCTTGCACTCAACTGGACATTCACAAGATCCAATAGGCCACACCTGGTACCAGATGAGCTTTGCAAAAAGATATAGGTGAAGAGCCACATGTCAACAGAACAGCCTTAGGCTTGTCCTCATCAGAAGTCCTAACAGCATTCTAGTGTAAGCTCAGGTGGGTGGGTACCTAAGTCTCCCGGCTTAGAAATATCAAGCTACACAGGAACCAGTATCTCTTACAATAATTCATGAACCCACATTCACCCCTATTTGTACTCTTCATAAGATATTATCATCCTAGTCATAATATTTCCAGTCCAGGGGTCATTTTTACCATAACCAATGCCACCTGGTAACACAGCTGGTAGTCCATCTTTATCAAGTTTTCAGAGAAAGAGGATGCTGGAAGGCTAACAGAAGATCATTTCTTCAGTGTGAATAACAAAAGGTTCTGCTCATATTTATTCACAGGTAGTATTTTACTTTTCCTATTGGAATAAGGAATTGTACCACACCACTAATTGAGCAGACCACTATAGAAATCTACAATGTCACCTGTCACATAAAAAGTTCCCATTTGTATATGGGTCTTTTTCTGGAACTTCTATGCAGTTTCATTGGTCTTATCTGCTACTTCCTATACTACTACCATATTTCTTTAATTTCTGTAACATTATAATAAGCCTTGACAACCTGCAGTGCCAGTGCCACATATATACTTTTGCTTCCTTTCCTAATACTGTCTTGCCTATTCTTGACCTCCTGTTTTCCCAAAAGTATTTTAATCAGCTGATCAAATCGCACATACACACACATACAAAAAAAACTTTGAAATTTTTATTGAAAGTAAGTTAAACTCATTTTGTAGTTTAAAATAACTGAGGTGTCTGGGTGGCTCATTTGGTTGGGCCTCTGACTCTTGATTTTGACTCAAGTCATGATCTCAGAGTCATGAGACTGAGCCCCAGGTCAGGCTCCACATTCAGCAGGGAGTCGGCAGGAGATTCTCTTTCTCCCTCTCCCTCTGCCCCTCCTCCTGCTCTCTCTCTCTAAAATAAATAAATCTTCAAAAATATAAATAAATTAGAGATAACTGCTTTCTTCATTAGGTCTTATTTTTTTTAATTATTTTTAATTTTTATTTATTTATGATAGTCACACAGAGAGAGAGAGAGGCAGAGACATAGGCAGAGGGAGAAGCAGGCTCCATGCACTGGGAGCCCGATGTGGGATTTGATCCCGGGTCTCCAGGATCACGCCCTGGGCCAAAGGCAGGCGCCAAATCGCTGCACCACCCAGGGATCCCTTCATTAGGTCTTATTATACAATAATAAAATATAGCTATATACCAAAATATTTTAAAATATTCTCAAGAAAAGTAATTCATACCTTTTCTTAGATTGACTCCTACACACTTTATAGTCAGTACCATTGTAAATGTAATGGTATAATCTATCATGGTAGATAATTTGATATTTGGTATACATGTGTTAACAACCAATAATGAGCAAACCACAATATATTGTAATTCTATATTTATTCTATTATAAATATTTTAAATTTCCACTATGATTTCTTCTTTGACCCATGAGTTTTAAGTATGTCCTTGATTTTCAAATGTGTGTTTTCTCTATTTGTGGTTGACTTCTAACTGCATTTCTTTATGTCAGAAGCCACAATCAATACTATGAAGATTATTTGAAATTGAGATATATTTTGATTTGGTTCATGGTAAATTTTTTTTAAAGATTTATTTTTACTTATTTATGATAGACATAGAGAGAGAGAGAGGCAGAGACACAGGCAGAGGGAGAAGCAGGCTCCATGCCGGGAGCCTGATGCGGGACTCAATCCTGGGACTCCAGGATCACGCCCTGGGCCAAAGGCAGGTGCGAAACTGCTGAGCCACCCAGAGATCCCCAGTTCATGGTAAATTTTTATAAATGGTCCATGTATGCTTGAAAAGAACATATGTTCTCTAACTTTTATTTTTTTAAAATATTTTATTTATTTATTCATGAGAAACACACAGAGAGAGAGGCAGAGACACAGGCAGAGAGAGAAGCAGGTCCCATTCAGGGAGCCTGACACAGGACTCAATCTCGGGTCTCCAAGATCAGGCCCTGGGCGGAAGGCAGGCGCCAAACCGCTGAGCCACCCAGGGATCTCCCGTATTCTCTAACTTTTGGATGAAATTTCTATAGATAATTTCATTCTATCTTCCAAACTTTTTTATAATTTCTATACTCTTAAATATTGTCTATTCTTTTAATAAAAGAGATGTTTTTAAATGGTCCATATCATAGTGAATTTAACAATTCCTCCTTATAATTCTGTTCAATACTGATTTATATATTCTGGTGCTCATAAATTTAGAATTTTATATCTTCCTTGTGAACTAAACCTTTTAGTATTACATAGTGACCTCTCAAGCCTAATACTTTCTGCTTTTAAGTCTATTTGTCTGATATTACTATACCTTCATTGGTTCTCTTTTGTTAGTGTTGCTCTGTGTATTTTAATTCTTTTACTTTTAACATCAAGGGAAAATGTCCCCCAAAGATTTCTTCTCATTAAACTACACAAATGACCAACAAATTAAATGAGCTCTACCGAGCTGGCCAACTCCTGAAACTAGGTTATCAACACTTGTTGGTAAAACAACTCCCTAACATTAATTTCAGGAAAATTAAAAAGTAATGTGAGGATTGGAATTAAGGTGATGCTGGCCTCATACAACGAGTTTGGAAGTATTCCATCTCTTTCTATCTTTCAGAACAGCTTTAGTAGAATAGGTACAGTTTCTTCTTTAAACATTTGATAGGAATCCCCAGGGAAGCCATCTGGCCCTGGGCTTTAATTCCAAAACCAGACAAAGACCCCACCAAAAAGGAGAATTATAGAACAATCTTTGCATGGATGCAAAAATTCTCAACAAGATACTAGCCAATAGGATACAAAAATACATTAATAAGATTATTCACCATGACCAAGTAGGATTTATCCCCGGGATGCAAGGATGGTTCAACACTCATAAAACAATCAATGTGATTTATCATATCAGCAAGAGAAAAAACAAGAACCATATGATCCTCTCAATAGATGCAGAGAAAGCATTTGACAAAATACAGCATCCATTCCAGATCAAAACTCTTCAGAGTGAAGGGAGAGAGGGAACATTCCTCAACATTTTAAAAGCCCTCTATGAAAAGCCCACAGCAAATATCATTCTCAATGGGGAAGCACTGGGGGCCTTTCCCCTAGGATCAGGAACAAGACATGGATGTCCACTCTCACCACTGCTATTCAACATAGTATTGGAAGTCCTAGCCTCAGCAATCAGACAACAAAAAGACATTAAAGGCATTCACATTGGCAAAGAAGAAGTCAAACTCTCCCTCTTTGCAGATGACATACTGTACATTGAAAACCCAAAAGCCTCCACCCCAAGGTTGCTAGAACTCATACAGCAATTTGGCAGTGTGGCTGGATACAAAATCAATGCCCAGAAGTCAGTGGCATTTCTATACACTTAACAATGAGACTGAAGAAAGAGAAATTAGGGATCAATCCCATTTATAATTGCACCCAAAAGCATAAGATACCTAGGAATAAACCTAACCAAAGAGGTAAAGGATCTATACCCTAAAAACTACAGAACACTTCTGAAAGAAATTGGGGAAGACACAAAGAGATGGAAAAATATTCCATGCTCATGGATTGGCAGAATTAATATTGTGAAAATGTCAATGTTACCCAGGGCAATTTACACGTTTAATGCAATCCCTATCAAAATACCATGGACTTTCTTCAGAGAGTTGGAACAAATCATCTCAAGATTTGTGTGGAATCAGAAAAGACCCCGAATAGCCAGGGGAATACTAAAAAGAAAACCATAGCTGGGGGCATCACAATATGAGATTTCAGGTTGTACTACAAAGCTGTGGTCATCAAGACACTGTGGTACTGGCACAAAAACAGACACATAGATCAATGGAACAGAATAGAGAATCTAGCAGTGGACCCTAAACTTTATGGTCAACTAATATTCGACAAGGAGGAAAGACTATCCACTAGGAAAAAAGACAGTCTCTTCAATAAATGGTGCGGGGAAAATTGGACATCCATATGCAGAAGAATGAAACTAGACCACTCTTTTGTACCATACACAGAGATAAACTCAAAATGAATGAAAAATCTAAATGTGAGACAAGATTCCATCAAAATCTTAGAGGAGAACACAGACAACACCCTTTTTGAACTCGGCCACAGTAACTTCTTGCAAGATACATCCACGAAAGCAAAAGAAACAAAAGCAAAAATGAACTATTGGGACTTCATCAAGATAAGAAGCTTTTGCACAGCAAAGGATACAGTCAACAGAACTAAAAGACAACCTACAGAATGGGAGAAGATATTTGCAAATGACATATCAGATAAAGGGCTAGTATCCAAGATCTATAAAGAACTTATGAAACTCAACACCAAAGAAACAAACAATCCAATCATGAAATGGGCAAAAGACATGAACAGAAATCTCACAGAGGAAGATATAGACATGGCCAACAAGCACATGAGAAAATGTTCTGCATCACTTGCCACCAGGGAAATACAAATCAAAACCAGAATGAGATAGCACCTCACCCTAGAGAGAATGAGGAAAATTAACAAGGGAGGAAACAACAAATGTTGGAGAGGATGTGGAAAAAGGGGAACCCTCTTGCACTGTTGGTGGGAATGTGAACTGGTGCAGCCACTCTGGAAAACTGTGTGGAGGTTCCTCAAAGAGTTAAAAATAGAACTGCCCTATGACCCAGCAATTGCACTGCTGGGGATTTATCCCAAAGATACAGATGCAATGAAACACCAGGACACCTTCACCCCGATGTTTCTAGCAGTAATGTCCACAATAGCCAAACTGTGGAAGGAGCCTCGGTGTCCATCGAAAGATGAATGGATAAAGAAGATTTGGTCTATGTATACAATGGAATATTCCTCAGCCATTAGAAATGACAAATACCCACCATTTGTTTCAATGTGGATGGAACTGGAGGGTATTATGCTGAGTGAAATAAGTCAATAGAAGAAGGACAAATATTATATGGTCTCATTCATTTGGGAAATATAAAAATTAGTGAAAGGGAATAGAGGGAAAGGAGAGAAAATGAGTGAAAATATCAGTGAGGGTGACAAAACATGAGAGACACCTAACTGTGGGAAATGAACAAGGGGTAGTGGAAGGGGAGGTGGGTGGGGGTTGGGGTGACTGGGTGATGGGCACTGAGGGGGGCACTTGGCGGGATGAGCACTGGGTGTTATGCTAAATGTTGGCAAATTGAACTCCAAAAAAAAATTTAAACAAAGTTACTCTTCTAAAACAAAACTTTAAAGCATATCAAAATTCATCCTAGATAGATCAAGCCATAAATTATAGGAGAGAAAAGCAAACAATAAAATGCTTTTAGTTCTAGAAGGGAGTCAAGTATGGTTTTAAAAAGGATCTACTCAGGACAGTCTATGAAGGTGTTCACTTTGACATGAATTGTCCTTCAAGTACAAAATCATTCTGATCAGAGAAAAGTATCAACAGTGGGACTGAGACCTGAGCAGCACTCTAAGAATCAGAGACTGCCAGCCAGAAATGTGACGGTAGTTGGTTTCAATGCAGCCAACTTACATGTCACAGAGGAATGCATAGATTCCTAACCACAGTATTGTTTTTCAAAGCAGCAACATCACTGTTAGCCCTGGGTGGAGACAGCAGCCATACTGGAAAGCAGGGCAAGCATTGTCTGTTCTTGGTACTTACTTTGATCTCTAGTAATGCTGAAACTTAGAGAATGTGAATCTGAGGACAGCAACACAATAGCAGCCCCAAAGCTCCAGTAGATAAGGGAAAAAATGGAAGCCACCCACATGATGAAAAGGCATTTCTCTTTTTGTGCTCTAATGCCAGCAGTTATCTCCCAAGGAAGGAGACACATGTCAAGGTGGGAATGTTTGCCCCATATTTTTCCCAACCCTCTCCCTTTCTAGAGTTTGAAGACATTGCACCATGCTGTCTCTATCAACTAAAAATTCCATCAATCACTATATCTAAAGGTACTTCAAATTTTATATGAAATTTATTTTGTATCTCTATTAGCAGCACAAAAGGAAATATATGCCAAAATAAGTAAAATTTCCAGAATAGTACCAAACAGGTTTTCTTTAGAGTTGTAAAGAGTAACATTCTTTCAAACCACTATTTTGGAGGTCTTCAACATCAGAGTGACAGAGAAAATTACTGTGCTGAGAAGAAAAAATAGACACCTGTGCCTTAGAGCTTACTCCATGATTACATAATAGCCACAATCAATTAGCAGAAATCCCTCTTCTAGTTTTACCTTATGAGTCACTGATCTAGGTGTCTTTTTCTGACTTGATGAAGGCAAAGTCTCCCTGGAAATCACGTCTTTCGAATTATAGTCATCTCCCTCATCTTCTCCTGAACAAAGAGAAGGGAAGAATTGATCAAATGCAAAGGGCTACACAGAGAAAGGTTGTGCGTTAATGAGAAAACCCAAGCTACACAAGAGGAATGTTCACCTACTTTTCCCATTGTACAGTCATCTCATCCTTATCTCCTAAATTAACCACTTTTCTCCCTGCTTTAAAAAAAATAACATAGCAAACATGATCCTACTTCTAGGACCATCCTCAGAAAGTTAATTTTTGAGCAGTCTCTTTGTTCCTACTTCTGTATTACTCTTCAGGTAAATCCTAAATATACACATCTTCCAGAACCCTTGAATTGGGTGTCACAGAAGATAATTCTTCTGTATTTCAGGGTCTACTTCTTGGATAAAGAACAGTGTGTTACACAGTCTCACTTTAACCTCTTGAATTATTAATAATAAATAAATTAGCAATATGTTAATGTATACAGAGAGTCATTTCAGGCTTTATTGAAGAATATAATATGAATTCTCCCTAGGAAAGTCATTGTTGGTTTTATTATACAATCTTGCTAATAGCCCTGTTACTTTCACTGCACAGCATATATTTTTTAGGATTTTATTTATTTATTCATGAGAGACACACAGACAGAGAGAGAGGCAGAGACACAGGCAGACCGAGAAGCAGGCTCCATGGAGGGACCCTGATGTGGGACTCAATCCCGGGTCTCCAAGATCATGCCCTGGGTTGATGGCAGGTGCTAAACCACTGAACCACCCAGGGATCCCTGCACAGAATATTTCAGATAGAAGTTAAAGGAGATATTTTTCTCTTATCTTAGAATTGAGCATTCAGAGTACTATTTCCTATATCATGGCAGCCCTAAATATTATGAATTAGAAATTCTGTAACATGGCATATTACAAAATCAACAATATAAAATATAGTAAAAAATATAGTAAGTAAATACTTTGGAAACAAAAAAGTTTATTCATGAATGTGTTAAAAAGGAAATCAAACAGAAATTGTGAACTATTATAACATGAATTAATTTTATATGTACTTATTATGAAATATCAATGAAAAAGCAACATATCAAAACTAACATGAAAGCTAAAGCAGTGTCTTAAGTGGAAATGTATAGTTTTAACTACATTTGTAACAAAAGCAGGAAAAAAGGACAAAAATGAGTTTTATATTCAATCATAAAGGCTAAGTAAAATTGAGAAAACCCCAGTAGAGAGTAAAACATCATAAAGAAACATAGTAAATAGAAAATAATTTAAAACAATAGACCAACAAAATCAAAGACTAGTTCTTTGAAAAAGGACTTAAAAATATGCAAACCTCCTTTACTACTCAATTTAATTAACATTAAGAAGGAAAAAGAGCACAGCCACAGATCCAACTATCATTTTTAGATGTAAGTACCTTTAGACAAATTTGATGTAATGGAAACTTTTACAGAGAATTATAAATCATCAAAATCTACCCAAGAATATGTAGAAAGCATAAATAGTATAATAAGCATTTAAAAAGTTAAACCAGGGATGCCTGGGTGGCTCGCAGTGAAGCATCTGCCTTCAGCTCGGGGCGTGATCCCAGAGTCCCTGGGATTGAGTCCCACATCAGGCTCCCCACATGGAGCCTGCTTCTCCCTCTGCCTATGTCTCTGTCTCTCTCTATGTGTCTCTCATGAATAAATAAAATCTTTTTTAAAAATAAAAATTAATTTAAATATCAGAAAGGGAGACAGAACATGAAAGACTCCTAACTCTGGGAAACGAACTAGGGGTGCTGAAAGGGGAGGTGGGCGGGGGGTGGGGGTGACTGGGTGGCGGGCACTGAAAGGGCACTTGACGGGATGAGCACTGGGTGTTATTCTGTATGTTGACAAATTGAATACCAGTAAAAAATAAATTTATTTAAAAAATAAATTAAAAAAATAAAAATAAAACGTTAAACCAATAATTAAAAATCTCAGTCCCAAGGGGTAGTAGACATCTGGGCCCAAAGAGCCTTCCAGATGAGATTTTATCAAACTTTTAATGAACAAAATCTCTTTCTTATACAAACTACTTTAGAGAATTTTTTAAATGTAAAGTTATCTCATTTATACTAAAAGTTTAGCAAAATCATTACATAAAAACAAAACATGTATGATACAAGAAAAATTATAAGCCAAACAAAAATGTACTTCGATGTAAAAATCCTAAGTACAATATTACTAAATGGTGCAATGAAAGAAATGTGTAGACTAGTTTAGATTTACCAAAAGAATTCAACTTATGCTCAGTATTATAAAACTTTATCAGTGTAAATTGTTATATAATAAATGTCAACTAAAGGTCAGAAATCATATTTTCATCTGAACATATAAGAAAAATCATTTGAAAAATTCAATATCCTTTCAAGGTAGAAATAAAAGAGAACTTCTTTAACTTATAGAAAAGGTCATCTTTTCAAAATATTGAGCCAACATTAAACTTAATGGTAAAACTTTAAACACATCCTCATTTATTAGAAAAACACAAAAATGCCTGCTACCCTATCCTTATTTAACATTGTATAATACACAGGGCCCAAGCAATAAAACAAAAGAAGAAAGAAAAAAAAAAGCTTAAGGACTGGAAACAAAGCAAGTAAATCATATTTGCAAATACTCTAATTGTCTTACACAGAAAATTAAAGAGACTCTATGTCAAACTACTAGAAATAATAAGAAAGTTTCACAGGATAGCTGACACAATAAATGAGAAACATTCCATCAACCAACAATAACCAGCTAGACATTGCAATAAAAGAAAATATATCATTTACAATAGAAATAAAATATAAGGTATTGAAAAATAAACCAAGTATATATAGTAAAAATTGCAAAAATCTTTTTTATATAAATTTATTTTTTATTGGTGTTCAATTTGCCAACATATAGAATAACACCCAGTGCTCATCCCATCAAGTGCCCACCTCAGTGCCCATCACCCAGTCACCCCCACCCCACGCCCACCTCCCCTTCCACCACCCCTAGTTCGTTTCTCAGAGTTAGGAGTCTTTCATGTTCTGTCTCCTTTTCTGATATTTCCCACACTCATTTTTTCTCCTTTCCTCTTTATTCCCTTTCACTATTTTTTATATTCCCCAAATGAATGAGACCATACAATGTTTGTCCTTCTCCGAGTGACTTACTTCACTCAGCATAATATCCTCCAGTTCCATCCATGTCAAAGCAAATGATGGGTGTCGTTTTTAATGGCTGAGTAATATCCCATTGTATACATAAACCACATCTTCTTTATCCATTCATCTTTCGATGGACACCAAAAATCTTACTAAAGTTTACAAAAAATAGAATAACTAAAGAACCCATATTTATATAGGAGAGAACTCCGTATCATAATAATGATAAGTAGCCACTTATTAATCTACAGATTCAATGCAAATCCAATCAAAATTCAAATAGGATGTGTGTGTGTGTGTGTGTGTGCATGTAGACAAACTAGAGAATACAAGTCCAAGAACAGCAAGGACAGCCTGGACAAGGAAACCAGATCAGGGCATTTGTCCTACCAGATATCAATATTCATTATAAGCTAAAGTAATCAATAGTGTGAATTGGTATAGGAATAGAAAAATAGATGAAGAAAGGAGAACAGGGATTCAAAAACAAGCTTAAGTACATATGAGTATTTACTATTAGATAGTGGTGCCATTGCAGGTCAGTAGGGAAAACACTAAAATAAAGGGGGTTGGGATAACTGGCTTCCCTACCAGGAAAAAAAAAAGATTATGTCAGAGCATGATAAGATCAAAGATCAAAGTATACAAAATAAATAAATAAATAAATAAATAAATAAATAAATAAATAAAGCTATTTTTATTCTCTCCAGGTAGGAATGTATTTTTTAATTATAAAAGCACAACTTATAGAAGAAAATTTTGATAAATTTGAATATTCAGTTAAAAGATGCTGTCAATAGGGGTACCTGGCTGGTTCATTTGGAAAAGCATGAGACTTGATCTCAGGGTTGTACTTTTGAGCCCCAGGTTGATTACAGAGATTAGAGTTTAAAGCATTCACCAGGAGGAAGTGATAAGCATCTAGGATACATAGAGAATTTTTGAAATTCAGTAAGACAAGCCAATAGAAAAAAAATGAGTCAAGTATATTAAACAAGCTGATATTCTTAGTTGGAAATAAGAACAACCAATTACTGCTGATTTGAGATTAAATAAAATTTATTGCATATCCTCTGGGCAATTCCTCTAACCACCAAAGGAGCTGAGCAAAAAGACATGGGTCTCCTGAATGCTGAAGGTGCACATCAAACACTCCTGATACTGAATGCTAAAACTATACCATATCCTCCCATAATCCTTGACATTAAATATTACTGCCACTATTGCTTCACACCAAGATTCAAAGAACAGGGAATTCTACAAACTTAAAAAGGAGCTTCATATGCTAGGGAAGCAAATTAAAAGAAAAAAATATCTGTAAGAATTACAAACAAGCAACTCACAAAGAGTAAAACTTAACAGGCCAATAAATGTATAAAAAATCCAGTCTCACCTAATAAACAAATGAAAATTAAAATAACCCACATCGACTTTCACTTCTGCCTCTGAGGAATTTATCATTGCAGGACTTAATCACAACCAGAAAATAGGACAAAAGACTTTGAAATAACAATTTTCAGACATTGCCCAACAAACTATGATCTCAGAGAATAAAGAAACAAGTGAGGTGAGCCTTACTTAGTTAAGGTGGTATTTGCCAGAGGTGTTAAAACCTCAAGGAGTTTCCATGCCACAGATCAGGGAGAAAATTGAAAAAGTCCAGTGACCTCACTGAGTTGAAGAGAAAGAGATCAAAGTTCAGAGAGGCTGAGTTAAGTAGAATTTGCAGCACAGAATATCAAGAGAGGAAGTAGCTGTACAGAACAAGAGAATCTGATTATCTGCAAAGAAATCCTCTCTTATCCTTTACAGAATGGGAGTCTGCTTATATGGAGGACAATTCCTGACATGTTGGAAAATCGTTGGAAAGTAGCAGTGATTAGTAAAGGCTAGAAAAGTTTGTGTTCTTACAAGCCAGAATGAGGAAATCTCAAAATACATGGGGCACTGGGGAGAGTTCACAGAAGAGACACTTCTTCAGTAGCAAAACTAAATTACCCCCAGGATAAAGGCTACCCTGTATCACCTTTAAAAAGCTTAATAGCAAGCCTCAAAAAGAATCAAGTTCAATTTGAACTTTAAGTAATATAACTCCAAGGCAGAAAATACCAAACACTTTCTTAAAGGAATTAAAAAAAATCTGGCACCCCAAAATAATTTAATTCGCAATATCCAACATCTAGTAAACAATTAACAGGCATGCACAGAAGCAAGAAAATATGTCCTATGACCATAAAAGTCAGTCAATAGAAATAATAAGCTCCATGTAGGGAGCCCGACATGGGACTCGATCCCGGGTCTCCAGGATTGCGCCCTGGGCTGAAGGCGGTGCTAAACCGCTGAGCCACTCGGGCTGCCCCATGTGATTACTTTTCAATCTGTTAAAAAGAACTATCCAGAGGCCAGAAATAATGATACTACAGTAGCAACAAACAGGTCCAGTGTCCAGATCTTGGTTCCTAAATACCATTTTCCAAGAAAAGAAAACAAATCTCTTTCAAGAAATGGCTGAATCTAGAGCCAGACCAGGGGAAAATGCAAGATAAGCCTGCAATATCTTGTAATGCAATGAAGTAGTGAAGTGCTCAAAAAAACTAAAGGATGGATATCCCATCCCATGTGAAAGGATGGGATATATGACACGGGAGTCAACCTGAAAGACCTTCCAAGGGCCAGGGCCAGAACAATTTGAACAACAAAATAAATAACAACTATATTATAATGAAGTATAAAAAATATAAACAAGTCCATCCTCATAAAAATGATCAAATAAATAAGTAGGGGAGAAGAGGATAATACAGAATAATCCCCCAGAATGTACATATACTCCCTTCTCCAACAGGTAGAGCTTAATTCTTGCTCCCTTCCCCACCTAGGAGGACAGGCTACATGTAGTGATTCATTTTTAAAGAGTGAGACAAGGGAAGTACAGTAACTTTACAGCAGAGACAACACCTCTGGCAAATACCACCTTAACTAAATGACTAGCCTAAACACTATCAGTTGTTTCATGTGGATGTCATGTGCCTCCTGATATGATGTGACAAGAAGGGCACTTCACTTCTGTGGTAGTCCTCCCCCAAACCCATAACTCCAGTGTAATCATTAAAAAAAATCAGGCAACTGTACGTTGGGGGACATTCTACAGGATACCTGATCATGACTTAGCCTGTCAAGGTCACAAAAAACAAAGACAAAGAAATTATCACAGACCAGAAAAAACTGGGGAGACATACCGACTAAATGCAATGTGATATCCTGCATTGGATCCTGAAACAGAAGAGAACACAAATGGCGAGAAAATGGTGAAATTCAAATAAAGTCTGGGATTTAGTTAGCATTCATATACCAAGGCTAGTTTAAGGCCAGATATTGACAAATGTACCCTGGTAATATAAGATGCTAACAAGAGGGGAAACTAGACGAGGGGTACTACAGATGTTCTGTAATATCTTCACAATTTATCTATAAATCAAAAATTATTCTAAAATAGTTTTTATGCCTCCAAACTTAACAATTTAGGGAAATAAATTTCTTCAAAGACACAAATTATTTTTAAAACTTTGGACACGTGCATTTTAATAGAACGTAGTCCCTCTCTTCCACTGTTCTTATCTTTAATAGTATGCTCCTTATTTCAGTTTGCTCTCAGGTCTCTTCATAATTAAATTCAGATTATTCATTCTCAACTGAGATACTGAGAAAGTATTTCACATCTGAAAGCTTACACTGTCCATTTTTGTCTCATTTGTGACATTAATTTTGACTGATTAAAGTCCAATTTTTATCCTATAAACGTTTTTATTTTATCCTAATTTGCAATTAATACACAATCTATAGGGAGACAATTTGTGACCACACACATCCTGCTCTTTATTGAAATTTTCACCTAGATTTAGCATACATTGTCACTTTCAGCCTGACTCAGTCTTTGGGATAGGTACAAAATGATAATTTTCCAATCCTAAGCCCTCCCTCCACTTTTTTTTATTGTGGCAGAAAACACATACAATTTACGATAATAACCATTTTTAAGTATACAGTTCAGTGGTGTTAATTACATGCATATTATTGTGAAACAGATTTCCAGAACTTTTCCATCTTGCAAATCTAAAATTTAATACCCATTAAACAACTACTTCATTTTTCCAGCTCCCCCCAGCACCTGGTAACCACCATTCATTCTACTTTCTGTTCTATGAATTCGATCATTTTAAATACCTCACATAAATGGAATCATACAGTATCCATCTTTTTGTGACTGGCTTATTTTATTTAGCATTAATATCCTCAAGGTCTATCCATGTTGCAGCATGTGACAGGATTTTTTCTTTTTCATGGTCGAGTAATAAAACGTATGAAAATACCACATATTGTTTATCTCTTAAGCTACTGCTCAATTCCCAATTTTACTAGGGTAAAATTGTTTTTCAAAGATTTTATTTATTTAATCACTTTTTGTATATTTTTTTTATTTTTTAAACTTTTTTGTATATTTTTATTGGAGTTTGATTTGCCAAAATACTAAAACACCCACTACTCATCCTGTCGAGTGCCCCCGTCAGTGCCCATCACCCAAACACCCCATCTCCCCACCTGCCTCTCTTTCCACTACCCCTTGTTCATTTCCCAGAGTTAAAACTCTCACATGTTATGTCACCCTGTCTGATTTTTCCCACTCATTTTCTCTCCTTTCCCCTTTAAACCTTTTCACTATTTTTTATATTCCCCAAATAAATGAAACCATATATTGTTTGTCCTTCTCTGATTGACTTACTTCACTCAGCATAATACCCTCCAGTTCTATCCATGTTGAAGCAAATGGTGGGTATTAGTCATTTCTAATGGCTGAGTAATATTCCATTGTATATATAGACCACATCTTCTTTATCCATTCGTCTTTCAATGGACATCAAGGCTCCTTCCACAGTTTGGCTATTGTGGACATTGCTGCTATAAACATTCGGGTGCAGGTGTCTCAGTTTTTACTGCATATGTATCTTTGGGGTGAATCCTCAGCGGTACAATGATGCAGAGCATTTTTTCATGTGCTTGTTGGCCATGTCTATGTCTTCTTTGGTGAAATGTCTGTTCATATCTTTTGCCATTTCATGATTGGATTGTTTGTTTCTTTGCTGTGGAGTTTCATAAGATCTTTATAGATCTTGGATACTAGCCCTTTATCTGATGTGTCATTTGAAAATAAATTCTCCCATTCTGTAGGTTGTCTTTTAGTTTTGTTGACTGTTTCTTCTGCTGTGCTATTTATCTTGATTAAGTCCCAGCAGTTCATTTTTGCTTTTGTTTCCCTTGACTTCATAGATGTATCTTGCAAGAAGTTGCTGTCGCCAAGTTAAAAAGAGGGTGTTGCCTGTGTTCTCCTCTAGGATTTTTTAAAATAAATTTATTTTTTATTGGTGTTCAATTTGTCAACATACAGAATAACACCCAGTGCTCATCCCATCAAGTGCCCACCTTAGTGCCCACCACCCAGTCACCCCCACCCCACACCCACCTCCCCTTCCACCACCCTAGTTCGTTTCCCAGAGTTATGAGTCTCTCATGTTCTGCCCCCCTTTCTGATATTTCCCACTTTTTTCTCCTTTCCCCTTTATTCCCTTTGACTATTTTTTATATTCCCCAAATGAATGAGACCATGTAATATTTGTCCTTCTCCGATTGACTTATTTCACTCAGCATAATACCCACTAGTTCCATCCATGTTGAAGCAAATGGTGGTTATTTGTCCTTTCAAATGGCTGAGAAATATTCCATTGTATACATAGACCACAACTTCTTTATCCATTCATCTTTCAATGGACATCAAGGCTCCTTCCACAGTTTGGCTATTGTGGACATTGCTGCTATAAACACTGGGGTGCAGGTGTCTCGGTTTTTCACTGCGTCTGTATTTTTGGGGTGAATCCCCAGCAGTGCAATTGCTGGGTCATAGGGCAGTTCTATTTTTAACTCTTTGAGGAACCTCCACACAGTTTTTCAGAGTGACTGTACCAGTTCACATTCACACCAACAGTATAAGAGGGTTCCCCTTTCTCCACATCCTCTCCAACATTTGTTGTTTCCTGCCTTGTTAATTTTCCCCATTCTCACTGCTGTGAGGTGGTATCTCATTGTGGTTTTGATTTGTATTTCCCTGGTGGGAAGTGATGTGGAGCATTTTCTAATGTGCTTCTTGGCCATGTCTATGTCTTCTTTGGTGAAATGTCTGTTCATGTCTTTTGCCCATTTCATGATTGGATTGTTTGTTTCTTTGGTGTTGAGTTTAATAAGTTCTTTATAGATTTTGGAAACTAGCCCTTTATCTGATATGTCATTTGCAAATATCTTCTCCCATTCTGTAGGCTGTCTTTTAGTTTTCGGTTGACTGTTTCCTTTTGCTGTGCAGAAGCTTCTTATCTTGATGAAGTCCCAATAGTTCATTTTTGCTTTTGTTTCCTTTGCTTTCATAGATGTATCTTGCAAGAAGTTACTGTGGCCAAGTTGAAAACGGGTGTTGCCTGTGTTTTCCTCTAGGATTTTGATGGATTCGTGTCTCACATTTAGATATTTCATTCATTTTGAGTTTACCTTTGTGTATAGTGTAAGAGAATGGTCTAGTTTTCACCTTCTGCATGTGGCTTTCCAATTTTCCCAGCTCCATTTATTGAAGAGACTGTCCTTTTTCCAATGGATAGTCTTTCCTGCTTTGTCAAAAATTACTTGAACATAGAGTTCAGGGGCCATTTCTGGATTCTCTATTCTGTTCCACTGATCTATGTGTCTGTTTTTGTGCCAGAACCATACTGTCTTGATGATTACAGCTTTGTAGGACAATCTGAAATCTGGCATTGTGATGCCCCCAGCTCTGGTATTCTTTTTCAATATTCCCTTGGTCATTCGGGGTCTTTTCTGATTCCACACAAATCTTGAGATGATTTGTTTCAACTCTCTGAAGAAAGTCCATGGCATTTTGATAGGGATTGCATTAAATGTGTAAATTACCCTGGGTAGCATTGACATTTTCACAATATTAATTTTTCCAATCCATCAGCATGGAATATTTTTTTCATATCTTTGTGTCTTCCCCAATTTCTTTCAGAAGTGTTCTGTAATTTTTAGGGTATAGATCCTCTACCTCTTTTGTTAGGTTTATTCCTGGGTATCTTATGATTTGGGGTGCAATTTTAAGTGGGAATGACTCCTTAATTTCTCTTTCTTCAGTCTCAATGTTAGTGTATAGAAATGCTACTGATTTCTGGGCACTGATTTAGTATCCTGCCACACTGCTGAATTGCTGTATGAGCTTTTGCAATCTTGGGGTGTTTATCCCAAAGACTGTAGTAAGAGATGAAGAGGGACACTATATCATACTTAAAGGGTCTATCCAACAGGATGACTTAACAGTCATGAATATTTATGCCCCTAATGTGGGAGCTACCAAGTATATCAATCAACTAATAATCAAAGTTAAGACATACTTAAATAATAATACACTTATATTTCGTAACTTGAACACAGCGCTTTCTATAATCGACAGATCTTCTAAGCACAACATTTCCAAAAAAACAAGAGCTTTAAATGATACACTGGACCAGATGGATTTCACAGATATTTACAGAACTTTACATCCAAACTCAACTGAATACCCATTCTTCTCAGGTGCACATGGAACTTTCTCCAGAATAGACCACATACTGGGTCACAAATCAGGTCTTAATTGATACCAAAAGATTGGAATTGTCCGCTGAATATTTCAGACCATAATGCTTTGAAACTAGAACTCAATCACATGAGGAAATTTGGAAAAATTCAAACACATGGAGGTTAAAGGCCATCCTGCTAAAAGATGAAAGAGTCAATCAGGAATTTAGAGAAGAATTAAAAAGATTCATGAAAACTAATGAGAATGAAGACACAAATGTTGAAAATTTTGGGATACAGCAAAAGCAGTCCTAGGAGGGAAATAAATTGCAATACAAGCATCCCTGAAAGACCTGGAAAAAATCAATTACAAAAGCTAACCTTGCACCTAAAGATACTGGAGAAAGAACGGCAAATAAAACCTACACCAAGCAGAAAAAGAGAGGGAATAAAGATTCGAGCAGAACTCAATGAAATGGAGACCAGAAGAACTGTGAAACAGATAACAAAACCAGGAGTTGGTTCTTTGACAGAATTCATTAGATAGATAAACCATTAGTCAGCCTTGTTAAAAAGAAGAGAGAAAAGACTCTAATAAATTTATGAATGAGACAGGAGAGATCACCACCAATAAAAAGGAAATACAAACGATTTTTAAAAATTATGAGCAGCTATATGCCAATAAATTAGGCAATCTAGAATAAATGAATGCATTTCTGGAAAATCACAAACTACCAAAACTGGAACAGGAAGAAATAGAAAACCTGAACAGGACGATAACCAGGCAGGAAATAGAAGCAGTCATCAGAAACCTCCCAAGAGGAGAGGAGGGACATGATGGAGGAAGAATAGGATCCCCAAATCACCTGTCCCCACCAAATTACCTAGATGACCTTCAAATCATCCTGAAAATCTATGAATTCGGCCTGAGATTTAAAGAGAGAACAGCTGGAATGCTACAGTGAGAAGAGTTCACGCTTCTATCAAGGTAGGAAGACGGGGGAAAAGAAATAAAGAAACAAAAGGCCTCCAAGGGGGAGGGGCCCACGAGGAGCCGGGCTGAGGCCAGGACCAGTGTCCCCAGGACAGGAGAGCCCCGTCCCGGAGAAGCAGGAGCTGCACCAACCTTCCCGGCGGAAAGGGGCCCGCAGGGAGTGACAGCAGGACCCAGGAGGGCGGGGATGTCCCCAGGCTCCCGGGGGTACTAACAGACACCTGCGACCGGGGAGAGTGCGCCGAGCTCCCTAAGGGCTGCAGCGCGCACAGCCGGACCCGGAGCAGCTCGGAGGGGCTCGGGCAGCGGCTCCGCGGAGGGGGATGCGGGGCGGGAGCGCGAATCCAACAGCGCAGGCCCCGAAGCACAGGGCGCCGGGACACAGCCCAGGATCCGGCCTCTCCCGGGACAGGCAGAGGCCGGGAGGGCCCAGGACAGCAAGGACGCTCCTGCCCCGAGCTGAGCACATCAGCGTCCCCCCCCCCCCCCGTCCCCCGGAGCCTCCAGGCCTAGCAGACTGAGAGCTCCGGAGTTACTGCAGGGGCTGAATCCAGGGCTGCAGAGCTGGCCAGGCCACTGCGGTTGTTCCTCCTGGGGCCTCACGGGGTAAACAACCCCCAATGAGCCCTGCACCAGGCAGGGGGCAGAGCAGCTCCCCCAAGTGCTGACACCTGAAAATCAGCACAACAGGCCCCTCCCCAGAAGACCAGCTAGAAGGACAAGTTCCAGGGGAAGTCAAGGGACTTAAAGTATACAGAATCAGAAGATACTCCCCCGTGTTTTTTGTTTTTCTTTTTGTTTTCTTCTTTTTGATTTCTGATTGCTTCCCCCACCCCCTTTTTTTTCACCTTTTTCTTTCTCTTTTTCTTCTCTTTTTTCCTTTTTTCTTCCTTTTTTCCTTTTTCTTTTTCTCTTTTCTTTCCTTCTTTCTCTCCTCTCTTTTTCTCCTTTTCCCAATACAACTTGTTTTTGGCCACGCTGCACTGAGCAAAATGACTAGAAGGAAAACCTCACCTCAAAAGAAAGAAACAGTCCTCTCTCCCACAGAGTTACAAAATCTGGATTACAATTCAATGTCAGAAAGCCAATTCAGAAGCACTATTATACAGCTACTGGTGGCACTAGAAAAAAGCATAAAGGACTCAAGAGACTTCATGACTACAGAATTTAGATCCAATCAGGCAGAAATTAAAAATCAGTTGAATGAGATGCAATCCAAACTAGAAGTCCTAACGACGAGGGTTAACGAGGTGGAAGAACGAGTGAGTGACATAGAAGACAAGTTGATGGCAAAGAGGGAAACTGAGGAAAAAAGAGACAGACAATTAAAAGACCATGAAGACAGATTAAGGGAAATAAACGACAGCCTGAGGAAGAAAAACCTACGTTTAACTGGGGTTCCCGAGGGCGCTGAAAGGGACAGAGGACCAGAATATGTATTTGAACAAATCCTAGCTGAAAAATTTCCTAATCTGGGAAGGGAAACAGGCATTCAGATCCAGGAAATAGAGAGATCCTCCCCTAAAATCAATAAAAACCATTCAACAGCTCGACATTTAATAGTGAAGCTTGCAAATTCCAAAGATAAAGAGAAGATCCTTAAAGGCAGGACCCATCTATTTGCTGTCTATAAGAGACTCACTTTAGACAGAAGGACACCTACAACCTGAAAATAAAAGGTTGGAGAACCATTTACCATTCAAATGGTCCTCAGAAGAAAGCAGGGGTAGCCATCCTTATATCAGATAAACTAAACTTTACCCCGAAGACTGTAGTGAGAGACGAAGAGGGACACTATATCATACTTAAAGGATCTATCCAGCAAGAGGACTTAACAATCCTCAATATATATGCCCCGAATGTGGGAGCTGCCAAATATTTAAACCAATTAATAACCAAAGTGAAGAAATACTTAGATAATAATTCACTTATACTTGGTGACTTCAATCTAGCTCTTTCTACCCTCGAAGGGTCTTCTAAGCACAACATCTCCAAAGAAACGAGAGCTTTAAATGATACACCGGACCAAATGGATTTCACAGATATCTACAGAACTTTACATCCAAACTCAACTGAATACACATTCTTCTCAAGTACACATGGAACTTTCTCCAGAATAGACCACATGCTGGGTCACAAATCGGGTCTGAACCGAAACCAAAAGATTGGGATCGTCCCCTGCATATTCTCAGACCATATGCCTTGAAATTAGAACTAAATCACAACAAGAAGTTTGGAAGGACCTCAAACACGTGGAGGTTAAGGACCATCCTGCTAAAAGATGAAAGGGTCAACCAGGAAATTAAGGAAGAATTAAAAAGATTCATGGAAACTAATGAGAATGAAGATACAACCGTTCAAAATCTTTGGGATGCAGCAAAAGCAGTCCTGAGGGGGAAATACATCGCAATACAAGCATCCATTCAAAAACTGGAAAGAACTCAAATACAAAAGCTAACCTTACACATAAAGGAGCTAGAGAAAAAACAGCAAATGGACCCTACGCCCAGCAGAAGAAGAGATTAATTAAAATTAGAGCAGAACTCAACGAAATCGAGACCAGAAGAACTGTGGAACAGATCAACAGAACCAGAAGTTGGTTCTTTGAAAGAATTAATAAGATAGATAAACCATTAGCCAACCTTATTGAAAAGAAGATAGAGAAGACTCAATAAAATCATGATTGAGAAAGGAGCGATCACTACCAACACCGAGGAAATACAAACGATTTTAAAAACATATTATGAACAGCTCTACGCCAATAAATTAGGCAATCTAGAAGAAATGGACGCGTTCCTGGAAAGCCACAAACTACCAAAACTGGAGCAGGAAGAAACAGAAAACCTGAACAGGCCAATAACCAGGGAGGAAATTGAAGAAGTCATCAAAAACCTCCCAAGACACAAGAGTCCAGGACCAGATGGCTTCTCAGGGGAATTCTATCAAACGTTTAAAGAAGAAATCATACCTATTCTACTAAAGCAGTTTGGAAAGACAGAAAGAGATGGAGTACTTCCAAATTCATTCTATGAGACCAGCATCACCTTAATTCCAAAACCAGACAAAGACCCCACCAAAAAGGAGAATTACAGACCAATATCCCTGATGAACATGGATGCAAAAATTCTCAACAAGATTCTAGCCAATAGGATCCAACAACACATTAAGAAAATTATTCACCATGACCAAGTAGGATTTATCCCTGGGACAGAAGGCTGGTTCAACACTCGTAAAGCAATCAATGTGATTCATCATATCAGCAAGAGAAAAACCAAGAACCATATGATCCTCTCATTAGATGCAGAGAAAGCATTTGACAAAATACAGCATCCATTCCTGATCAAAACTCTTCAGAGTGTAGGGATAGAGGGAACTTTCCTCGACATCTTAAAAGCCATCTACGAGGGGATCCCTGGGTGGCGCAGCGATTTGGCGCCTGCCTTTGGCCCAGGGCGCGATCCTGGAGACCCGGGATGGAATCCCATATCAGGCTCCCGGTGCATAGAGCCTGCTTCTCCCTCTGCCTGTGTCTCTTCCTCTCTCTCTCTCTCACTGTGTGCCTATCATAAATAAATAAAATAAAATAAAATTTAAAAAAATAATAAAAATAAAAGCCATCTACGAAATGCCCACATCAAAATCATTCTCAATGGGGAAGCACTGGGAGCCTTTCCCCTAAGATCAGGAACAAGACAGGGATGTCCACTCTCACCACTGCTATTCAACATAGTATTGGAAGTCCTAGCCTCAGCAATCAGACAACAAAAAGACATTAAAGGCATTCAAATTGGCAAAGAAGAAGTCAAACTCTTCCTCTTCGCCGATGACATGATACTCTACATAGAAAACCCAAAAACCTCCACCCCAAGATTGCTAGAACTCATACAGCAATTTGGTAGCGTGGCAGGATACAAAATCAATGCCCAGAAATCAATGGCATTTCTATACACTAACAATGAGATTGAAGAAAGAGAAATTAAGGAGTCAATCCCATTTACAATTGCACCCAAAAGCATAAGATACCTAGGAATAAACCTAACCAAAGACGTAAAGGATCTATACCCTAAAAACTATAGAACACTTCTGAAAGAAACTGAGGAAGACACAAAGAGATGGAAAAATATTCCATGCTCATGGATTGGAAGAATTACTATTGTGAAAATATCAATGTAACCCAGGGCAATTTACACATTTAATGCAATCCCTATCAAAATACCATGGACTTGGGGGGAGGGGCAAGATGGCGGAAGAGCAGGGTCCCCAAATCACCTGTCCCCACCAAATTACCTAGATAACCTTCAAACCATCCTGAAAATTTACGAATTCGGCCTGAGATGTAAAGCGAGACCAGCTGGAATGCTACAGTGAGAAAAGTTCGCACTTCTATCAAGGTAGGAAGACGGGGAAAAAGAAATAAAGGAACAAAAGGCCTCCGAGGGGGAGGGGCCCCGCGAGGAGCCGGGCTGAGGCCGGGGCGAGTGTCCCCAGGACAGGAGAGCCCCGTCCCGGAGGAGCAGGAGCTGCACCAACCTTCCCCGGCGGGCGGAAAGGGGCTCGCAGGGAGTTGGAGCAGGACCCAGGAGGGCGGGGATGCCCTCGGGCTCCCTGGGACACTAACAGACACCTGCGAGCGCAGGAGAGTGCTCCGAGCTCCCTAAGGGCTGCAGCGCGCACGGCGGGGACCGACCGGAGCAGCTCGGAGGGGCTCGGGCGGCGGCTCCGCGGAGGGGGCTGCGGGGCGGGAGCGCGAATCCCACAGCGCAGGCCCCGGAGCACAGGGCGCCGGGACACAGCCCAGGATCCGGCCTCCCCCGGGACGGGCAGAGGCCGGGAGGGCCCGAGACAGCGAGGACGCTCCTGCCCCGAGCTGAGCAGATCAGCGGCCCCGCCCCGGAGCCTCCAGGCCCTGCGGACGGAGAGCCGAGAGCCCCGAGCCCCGTAGTTCCTGTGGAGGCTGAATCCAGGCTTCCAGAGTTGCCGTAGCAACTGCTGCTGTTCCTCCTGGGGCCTGGCGGGGTAAACAACCCCCGCTGAGCCCGGCAGCAGGCAGGGGCAGAGCAGCTCCCCCAAGTGCTAACACCTGAAAATCAGCACAGCAGGCCCCTCCCCCAGAAGACCAGCTGGACGGACCAGTGATACTCCCCCGTGTTCCAATACAACTTGTTTTTGGCCACTCTGCACTGAGCAAAATGACTAGAAGGAAAACCTCACTTCAAAAGAAAGAATCAGAAACAGCCCTCGCTCCCACAGAGTTACAAAATCTGGATTACACTTCAATGTCAGAAAGCCAATTCAGAAGCACTATTCTACAGCTACTGGTGGCTCTAGAAAAAAGCATTAAGGCCTCACGAGACTTCATGACTGCAGAATTTAGATCCAATCAGGCAGAAATTAAAAATCAACTGAATGAGATGCAATCCAAACTAGAAGTCCTAACGACGAGGGTTAACGAGGTGGAAGAACGAGTGAGTGACATAGAAGACAAGTTAATGGCAAAGAGGGAAACTGAGGAAAAAAGAGATAAACAATTAAAGAACCACGAAGACAGATTAAGGCAAATAAATGACACTCTAAGGAAGAAACACCTACGTTTAATTGGGGTTCCCGAGGGCGCCGAAAGGGACAGAGGGCCAGAATATGTATTTGAACAAATCATAGCTGAAAACTTTCCCAATCTGGGAAGGGAAACAGGCATTCAGATCCAGGAAATAGAGAGATCCCCCCCTAAAATCAATAAAAACCGTTCAACACCTCGACATCTAATAGTGAAGCTTGCAAATTCCAAAGATAAAGAGAAGATCCTTAAAGCAGCAAGAGACAAGAAGTCCCTGACTTTCATGGGGAGGAATATTAGGGTAACAGCAGACCTCTCCACAGAGACGTGGCAGGCCAGAAAGGGCTGGCAGGATATATTCAGGGTCCTAAATGAGAAGAACATGCAACCAAGAATACTTTATCCAGCAAGGCTCTCATTCAAAATGGAAGGAGAGATAAAGAGCTTCCAAGACAGGCAGGAACTGAAAGAATATGTGACCTCCAAACCAGCTCTGCAAGAAATTTTAAGGGGGACTCTTAAAACTCCCCTTTAAGAAGAAGGTCAGTGGAACAATCCACAAAAACAAGGACTAAATAGATATCATGATGACACTAAACTCATATCTGTCAATAGTAACTCTGAACGTGAATGGGCTTAATGACCCCATCAAAAGGCGCAGAGTACCATGGACTTTCTTCAGAGACTTAGAACAAATTATTTTAAGATTCGTGTGGAATCAGAAAAGACCCCAAACAGCCAGGGGAATTTTAAAAAAAGAAAACCATATCTGGGGGCATCACAATGCCAGATTTCAGGTTGTACTACAAAGCTGTGTTCATCAAGACAGTGTGGTACTGGCACAAAAACAGACATATAGATCAATGGAACAGAACAGAGAACCCAGAAGTGGACCCTGAACTTTATGCTCAACTAATATACGATAAAGGAGGAAAGACGATCCACTAGAAGAAAGACAGTCTCTTCAATAAATGGTGCTGGGAAAATTGGACATCCACATGCAGAAGAATGAAACTGGACCACTCTCTTGCACCATACACAAAGATAAACTCAAAATAGATGAAAGATCTAAATGTGAGACAAGATTCCATCAAAATCCCAGAGAAGAACTCAGGCAACACCCTTTTTGAACTTGGCCACAGTAACCGGAGAAGGACAAACAGTGTATGTTCTCATTCATTTGGGGAATAGGAATAATAGCGAAAGGGAAGGGAGAAGAAATGTGTGAGAAATATCAGAAAGGGAGACAGAACATAAAGACTTCTAACTCTGGGAAATGAACTAGGGGTGGTGGAGGGGGAGGAGGGCGGGGGGTGGGGGTGAATGGGTGACGGGCACTGAGGGGGACACTTGATGGGATGAGCACTGGGTGTTATTCTGTATGTTGGTAAATTGAACACCAATAAAAATTAATTTATAAAAAAAAAAAATACCATGGACTTTCTTCAGAGACTTAGAACAAATTATTTTAAGATTTGTGTGGAATCAGAAAAGACCCCGAATAGCCAGGGGAATTTTAAAAAAGAAAACCGTATCTGGGGGCATCAGAATGCCATTTTTCAGGTTGTACTACAAAGCTGTGGTCATCAAGACAGTGTGGTACTGGCACAAAAACACACACATAGATCAGTGGAACAGAATAGAGAACCCAGAAGTGGACCCTGAACTTTATGGTCAACTAATATTCGATAAAGGAGGAAAGACTATCCACTGGAAGAAAGACAGTCTCTTCAATAAATGGTGCTGGGAAAATTGGACATCCACATGCAGAAGAATGAAACTAGACCACTCTCTGTCACCATACACAAAGATAAACTCAAAATGGATGAAAGATCTAAATGTGAGACAAGATTCCATCAAAATCCTAGAGGAGAACACAGGCAACACCCTTTCTGAACTTGGCCACAGTAACTCCTTGCAAGATACATCCACAAAGGCAAAAGAAACAAAAGCAAAAATGAACTATTGGGACTTCATCAAGATAAGAAGCTTTTGCACAGCAAAGGATACAGTCAACAAAACTCAAAGACAACCTACAGAATGGGAGAAGATATTTGCAAATAACATATCAGATAAAGGGCTAGTTTCCAAAATCTATAAAGAACTTATTAAACTCAACACCAAAGAAACAAACAATCCAATCATGAAATGGGCAAAAGACATGAAGAGAAATCTCACAGAGGAAGACATAGACATGGCCAACATGCACATGAGAAAATGCTCTGCATCACTTGCCATCAGGGAAATACAAATCAAAACCACAATGAGATCCCACCTCACACCAGTGAGAATGGGGAAAATTAACAAGGCAGGAAACAACAAATGTTGGAGAGGATGCGGAGAAAGGGGAACCCTCTTACACTGTTGGTGGGAATGTGAACTGGTGCAGCCACTCTGGAAAACTGTGTGGAGGTTCCTCAAAGAGTCAAAAATAGACCTGCCCTACGACCCAGCAATTGCACTGCTGGGGATTTACCCCAAAGATTCAGATGCAATGAAACGTCGGGACACCTGCACCCCGATGTTTATAGCAACAATGTCCACAATACCAAACTGTGGAAGGAGACTCGGTGTCCATTGAAAGACGAATGGATAAAGAAGATGTGGTCTATGTATACAATGGAATATTCCTCAGCCATTAGAAATGACAAATACCCACCATTTGCTTCAACGTGGATGGAACTGGAGGGTATTATGCTGAGTGAAGTACGTCAATCGGAGAAGTACTAACAGTGTATGTTCTCATTCATTTGGGGAATATAAATAATAATGAAAGGGAATATAAAGGAAGGGAGAAGAAATGTGTGGGAAATATCAGAAAGGGAGACAGAACATAAAGACTTCTAACTCTGGGAAATGAACTAGGGGTGGTGGAGGGGGAGGAGGGCGGTGGGTGGGGGTGAATGGGTGACGGGCACTGAGGGTGACACTTGACGGGATGAGCACTGGGTGTTATTCTGTATGTTGGTAAATTGAACACCAATAAAAATTAATTTATTAAATAAATAAATAAATAAATAAAAACAAAGGATTTGAAAAACAAAACAAAACAAAAAAGAACATAAAGACTCCTAACTCTGGGAAACGAACTAGGGGTGGTGGAAAGGGAGGAGGGCGTGGGGTGGGGGTGAATGGGTGATGGGCACTGAGGGGGGCACTTGACGGGATGAGCACTGGGTGTTATTCTGTATGTTGGTAAATTGAACACCAATTAAAAATTAATTTATTAAAAAAAAAAGAAACCTCCCAAGACACAAAAGTCCAGGGCCAGATGGCTTCCCAGGGGAATTCTATTAAATGCTTAAAGAAGAAACAATACCTCTTCTACTAAAGCTGTTCAGAAAGATAGAAAGAGATGGGATAGTTCCAAACTCGTTCTCTGAGGGAAGCATCACCTTACTTTCAAAACCAAAGATTCTACCAAAAAGGAGAATTATAGACCACTATCCCTGATGAACACAGATCCAATGATCTCAGCAAGATACTAGCCAATAGGATCCATCAGTACATTAAGAATATTCACCATGACCAAGTGGGATTTATCCCCAGGATGCAAGGCTGGTTCAACACTCATAAAGCATCATTGTGATAGATCATATCAACAAGAGAAAAAAATCAAGAACCATATGATCCTCTCAACAGATGCAGAGAAAGCATTTGACAAAATACAGCATCCATTCCTGATCAAAACTCTTCAGTGTAGGGATAGAGGTAACATTCCTCAGCATCTTAAAAGCCATCTACGAAAAGCTTACAGGAAATATCATTCTCAATGGGGAAACACTGGGAGCCTTTCCCCTAAGATCAGGAACAAGACAGGGATGTCCACTCTCACCACTGCTCCACTGCTATTCAACATAGTACTAGAAGTCCTAACCTCAGCAATCAGACAACAAAAATAAATAAAAGGCATTCAAATTGGCAAAGAAGAAGTCAAACTCTCCCTCTTCGCAGATGACATGATACTGTACATTGAACTCACTCTTAAATCTAGAAACTCGTGTCCTTCAGTCTGAGAATTGTTCTTCAGTAAGTAGCTACTCAATCACTGTTTTGTTTTTTTTTTTTTCTTTCCGGAATTCCTATTAGTTACATGCAGGCTTTTGTGGAGTCATCTTCTAATTTTATCTTTTTTTCTGTCTCTTTATCCAACTTTCTTTTTAAAAATTATTTATTTATTTATTCATGAGAGACAGAGAGAGAGAGAGAGAGAGATAGGCAGAGACACAGGCAGAGGGAGAAGCAGGCTCCATGCAGGGAGCCCAACGTGGGACTTGATCCCAGGTCTCCAGTATCACACCCCAGGCTGGATGTGTTGTTAAACCGCTGAGCCACCAGGGCTGCCCTTTATCCCACTTTCTGAAAAGTCTAACTTTATATTCAGTTCTGATACTTATTTCTGCTAACAGTTGCTAAATTCCTCAGAGGTCTTTTTGCTCCTGAAGGGTCCTTGTTTTGACCACCCTGTTTACATTTCTTGGTGCAGTATTGTCTCTCACTTCTCTAAGAAAATTACAGTATTTACTTATTTGTTACCTGCACTCTCTCTGAATTCACTTTTTTCTCATTTATTTATTTTACTCGGCTTTCCTTAGATATCTGGTGACCTTTGACTATTCATTTATGCATAACACTGTGACATTAAGAAGGCAATTAGAAGCTGTGTGTGTGGCTCTGTGGCTCTTTGACTAGTAGTAAGTAGTCCTTGTATGAAAATTCAGAGAGAGAGGGAGACACATACACATTGTCCTTTAACTGAGAACTTCCCAAAGTCTGTAGCTCTTTTCCCCCAGGGAGAAATCCCCTGATTTCCTGCCTGGGGAATAGAAACCTAACTGCCAGCCTTGCTGAGAGCTTAATGGAAGGAAAAAGGACAGTTGAGGGGGAGGAGGGAGGAAGAGCCTTAACCTGTGTCAAGTACAGCCTTTTAACTACTTTCCCATTTTCAGTCTAGCTGCCGCACTCCCACTCCCAGCTCAGCCAGCCTCCCATCCAAAACAGCTCCTCCACCTTCACCTCCATAGAGTAAGCCTCCTGTGGTCTGTTGAGGGGAGAAGAGAACAGTATCTTGCTGCTTAACCTAAAAGAAGAAACCTAGAGTGTCTAAAAAGTTCTAAGATAGACCAAATAATTATCCTGTTTCACTCAGCACCTCCAATGCCTGAGCATTTCAGAGTTCTATGCAGAAATCTGACAGTTTCTAATTGGCAGCTTCCCCCACCCCACTTCTTCCTGGTAGTTGGGTTTCTTCTCTGCTCTTCTAAAAGCATTGCCCACCTCCTTTCCATTTTCCAAAATGCTTAGCCTTTTCATCAGCTAATGTCTTCTCTTCTGTCAAGACGTTTTTGTAGGTTTACATCTTTTCTGTCCTTCATTACCTCTTCAATAGGATTTCTAGAGAGAGCATACATTGAAGCATGTGCTCAATACTTTGCCTTTTTCAGTTCCTTTTCCAAATCTGCTGCGATTGCTATGGTACCTTTCTGATATCACTATTATAGGATTAGCATTTGTATTATAATTTACCTGCATACAAATTTCCACAGTATATTGTAATCTCCTTGGAGAGACCATGCTTTCTTTACTTCCCTACTTCTAACCCAGAATACAGTGCCCAGGCCAGAACATGTACTAGATAAATGTCCACAGAACAATGAATTTTATTATCAATTGTCATTGTGTGATCCATTTTATCACATGTTTCTCTAGCAATAAGAGTACTTTTCCCAGGTTTGGACAAATACAAGGTGTTGGGCAATGTGGAAAGCTTTTCTGTTGGGATGGTGGGGGAGTGCCCTTTCATCATGGATTCTTGTTTACTTCAAAACTATGAAAATCCCTTGGCCAGAAGAAGAGTCCAAATCAGAATCAAAGAAGAAAAACGATAGGTCAGAACTGGAAAAGGTGTTTTAGGCATCAGTTCAAGGAATGAAATACGAAATAGAAAGCAGGAGTAAGTCATACAAGGCATATAAGGCCATAAATTAATGAGGCCCATGAAAAATGAAAAGACATCAGAGACCCATTTTTATGGGTGCTCATGTGTGGCTTAGGCACAGACGTGAATGTTTAAAAGCACCAGGATGGACAGAACATCCGCTGTCCCAACCTACTCATTCCTAGATTCCCTAGCCTTGGGATAAGGCAAGGTTTACCCTTTTTTGCCCAGTCTGAAATTCCGTCCCTAACAAAGTCTAAGCTTCAAGTTCCAATGCATTCCTTCGGTGCCCAGCCTTTTTCCTTGGCTCAGGCCCTGGAGCAGGCCTAGAGGAGGCTGTTTGTAGAGCATGTCCTGAAAGTGCTGGTGCATGGCAATATCCATGGGCACATGGGGATGGTCAGGAAAAATAAAAGACAGGGAGAATGTGAACAAATGAACTTATAGTAATAGAGAGGTGGTAACCTTTATTACTTCAGTGATTCAGGAAGAATCCAGAATGTGGTTTCTTGAAAGGGTAACATGATAGAGATTTCATGGGAGTTGAGCAAGTCTAGGTTGCTTGTGGGATTTTCCCAACGGTGACCATTGCTTATCAGCTGAGGCCTAGGATCAGCTCCTGGTGTATTTATATCCTATACATCCTTCTTGTGGATGGAGACCCCTCAACCAATGGCCAGGGTCAGGATGGTTCTAGATAGAGAACTAGGAGTGATGGACTGATTTCATAGCCTGCTGTACATTGATTCAGCATTTGGGAGCTATGCAGTCTGTCACTGTACTCACACGAGGCACAAAACCAAAAGTACTTTCCAGTGACTCCTCTAAATACCCTATCTGGCTTATTGATAGGTGGACATGAACTCAGAGGCCTTAAAAAGTACAAAGTACAGATGTTTTTATTTCTCAGACACATGTGTAGGAAGGTGAGAAAGAAACACCTAGGGAAAGCAGGTATATAGCTCTTGACTACAAGAACTAAAGGTGAACTAGCACAAAAAACCCAGTGTTCTGTTTTGGCATGGACATTTACTCTAATGAGAACTGCGTTCTCTTCTAGGATACATAGGAACTAACAGAGAGTAACATAAACCCTGGATGAGCTAGCTCAGGTCCCACATCATTCTGTATAATGCACATTCTAGTGGGCCTGATGCAACAAGATGACCAGAAATTTCAGGTCACTGTGATTGGGTTTTAAGGAGCCTAAAACAGGAAGAAGGCTGAGGATCGTCAAATAGACTTTGCCAATGGGACATGTAAATGGCTAGTAAGCTAGTCAAACCAGTAAATGAATCCCCCAAGTACTCTACCACTTGCAGAGTCATAGAAGGATGGCTTCTGACATCAGCAAGCATTGCTAAGTTCAAGTGCCTATTCTGCTTTGCAATGGGATTCCAGGGGAGGTTCTATGGCCACCAGGTACTCCAAGGAAAGAATTTCCTAGGATTTGGCAGTTTGGGTCATCCTAATCTTAGAGTGGCCAGGAAGAAGAGCATTTACCCTATTGGGATGAGGAAATCTTCTTGATCCAGGGCTGCTCTAGACTGCTCTAGTTAGAAGCTGGTTTAACCTGTCTTCTTAGTGAAACTCAGTTCTTAAAGATCATCTCATCCTTTCCTAAGGGCTCACAAACTATCTGTTTGGTAATAGAAATCTGCCACAAATCAAATATGCTAATCTGTCATTTCTTAAAGGGCAGCATATTATAGAAACTACAGATCAGTAGTACCTCTTCTATTTTCTGCTTTCTTCCACCACTAAAAGCAGCTCTGTAATAATGTTTACCAACATTTATTAAACATATACAATATACAAAGCACTGAGCGTGCTTAAGCAGAGAGAAAAGACTCGATTTGGGGGGGTTAACAATCACTTTTTATTTTTTTTTTTTACAAATTTATTTTTTATTGGTGTTCAATTTGCCAACATATAGAATAACACCCAGTGCTCATCCTGTCAAATACCCACTTCAGTGCCCATCACCCAGTCACCCCCACCCCCACCCACCTCCTCTTCCACCACCCCTAGTTCCTTTCCCAGAGAAAGACTCGATTTTTATCCTCCAGAAGTCTCTCCTTCAATAGGGAAGTATAGAAATAACTATAATGTGAGAGAATAAAACAAGCACTCTGATAAGGATATAAATAAAGGCTTAAGGAAGCCCAGAAAAGAGAATAAAAATTCCAGCTGGAATTCCATGAAAACTATAAATGCTTTTAATAAGTGATTTTGGGACTATGTCTGCGGCTAAAGATTTTAATTAATTTAAAGTAACCTGGTTCTTGCTCTGTGTCTCTTATTGTGGACTTTAAATCCATCGATAAAGGGGCACCTGGGTGGCTCAATCAGTTAAGCATCTGCCTTTGGCTCAGGTCATGATCTCGGGGTCCTGGGATCGAGTACCACGGTGGGCTCCCAGCTCGGCAGGGAGTCTGCTTCTCCCTCTCCTCTGCCTTTCCTACTGCTTGTGCTCTCTAGCCTTCTCAAATGAATAAATAAAAAATCTTTTTAAAAAATCCACCAACATGTGTAACTTTTCAGTTTTGCAAAGCATACTCTTTCCTTGAGAAAAGAGACCATTCACTAGGTGGCAATAAAGAACAAAGCTATAAATTACCATATATATTTAGAATCTAAAAAGTTCTGCCAAAAAATATGACAATTGCTACTTTCATTATAATTTCTTTTAAGGAAACCCACCCAGTTTGGTCACTTGCCTAATAATTGCAAAGGTCTTAAGTAAATCGGTGCCTCAACTATCTTTTTGTGTACTGTTTTGGCCCTTTTCACAAAATCTAAAATAAAGGAATGGAGTGCTTGGGACATAAAATAGGAAAAAAACAGATTTAAAATTCTATTTAAAAAGACTCCAGTAAAGATTTATAATTTGATCAGATTCTTTTTTTTTATCAGATTCTTAAGTAGAAGGTCAGAAGACAGACAACTGATGGAACCATTAGTTCAGAGTTATCTCAAAAAGGAAAAAGCAGCAAGCAGATTTTTTAAAAATCAAGTTACACAAAATGAAATAAATGGTCCTAAGCAGTAATCATAGAAATGGAAGAGAAAAGGAGGCTCAAGATAGCATTTCATAGCAACTAAATTATCTTCTTGCTATAACAACACCAAAGGGGGGTTACAGTTCAACTGGTATACTACTGGTAATAAGATTAACATTTTCTGGAAAATAATGTGGCAATAGAGAGCAAAAGCATTGTAAAATTCAGACCCATTAGCTCAAGGATCCCAATCCTGAAAATTTATCATAAAGACAGAATTCAACCCAAGAATAGAACCTGTCAATGTTAACATATTATCAATAGTAATGTCTATGATAGAAGAAAAAAACTGGAAACAACAGTGCTGTGCTGAGATAAGTAGTATCACAATGAGAAATCAAGCTGCTTCTAGGTCCTTCAGGATGCAGACAGGACCAGAAGGACTCCTGGAGTCAGAGCTGCAAGACCAGAGAAATAGCCCAGCAAGGACTGCCCTAGGTAGAGCTCTGGCTTAGCCCTCTGAGGGAGGGAGCAACACTGAGGGCAAGGAGGGCAGGAGAGAAGAAGAAGCAGCTGCTGAGCTGAACATGGAAAGAATGAGGAAAGGTCTAAGAGAAACTTTGAAAAATCATGGCAAGGTGCTAATGTCGGAGACAAGACAATGACAGTATGGGTCACCTGGAGACAGTGGCATCTCATTAAAACACTGTGTTAGAATTATATACCAAAAGCCTTCCTCCTTGTGTGTTTGTGCTTGTTTGTATTTTCCAGACTATCTGCAATAAATGTTATATTTATTACGATATATACAATTACATTACATGCTGTATATATAACATATCATTTACATAATTGGAAAAATGTTATTCTTTGGAAAGAATAAAATACAACACAAGAATCTCATCCTCACTATTCTAAGTGTGACAGCTTATTAGATGTGCACAATCCTACATTTCTGCACAGACCCAGTGAATCAGAATCTGCAGGTTAACAAGTCACAGGTGGTTCCCACATGTATTTATAGTCTGAGAAGCACTGCACTGCTTCCTCCTGCTTCTCACACCCCCCAAAGTGTACGAGGCATGAGAACTTACCAGACTCTGCTGTAGCCTTCCTGGGTGCAGACATGTTGTCCCCATGCCCAAATGAGATGGGTAAAAGGCTTCTGCAGGTACTGAGCTTTGTGCCCCAAGAGTCAGACAGAAGGTCTGATTAGATCCTGGGGCCTGCACACAACTGTTGTTCACCTGGTTGAACACACAATGCAAATTTCTATTAGACAACTCGAGTTTTCACAGCTTTAACAGATTATTACTGATATTTAATCAGTCACTGTCACTCAGTGATTTAACTCTTTTAATGCCACACTTATGCTAAACTAGGTGTTGGGGATTCAACGTTGAATGGATAAGAACTTACTACAGACCCTGTCTTCAAGTAGTTCATGTTCAAGCTATCAAAAATCCTCAGATAGAATAGCATTTTTTTCTCTTCTAATCTTTGTCATAATAGGCCTATAAAATCATGTTATGTTGTTTCCACTGGTTAAAAACCTAGAATATTTTTTGTCCACAACCTCTCCATTAGCTACCTGCAAATGATACTGGATTACTATAGTTGAAATCTAAAAGTTAATGTTTTGAAACATGTTTTTTAAAACTTTGAGATATAGGATCTTAATAAAGATTATTTGAAACATGTACGTAAGGCAAATAGGTAGTATGTCATCTTAACACGATATGATCGTTAACAGGCTCTGCCAAGGATTATTCAGTTATGTAGAGAATTGTACCTTCAACTAATTGTTTAAATCCTAGACTTAGTAAAGTTACATGTTTCTGCTAATTAGGTGCCAAAATAAACAATCTTCTGTTTGTTTCATTCATGACATAAGTTGCTTTGGCACATTACTTCAAACCTCCTCAACATCGGGTCCAACTGCTTGTTCATCTGGCTGTTCTTGCTTTTTATCTTACCTCTTACCTTCCTCTCTCTTTTTAGGAAATATGTCTGTAATTACAAAAGAGTGCCTATTTCAAAATATATAGTTCCTGTACCCTTTAATCAATAGACCTTGGCACTGGAGGGTATTATGCTGAGTGAAATAAGTCAATCGGAGAAGAACAAACATTATATGGTCTCATTCATTTGGGGAATATAAAAAATAGTGAAAGGGAATAAAGGGGAAAGGAGAAAAAATAAGTGGGAAATATCAGAAAGGGAGACAGAACATGAAAGACTTCTAACTCTGGGAAACGAACTAGGGGTGGTGGAAGGGGAGGTGGGCAGGGGGTGGGGGTGACTGGGTGATGGGCACTGAGGTGGGCACTTGACGGGATGAGCACTGGGTGTTATTCTATATGTTGACAAATTGAACACCAATAAAAAATAAATTTATAAAAAAATAGACCTTGAGTAATATAACCCAAGAAAATATTTCTTTAAAGGGTACAGTCATGAACATACACACATTATATATGTGTACAGAGAAGAGCTGATGTAGCAGGCCTGAGGCTGCTACATTTAGAAAAACCTACTTACAAGGGTGGCCCTTGGCTGTCATCTGGGAAATTGCTTGGGAAAACTTTCCCTAAATGAGAAGAGTTGGCTCATTGTGCCTACACAGAACAAATGATGTGGTGTACGCTGAACACCTGATTTCTTTATGGGTATGTGGAATTTTAGTGACCACCATCAGTTACACAAATACTGTGTGCTTCCATGACTGACTCCCATGAAAGACCCTCAATTCCTAGCCTCAGGTGAGCTTCCTTGGTAGACAACAAGACAACTTGTTGCTGGGGGAATTAAGTACATTCTGTATGACCTCACTGAGAGAAGACTCTGAAAAGGTTGCACCTGGTTTCTACCTACAAAGGACTGAATTTTTGTGTCCCTTCAAAATTTATACATTTAAACTTGAATTCCAATGTGATGGTATTTGAAGGTGGGGTCTTTAGGAAATAATTAGGTCATGAGAGTGGAACTCTTGTTAATGGGATTGGTGCCCTTATAAGAAGACCAGAGAGCCAAGTACAGCTCTCTTTCCAACATGTGAGGATACAACAAAAAGATGGCAGTCTGCAACCTGGAAGAGTCCTCACCAAAACATGACCATGCTGATACCCTAATCTTGGACTTGTAGCACCCAAAACTATGAGAAATAAATGTTTGCTGTTTAAGCTACTCAGTTTCTGGTATTTTGTTGTAGCAGCCTCAAGTCACCAAGAGGAAAATTGGTACTGAGAAGTAGGGGTGCTGCTACATTGGTAATGCATGGAGGCTGAAAGAGTCTGAGGTACACGCCAGGAAAGGCCTAGACTGCCATGAAAGGATACTTAAAGGCAATTCTGGTAAGAGCTCAGGAACATAAGGAGAGTGCTATAGACAAAGCTTCCACTTTCTTAGGGAACACCTAAGTCTCCATGAATAGAATTTTGGTAGAAATGTGGATGGTAAAGGTGATTTTGATGAAGTCTCAGACTAAAATGAGGAATAGGTCACTGCACAATGTTAAAGAATCAGTGGGAAAAGGTAGATAACATACATGAGCAGGTGGAAAATTTTATGAGGGGGACAGAATCTACTTTAAAAAATCAAACGGAAATACTAGAAATAAAAACAGTATCAGAGATAAAGGATTTCTTAAATTGAGCTATTCGGAAGACTGAACACAGCTGAAGAAAAAAAACTAAGCTTCAAGATAGGTAAATATAAATTATCCAAAATGAAACAAGCAGATGAGTGAAAATCAGATCATTCAAAAGTCATAGAACATTATCAAATGGCCTAATTTCTGTATTTAAGCCACCAAAAGAGAATAATTGAGAAATTTCCATAATTAATATGATACAAAATCACAATTCAAATAAATGCTCAGAACCCCAAGTAGCGGGAAGGGATATGGACTACACATATCACAGTCATAGTGCTGAAAAACAAAGATATTAAGAAAAAAATCTTAGAGGTATCTAGATAAAAAGGAAAATTGCAAGATACTTCTTAGCAAAAATGATTCAAGCCAGAAGACAATAGAATGACTTCTTTAAAATGCTGATGGATAACTGTCATCCCAGAATTTCATTTCTGCCACAAGCATCTTTCAATTTTTAGGTCAAAATAAAGAAAAAAAAAGAAAGAAAATACAGAAAATTAAAGAAAAAAATACAGAAATATAAAGATAAATATGCAAAAAGAAAAAACAAACAGAATTCTGTGTCATCATCTTAGCACTAAAAGAAATGTTAAAGGAATCTCTTCAAGAAGAAAAGGTGTAAAAAAAATAAAAATAAAAAATAAAAATAAAAAAAAAGAAGAGGGATCCCTGGGTGGCGCAGCGGTTTAGCGCCTGACTTTAGCCCAGGGCGCGATCCTGGAGACCCGGGATCGAATCCCACGTCCGGCTCCCGGTGCATGGAGCCTGCTTCTCCCTCTGCCTATGTCTCTGCCTCTCTCTCTCTCTGTGACTATCATAAATAAATAAAAAAAAATTTAAAAAAAAAAAAAAGAAGAAGAAGAAAAGGTGTGAGGGATGCCTGGGTTGAGTGTCTGCCTTTGTCTCAGGGCATGATCCTGGGGTCCTGGGATTGAGTCCCACATTGGGCTCCCTGCAAGTAGCCTCCCTCTGCCTGTATCTCTGCCTCTGTGTGTGTGTATGTGTCTTTCATAAATAAAATATTTTAAAAAAGGAGTGTGACACACATGTAAATTTGAAGCTAAATACACATTAAACGTGTGAAAAATACTAGAAATGGTAAAAATTAAAAAGAATGTGTGTCTGAATAATAGTGAAGGGGAATATAAGGGAAGGGAGAAGAAATGTGTGGGAGATATCAGAAAGGGACACAGAACATAAAGACTTCTAACTCTGGGAAATGAACTAGGGGTGGTGGAAGGGGAGGAGGGCGGGGGGTGGGGGTGAATGGGTGACGGGCATGGAGGGGGACACTTGACGGGATGAGCACTGGGTGTTATTCTGTATGTTGGTAAATTGAACACCAATAAAAATTAATTTATATAAAAAAAAGATGATGGAAAAAAAAAAAGAATGTGTGTCTTTAAAAGATCATAGGAAATCATCACTCCCATCCTCAGAAGAAAAAGGCTGAAGAATGTAAAAACCAATGATTTTTCTTAGATCCACCAGAGAATTGAGGTGGCAAAGCAAATTATCACCCCAAATCTGGAGAGAGAGGCAAATACAGGGAAGCAAAGCTGAGATCAGCTTACTTACAACACAAGGTACCAGAGCCAGTAAGGGGTAGGAAGAATTAAACAGTAAGTTTTACAAAGTGTTAGAGACTGAGTGTGGACTACTTAGGAAGTGAAAAACCCCTGAGGTGAAGGTGGTCAAAAGATAGTGACTTGCAATTATAAAATACATAAGCCCTGGAGATATAATGTACAGCAGGTAACCAGAGTCAATAATTCTATACTGCATATTTGAAAGTTGCTCAGAGAGTAGGTCTGAAAAGTTCTTACCACAAGAAAAAAAATAGAACTGTGTGGTGATGGATATCATTTAATCTTACTAAATGGTGATTTCTCAACATATACAAATATTGAATCATTATGTTGTTCATCTGAAATTAATATAATGTTATAGGCCAATTATATAAATTCTTTAAAGATGGGCAAAATATAGACATTCGCCCAAAACAGGTAAAGAAATTGCCAGTAAACATGTGAAAAGTTGCAACATGAAAAAGTAACAGGAAAATGCAAAATAGAGAGGAGAGGCAAGATGGTGGAGGAGTAGGGTCCCCAAGTCACCTGTCCCCACCAAATTACCTAGATAACCTTCAAATTGTCCTGAAAATCTACGAATTCAGCCTGAGATTTAAAGAGAGAACAGCTGGAATGCTACAGTGAGAAGAGTTCAGCATCTATCAAGGTAGGAAGATGGAAAAATAAAAATAAAAAAGGCATGGCGGGGGGAGGGGCCCCGCGAGGAGCCAGGCAAAGGCCACGGGGCGAGAGCCCCCAGGACAGGAGAGCCCGGTCCCGGAGGAGCAGGAGCTGCACCAACCTTCCCGGGCGGAAAGGGGCCCGCAGGGAGTTAGAGCAGGACCCAGGAGGGCGGGGATGCCCTCGGGCTCCCTGGGACACTAACAGACACCTGCGCGCGCAGGAGAGTGCTCCGAGCTCCCTAAGGGCTGCAGCGCGCACGGCGGGACCGACCGGAGCAGCTCGGAGGGGCTCGGGCGGCGGCTCCGCGGAGGGGGCTGCGGGGCGGGAGCGCGAATCCAACAGCGCAGGCCCCGGAGCACAGGGCACCGGGACACAGCCCAGGATCCAGCCTCTCCCGGGACTGGCAGAGGCCGGGAGGGCCCAGGACAGCGAGGACGCTCCTGCCCGGAGCTGAGCAGATCAGCGGCCCCGCCCCGGAGCCTCCAGGCCCTGCGGATGGAGAACCGAGAGCCCCGAGCCCCGTAGTTCCTGCGGAGGCTGAATCCAGGGCTGCAGAGCTGGCCAGGCCACTGCGGTTGTTCCTCCTGGGGCCTCACGGGGTAAACAACCCCCAATGAGCCCTGCACCAGGCAGGGGGCAGAGCAGCTCCCCCAAGTGCTGACACCTGAAAATCAGCACAACAGGCCCCTCCCCAGAAGACCAGCTAGAAGGACAAGTTCCAGGGGAAGTCAAAGGACTTAAAGTCTAGAGAATCAGAAGATACTCCCCCGTGTTTTTTGTTTTTGTTTTCTTCTTTTTGATTTCTGATTGCTTCCCCCACCCCCTTTTTTTTTCACCTTTTTGTTTTTCTTTTTCTTCTCTTTTTTCCTTTTTTCTTCCTTTTTTCCTTTTTCTTTTTCTCTTTTCTTTCCTTCTCTCTCCTCTCTTTTTCTCCTTTTCCCAATACAACTTGTTTTTGGCCACGCTGCACTGAGCAAAATGACTAGAAGGAAAACCTCACCTCAAAAGAAAGAAACAGTCCTCTCTCCCACAGAGTTACAAAATCTGGATTACAATTCAATGTCAGAAAGCCAATTCAGAAGCACTATTATACAGCTACTGGTGGCACTAGAAAAAAGCATAAAGGACTCAAGAGACTTCATGACTGCAGAATTTAGATCCAATCAGGCAGAAATTAAAAATCAGTTGAATGAGATGCAATCCAAACTAGAAGTCCTAACGACGAGGGTTAACGAGGTGGAAGAACGAGTGAGTGACATAGAAGACAAGTTGATGGCAAAGAGGGAAACTGAGGAAAAAAGAGACAGACAATTAAAAGACCATGAAGACAGATTAAGGGAAATAAACGACAGCCTGAGGAAGAAAAACCTACGTTTAACTGGGGTTCCCGAGGGCGCTGAAAGGGACAGAGGACCAGAATATGTATTTGAACAAATCCTAGCTGAAAAATTTCCTAATCTGGGAAGGGAAACAGGCATTCAGATCCAGGAAATAGAGAGATCCTCCCCTAAAATCAATAAAAACCATTCAACAGCTCGACATTTAATAGTGAAGCTTGCAAATTCCAAAGATAAAGAGAAGATCCTTAAAGGCAGGACCCATCTATTTGCTGTCTATAAGAGACTCACTTTAGACAGAAGGACACCTACAACCTGAAAATAAAAGGTTGGAGAACCATTTACCATTCAAATGGTCCTCAGAAGAAAGCAGGGGTAGCCATCCTTATATCAGATAAACTAAACTTTACCCAGAAGACTGTAGTGAGAGACGAAGAGGGACACTATATCATACTTAAAGGATCTATCCAGCAAGAGGACTTAACAATCCTCAATATATATGCCCCGAATGTGGGAGCTGCCAAATATTTAAACCAATTAATAACCAAAGTGAAGAAATACTTAGATAATAATTCACTTATACTTGGTGACTTCAATCTAGCTCTTTCTACCCTCGAAGGGTCTTCTAAGCACAACATCTCCAAAGAAACAAGAGCTTTAAATGATACACCGGACCAAATGGATTTCACAGGTATCTACAGAACTTTACATCCAAACTCAACTGAATACACATTCTTCTCAAGTGCACATGGAACTTTCTCCAGAATAGACCACATACTGGGTCACAAATCGGGTCTGAACCGATACCAAAAGATTGGGATCGTCCCCTGCATATTCTCAGACCATAATGCCTTGAAATAAGAACTAAATCACAACAAGAAGTTTGGAAGGACCTCAAACACGTGGAGGTTAAGGACCATCCTGCTAAAAGATGAAAGGGTCAACCAGGAAATTAAGGAAGAATTAAAAAGATTCATGGAAACTAATGAGAATGAAGATACAACCGTTCAAAATCTTTGGGATGCAGCAAAAGCAGTCCTGAGGGGGAAATACATCACAATACAAGAATCCATTCAAAAACTGGAAAGAACTCAAATACAAAAGCTAACCTTACACATAAAGGAGCTAGAGAAAAAACAGCAAATGGACCCTACGCCCAGCAGAAGAAGAGATTAATTAAAATTAGAGCAAAACTCAACGAAATCGAGACCAGAAGAACTGTGGAACAGATCAACAACCAGAAGTTGGTTCTTTGAAAGAATTAATAAGATAGATAAACCATTAGCCAGCCTTATTAAAAAGAAGAGAGAGAAGACCCAAATTAATAAAATCAGGAATGAGAAAGGAGAGATCACTACCAACACCAAGGAAATACAAACGATTTTAAAAACATATTATGAACAGCTCTACGCCAATAAATTAGGCAATCTAGAAGAAATGGACGCGTTCCTGGAAAGCCACAAACTACCAAAACTGGAGCAGGAAGAAATAGAAAACCTGAACAGGCCAATAACCAGGGAGGAAATTGAAGAAGTCATCAAAAACCTCCCAAGACACAAGAGTCCAGGGCCAGATGGCTTCCCAGGGGAATTCTATCAAACGTTTAAAGAAGAAATCATACCTATTCTACTAAAGCTGTTTGGAAAGATAGAAAGAGATGGAGTACTTCCAAATTCATTCTATGAGGCCAGCATAACCTTAACTCCAAAACCAGACAAAGACCCCACCAAAAAGGAGAATTACAGACCAATATCCCTGATGAACATGGATGCAAAAATTCTCAACAAGATACTAGCCAATAGGATCCAACAACACATTAAGAAAATCATTCACCATGACCAAGTAGGATTTATCCCGGGACAGAAGGCTGATTCAACACCCATAAAACAATCAATGTGATTCATCATATCAGCAAGAGAAAAACCAAGAACCATATGATCCTCTCATTAGATGCAGAGAAAGCATTTGACAAAATACAGCATCCATTCCTGATCAAAACTCTTCAGAGTGTAGGGATAGAGGGAACTTTCCTCGACATCGTAAAAGCCATCTACGAAAAGCCCACAGCAAATATCATTCTCAATGGGGAAGCACTGGGAGCCTTTCCCCTAAGATCAGGAACAAGACAGGGATGTCCACTCTCACCACTGCTATTCAACAAAGTATTGGAAGTCCTAGCCTCAGCAATCAGATAACAAAAAGACATTAAAGGCATTCAAATTGGCAAAGAAGAAGTCAAACTCTCCCTCTTCGCCGATGACATGATACTCTACATAGAAAACCCAAAAACCTCCACCCCAAGATTGCTAGAACTCATACAGCAATTTGGTAGCGTGGCAGGATACAAAATCAATGGCCAGAAATCAATGGCATTCCTATACACTAACAATGAGACTGAAGAAAGAGAAATTAAGGAGTCAATCCCATTTACAATTGCACCCAAAAGCATAAGATACCTAGGAATAAACCTAACCAAAGAGGTAAAGGATCTATACTCTAAAAACTATAGAACACTTCTGAAAGAAACTGAGGAAGACACAAAGAGATGGAAAAATATTCCATGCTCATGGATTGGCAGAATTAATATTGTGAAAATGTCAATGTTACCCAGGGCAATTTACACGTTTAATGCAATCCCTATCAAAATACCATGGACTTTCTTCAGAGAGTTAGAACAAATTATTTTAAGATTTGTGTGGAATCAGAAAAGACCCCGAATATCCAGGGGAGTTTTAAAAAAGAAAACCATAGCTGGGGGCATCACAATGCCATTTTTCAGGTTGTACTACAAAGCTGTGGTTATCAAGACAGTGTGGTACTGGCACAAAAACAGACACATAGATCAATGGAACAGAATAGAGAATCCAGAAGTGGACCCTCAACCTTATGGTCAACTAATATTCGATAAAGGAGGAAAGACTATCCATTGGAGAAAGACAGTCTCTTCAATAAATGGTGCTGGGAAAATTAGACATCCACATGCAGAAGAGTGGAACTAGACCACTCCCTTTCACCATACACAAAGATAAACTCAAAATGGATGAAAGATCTAAATGTGAGACAAGATTCCATCAAAATCCTAGAGGAGAACACAGGCAACACCCTTTCTGAACTTGGCCACAGTAACTTCTTGCAAGATACATCCATGAAGGCAAAAGAAACAAAAGCAAAAATGAACTACTGGGACTTCATCAAGATAAGAAGCTTTTGTACAGCAAAGAATACAGTCAACAAAACTCAAAGACAACCTACAGAATGGGAGAAGATATTTGCAAATAACATATCAGATAAAGGGCTAGTTTCCAAAATCTATAAAGAACTTATTAATCTCAACAGCAAAGAAACAAACAATCCAATCATGAAATGGGCAAAAGACATGAAGAGAAATGTCACAGAGGAAGACATAGACATGGCAACATGCACATGAGAAAATGCTCGGCATCACTTGCCATCAGGGAAATACAAATCAAAACCACAATGAGATACCACCTCACACCAGTGAGAATGGGGAAAATTAACGAGGCAGGAAACCACAAATGTTGGAGAGGCTGCAGAGAAAAGGGAACCCTCTTACACTGTTGGTGGGAATGTGAACTGGTGCAGCCACTCTGGAAAACTGTGTGGAGGTTCCTCAAAGAGTCAAAAATAGAACTGCCCTATGACCCAGCAATTGCACTGTTGGGGATTTACCCCAAAGATTCAGATGCAATGAAACGTTGGGACACCTGCACCCCGATGTTTCTAGCAGCAATGTCCACAATAGCCAAACTGTAGAAGGAGCCTCAATGTCCTTCGAAAGATGAATGGATAAAGAAGATGTGGTTTATGTATACAATGGAATATTACTCAGCCATTAGAAACGACAAATACCCACCATTTCCTTCAACGTGGACGGATTGGAGGGTATTATGCTGAGTGAAGTAAGTCAGTCGAAGAAGGACAAACAGTGTATGTTCTCATTCATTTGGCGATTATAAATAATAGTTTATAAAGGGAATATAAGGGAAGGGAGAAGAAATGTGTGGGAAATATCAGAAAGGGACACAGAACTTAAAGATTCCTAACTCTGGGAAATGAACTAGGGGTGGTGGAAGGGGAGGTGGGTGGGGGGTGGGGGTGAATGGGTGACGGGCACTGAGGGGGACACTTGACGGGATGAGCACTGGGTATTATTCTGTATGTTGGTAAATTGAACACCAATAAAACATTAATTTATTAAGAGAAAAAGAAAAGAAAATGCAAAATAAAACTGCAATAAGATACCACTACTTCCCACACTAGAAAGCCCAAAACTAAAAAGGCTAAAAATTGGAAGTGTTGACAATGATTTGGAAAAGTTATGTATTCTCATGTATAGTTGGAGAATGTAAAATGATACAAATGCTTTTAAATCAAGTGTGGCAGTTTCTTTTTATTTTAAGCATATACTTAACACAGAAGTAGCACATTCACTCTTAGATATTTACAAAGGAAAATTTATTAAGTGAAAGGAAAACCTAGATACCCACAGAGACTTCCTCATCAATGTTCACAGCAGAGCTTTTCATAATAATTACAACCTTAAAACAGTCCAGATGCCCCTCATTGGATGAATGTATAATCATATAATGGAACGAAATATAGTTCCAAAATAAAAAAGGAGTAGGGGAAAGAATTCAATATCTAAGGGTCCCTACTTACAGGGGCCCCAATACTTGTATGGATTTTAGCTCCAGGAACTCCACTAGGTTCTCATGATGAAAAATATTTTTAAAAATATATATAACCTGTGCTTTAGATGAGAGAGAGGAGAACAGAGTAACCATTTTGCATTGTTCCTAAACTCTCCAGGATAATGGCCTGCACTCCTAGGAAAAGTACTTGATTAGAGCCTTATCTGACCTCGAGGAAGAGCAATGGGCAACTCTAGGCTCCTCTAACCACCTGTCTTATGTAAAAAGGAAAAAAAAGAGAGACTAAAAACATTTCAGAAAGTTGCAACCCAAGGACTTCACACCCACAAAGAAATGAGATCTAATCATAAGATTAAACAATGCTTTTCCTCCTCAAAACCCTACCATCTCAATTAGGCTTCAGTATGAAGGCAGGGGATTATAACTGAAAAAGTTGCAAGTCACAAACTCTAAGGAGGAATTCTTAGGAAGACCTAAAGACAAAAAAGGTAGGGAAAGATTAAAAAAAAGATATTAGAAGAAACTGCAATCCCTGGCACTTACAGCTTTGGAAACATTACACAGAGTCCAGCTCCTAGCCAGAATGACAAAAACCTCATTCTAAGTACCTACCTCAGTTCCTACTATGCTAATACTATGTCTTGCTTTCAACAACACTTACAAAACTTTCTAAACACGCAAAAGAAAAATCCCACTATCTGAGGAGACAAAGCAAATATCAGAACTACATTCATACATGACACATATATTGATTGAAATTATCAGGTAGGGATTTAATATAACAAGAGCTCTGACCAAAAAAAAGTAAATAATGTACAAGAACAGGTGAGTAATGTACACAAAGAGATGGAAATTCTAAAAAGAATAAAAAGGAAATGCTCAAAGCTGAAATCATTACAACATAAATGAAGAATGCTTTTGATGAACTCAGCACAGACTGGACATGGCTGTGAAATGAGCCAAGTGAGCTTGAAGATATGTCAACATAAACTTCCCAAACTGAAAAGAAAGAGAAAAAAGAAAGGGTGGGTAGGCAACAGAACAAAATATATATAACAACTACTGGACAATTCAAAAAGTATAATGTATGTATGATGGGAATGCCACAAGGAGAATAAAGGAAGGAAAAAAAGCAGGAAGGGAGGGAGAAAGGGAAGGAGGTAAGAAGGAAGGCACAGAAATACTTGAAGCAAAATTAATCAAGAATTCCCCAAAATTAGTAACAGATATCAGACCAAAGACCCAAGAGGCTCAGAGAACACCAAGGAGGATAAATACCCAAAGCATATCATATTCAAACTGCAGAAAACCAAAGACAAAGAGAAAAATCTTGAAAGAAGTGAGAAGAGGGTAAAAATACCTATAGGGGAACAAGAGTAAGAATTACATCAGATTTCTCATCAGAAACCACACAATTAAGACTATAGAGTGGAGTACTTTAAATGTTGAAAGGAAAAAATCCAAATTTAGAATTCTGTATCCAGTGAAATTATCCTTCCAATGTGAAGGAGAAACAGACTTTCTCAAACAAACAAAAACTGGGGGACTTTGCCACTAGCAGATCGTCTTTGCAGGAAATTGTAAAGTTCTTCAAAGAAAAGGAAAAGGAAAGGTCAAAAACCAAGAGGTACAGTAACAAAGGACATCACAGAAGGAATAAATGAAGGTGAAATAGAATTTTTTCTTTTTCTTATTCCTAATTGATCTAATAACTTTCAAAGTAATAAAACCAGCAATGTACTGGGTGATTATAACATATGGATAAATGAAATGACAACAATGTTATAAGGGATAAGAGGGAAAAACTGAGGCTAGTATGTAATAAGATTATTGGAATGCCCATGAAACAGCATAATCTTATTTGAATGTGGACTTATATTTATTATAAATGTTTACTACAAACTAGGATAACAACTAAAAAATTATTTTTTAATTAAGAGAAGAAAAAATGATTTACCATAAATTACTGACCATGAAATGATCAATTAAAATCAGAGAAGGCAAAAAAAAAGTGGGAGAAGATAAAGAAACGAAGAACAAGTATAACAAATAGAAAACAATTATAAATATGATAGACATTAACTCCACTACATTGTTATCACTTTACATGTGAATAGTCTAGTAAATACATTCACATGTCAGAGTAGATTTTTAAAAGACCCAAATACAAGTTGTCTAGAAGAATCCCACTTTAGGGGTGCTAGGGTGGCTCAGCCACTTAGGCATCCGACCCTTGATTTTGGCTCACGTCATGATTTCAGGGTCATGAGATCAAGCTCTGCATCAGGTTGTGCTGGGTATAGAGCCTGCTGGAGATTCTCTCCCTCTCTCTCTCTCTCTCTCTCCCCCCTTCTGCCCCTCCCCTTCACCCTCAAAAAAATAAAAAGAGCCCCACTTTAAATATGAAGGCAAAGATAAATTTTTTAGAAAGGAAAAGAAATAGATGTAGGATGTTAACACTACTCAAAAGAAAGCTAGAGAGTATCTATAGCAATCTCATGCAAAGACTCCAGAACAAGGAAAATTGTCAAGGACAAGGAGTGGTACTACATAGTGATAAGTCATCCATTCTCCAAGAGGATATAACAATCCTTAACTTGTATGTGGCCTAACAAAAGTATCAAAATATGTGAGGCAAAAAGTAATAAAACCACAAAGAGAAATGAACAAATCCACTATTTTAGTTATAGACTTCATCACCCTTCTATGAGTAGTTGAAAGATCAGTAAGCAGAAAATCAATAAGGACACAGTTGAACCAATAAACACCAGCAATCAACTATATCTAACTGACATTTATTTATTACATACTTCTTTCACAACAGCAGAATACAAACTCTTCTCAAGCTTACATGGAACATTCACAAAGATAGGTCATATCTCAAGGCATAAAACATACTAAAATTTAATAGTACAAAATATGCTCTAAGCCCATTGTGAAATTAAACTAGAAATAAATAATAGAAGGACAGCTGGGGATTAAACAATATGTGATTAGATAACACAGAAGTCAAAGAATTCTCAAGAGAAATTTAAAAATATTTTGAACTAAATAAAAATGGAAATACAACTTATCGAAATTTGTGAGACACAGCAAAAGCAGTGCTTAGAAATAAATGTAAAGGACTAAATACGTATATTAGAAAAAGAAAGATAAAATCAACCACTAAGCTTCTACCTCAGAAAATAAGAGAAAGGGGAAGAATGTAAACCCAAAATACACAAGAAAAGACAATAAAAATCAGAGCAGAAATAGATGAAATTGATGCCACCAAATCAATAGAGAAAATCAATTAAGTAAAAAACTTGTTTTGCAAAGATTAATATAATCAATAAACCAGGATAACAAAATAAGTGAGATGATAGCAATTACTAATATCAGAAATAAAAAGGGGTCATTACTACTGCTTCTATGAACATTAGAAGGATAATAGAGGAAATTTGATAAAGAGATCAATTCTTTATAAAATATAAACTATCAGTATTCACAAAAGAAAAAGTGGATCATCTGAATTGGCCTATGTCTATTAAAATAAATTAAATAGCTCTTCCCCCAAGCGGCCTGAGATGACCTCCAGAGATGGTTCGCTACTCACTGGACCCAGAATACCCTACAAAATCATGCAAGTCGAGAGGTTCAAATCTTCGTGTTCACTTTAAGAACATACATGAAACTGCCCAGGCCATCAAGGGTATCCATATCTGAAAAGCCACCAAGTATCTGAAAGATGTCACTTTGCAGAAGCAGTGTGTGCCATTCCCTCGCTACAATGGTTGGAGTTGGCCAAATAGTGGGGCTGGACACAGGGTTGGTGGCCCAAGAAGAGTGCTGAATTTTTACTGCACATGCTTAAAAATGTGGAGAGTAATACTGAACTTAAGGGTTTAGATGTAGATTCTCTGGTCATTGAGCACATCCAGGTGAACAAAGCCCCCGAGATGCGACACAGAACCTACAGGGCCCATGGCCAGATTAACCCATACATGAGCTCTCCCTGCCACATCAAGATGATTCTTACTGATAAAGAGAAGATTGTTCCTAAACCAGAAGAGGAGGTTGCACAGAAGAAAAAGATATCCCAGAAGAAACTGAAGAAATAAAAACTTATAGCCCGGGAGTAAATTCTGCATAGAATAAATGCAAATTTAAAAAATAAATTAATTAAATCAATAAAAACCATACCAATTCTCTCCAATCTCTTCCACAAAACAGAATAGTAGAGAACTCATTCTATAAAGCTAACATTGCCCTAACATCAAAACCAGATAAAGACACTAAAAGAAAAGAAAGAAAAAACCCTATAAGCCAAAATCACTCATGAACACAGATACAAAAATCCTCAACAAAAATATTAGTAATTGAATCCAGTAATATATACATATAATTATACACCCTGGCCAGCAAAAATTATTCCAGGTATGCAAGGCTGGTTCAACATTTGAAGACCAATTGATGTAATGCAACAAAACAAGCTAAAGAAGAAAAATTATACTAACATATCAATATACACAGAAAAAAAATATTTAACAAAATCCAAATACATTCACAATAAAAACTCTCAGAAAACTAGGATTGGAGGAGGGGAACTTCCTTAACTTGATAAATAACATCTACAAAAAGTTCTACAGGTAATTTAATGATGATAAACTGGATGCTTTCTTCTAAGATGGGGAACAAGGCAAGGTTGTCCTCTCCCACCACTCCTATTCAAGATCAAATTATAGAAGTCCTACCTAACGCATATGACAAGAAAAGGAAATAAAAGACATACGGATTGGAAAGGAAAAAATAAAACTGTCTTTCGTCTCAGATCACATGATAGTATATGAAGAAAACCCCCAAGAATCAACAACAAAAGAACTCCTGGAACAAATAAGCAATTACAGCAAGACTGAAGGGTACAAAGTTAACACACAAATAACAATTCCTTTCCTATATATCAGCAATGAAGAAATGGAATAAGAAATAAAAAAATAAATCATTACAATAGCTTCACCTAAAATGAAATACATAGGTATAAATCTAATAAAATATGTACTGGATATATATGAGGAACTCTACAAAATTGATGAAAGAAAGGAAACATCAACAGTGTAAGTGGGTTCCCTTTTCTCCACCTCCTCTCCAACATTTGTTGTTTCCTGCCCTGTTAATTTTTCCCATTCCACTGGTGTGAGGTGGGATCTCATTGTGGTTTTGATTTGTATTTCCCTGATGGCAAGTGATGCGGAGCATTTTCTCATGTGCGTGTTGGCCATGTCTAGGTCTTCCTCTGCGAGATTTCTCTTCATGTCTTTTGCCCATTTCATGAATGGATTGTTTGTTTCTTTGGTGTTGAGTTTAATAAGTTCTTTATAGATTTTGGAAACTAGCCCTTTATCTGATATGTTATTTGCAAATATCTTCTCCCATTCTGTAGGTTGTCTTTGAGTTTTGTTGACTGTATCCTTTGCTGTGCAAAAGCTTCTTATCTTGATGAAGTCCCAATAGTTCATTTTTGCTTTTGTTTCTTTTGCCTTCGTGGATGTATCTTGCAAGAAGTTACTGTGGCCAAGTTCAAAAAGGGTGTTGCCTGTGTTCTCCTCTAGGATTTTGATGGAATCTTGTCTCACATTTAGATATTTCATTCATTTCGAGTTTATCTTTGTGTATGGTGCAAGAGAGTGGTCTAGTTTCATTCTTCTGCATGTGGATGTCCAATTTTCCCAGCACCATCTATTGAAGAGACTGTCTTTTTTCCCAGTGGATAGTCTTTCCTCCTTTGCCGAATATTAGTTGATCATAAAGTTGAGGGTCCACTTCTGGATTCTCTATTCTGCTCCATTGATCTATGTGTCTTTTTGTGCCAGTACCATACTGTATTGATGATCAGTTTTGTAGTACAACCTGAAACCTGGCACTGTGATGCCTCCAGCTATGGTTTTATTTTTTAACATTCCCCTGGCTATTTGGCTATTTTAACATTCCCCTGGCTATCCACACAAATCTTGAGATGATTTGTTCCAACTCTGAAGAAATCCATGGTATTTTGATAGGGATTGCATTAAACGTGTAAATTGCCCTGGGTAACATTGACATTTTCACAATATTAATTCTGCCAATCCATGAGCATGGAATATTTTTCCATTTCTTTGTGTCTTCCTCAATTTCTTTCAGAAGTGTTGTAGTTTTTAGGGTATAGATCCTTTACGTCTTTGGTTAGGTTTATTCCTAGGTATCTTATGCTTTTGGGTGCAATTGTAAATGGGACTGACTCCTTAATTTCTCTTTCTTCAGTCTCATTGTTAGTGTATAGAAATGCCACTGACTTCTGGGCATCGATTTTGTATCCTGCCACGCTGCCAAATTGCTGTATGAGTTCTAGCAAGCTTGGGGTAGAGTCTTTTGGGATTTCTACATACAGTATCATGTCATCGGCGAAGAGGGAGAGTTTGACTTCTTCTTTGCCAATTTGAATGCCTTTTATTTATTTTTGTTGCCAGATTACTGAGGCTAGGACTTCTAGCACTATGTTGAATAGCAGTGGTGAGAGTGGACATCCCTGTCTTGTTCCTGATCCTAGGGGAAAGGCTCCCAGTGCTTCCCCATTGAGAATGATATTTGCTGTGGGCTTTTCGTAGATGGCTTATAAGATGCTGAGGCATGATCCCTCTATCCCTACACTCTGAAGCGTTGATCCAGAATAGATGCAGCATTTTGTCAAATGCTTTCTCTGCATCGATTGAGAGAATCATATGATTCTTGGTTTTTCTCTTGCTGATATGATGAATCACATTGATTGTTTTACGAGTGTTGAACCAGCCTTGTGTCCCGGGGATAAATCCTACTTGATCATGGTGAATATTCTTCTTAATGTACTGTTGGATCCTATTAGCTAGTATCTTGTTGAGAATTTTTCTGTGTTTATCAGGGATATTGGTCTATAATTCTTTTTGGTCAGGTCTTTGTCTTGTTTTGGAATTAAGGTGATGCTGGCCTCATAGAATGAGTTTGCAAGTATTCCATCTCTTTCTATCTTTTGGAACAGCTTTAGTAGAAGATGTATGGTTTCTTCTTTAAACATTTGATAGAATTCCCCTGGGAAGCCATCTGGCCCTGGACTTTTGTCTTGGGAGGTTTGTGATTACTGCTTCAATTTCCTCCCTGGTTTTCAGCCTGTTCAGGTTTTCTATTTCTTCCTGTTCCAGTTTTGGTAGTTTTTGGTTTTCCAGAAATGCATCCATTTCTTCTAGATTGCCTAATTTATTTTCATATAGCTGCTCATAAGTTTTTTAATTTTTTTTAAATTTTTATTCATCTATGATAGTCACAGAGAGAGAGAGAGAGGCAGAGATACAGGCAGAGGGAGAAGCAGGCTCCATGCACCGGAAGCCCGACGTGGGACTCGATCCTGGGTCTCCAGGATCGCGCCCTGGGCCAAAGGCAGGCGCCAAACCACTGCGCCACCCAGGGATCCCCTCATAATAAGTTTTTAAAATCGTTTGTATTTCCTTGGTATTGGTGGTGATCTCTCCTTTTTCATTTGTGATTTTATTAATTTGAGTCTTTTTGTTTTTAATAAGGCTGGCTAATGGTTTATCTATCTTATGAATTCTGTCAAAGAACTAACTCCTGGTTTTGTTGCTCTGTTCCATAGTTCTTCTGGTCTCTATTTCTCGAGTTCTGCTTGAATCTTTATTAATTCTCTTCTTCTGGGTGTAGGATCTATTTGCTGTTTTTTCTCCAGCTCTTTTAGGTGAAAGGTTAGCTTTTGTATTTGAGTTCTTTCCAGTTTTTGGATGGATGCTTGTATTGGCAATGTATTTCCTTCTCAGGACTGCTTTTGCTGTTTACCAAAGAATTGGAATGGTTGTATCTTCATTCTCATTAGTTTCCATGAATCTTGTTAATTCTTCCTTAATTTCCTGGTTGACCCTTTCATCTTTTAGCAGGATGGTCCTTAACCTCCACGTGTTTGAAATCCTTCCAGACTTCTTCTTGTGATTTAGTTCTAGTTTCAAAGTATCATGGTCTGAAAATATGCAGGGGATGATCCCAATCTTTTGGTATCAGTTAAGACCTGATTTGTGACCCAGTATGTGGTCTAATCTGGAGAAGTTCCGTGTGCACTTGAGAAGAATGTGTATTCAGTTGCGTTTGGATGTAAAGTTCTGTAGATACCTGTGAAATCCATCTGGTCCAGTGTATCATTTAAAGCTCTTGTTTCTTTGGAGATTTTGTGCTTAGAAGATCTGTCGATTATAGAAAGTGCTGTGTTCAAGTCACCAAGTATAAGTGTATTATTATTTAAGTATCTTAACTTTGGTTATTAGTTGATTGATATACTTGGCAGCTCCCACATTAGGGGCATAAATATTCATGATTGTTAGGTCCTCTTGTTGGATAGTTCCTTTAAGTATGATATAGTGTCCCTCTTCATCTCTTACTACGGTCTTTGGGATAAACTTTAATTTATCTGATATAAGGATGGCTACCCTGCTTTCTTTTGAGGACCATTTGAATGGTAAATGGTTCTCCAACCTTTTATTTTCAGGTCCTTAGGTCTAAAATGAGTCTCTTGTAAACAGCAAATAGATGGGTCTTGCTTTTTTATGCAGTCTGAATCCCTGTGTCTTTTGATGGGGTCATTAAGCCCATTCACGTCAGAGATACTATTGAAAGATATGAATTTAGTGGCATCATGATACCTACTCAGTCTCTGTTTTGTGGATTGTTCTTTGGACTTCCTCTTTCTTTTAGAGAGTCCCCCTTAATATTTCTTGCAGAGCTGGTTTGGTGGTCACATATTCTTTCAGTGTCTGCCTATCTTGGAAGCTCTTTATCTCTCCTTCTATTCTGAATGTGAGCCTTGCTGGATAGAGTATTCTTGGCTGCATGTTCTTCTCATTTAGGACCCTGAATATATCTTGCCAGCCCTTTCTGGCCTGCCAGGTCTCTGTGGAGAGGTCTGCTGTTACCCTAATACTCCTCCCCATAAAGGTTAGGGATTTCTTGTCTCTTGCTGCTTTCAGGATCTTCTCTTTATCTTTGGAATTTGCAAGCTTCAGTATTAAATGTCGAGTTGTTGAGCAGTTTTTATTGATTTTAGGGGAGGATCTCTCTATCTCCTGGATCTGAATGCCTGTTTCCCTTCCCAATTTTCGGAAGTTCTCAGCTATGATTTATTCAAATACATCTTCTGGACCGCTGTCCCTTTCAGCGCCCTCTGGAACCCCAATTAAACATAGATTTTTCCTTCTGAGGCTGTCATTCATTTCCCCTAACCTATCCTCATGATCTTTTAATTGCCTTTCTCTTTTTTCCTCAGCTTCCTTCCTTGTCATCAACTCGTCTTCTATGTCACTCACTCGTTCTTCTACCTCATCAACCCTCATTGTTAGGACCTCCAGTTTGGACTGCATCTCATTTAACTGATTTTTAATTTCTGCCTGATTAGATCTAAATTCTTCAGTCATGAAGTCTCTTGAATCCTTTATGCTTTTTTCTAGAGCCACCAGTAGCTTTATAATTGTGCTTCTGAATTGGCTTTCTGACATTGAATTGTAATCCAAATTTTGTAACTCTGTGGAAGAGAGTAATGTTTCTGATTCTTTCTTTTGTGGTGAGTTTTTCCTTCTAGTCATTTTGCTCAGTGCAGAGTGGCCAAAACCAAATTGTACTTGATAGAAACGCAAACTCTTTTCACTGTAGCATTCCAGCGTTCTCTCTTTAAATCTCAGACCGAATTTGTAGGTTTTCAGGATGATTTGAAAGTTATCTAGGTAAGCTGGTGGGGACAGGTGACTTGTGGACCCTACTCTTCCACCATCTTGCCCTGCCTCCTACCCAAGTTTCTTTAAATGAGCAAAATATCTGAACAAAGAAAGAAAAACTATGGATGGCAATTAAACATATAAAGAAATGTTCAACACCATTCATCAACAGAAAAATGCAAAAGAAAACAATAATTAGATGCCACTATAGACTCATTAAAATGGCTAAAATGAAACACACATGCACACAAACAATACAAAGTGGTTCTGGCAAAAATGCAGAGCAACTAGAATTGTCATGCACAGATGTCAGGATCACTTTACTCATTATCTTGCTTTACTTTTCTTAAAAGCACTTTCTGGGCAGCCCCGGTGGCCCAGCGGTTTAGCGCCACCTTCAGCCCAGGGCGTGATCCTGGAGACACCAGCTGAAGTCCCACGTCAGGCTCCCTGCATGGAGCCTGCTTCTCCCTCTGCCTGTGTCTCTGCCTCTCTCTCTCTCTCTCTCTCTCTCTCTTTCTCTCTCAAATAAGTAAATAAAAAATCTTAAAAAGAAGCACTTTCCATTACTCTAAAGCTTACTTATGCATCTGTTCACATGTGTAATGTCTCTCTCCCTCAATATAAGTACCATGATGACTTGGTGTCTTGTCACCACTGTGTCACCTCAGCACCAAGACAATGGCAAAAAGTGGGAACTCAATACATACATATTAAAAGGAGCAGAAAGAAATGATGCAAAGGTAAGTAAATTTGAGAAAGCAAAGAACCTACTCTCAGCAGTCCACAGATGGGCAACCTGCTGATGTAAAAGAAAATAAATTTAGACCACCAGGGTTGCGCACATTCAAATTATCTGGAAAGCACTGCAAAATATTGATTCTAGGCCATACCAAACCAATGAAATCAGAATCTAAGAATGGGATTCAAGTGTTAATCATTAAAGTTCTCCAAGGTGCAGTGTGTGGTCAAGACTGAAAACTACTGAGGAAATGGAACCTAGGCTGTGGAGCTGTATACACTTGGGGAGAGATCTTGGGTAAGCTACTTAACCTCCCTCAGTCCCAAAAATCTAATCTACAAAATGGGAGTAATACACACCTCCCAACGATTGAGATTACATGCAAAGCTCTTAGTAAATGTTTATTTGCCTTTCCAGGTCAAACTTCATTGTTTAGCATGATAGATGATAATTAAATCATCAATTCATACCTTCCACTGTTACCTGATTATTGAACATTTGCATTGGAGAGTTCAGAAATGCTAACTTTTTTCACCGTCCTGATGATATAATGCTGCCTGAAGCTATATCTATTTTAAATCTATGAATAACTAAACTTTGAAGAAAAATACAGCTGATTATACCAGTGATTCTCAAACCTGGATGCAGATTAGAATCTACCTAAGCTTTGCAAATTTCCAGACTTTGCACAAGCCAAACCAGAATCTCTGGGGTAGGTCCAGAGCATCAATATTCTTTTCTTTTTTTTCATCAGTATTATTTAAAAAGCGAACTGATCTGTGATTCTAAAACACAGTCAGGGCTGGAAAACACTGATTTGTACTAATGGCATCCCATGCTAACTGCACATCTGAGTCATTCGCAGAGCTCTCAAAAAATAGATTGATTCCAGAATGCTGCCATAAACTTTGTGATTCAGAATCTGTGGACACGGAGCCTGTCATTTTGCAAAGCATCATAAGACTTCCCCTGGTGATTCTGACAGAAGCCCACAGGGAACCAGTACTTTGTATCATACATTTACTCTCCCTTTGTGTACCAACAAAGATCATCTAGAACCTTCACTGGCTTTCCAATGCCAAGCCTGCCCCGTTGCTTTTAATCAGTAACTGATGCAACACATCACAGTAAGTCTACATTTTACAGATCTTTGCAGAACATTTTAATGTGCAGACAACCGACCCACATAATTTACCATACACTGTGCCCAGTACCAGCTATGCAGTCTGCTGGCCTTTCTAATCAAATGGCAATTTGAGAATGGCAAAATGGAAGACCCAGGCCTTATTTCCCTTTAAGTGGCATGTAATACCAGGACTAATGAAATTAACCTCATTGGTCAGATGAGTCTGAATGAAATCCAAGTTGTTGTCTGCACCTAGAGGCAAATTGTTATATGTGCTACCCTCAGAGAAATAACAAAATCTAAGGAAAGGTGATTCCCGAATTAGGAGCATTAAGAGAGTGCCCTGCAATTTTCACACTCCACTAAACACAGTAGCATAGCAGGGTCCTTAGAGAATGATTTTAGGGAAGTCATTCAATCAGTACAAATATATCACCCTGGTTGCACTACCAGGCAGAGATGATAACAGCATTTAAACAACCAGACATTATTTTAAGCTTATTAAATACATTAACTCATGTGATCCTCACAATAACCCTATCAAGCAAGTACCATTATTATTTGCATTTCATAGATTAAAAAAACAAACAAACAAAAATAAATGCACACAGAAGTTAAATGATTTACCCTAAGACACAGAGCTAGTAAGCGGCAGTTTTTAAACCCAGGCAATTTGCTTCAGTCCATTACCTTAACCACTACAGTGTAGATGAGTGATGGCCAAGCAGTCTTTAAAAAAAAATTTTTTTAAGTTAGTCTGCAGCAGAAACTGGAGATCAGACTGTGTGTACTGTGGGTAAGTTACTTAACCTCTGCAACATTTTTGTATTTGAAAAACAAAGATAATGACAGCCCGGACTCACTGAGTTGGGGTGAGGATTAAACGAAACAATGCATGTGATATACTTAGGACAGTACTGGGCTTTTTTTTTTTTTTTTTTTTTTTTTTTTTTTGTACTGGGCATTTTAAAGAGCTGTCATTTTCAGCCAAAGTGGTCAGGGAGAAATGACAACCTATTAAACCAAAAACCTCTTCTGGTGATATATAAATTCCCAGTATACCAGATCCAATATGAAACACAAAATAGATTTTCACAAGAACTTTATAACTGCCACCGTAACAGAGCCCTAACCTATCCAGTCCAAGAGGGAATCAGTCTGCAATGAGAACCTCATTTGCTACAGTTGGGCCTTTTTCACCAACATCCCCAAACATGAAGCTGCATAAATGTAACCACACCATGAACCACACTTCTAGAGAGCCACAGAGGACTCAGGGTTGATTGGAGAAGACCCTGTCAAGTGGTAAAGGTCAGCCCCCCTCAGTTACATTTGCATAAACAAGGGACAAACAAAATGAGAATGCAAACAAAAATAGATAACATTCATCATATGCTTACCACTCATTAAATGATTTCCGTGTATTACCTCATTTAATCCTCAAAATACACTTTCAGAGTCTAACATTCCCAAAGACAACCACACAAACTCACTGGTTGATTTCACTTTAAATTCATGACTACACACCTCAAACAGGTATCTAACATTGCCTGACAGTTGAATCTCTGGTTTATTTTGCCAGTCTCCAGGAGGACGATGGCACATGCGCCTCCTCTGAATTCTAGCACCTCTTCTCCTCTCCTCTATGCCCTTTCAATGACAGCATCACAGACACACAGTGCCACTACCACCTGTTGGTATCTGCAGCTGTTGTCTCCACTTCCCCTCTAGTTATAATGGAGTATGTGTTCCTGTCAATTCAAAGCCAACTACCCATGTGTTCTGGGGTCTCCTCCCCTCTCAGATATCCAAGGACTTCCCTCCACAATGTTCCCCTCTCTCATCTGCATCATTCCTTCCTTTCTAGGATTTTGATCGCACTTCCATAAAAATATATTATAGTTTCTTCTATCTCGGAAAAAAAAAAAAGTCCACTTCACCTTAAGGTCCCTCTACTCCACTAGTCATTCTTTTTAAAATGATTAAAATCCTAATTCCACATCCATCTTACACATTAGCGTTCTCCACTGTTAACCACCACCTCCTCCTTTTATTTGGCTTCCCTGCCTTCTCCTCTTTGTGTACACTCTCAATCTAGGTGTTCAACCAATCCTTCGGTTTAAATGCCACTTTTATGGTAGTGATTCCAAAGCCCTTACATCACCCAGAACTTCAGACTCAAGTTTTCAATGGCCAACCTGACTTCTCAACTTAAAAACTTGTTAGATTCATGTTATTTGTATTTTACCACAATAAAAAAAAATAAATCTACAAGGTGTTACCTTGTAGATTTATGGAGAGATAAACCAATATACGGAAAACAAAACAAAACAAAACAAGGGTGGCTAGATGTTAATGGTAGGACCCAGGTGACGGATATACAGAGTTCACTGGAAAATTCTTTCCAACTCCGTTGTTTGTATGTTGCGCGTTGGGGAAAAACCTTGTAGGCATCTCAAACCTAACACACACTCAAAAGCTAATTCTTCCAAAATGAAACCTACCCCCACCGCCACCTACAGTCTTCCTCATCTCATTCAACATCAAGTGCTGCAGGCAAGGCAAAAACCGAGGACTCAGGACTCAGGCTTGACCGGCTATCTCCCACCTGGAATATAACTCCATCAAGGCAGGGCTCAGATATGAGCCCTTAAGCAGGGCTAAGATAAGCCTATCTTGTTCAGATATATTCTCAATTTCCAGAACAGTGCACGAACACACAGGAGGTGTTGAGAAATAGCTGCTGAATCAGCTGAATTCATGCTCCGTTTCTTGCTAGGGCCCTCAACCCTCACCGGGGCTCGACTGAGAACGGAGGTCTTGGCCTCTAAGCCTCCCAGCCCGGGCCAGCGAAGACCACGCCTTAGTGCCTGATTATGGCTTCTTACCGATCATGTCAGCTCCGTTATCCTCAGAGATTTCAAGGCCTCTCTTTATCACAGAGCCAGAGTTTCCTGCCCCAAACCTGTCACACACAGGAACCACAACACATGTCGCAGTGCAGCTGGGCATCACACAGCCCAGGGCAGGGGTCCCCCAGGCAGCGGCGGACGCGGGCCCCACTCAGCCCAAGGCCGGCGGGAAGCCAGCGCGGGCAGGCCGCGCGTGTCTGGGGCCACAGCCCGCTCCTTGGGGCCCTGGCCATGCACCGCACCTCCCTCTGGGGCCCCGGGTGGATCCAAGTCGACCCTCCCACGCTGCTGCGCCACGGCCTCCCCCACCCTCCTCGGGCCCCAGCAGCCCCGCCACCTTTCCTCACCTGCCCCGCCCCGCCTGGCCCCAACCGCCCCCGGGCCGCCCCCCAGGCGCCCCCCCCCCCCGCCCACCACCCGCCTGGCGGGTTGGGTTCTCGCCGGACCCCGCTGGGCCTTGCAGGGCCGGTGCCATCCAATCCCAGCGGGGCCCGCGAGCCTGCGCACTGGGGCGCCGCCCTGCGCCACAGCCCTGTGCCGGCCTGGCCGGAGCCGGCTGTGCCCCCCTGCTGGCCGCCTGGGGCGCTGCAGCGCTGCCTGCCGGCAGGACCCGGCAGCGGCGGCCCTGGGGTCGCTGGTACACAGCCCTGTTGTACAGACCCTTTTCCTAAGCTGGGCTCCTGATGCCCCCAGCATCCTGAGCCGTGCCCTAATCTTGAACCACGACGACTGTGGTCCCTAGGAGTGGTCACTTGGTTCATACCTACCCCTGACCGTCTCCACTACACACTTAGTTGCGGAAGGGCTACGGTGAGGGTGGCTTTGCAGTGTCAGAGCAGAACAGATGGAGGGTGTAGGCGCTTTGGGCAGAACTACTGCAGAAGTCACTAACCTGTGCACATGGTGAGGTCAGTTGGCTGCAGGTCAGTTGAGAGTTTCTGTTAGGGTGGTCAGTGTAGAGGGAATTCAGGATGCCAACATTGCCTCATTGCATGAAGCCAGAATCGTTTTAACTTGGTGAGTACATCCCTCTCCATTTGGTCCTGACCACAGCCACTCTGGTAGATCCAGTTCGTTTGAGGTCATGACAAGACCTGCCTCTCTTACCCAACAGCCTTCAGTGTTGGCCGGAGACAGTCATCTCCTCTGGCTGAAGGGAGCCTGAGCAAAAACGGCCACCCTCTGTCCCGGCCCGGAAGGTTCTGCTTCCTGCTCTGTGAGTCGCTGTCAATAGCAGGATGCCTTCTCTCCCTCAGAGGCCTGGTTTTTCCTCCACAGCCATGGAACCCTCCAGGCAAGCTATACCAGTGCCAGGGTGAGATTTCTCTTAAAGATGGACCCCACGTCTGATGTCTCCTTTGTTTTTCATAAGTCTCTCATATCAGAACTCTGCACATGGTCACTATTTCACAAATAAGAGCAGCATGGATGAATTGAAATGTTATGGATATAGTTAGGTCACTAAATAGATTGCTGTCTTAGGAACACACAGAAGAAAGAATTCCTACCCACAGCATCAGAAAATCCCTGAATGGAGACTAAATGGAGACTTGGTTGAAATAACTCTGAGGCTCCATCCCCCAACTTTATGCAAAACCACACAAGAATCTCAGAGGCCACTGGCCCAAGAGGTTTTTCTTGGCAGCTTCTGTGAACAATTCAAAGAACTATATACTGTGTTATCAAACCTTCTACCGTTCTTTGGAAACCCTTTCACACCCTTGTGTCTAACCAGTTGTCAGTAGTGCATGGAGTCTCCCAGGCCTGGACTTCAGCCCCTGCTTTGCTACTGAATAGCTGGTGACATTGAGCAAGTCACTTCCCAACTTCTATTTCAGTTTCTTTAAAAAAAAAAAAAAAAAAAAGAAGGCCATAGGGTTGTAAGTGCTTAATGATACAAAGTACAAAAGCATCCAGCACTGTGGCAATAAATGTTGCTTCCCTTTCCCAGGCGAATGGAGTCACACATTTCCCTAGGGCTGTGGTCTTCAAGAGTTTCTGTGCTCACTGTTTCTATCTCTTAAATGTCTGTTTCTAAGCAAAGGATTCACTGCAGCTGTGGCTTCTGTCCTGTTGTAGTTAAGACTGGATACTCTTCACAAATTAGACCAGACATATTCATGCAGCAGTCATTCAAAACACAGGTCTAGAAGACCAGGTTCACTAATACTCCCTTTCCTCTGGGTCCCAGAACTCTCAACCTCAAAGGAATCTCCGCTATACAACCCCAGGCCCTTGCTCCTTATTACCTGGTCCTTGCTATGGTCTTCCAGCCCAGGCCTCAGTTCTTCCTCTCCTAGTCCATCCCTCCAGGTCCCCTTTCTAGCCTAGCTGAGGAGTCTCGGTTATCCCTTCCTTGCCGCCCCACAGACACCACCTTCTATTGTCCTCCTTCACCCTGGGCTCACTAGTGCATCTCTAGGGACCCTCATACAGGGGAGCAGCAGTGACCAGCGCAGAGAGATAATGCTAATTCTGCAATCTCTGTCTGCCTCCCCACCCCTGGTCTGGGTATCCAAGCTCCCTCTTGGATGAACCTGACGGCCAGGCAAATCCCTGCTCTCTGCTGCGGTAGGGCCCATCTGCTTCCTTCAAGTGTAATAATTTACTGCCAAAATGGCCCCTCATCTCAAGCCATGTGTCTCCAGACACAGAGAGGAGCCATAGGGCCTTCCAGACCCCAGTGAACAGCTCACACACAGGACCTCAGAACCCAAAGTCATTTTTTCACAGTTCACAAGGTCCATGGGCGAGTTCAGTTTTCTAAACCTGGCTTGAACCAGGGAAGAACCCATAATGAAGAGTAAGAAAAAAAGATTCATTTCAGCAACACTAACCTTTCCTAGGATCTATCATGATACAGGCCTCTGCTTTGCAGCCTGATTTATTTTTAGATGGCGTTCTTCCCACTCAGCACCACCAAGCGTCAGTCGATGGGGATCGTGAGCTTAGAAGAAGCCGTGGGGCATTTCTGTGTGTTTCTTTCTCTCTGCTTAGCTTTGAGACACTTCACATAAAAGGCTCTATAAAAATAAATCGTGGAAAGTACAACACTGGTAAAAATCCCAGTGGAAGCTGAAAACTATTTTATTTAAAGAGCAGAAAGATGTGCACTTACCTCGTTGTGAATTCCCAGCTGCCTAGTCCCCAAGCCTGGCACATGGTAGATGCCCAATAAATATTAATTGATTGATTCATTAGTTGGCTGCTCATCTGTCTGCAGCCTTCAACCAGTCCATCAATCTGCATGCACACCCCACAAGGAGAGAGAGGATCCTTAGGCTTTGACAGAAGATGTTCTAAGCTGACAGGCAAGCCTGCCACAAACTCTTGTATATAAATGCCCTGCCTTCCACTTCCAACTCTACTTATTCACAATAAAATAATGATATGGCAGAAAGTGAACTGCAAACACTGCCAAATTCTAACAGAGGAGCTAGACATGTGCCTTTCAAACCTCACGTATTACCCCTTGGTCTGTGCTATGCCCTGGGCTTTCCAGCAAGAATACAGATGTCATTGTATTGTATCTTATCAATTAGGCCAAATAGGGTGCACACAGAAGGCAACTTCTTTGTTTCTCTTCAATGCCATCAAGTTCAATGTCCAGATGCATTTTTTCCTGGGCCCTTGCATATAAAATCCTGGGCAGGTCCATAACTTTGAACACCCAGGACAGTCCCATTTCAGTGTAAGATTCCCTTTACCCTCCTGTCTGTTAGACTGTCTCCGACCTTGAAGCTGGTACTGCTATGGGCCGCACGAGAAAATGGTGCATCCATTTGTCCTTCCTCAAGAGGCTGCCCACCCACATCCTTCTCTCCAGACTCAGGTTCTGATACCTCTGCAACTGGAATCCAGCACTAGGCCCTCTGGGCTCCACAGGTATTTTGAGCAGCCTGTTTGTCCTGAGAGAGAATCTTGTGGTTCCCTATGAATTCTCCTGCAGGGTGTCTCTAAGTGCAACTCCACTGCCTGGGTGATGTTGTCTCTGGCCAGCTATCTACAGTGCCCTTCCTCTGCCAGCTATCTACAGTGGCCTTCCTCTGTTCCTACTCTGGTCCAGAGTGCCAATGAGTTTATGTAGTCTGTGCTGTGAGTAAAGATGCCAGAAAAATGGGTAAATGGAGGTCAAATGCTGACTTGGTTTTGTGCCCCAATAAAGGACTTCTCAAAGGGTAAAAAGGCCACTTCTGTATAATTTATTCACAGAAGGATGGCTTTTTATAATTCTCACTAATAGATCTTCTGTGTGAGCTGAGGTTCTGACTCTCCGGTTGGGCTCATGTGATGCCTACTTATTTTACAAAGGCTTTGGGCTGTGCCCCTCCTATATGGCCATGTGGCTATAAGAAAGGCTTCTGCATCCTTACCCTTCCAAGAGTATGACAATTTATTCCTGGGAAGTCTTTTTTCTCTTTGCTCTCCCACCAGGCTTATTGTTTCTGCTATCACTTCTCACCTTTAGATTCCTCAGGCATGGATTAGACACCAACCCCTTTGTATGGTACATGCTGGATAGCTAGTTTGTGTGAGCACACCCTGAATGTCCCTGTTAATCACTATCTTGAGAATGTAGAGATCCCATCCACCTTCAATATTCCCATCAAGCAGAATATGGAGAAGAACATGTTTTTCACCCTTCAAGATCAGGGGCTCTGGGGGTAGCCAACCTGGAGCATGTCCCTTATAATGAAGAATGTTCAGAGAGGAGCCTTTCATCTCCTTGGAATGCTGGCCATGCAAGTAGGGAGAGGCCACAGATAGTTACTAGACTAGATGCTACATTTTAAAGGCTTGCTACTTGTAGATCCCAGCAGCAGTTGCTTTGTCCAGTCAACCACCTCTGGACTCCCTGTACATACATTGTCCCAGTAACCCTATGTCTCAAGCTCTGAATCTGGATCTTTTCTTTGTCCTCACCAGACCATTACCCACACTTGGCTTAGAGTCTGCTAGGATACAGCTACACACCCGTGTCCCCACCAACAACAACAACTGCAGGAAACCCTATTAAGCCTTATAATTTATTCTCTTATGCCAGGTGAAGCTCCGTCCTCCCTCCCAGGTATGGAAGTGGAAATGCCATAGCATTCCAACACCTGTTGTCAGAGGAATTTTCCATTCTTGTCCTCTTGCCTCTTGCCTTATAGGCTATGGGTGGGTGAAGCCAGTGCTGCTGGCTTGCCAGTCAAGGTGACTCTTGAGTAATTAATTGAATGAAGAAGGGAGCATGTGCTACATAAGGATGTCCTTCCTTCTGCTACTCCCATTATATTAGAGCTTCATAGTGTGGTTATCTTTACAGTCTGTTCTACAGAATCTCTTGTAGATAAAACCATGTCATAGCATTGCTGTGAGCCCTCAGTAATGGTACCTCTTGTAATGAACTTCATGATGATCCCATCTTAATGAAACTATCCCTCTAAGGTTCCCCCTATCCAGAGATATCTCAAATTCAGAATGAATAAAACCAAACTGATCACTAAATATGATATTCCTTGATCATCCCCCATCTCAGTTGATGGGACCACCATTCCGTCTGCTCCAGAATCAGCAGTGGTGTCCAAAATGATCTGATTGCCTTTTGTCTTTCCCATACCAATCCTTTTCTGATTAGAGTCCTGATTATTATAAACACTGCTGAAAACCCAACCTTAGTTTCATAATCTGTCCACACCCGATCTCCTGGCTCCTCTCCTACCTCTTAGTCCCCTTGTTCACTCTGCTGTGTGCTGCATCCCCATGCCTTTCAAGGCCTATACCTCTCCTCTTAGAGGAACATTGTGCTACCCCATCCCAGACCCTCCCTTCAGGCAGGACTGATACTCCCTTTTGGGAAAAATCCCTTTTCTCTATATAACATCTTTTACTATGCTTTTTTACAACATTTTTTACTATGCTCAGTCTAGCATTATTCCCACTGGTTTATAGTGATGTGTTTGTATTTTATCTCCTTCACAAGACACAAGCTTCCAAGGAGTAATCACCATCCAGTCACCTCTATCACCTCAGCCTTGCCCAGAGCATGCTATATATAGTAGGTACTCAGTGAATGTGTGTCAAGCTGAAGATGGGGCAGAAGAGTTGTTAGAGTTGTTCCAATATTCTTCCCATTCATTTTTCTCTAGGATTGCTTGACTCTGAAGCTGAGTTCCTTATTCTGCAGCAGAGATTTGTGTTGCTGAAGGATGGAACTGTCATTTATGGGGGAAAAAATATACTGCAAGTACCATGATGATAGCACTACATAGAGGTGCTGTTGGAGGGTTGTGAGCACTTCCCAACACAGCTGGCAACAGAGGCTGGGAGCTCTCACTCTTGGTTAATGGATCTGTACCTTTCTGTGGAACCTGCCCTGCCAGTATGGGAGCAGCCATGACATGGTTAAAACCTCATTGGGAAGACCATTTTTTAATTAAACTTTTTTACTTTGAGATAATTATAGATTCACATGTAGTTATAAAATATAATATAGATGATCCCCTGTGCCCTTTACTCAGTTTGCCCTAAGGATAACATGTTATGAAACTAGTATAATATCACAACCAGGATATTGACATTCATCCATCTCTCTTATTTAGATTTCTTTTGTCTTACTTGTACTGTTTGTGTTAAGTTCTATACAATTTTATCATGTGGGTAGGTTCACGTATCCAACACCACAGTCAAGAAAGAGAACAGCTCCATTACTATCAGGGTCCCTCCTGGTGCCCTTTTATGATCACACTCATATTCCTGCCCCCTCTTTAACCTAACGTAACCACGGATCTGTTCTCCATTTCTAGAACTTTGTCACCTCAAGACTGTTGTATAAATAGAATTATACTGCATGCCGTTTTGTGACTGGCTTCTTCTTGGCATAATTCTCCAGAGATCCATCCAAATGTGCATAGTTCATCCTTTTGGGTATGGATGTATCATGATTTGTTTAACCCTTCACATGGTTGAACAATCCAGTTGGATTATTTCCAGTTTGGAGCTATTACAAAGAAAGCTGCTATGAACATTTGTGTACAGGTTTTTGCGTGAGTATGTTTCCTTTCTCTGAGATAAATGCCTAAAATGCAATTGCTGAGTCTTATGGTAATTGCATTTTTACTTATTTACAGAAACTACCACACTGTTTTCCATAGTGACTACAGCATTTTACGGTCCCACTGGCAATGTGTGAGTTACTCAGTTTTTCCGCATCTTTGCCAGCATTTGGTATTGTCATTCTTTCTTATTTATCATTCTGATATGTATAGGAGTATCTTTTTGTGGTTTGATTTTTGCATTTCCCCAATAGCTAATGAGGTTGAACACCTTTATATGTGCTTACTTGTCATCTGGATATAATCCTTGGGGAAATATCTGTTCATGTCTTTTCCCTATTTCCTAATTGTATTTTTGGCTTTTTACTGCTGAGTTTTGAGAGTTCTTTATATATTCTACATACTAGTCTTTGCTGGATGTATGATTTGTAAATATTTCCCCCCACTTTACAGTTTGTCTTTTTATCCTTTAAAAGAATCTTACACTGGGCAAAAGACCAATTTATCCATTTTCCTTTTATGTGTCATGCTTTTGATGTAAAGTCTAAAAACGCTTTGCCTAGCCCTGGTTCCCAGTGCTTTCCTGGGTTGTTGGGGTTTTTTCCCCTAAAAGTCCCAAAATTTTACATTTTCACTTAAATCTGTGATCCATTTTGAGTTCATTTTTGTATGAGGTATTTAGGTCAGTTCTCTCTCTCTCTCTTTTTTGATCTATGGACGGCCAATTGTTTCAGTACCATTTATTGAATGCCTATCATTTCTCTATTAAATGTCTTCTGCCCTTCTGCCCCTTTGTCAAAAATCAGTTGGAAATATTTGTGTGGGTTTATTCCTGGGTTCTTTATTCCATTGATCTGTGTCTACTGGTCTGCCATACCACACTGTCTCAATTCTGGTAACTATATAATAAGCTTTAATGTTTGACACAGCTATTCCTTCCATTTTATTTTGCTTTTTTCAAGATTATTTTAGTTACTCTAGGGCCTGAGCCTTTCCAGTATATATTTTTTATCTATATAATATGAATCATACTTAAAATATAAAATAAAATTTATGAAGTTTAGAATAAGCATGTTATATCTACAACATACCTTGGTGGGAATTTGATAGGAATTACATTATACCTCTAAATGAAATTTTGTTGGGGAGAATTCACATCTTTTACCATATTGAGTTGGGAAGTCCACTCTAGCTCTACTACTAGAACTTAGGGGTAAACGTGTATATGTTAGAGCTTAGGTTCGACCTTATACAAATGGTGTGCTGGCACAAAATAGAAGCTTAACAAATATTTAGTGAAGAGTTTGCATCAGTGATTCCCAAATCTGGTCATACATACAATTATCTGCTGAGCTGGATAAAAGAACAGATTCTGGGTTTTACCCCGCCCTGCTGATTCAGAGTCTATCTCCATGGTGGGTGAGAACAGTAAAGCTGTATTTTTAACACCCTCTACAGGTGATTCCTTTTTTTAAAAAATAAATTTATTTTTTAATGGTGTTCAATTTGCCAACATACAGAATAACACCCAGTGCTCATCTCGTCAAGTGCCCCCCTCAATGCCCGTTACCCATTCACCCCCACCCCCCCGCCCTTCTCCCCTTCCACCACCCCTAGTTCGTTTCCCAGAGTTAGGAGTCTTCATGTTCTGTCTCCCTTTCTGATATTTCCTACCCATTTCTTCTCCTTTCCCTTCTATTCCCTTTCACTATTATTTATATTCCCCAAATGAATGAGACCATAAAGTGTTTGTCCTTCTCCGATTGACTTATTTCATTCAGCATAATACCCTCCAGTTCCATCCACGTTGAAACAAATGGTGGGTATTTGTCGTTTCTAATGGCTGAGTAATATTCCATTGTATACATAAACCACATCTTCTTTATCCATTCATCTTTCGATGGACACCGAGGCTCCTTCCACAGTTTGGCTATTGTGGACATTGCTGCTATAAACATCAGGGTGCAGGTGTCCCTCTAAAATTTAATTTATGAACTCTACTTTATGTACTTTTATTTTTTTATTTCTTATTCTCTTTATGAGAGAAGTCTTATAGGTCATTTAGCATGTTTTGCTATTAATGAAAAAGAAATTTCCAGGCATTTGAAGAGGCTTGTTTCAAAGGCACTCAGGGATAGAGCCAGCTATGTGTGCTATTACACAGTTTCATAGGCCTCAAGTTTAGGGAATTAATCAAGTGTGCAATTAAGTGAGTGAATAAGAGTATTTACAGTTTTGAAACTTCTTGCACTCTGCTGAACCCTAGTTGCTTATTTCCTCTTTGGAAAAGAAATGGAGGCCTACAGGTTCAAAAAGAATCTGGTCCTCTTGCTTGTAGGACCTTCTCCGTTCCCCCAGGCTTGTTTACTCATTTGGAGCCATATCTCAGGAAGAACACATTAATTTGTCTTAGGTGGCCTTGATTGTAGCTGCTACTTGTTTTGTTTCAGAGCAAACATCAGAAAGGGCAGTGCAGTCCCTAAGGGATTCAGCCCATTTCTGCAAACTGCTTCCAAGTCTGGCTTCTGCAGTGTACATCCTCACACCTGGCTGTACCCAGGTGCAGCCATTCTGGAAAACTGTGGAGGTTCCTCAAAGAGTTAAAAATAGACCTGCCCTATGACCCAGCAATTGCACTGCTGGGGATTTACCACAAAGATAACAGATGCAATGAAACGCCGGGACACCTGCACCCGGATGTTTATAGCAGCAATGTCCACAATAGCCAAACTGTGGAAGGAGCCTCGGTGTCCATCGAAAGATGAATGGATAAAGAAGATGTGGTTTATGTATACAATGGAATATTACTCAGCCATTAGAAACGACAAATACCCACCATCTGCTTCAACGTGGATGGAACTGGAGGGTATTATGCTGAGTGAAATAAGTCAATTGGAGAAGGACAAACATTTTATGGTTTCATTCATTTGGGGAATATAAATAATAATGAAAGGGAATAGAAGGGAAGGGAGAAGAAATGTGTGGGAAATATCAGAAAGGGAGACAGAACATGAAGACTCCTAACTGGGAAACGAACTAGGGGTGGTGGAAGGGGAGAAGGGCGGGGGGGGTGGGGGTGAATGGGTAACGGGCACTGAGGGGGGGCACTTGACGAGATGAACACTGGGTGTTATTCTGTATGTTGGCAAATTGAACACCAATAAAAAATAAATTTATTATTAAAAAAATAAAAATAAAAAATAAAAAAATAAAAACTTTGTCTTTTTTTCTTCTGTTGTCTCTTTTATTTTCTGTTTCAGTTTCTTGTTTTCAACTTAAAATTTATTATACAAGTAATAAATATAGAAAAGTAAAGGGATTGGGGCACCTGGGTGGCTCAGTGATTGAGTGTCTGCCTTTAGCTCAGATTGTGATCCCAGGCCCAGGGATTAATTTTGGCATTTTTCTGTACAGAAGTGTTAACATTTTCCCATATTGTCAACTTCGTAATTCCTCTTTTTTATGCTTTATTATTGCTGTAAGCCGGAAGAACTGTATTATTCCTCTGTAGATCTGATAAAACCAGAGTCTGCTTTCTACATCTTTTCTCAAACAGAAACAAACAAACAGTTTTTTTCTAATCAACTTATCAGTAGTTTTAACAAATGAAGTAGACTTTGAATTTAAATCCACTTTTCCTGCTACCCCAGTTTGGTCTATGAAGGTGGCTTCCTTCCCCCATGTTGAAATGCTGACTGCCATGTATCCCCTGTTACGTCATGTCAAGTGCATTCCTTGCCTCACACAGTGGTCCACCAGCTCTATTTATTTCCTTTTTGGTGTATTTGTTAACCCCATCTAGTTTTACTTTCTTGTTATGGTGAAGGGTATATATATCATAACCTCTGGTAATGCTGGATCTACCACTTCTCTCCTTCTTTTTCATTAGATGTTCCCATCTTACTTTTCCTTCATATCATCTTTAGGATCAGGTTGCTGAGTTCAAAATGAAAGTGCTTTTATTTTTTAAAAGATTTTATTTATTTATGAGAGAGAGAGAGAGAGAGAGAGAGAGAGACAGAGACACAGGCATAGGGAAAAGCAGGCTCCACGCAGGAGCCCGACTTGGGACTTGATCCAGGGACTCCAGGATCGCGCCCTGGGCTGAAGGCAGGCACCAAACCACTGAGCCACCCAGGGATCCCCAGGAAAGTGCTTTTAAAAGAACTTCTAACCATCTGGAGTTGCATAGGAAGAACGAGATGTCAACACATGGTACTCCTGGGGCCTTGAGCCAAGGCTCTTGGGAGATTCCCTCAACGGAACTAACAGAACTTTGAAAACTGTGAGGACTCCTTCAACCAATGGAGAACTAAAAAGTGCAAACTGGAACATTGCATCTGTCCCTGGAACTGTGTATTGGTGGGCCGCCATGAGACCTCACCCTAGGCTGACTTCTCTTCATGTAGGTGGTTGGTTCTCAGATCCTTTCACAAGGGGGAAGCCCACCATAAGCAGACATATGAACACACACATGCATGCACATACATGCACACACACACACACACACACACACACACAGCTTTATTCAACATAAACCCCAGAATGGAAGAGAGGTCACAACTGCTATTCAAAATGAGTCTCAGGGGCAGCCCTGGTGGCTCAGCGGTTTAGCGCCGCCTGCAGCCCAGGGTGATCCTGGAGACCCTGGATCGAGTCCCACATCGGGCTCCCAGAATGGAGCCTGCTTCTCCCTCTGCCTGTGTCTCTGCCTCTCTCTCTCTCCTCTCTGTGTATTCTCATGAATAAATAAATAAAATCTTTTTTAAAAAAATGAGTCTCAGAAGTGACAGGTGTGATCTTTTTGAAGTTACTTCTTAACTGGGCCAGACCCTCCATTCCATGTTGCCTTCTCAGGGACCCACAGGCTTCTTTCCTGGCTGTAGAGCTCATACGTACATTCTCTGGACCAAGAACATCTAAGGGCTCTTCCATGTGATCATTGTCAAAAGGATGTCCATGCAGAAACCTTGTGGGTTTTCAGACTTTCTCTGTGCACCTAAAACAACAAGCAGCTTTCACTGGCTTGCCTCGCCCTGAGGCCGGCAGCCTTCACTAAAGAGAGCAGTTCAATTGCCTTCTCAATCCCACCAGACAACAGGGATTGTTTTAGCCTCCTAAGAGAGAAATATTTTGTGAGAGAAATAGTCGGACTCATGACACGTGATGTAAAGGCATGTGTGTCACACAAGTCCACATGGAAAACACATTCTAGGGAAAAATGCAAAAATGCACCAAAAGTTGAAACAGACTGATGCAGTGTGAATCTGACCCTCCTAACTGTATGATCTTGGACAAATTAAATAAACCTTTTAAGTCCCATTTTTAAAAGAAGAATAAGAATACCATTCAAAGTTGATATGAGGACCAAATGAAATTATTTGTGGAAACTGCCTATGTACCAATATTATCTCATTGTCTAAAAGGACCAAGAAAATAATTTATTATATAGTTTTAAAGGATGTATGATTCCATCCATAAATAAAGTCCTCCTTATACTCTTCAAGTACTCCTCACTTCCAGAATGAAAGAGATAATCAACAACTATCCTTAATCTTTTGAGGATTGTGGGTCACTTAGAGAACTTAAGGGATATTAGGAGTTGCTTTTTCAAAAAAAAAGGGGGGTGGGGGGTTTCTTTTTCCAAAAGAAACAAGGAAGTCAGTATTCTAACTCTAGAGGTGCTTGGGTGCCTTGAAGCCTATCTATGGGCTTTTCCACAGAGCCCAGGCTATGAACTCACACCTTGAGTACTAACTTGCAGGCCTGCCTTCTCAGCACAGTAGAGTAAGTGACTATGGCAGGCCTAGGCCTAATTACATCCCAAGCCATTGTCCATAGCTGAGAGCTATTCAGTACATCCATATTCAGATACCCTTGCCATGAACTAGTATTTCTCCCCACCTCACCTCACCCCTCATATTAGAGCACAAGTCTGAAAAAGTTACCTGGCTCCTTTGTCTACATGGGAAAAACCAAACAGGACTGAATGCATTCATAAAGGCTGCATCATCTCATTGATATAATGCCCTCCTTTATGACTTAGGACTAAAGTGAATTAAGACTTTGTGAGTCCTGCTTCAACGTGGATGGAACTGGAGGGTATTATGCTGAGTGAAGTAAGTCAATCGGAGAAGGACAAACAGTGTATGTTCTCATTCATTTGGGGAATATAAATAATAGTGAAAGGGAATATAAGGGAAGGGAGAAGAAATGTGTGGGAAATATCAGAAAGGGAGACAGAAGATAAAGACTCCTAACTCTGGGAAACGAACTAGGGGTGGTGGAAGGGGAGGAGGGCGGGGGGTGGGGGTGAATGGGTGACAGGCACTGAGGGGGACACTTGACGGGATGAGCACTGGGTGTTATTCTGTATGTTGGTAAATTGAACACCAATAAAAAATTAATTTATTTAAAAAAAGACTTTGTGAGTCCCTACTACTCACCAAGCAGTGTGCTAAACCCTTAACATGCATTGTCATCTCTTATAATGACAGTATGAGGTGGCTTTCACTATCCCCATTTGGTAGTCAGCTGAATCTTGGATGGTTTCAAAGTCACTGGGTGATCTGCAGCAAATGGCAGAGCCAGGCTTGGATACCCAGGGGACTGCAGATCTCCTGGGACATTTTATAAGTACTGAAATTTGGGGGCTCTTGGCTGCTTGGGTCCTCAAAGCATTGCTCACCCCATCTTCTTTTAGCTCCCAGCCCTGAGAACCCCACTCTAGAAGGACTGCCCTCCACATATAAGGCACCCTCTGCTGGCTCCACACTCCTGTGAATCCATCATTCGTCATCCCCAAAGCTGTCAGTGTCCAACTTCCATATGGATGGCAGGCATGGTCTTCAAAGCCTCCAGGTCCTCCCCTCTGTTAATGTTTTGCTTCCTATTTCAGATCAGAACCAGTCCTTCTGTCACATCTGAATTTCCAATATCCACCCACCTCATCAGCTTGCCTGCCATGGGCATCTAAGAATCTAGGTCAATCATTGCAGGAAAAATGTAGCTAGAGCGCAATGGTATGAAAGTGAACAAGACTGCTTCGATCACACCCAAGTCTTCATGAGCCAATGCCTTGGTAAGTTTCTTTGTGCCTTGAAAATATGTTTATATGGAAGTTTCTTGAGCATTCAGCATTTTAAACTGACTGGAAAAAAATAAATAAACTGACTGGAACAACATACGCTATAGATACTTTAACAGGATTTTGGGTGGTTTGCCAAGTTGTCAAGAGTTTAACCCACTCTGCTCCCAGTCTGACAGTTTTTTTTTTTAAGATTTTATTTACTTATTCACGAGAGACACATAGAGGCAGAGACACAGGCAGAGGGAGAAGCAGGCTCCCTGGGGGGAGCCCGATGTGGGACTGGATCCCAGGATCCCAGGATCATGCCCTGAGCTGAAGGCAGATGCTCAACCACTGAGCCACCCAGGTGTCCCCTAGAATGACAGTTTCTATGATACCTATTCTTTGCTTGTCTTCAGTACCATCCGACTCCAGCTCTCTGACCCAGAGTCAGCTTATGGTGACATCTTCTGTTGACAGATTGACTTTCTTGATCAAGAAAAAGCTCACTGTGTTGAGGCATAGCAGCTGTTGAGAAGGGCCACATTACATGGCCCTTCTCTGAGGCTCTTCTCTGAAATATATTTAGCCTGAGGGCGGGCAGGAGCACACAAAAGAGGAGTCAGCACTTCACAAGCAGCCCACCAAAAGAGAGAAGGTCCACCCAGCCACATGCTGGTGGCAGCAGAAGGGAGCACTGAACACGCAGTCTGAAGAGGGGGAGAGCCAGGGATGTGTGTGACCCTAGAAAAGTCACTGTGTGACCCTGGAAAAGTCCCGAATGTGTCATCTATGAAATGGGAATGACAATGACCTGATCTTTTTAGCATTGTTGTCATGGAACATGGGCCATTGTAAGTGCCCATGATGAGGTGTGACCTCCTGAGGGGGCATAAGGGACACGAATGATGCCCATGGACCATCACCCAGCCAAGGTGAACTCTGAGCCCCACTAGAAGAGTTCAGCACAGCCTCAGTCTACCCAGAGTGATACCCACCTGAGGGTACCGTTATCCAAGTCCACAGCCTCCTCTAGGTCTTCCCATTCACTCTCACTATCACAGACTTCTTCTGCAGGCAAAGACTCTGAGAGGAAACTCCAAGAACAGAACTGTGGCAAGGGAATGGTCTCTGAATCTGCCTCCAAACATTCTTCACAGGGTAGCTGGCTTTCCCATGTAGAGTTGATGGTTAGATATGCTTCATTTTCCACAGTGGAAGAAGAGGCTTTACGTAGATGACCCGTGTCTCCCTCCTCATCATCTGTGTCCAATTCAGGACTAGAAAACAGAAACCCATGTGTCTTCCAGCATTGATAAGAAATTCCTCTCCCCACCTTTCCTTGCTTTCAGGATGTTCATCATGACACAGCATAGGAGAGCCAGACAGTGTCCAAACAGCTCCTGCCAGAGACTGCTCTGAAAAGTAAATAAGGCATGGCCCTGTCTTTGAGGATCCCCTGATTTAGTGGGAAGAGTGAGCAGTGAACAAATGTTAGAATACAGGGAGAGAGTGCTATGGTAGAGGCAGCATAGAGCATTATGGGAGCAGGGGGGCTCCTGACTGAGCCCAGGAGACCACGGAGGACTTGCCAGAGGACATGACATCGAAAACAGAGCTATGACTCTGTTCCAGGACTGATTCTTCATATGGGCGGTTAGGGAGACCTCAGGTAAGTTTATTAACTTCTCTGGGACCTCAGTTTGCTCATCTGAAAAATGGGAAGGTCGAGAAATTTATAGAATTGCTTAGATCACATAATTCTGGTACATACGTTCGTGGTTCCTGGTACAGGAGGAGTCCTCAGTAAATGGGAGAGGCTATCATCATAATGATGACGATTGTCATTTCAACAGAAGGGTTAGGGGGAAAGAGCCCAAGCAGGAGGCTGGGAGCAACTCAAGCAGGTGACCTTCAAAGCACTTCGTGCAAATATCAAGTCCTTTTTGGAGTGCTGAGAAAGGGCCTATTTGTAGAGGCAGCCAGCTGGAGTGACATTTAGTCCCCGTGTGACACAGGAAGTGGATGAGCGATGAGAGAGGCACATTGTCTGACCGTGAAGATTCAGGCACAACAGTTGAAGAACACGCATTCCAGGGACTGCCCAAAGGTCACCCCACATGCTCTCTGATTAGAAAAAGCAGTCCAGACAGATGGCAGAGCACTTTGTACAGCTCTTCAAACATGCAGAGAATGTGGTCAGAAAATATCTGTTGAAAGCCCGGTTAGAGAGGATGAGGAGGAAAATCTATAAGAAATGCAAGCAGATTTAGCTTTTCATCAAACACACGAATTCTCATTTATCAGCCTCCTTCCCCACATCCAAAGCAATGGGTTGCTTTATTACGTACCCTCTGCTCTCCCCTTCCTCCTCCTTCCCTGAAATGTCCCTTTCTTGTAAACTCAGCTCTGATGCCTCTCAATAGCTACAAGCCCCCAAATGCACAGAGGGTCAGTCCTCCCCAGTATAACTGGAGTTTCACCAACCTGAGTTTCACCATCAAAAAGATGTTATTTCTGCGCATGAGACCTACAGGATATATATAAATGTGTATTTCATGTAAATAGATGCACACTCATGTGCATAAAAAGGAGACTGTATGCTACCTGGACTCTAAGAGGAATACTCACTTTAGGAAAGCAATATTTTAAAATCACTAAGCACTTTGGAGGAAAATTGGTTTAAAATCGTAAAGCATTTGACCAAACTGTGGAGAAAATGCATCTCCTTATAAGTATGGAAAGGAACACTGTGGAAGTTTTGTCATGGAAAGGGAAATCAGGGAAGCCTGGGTGGCTCAGTGGTTGAGCTTCTGCCTTTGGCTCAGATCGTGATCCTGGGTCCTGGGGACCGAGTCCTGCATAGGGCTCCCAGTGGGGAGGCTGCTTCTCCCTCTGCCTATGTCTCTGTCTCTCTCTGTGTGTGTCTCTCATGAATAAGTAAATAAAATCTTAAAAAAAAAAAAGAACAGGAAATCCAGCCTCTTGCCCAGGCACTCTCCCCACACCCCCCACACCCTTGCCTCCACAAGCAGCCCACTACCTCTCACACTCCCTCCCTCCCTCCCTCTGGCTGGAGGAGAAGCCGGTGGACAACACATGCCTTGGGCCACTACAATGCCTGACAGTGCCTGACCTCCCACCACCATCCTCCTCCAACCTTTCTGATAAGCTCTTGCAAGAGGTTGAGGTGTCAGAGTGTCTGGAGGGGCCATGCTGGTCCCAAGGGTGACCTTGCATTGTCTCTAAGACATCAAGGAGATAAGTCCAGTGGACTGCTGAGTTTGACGCTTGCATGACAATCCTGAGCTGAAGCCCAGTATTTAGGAGTTATTGGAGTAGTGTGCCTGACCATGTGTGGTTGGCAGGGAGTGAGCAGAGGGCTTAGGGGCATCTCCTGGGAACCTGTAAGTGTGCAGAGAGAAGCCAGCTGCAGTCAACACCAGGCCCCAGTCTGCCCCAGCTCTGCTTTTGGACTACTGCCATTCCTGACCAGGCACAGGCCTCACTCTCTTCCCTCAGGCATGCTTCTGACCTCACAGAGGTTCCTTGTGCCTTCCTATCTAACCAAGAGGCCACTCACCTGGCAGCTTCATGCCTCGGCCAGCTACGCTTATGTCACCGCAGGTATGGCAGCTGCTGTTGAGTTTGACCTATAGCCTCCTACTCATTCTTTGCTATTCCAGAAACAGCACCCTTTCCGGAAGGTGTACTGTAACTTTAGGTTCATTTCAAGGACATTGGCTTCATTTTGCATACTTAACAACCATGAAGACTTACAACATCACTTTCACTAAATGATACTTACATTTTAATTACATGAATTTAACTATATGTGCTAGGAGAGAGAGAGAGAAATAACCTTATACATCCTGCAATGACCAGCTCTCCAATCTATGAGCATAAGCCCTGGAATGAACACAAGTGAAAGCCTCAAATCTGCTATCCCCATTCATTCCTATGAGTCCAGCACATAAAGATAAGTATTTGGCAGACAGCAAGGCCCTTCACTTGAGGCTCAAAGAAAAAGCAATCTCCTCCCACACCAGAGGAGCAAAGAACATCACACCTTCCAAAGTGATGTTCACTTCATGTGATTTTTGCTCAATGCCCTAACTTTAGAAACAAACCTTGCATAAGATGCAACTCCAGCTAAGTGCCTCCAGCAGCAGGCAATTCTAACCCTCCTCCATGAAAATGTATTGTACTACTTTATTAGCATGCTTTATAAGCGCCTACAGTGACATGGTGGCGTCTCTAGTTGTACAGTTGTAAAAGAAAAGAACAAGGAAGGAAAAGTAAAATCTCATCTCCTCCATGAACACTCTGGATTTGCTGGCAGCCACCTGGCTCTAGGAAGGAGCCACCTGGCAGATGGTAAATTCTGGCAATTTACTGGGAATTTCAGTTGATGGGATTCATTCTTTAGCTAGAAACAATCCAAGAAAGGGAAAGAAATTGACTTTTGTTAAGTTCCTGCTGCATGCCAGGTGCCTTGAGAGGACTCAGCAGGTGTTCTTTCTTTTGTTTTTTTGTTGTTGTTGTTGTTGTTTGTTTGTTTGTTTTCTTCTCTGAAACTCAAACTACTTTATTTATTTAAATAATTTTTAATAATAAATTTATTTTTATTGGTGTTCAATTTGCCAACATACAGAATGAAACCCAGTGCTCATCCCGTCAAGTGCCCCCGTCAGTGCCCGTCAACCATTCACCTCTACCCCCTGCCCTCCTCCCCTTCCACCACACCTAGTTCGTTTCCCAGAGTTAGGAGTTCTTTCTTTTGACCTGCAGAGTGTCCTGTGCCACCGTCCTTGTCTTTGTTTATATTTAAGAAGCTATCGTGTTGGCCATGTCTATGTCTTCCTCTGTGAGATTTCTGTTCCTGTCTTTTGCCCATTTCATGATTGCATTGTTTGTTACTTTGCTGTTGAGTTGAATAAGTTCTTTATAGATCTTGGAAACTAGCCCTTTATCTGATGTGTCATTTGCAAATATCTTCTCCCATTCTGTAGGTTGTCTTTTAGTTTTGTTGACTGTATCCTTTGCTGTGCAAAAGCTTCTTATCTGGATGAAGTCCCAATAGTTCATTTTTGCTTTTGTTTCTTTTGCCTTCCTGGATGTATCTTGTAAGAAGTTACTGTGGCTGAGTTCAAAAAGGGTGTTGCCTGTGTTCTCCTCTAGGATTTTGATGGAATCTTGTCTCACATTTAGATCTTTCATCCATTTTGAGTTTATCTTTGTGTATGGTGCAAGAGAGTGGTCTAGTTTCATTCTTATGCTCTGCATCACTTGCCATCAGGGAAATACAAATCAAAACCACAATGAGATACCACCTCACACCAGTGAGAATGGGGAAAATTAACAAGGCAGGGAACCAAAAATTGTGGGACCCAGGAAATTTAACAAAAATCCCCTACCCCTGGACAAGCAGAGCAGGACTGATTCCATTTTGTGCTACACCCGCCACCTCCCGTATGACCCCCACATGACCTGCTTATTGCTTAAGGCGCTGCCCCACCCTAGTCAACCGCTGGGCACACCCTAATCAGAAATTGGCTCATAACAATGTAACCCTGCTTTGTGCCCGCCAAAACTACGCGCCTATTCTGACCAAAGTAATAGGCCAGCTCAAGTGAATACTATAGGGCAAGGTGTAATTCAATCGGCCACCTGCGTGTGGACCGACATGACTGCGCAACTTTCTGCGTATCTCATGGGCCACTGGCCCCTATAAAGCTGCTACGCCTCTTAGTCTAGGGGTCCAAGTCCCTGCTCCACTGTGTCGGGTACACTTGGACCCAAGCTCGAGCTTGTAAATAAACCCTCGTGTGTTTGCATCAGTGTCGGCTCCTTGGTGGTTTCTCGGATTTGCAATCTTGGGCACAACAAAATGTTGGAGAGGATGCAGAGAAAAGGGAACACTCTTACACTGTTGGTGGGAATGTGAACTGGTGCAGCCACTCTGGAAAACTGTGTGGAGGTTCCTCAAAGAGTTAAAAATAGATCTGCCCTACGACCCAGCAATTGCACTGCTGGGGATTTACCCCAAAGATTCAGATGCAATGAAACGCCGGGACACCTGCACCCCGATGTTTCTAGCAGCCATGTCCACAATAGCCAAACTGTGGAAGGAGCCTCGGTGCCCATCGAAAGATGAATGGATAAAGAAGATGTGGTTTATGTATACAATGGAATATTACTCAGCCATTAGAAACGACAAATACCCACCATTTCCTTCAACGTGGGTGGAACTGGAGGGTATTATGCTGAGTGAAGTAAGTCAATCGGAGAAGGACAAACAGTGTATGTTCTCATTCATCTGGGGAATATGAATAATAGTGAAAGGGAATATAAGGGAAGGGAGAAGAAATGTGTGGGAAATATCAGAAAGTGAGACAGAACATAAAGACTTCTAACTCTGGGAAATGAACTAGGGGTGGTGGAGGGGGAGGAGGGGGGGGTGGGGGTGAATGGGTGGCGGGCACTGAGGGGGCACTTGACGGGATGACCACTGGGTGTTATTCTGTATGTTGGTAAATTGAACACCAATAAAAATTAATTTATTAAAAAAAAAAGAAAGGGAGACAGAACATGAAGACTCCTAACTCTGGGAAACGAACTAGGGGTGGTGGAAGGGGAAGAGGGCAGGGGGTGGGGGTGAATGGGTGGCGGGCACTGAGGGGGCACTTGACGGGATGACCACTGGGTGTTATTCTGTATGTTGGCAAATTGAACACCAATAAAAAATAAATTTATTATTTTATAAAAAAGAAGCTATAGTGAAAGGGAATAAAGGGGAAAGGAGAAAAAATAAGTGGGAAATATCAGAAAGGGAAACAGAACATGAAGACTCCTAACTCTGGGAAACGAACTAGGGGTGGTGGAAGGGGAGGAGGGCGGGGGGTGGAGATGACTGGGTGATGGGCACTGAGGTGGGCACTTGAGGGGATGAGCACTGGGTGTTATTCTATATGTTGGCAAATTGAACACCAATAAAAAAAATAAATAATAAGAAAGAAGCCTCAGGCTCAGAGGAGTCAACACTCCCGACATACTTAGTACATCTTAGTACATGTTAAAGCTGAAACCAGCTATATGCTCAAGAAGTCTGTGCTCTTTTGGTTCCAAACTGCCGAAAGACAACTTGACTCACAGGTGCCAGAAAGGAAGAGGTATTTGCCTGGAACAGCCACCTCAGAACTGAGGTGCATACACTTGTAAGAGGAGTCTGCAAAGAACCACAATCCTACCAGGAACTGGGGGACTATGTTCAGGGACTGTGGGGCATGTGACATGCTTTCTTCTTGTAGGGGATGGTCACTATGTATGCATCTAGAGCAAGTTAATAATGTCCTGTTAGAGAAGAAGCTAACATGGTTTCAGTCCTTCCTTTGGAAGGAAAGAAAAGTTCCTGAGCAGGGGAAAAAACATGGTAAAAATGCAGCCAGGAATTGTGAGGAGGCAGAGTGGCTGTCATTACCAGGAGCACCACAGGGAGGTCAAGTCCAAGGGGGAGGTTTTGGCCATGGAGGGAGCCAGAACAGAGAAACAGTAAGGCTGCCTCTTTATGGCTCCATGGACCACCATTGGCCTTGGTAACAAGCATGACTAACTGAATATCAGAAGCTCCACCAGAATGCTCTGGAAAAGCTCTCAAGATTCTTGTATAACTCCAGGAGAGGAGAACTTCCTCCAAAGATGGTATGTTTTGGACATCAGGTATACCGTTTCAAGTAGGAACACTAAAGCCAAATTTAATTTGATCCAAAAAATAATATGATGTTTCTTACAAAAATAATGACAAAAGATAGGAGAAAATAGGCATACACTTAGAAGTAGAAGATAGAAAAAAAGGCAGATTTCACCCTAATATAAGCACTTTCTGGTCAACAAATACATGATGATAAAATAAGTCACTTTAATAGGTAGCAAGTTCTGCATCCCTGGAGGTATTCAATCAAAAGCAGGTCCCCTGCTTCAGGGATAGTTTTCAGCAGGGAGTATGAAGTCTGATCAGATCATTTTTGTATTTATTCTGTGACTTCATGAATGAAACAGCGACAAAACTAAAATTAGTAAAAAAAAAAACCACATTAATAACTGCTAACTATATTAGTTTAAAAGTACATGGCAAGGGATCCCTGGGTGGCGCAGCGGTTTGGTGCCTGCCTTTGGCCCAGGGCGCGATCCTGGAGATCCAGGATCGAATCCCACGTCGGGCTCCCGGTGCATGGAGCCTGCTTCTCCCTCTGCCTGTGTTTCTGCCTCTCTCTCTCTGTGTGTGTGACTATCATAAATTTAAAAAAAAAAGTACATGGCAAGTCAAACTCCAGGCTTGTAGCTAAACCCAGAGTAACTCTAAAATCCAATAATCCAATGCTCAGGGTTTCTGTCCATCATCCTGAACTCTCTGGCAGTAAAACCTTTAAAATTCCAAGAGAGTAGCCTCATTCCTATAAGGAAATCGAGTAGGAAAACATAAATGTTTCCTATAAGATCACACTAATAGTTGTCCTCGGGTAAACCTCTGGAGGTTCTTTCCTTTATCGTGTGACCAAGTACATCAATTCCTGCTTAGAATACAATTGTAAGAAATGATAATACATGTGTATTTATGCATTTTCAGACAATGAAAATGAATACCACTGATGAATGTGCTTGCCCACTCTGTTTTACTTTGCAGACTAGTTAGTTTTTGTTTGGTTGGTATGGCATTCTTATAAAAATTGTACCTGAATGCTTTTATTTATTCATTTATTTTGAAGGGGTGAGAGGTCAGAGGGAGAGAGAGAACCTTAAGCAAACTACCCTGAGTGGGGGGCCGGATGTGGGGCTGGATCTTACCCTCGAGATCATGGCCTGAGCTGAAATCAAGAGTCGAACACTCAACCGACTGAGCCACCCAGGAGCCCCCTGAACATTTTTGGGGAACATGTGCCCGGCTCCTATTAGTCACAGATCTCACCTTGCCTGATTGCATGAAATGGGCTGCTTCATTCTTCATGTCACCTACCAGGCCCTATAGATCTGCCCTAGTCAGCCTTCTAGGATGATCAACAAAAAAGAGCCATTTCATAGCAGTGGGCATATCCAGTGTCAAACACAAGCTACCCTTCCTTATCATTTGCCTGCTTTGTGCCCATGCATCCAGCTAGCACATGCCTTGAGGCAGTATCTCACCCTTTCTAGGTATATGAAACCTTCTCTCTGTTCCTAACAGGTTCCTGTGCACCTTAGTATATGTGATAAATACTGTCAAACTGAATCACCCAGAATGTTTTCCATCAGAACAGGATGGAAGACCGCAAATACTTGGGGGTGGGGCACAAAATGAAGGCTAAGTTAAAAATGGCTATTAAAATGAATGTTTCAGTCCAGTCTTTAAAGATAAAGACAGGGATCCCTGGGTGGCGCAGCGGTTTAGCGCCTGCCTTTGGCCCAGGGCGCGATCCTGGAGACCCGGGATCAAATCCCACGTCGGACTCCCAGTGCATGGAGCCTGCTTCTCCCTCTGCCTGTGTCTCTGCCTCTCTCTCTCTCTCTGTGACTATCATAAATAAATAAAAATTTAAAAAAAAAGATAAAGACAGATTTTTTTAAAAAAAAAACTGCTGTCAAGGGATCCCTGGGTGGTGCAGCGGTTTGGCGCCTGCCTTTGGCCCAGGGCGCGATCCTGGAGACCCACGTCGGGCTCCCGGTGCATGGAGCCTGCTTCTCCCTCTGCCTGTGTCTCTGCCTCTCTCTCTCTCTCTCTCTCTTTCTCTCTCTCTCTCTCTCTGTGACTATCATAAAAAAAAACTGGTGGTGTCAATTATCAAGTATTATATTAGCAATAAAGAGGGTGATGTATACAAGGAACTTCTTTCTTATCACAATGCTTTAAATTTTTTTTATTTATTTACGATAGTCACAGACAGAGAGAGAGAGAGAGAGAGAGAGAGAGAGAGAGGCAGAGACACAGGCAGATGGAGAAGCAGGCTCCATGCACCGGGAGCCCGACGTGGGATTCGATCCCGGGTCTCCAGGATCGCGCCCTGGGCCAAAGGCAGGCGCTAAACCGCTGCGCCATCCAGGGATCCCCACAATGCTTTAAAAGGCCATGCAGGAGGTGGGGTGGGGGGCCTAGGTGGCTGGGTCAATTAATTCCAACCTTGATTTCGGCTCAGGCCCTGATCTCAGAGTCATGGGACCGAGCTCAGGAGGGAGTCTGCTTGAAGATTTTCTCTCTCCCTCTTCCTCTACCCCTTCTTCCTCTGCAGTCTCTCACTTGCTGTCTAAAATAAATAAACCAATCTTTAAAAAACTAAAAATAAGGCCATGCAGGATGTAGCGCAAAGGTTTGTATGCTGGGAGAAACACCTAACACCTGCTATCTGTAGGTTCCAAGGGTACAGGAGGACCACCGAGTGAGGTTAGTTTTCCAAAAGCTCACTGTGGTTGCAACAGCTCCAGACCTATGCTTCTCTTTTTTCTGCCCCACCCCTCCCACCTCTGCCAAATGCCTAGAATAGTGCTGGACCCAGTAAGCATCTGAACACCGTTATTAACTGCTTGATTGTAATTTCTAGCAATGAAATGCTATTTACAAAGTATCTGCAAATGTGGTGATTCTTACCTTTCAAGTCTCCTGATATCACAAACTGAATAACAGTTTTCCCTTATATCCTTTTCCAAAGAGGTGGCCAAATTGGATGCATCCATTTCTTGCTGCAGTCTGCATAAGTGAGGGTGGGAATCCTGAGGATGCATCGAGGAAGTGGCCCAGGATCTCTCTAGGTCTTGGTCCCATTGTACCTCCCCAGCGGCTCTTTGGAAAGACTCTGGCCCAGGAGCCAGGCTTTTTCCTGCATCTGGGGAGGCACTCTCCCTTTGGCTATATTCTTGATCCAAACTGGGGCTCTGCTCTGAGTCAGTGCAAGTTGCCCTGGTGAATTCTTTGTCTGATGAGAGCACGGGTGTCTATTAAAAGAAATGCTAAGGGTTATTGGATCCATGGTGCATATTAAGCAAAATCTAAAACTTACTTCTTTAAAACATAATCATGGTTTTTCTTCCATGTGATTGTGGGGCAAAGCAGTTCAGAGATGGGCTCTGGGTCAGTTTCCCTCTGTCAGGACCCCAGCTCCCACTGGGCCCTAGGTGACACAAGTAACCATCTCTAAACCACTTAGCTTGGAGCATTGGAAAAATAATGTAAGCGTTATTTTTTTAATATTTTAAAATTTTAAAAAATCAAACTCAACACCCAAAAAACAAATAACCCAGTTAAGAATTTGGCAGAAGACATGACTAGACACTTTACAAAAAGACATCCAGATGGTTAGCAGACATGTGAAAAGATGCCCAACATCACTCATTATCAGGAAAATGCAAATCAAAACCATGATGAGATACCATCTCGCACCTGTTACAATGGCTAAAATTAACAACACAAGAAACAACAGGCGTTGGTGAGAATGCAGAGAAAGGGGAATGCTCATAATACTGTGGTGGGAATGCAAGCTGGTGCAGCCACTCTGGAAAGGATAGAGGTTCCTCAAAATATTAAAAGTAGAACTCCCCTAAGACCCAGCAATTATACTGTGAGGTACTTTCACAAAGGATACAAAATACAGATTTGAAGGGATACATGTACCCCAATATTTACAGCAGCATTATCAACAATAGCCAAACTATGTTTGAGAGCCCAAATGTCCATCTACTGATGAATGAATAAAGATGTGATATATATAAATAATATATTAATATTATTATGTATATTATGTATATTGTATAATATATTAATATTATTATGTATATATATAATATATATATTATGTATAATAGAGTAATATTCCATTATATATATATATAATGGAATATTACTCAATCACCAAAAAGAATGAAATCTTGCTATTTGCAGCAACATGAATGGAACTAGAGGGTATTATGCCAAGTCAGAGAAAGACAAATACCATATGATCTCACTCATATGTGGAATTTAAGAAAGAAAATAGATGAACATATGGGAAAGAAGGAAAGAAAAAAAGAGACGGAAACAAGCCATAAGAGACTCTTAACAATAGAGAACAAACTAAGGGTTGATAGAGGGGAGGCAGGCAGGGGGGATGGGCTAGATGGGTGATGGGGGGATTCAGGCACTTGTTGGGATGAGCACTGGGTATTGTATGTAAGTGATGAATCACTAAATTCTACTCCAGAAACCTATATTGCCCTGTATGTTCGCTACCTAAAATTTAAATTAAAAAAAAATAACAATGAAATAAATAAAACTTAAGAAAGAAATTACTTAAACTTTAAAAAAAGAAAACTTAAAAAATATGGAAACAAAAATAACAATGACTCTTTGTCCCACTTCCCAGTAAGAAATGAATTTCATAAACTCTTATCTTCACCTGTCCTCATTCATGACGGCTCATTCTCACAGCCTCATCCCCCTTCCCATCCTGATTCCCTGCTCTGGGGGGCTCCTCCTCCAGACTTGATTCCCTTCAACTGCTGACATCCCTGTTGGGCCTCTTAGGTTCTGACTTTAATGACACACTGGCACACTAACTGCTCAACTTTCTATAGGAAGAAAACAAATTTATACTTCGGTGAAAACTATGCATTGTTTACAGCACAACCTTCTGGGTCATCTGCTTCTATGTATTCTTTGCTTTGAGCTATTTCATAACTCTATAAATAAATATGTTGTTCTTTGAAATCTCTTTTGGACAAGGCAGTTTTAACATCTGCCTGGTTCCCTCTTTGAACAAGTTAGATAAAATCTTTTACATATACTCACTTTTACATCTATGTGAGAGTTGAGTTTACTTTTTCCTGAAAATCATGTTTTAGCACTTCTAGCCCATGACCTATACCCCTGACATTATAGGGGCACATGGACTGTAGAGCCTGCTGGGGCTGGGCCCCCATCTTTGCCCTCTCCAAAGCAGAGAAATCATTATTCTGCCACCCACCCTGGCAGTCTCCTCACCTTGCTGATTGTCCATTCCCCAGAATGAGGTGGAGGGTGGGAGGGAATATGCTTCCAAATATGCACTTTATTTAATTATAAATCATAAACTCATAACTTTACCGATAAACAATGTAAATTATAAAGGACATAACAAAAATTAAAATTTGAAGTGGATGAGATAAAAAATAAATAGTAAGAACAGTTATATTTTCTCTCATACCTTTAGGGGGACCTCCAAAATCTCATTTTCAACCATTCCTCTCCCTCCACCTCATCATCCCCAGTCCTCACTCTACAGCAATCCTCACCCTCTTTGAAGCTTCCAGTCAATGGTGCATTGTCACCACCACATTCCCCACCACCACCTTCTTCTTCTGCTAAGAGTCCATGCTTTTGCCCCATAAACATTCCCTTAGAAATAAAGAAGATCCTGAGCTCCCATTCTGTGTTACGTGCCTCCATTGTCCTCTATTTTGTGTGATGTGAGGAGCCATACTGTAACTCCACTCTGTGTGGAGTGGCCTGCTTCTAAGTCACTGGCTGATGCCAAGTGTATGAGCACAAGAGTTAAATGGGCACTCAAGACTTCCAGATAATCTTTCTTTATTTCTTTAGTGAAGTCAGTTGTCTATTCTCCCTAGCCTCTACATTATTTCTCATGTCTTTCCTCAACCACCGCCTCCCAGACCTTACCTCTTCCTTCACATTCAAATAAGAATCCTTCACCTCCCCACAGCAAAGTCTACCAGCTAGCCAGCAGCCCTATTGCCACCTCCTACAGCTATCTGCAATTCGTTTCTCAGCTCCTCAGATGCATGCTTATACTCACTCTTTCTGTATGTGTCTCGTTGTTTGTCCCTGCACCTACTCCACCCACGCATCTATCTCTCCATCATTCATCAGAAACAGTTCTGATCAGGGTCTCTAGGGACCTGCATTTTCCTAAAGCCAAAGGACAAATTCCTGTCCTCACCTCATTCTACCTCTCAGCAGCATGCAACATAAGTGTTTTCTTCCTCCTTCTTAAGAACATCCTTTACACACTTAACACTACTTGAATATGTTTGCTCTGAACTCTACCCTTCCTTGGGTTTCCCCCCACCTCCCAGGCCCCTACTACCATCTCATTTCTTTGAACTGGACCTTTCAATGTTGGGGGTGTCCCAAGGCTTACTTCTCTGCACTCTTTCCCAGGGTGATCTCATCCATTTCATGGCTTTAAATAATGTTATTTGCTGACAATTCCCAAATCTACATTTTCCAGCCCTGATAGCATGCCAATTCTCCACAAATACCTGCCTAATTGACATCTCCACTGGCTGTCCCATAGACATTTTAGTTCTATGTGCTACCAAGAACTATTGCTTCTCTTCTACCTACATTAAATTGCACTCTCTATACACTCCCTAGCTTGGCAAGTGGTATCATCATTCAACCTGTTGTTCAAGCCAAACTTTGCTCTCTTCCCATGTGACCACATCTAAGCCAAAAGTAATCCTTTGGGCTCTACCTCCTATATCTGACTGCTTCTTACCAACTATTTGGCTACAGCCTGAGTCCAAGCCACGATATCTTATTTGAATGACAGCTGGCTCCAGTCCATCTCCAGTTCAGTGGTATTCCTGAAGTATAGGCCAGATGAGGGTATGCTTCTGCCTAACCCTTCACCCTCCCACTACTTCCAGTTAAATGGCTTCCCACTGAAGCCAAAATTTAATCAGCACATTGCCAAGACCTACAAGGCCCTAAGTGAGGTGGCCCCTGACTCATTCTATAGCTTTTTCCCTTCCACACCTGTTATCTTTTTGTCCCTCCAACATCCAGGTTCATTCCCATCTCAGAGCCTCACACTTGCTATCACTTCTGCCTGGAATGACTTACTCCAGATGTTTGTATGGCTGCCTCCTTTCTATAACTACTGTATTCTAATTAGGAACTAAATGCCCCCTTCCTTGGTCTTCTATCTGACCTCTGAAGCCACATGAATGACTGAAAATTCCTCTTCCTCTTGTCCTTCAAGTATGAGGAGGGAGAAAGCATGCCCACCATACCTCACTCCAAGCCTTCCCACTAGACTCTTCTGGGCCCTTCTAAGTGGAAATATTCTCCAGAACAGAAGGACCATTTTTTCTTGGCATTTCCTAGATATCTCAACAAAAACATAAGCACAAAGCCCTCGGCCTGATCTTTGTGCATGTGAGGTTTGACCTTCTCATTCCCTGGTCAGTTGCTCAATACAACTGCCATGTCTACCTTCTTTTCCAAACTGACAGCTTTCTGATTTCCTTTCCCTGGCAATTTTCTCACTGAAGTCTGTATCAAATGACATCTTGAGTCCAGAGAATCAAAGGATTGGGTCACAAAATCCTCTGTGATGTCTCTAGTGATTGTCACCCTCAGTGATGAGTGATCGATTTTATTCACGTTTTATAAATAAGGAATCATGAGGCTTAGGGAATTTGGGAAATTGCCCAAGGTCCAGGTAGTCAGCAAGTGGAAGAGCAGGCAGTCAGCAAGAGGAAGAGCAGGTGCAGGTGATTGCAGGGTACTCACACAGATGCCTTCACAGGACGAAGGCCCTCATCCGCCAGCTGCAGGGAATGCTGGTTACCGACAGCTCACAGCTAGCCCCTCTCCAGGAATCGTGCTCCACTCAAGGGAGCTGTCTCAGCAAAGTTAGATCCCCTCCCTTGGGGCAGCCCACACCCCATTGCTGGTTTATACAAAGTGCAAAGCCACAGGCTCTCTTGCCCCAGACCAGGACAGCTCTGAGGGGGCCATCCCAGCTCAAAAGCTCCCTGTAACATAAGCAGAGGAGGCCCCTGTTGCAGCTGCAGCATGTTAACTTCTCCTTCCACACAACCCTGCCTTCACAGGGGTATTTCCAGGAGCAGGCCCCATAAACGTCCTGCACTCAAATCTCTGCTGCAGCTTCTGTGTCCCAAGGAGCCAACGGGTGGCATTATGATGATTAATTTTATCTGTCGACTTGGCTAGGCCGCAGTACCAAGATGTGTGCTCAAACACTAGTCTAGATATTTCTGCAAAGCCATTTTTTAGATGAAATTTACATTTAAATCAGCAGACTTTGAGTAAAGCAAATGATCCTCCATGATGTCGGTGGGCCACATTCAATCAGTTGAGGGATTAGGATAAAAAAAGACTGAGATCTCCAGAAAAAGGAGGAATTCTGCTTCCAGCCCGCCTTGGGACACATGCTGCAACATGGACCCCTCCCTAGGTTTCCAGCCTACCAACCTACCCTGCAAAATTTAGACTGGCCAGCCCCCACAATCATGTGAGCCCATTCTTTAACCACTCCCATACCTCTGCACACACACCTAATTGATTCTATTTCTCTGGAGAATATAATACAGGTGTCAAAGCAAAAATTCTGAATTTTTCTGATTTCAATGCTTCTTCTTTGCTTTGACCATGCATATCTAATTCATGCTTTGAAGCTGGACCTACATCCTGTTCTCCATTTCATCCCTCCAAATGGAAATTTGTACCTTTCCTCAGTCTGGTTTTGTATTGCTCCTGATTTCTCCCCTCTGATGCTGTGTCCGCCAGAAAGCCTGGCTCTAGAAGTTTCACAGACAAAAATCTATATATATGACTATCTACAGGAAGACACAAACATTGGAGAGGCAGAGTGGGGGCGGGACAAGGAGAAGATGGGCATAGGTTCTCATTAACTTCTCACAGATTAACTGAGGTTTGGAGGCTAGATATTTTCCTGCCCCAGTGGAAGAAGATGGCATTGAATCCTGCCTAAAAAAAAAAGTTGGATTTCTCAGGACCCACCAGACAAGAAAAGAGGTGCTTGAAGGCACTAGAGGGCATCGCATCTTACCTGCCATCCCTGGTCTATCTCAGGCAGTGCACCTGGAGAGGGTCGGCAAAGTAGGAGCATGACTTCCTGTGAGGCCCCTCGAAGTAAGTGGAGCACCTCCTACAAGAAACCAGAATCTGTGGTTGGATATGGTGGTATATCTCTCTGGCACTGTCCCCTTAATTTGCTTCTCGGCTCCAGAGAACTCTAGAGAATACTGTTATGGGCCTGATTTCCTAAGGTGAGAGAATCCAAAACCACTGACCTGAGGTTCCCATGAAGGTAACACACACACCCATGCTGGGCTAGAAGTGACCAGGGTCTGCCCAGGGCCTTTTCATGGCAGCACCTGTCAGTACTGATGCCTTTTCTTTACTGAGAGAGTGACTCAAACAAATAGCTATTCATCACCTCAAACTTCCTCTCCTCTCAGCAGCCCCCTCCTTTCAGGAGCCATCAGCATGTACACCCCACCACCCCAATCTCTAAAGCTTGATCCTTGGCCCTGAGCTGTCCTCCACAGCTCAGTTCAGGCACTCAGAACTTCTCACCTATGAAATTGCAGTGCCCTCCTCTCTGCTCCTTGCCTCCTCCAGTGTCACTCGCCCCCCCCCACAGTGTTCAAGAGAGCTCTTTCCAAAATGCAGACATAACCAGGTCCCTCTCCCACTGAACCCCCTCTCTGTCTCATGTCACATTCAACAGGCTCTGCAACACAGCACACAGGACCTGTTCTTACCTGCTGCTGCCTCTCACCCCACTCTCTCTCTCCCACCTGCTCCCGCTGCTCCCACATCCTAAGCTCCAGCTATGCTGAGCCTCTTCCTCCAACCCACTTTCTCAGAGCCCAGGGCTTCAAGTTGCCTTGGTAGTTCCTATTTCCTATCTACACCAGGATTTCTCAAACTCTCAGTACTGACATTTTAGGCTGGATAACTCCCTGTTGTGGGGGCTGCCTTGTTCATTGAAGAATGTTAAGCAACATCTCTGGTCTTTGCTCACTTGATGTCCCTGACACCTGCCATTGTGACAACCACAAATATATCTGAACTTTGCCAAATGTTCCTTGAAAGGCAATATGATTCCAACTTGAGAATCACTGATCTGGACACCACCTAATACCCCCTGAGTGGCAATGGACTTCCACAGAATGTGCTTCCTTGCACTGTTCCCTGGGGCAAGCATTTTTGTTTCTCATGACACTTGTTTTACACAGTCATTTCTGTTTTCTTGTTTGTCCCACCCCACTACAGGCTCTGAGAATATATGAACTCGTGCCTCTGTGTCTTTAGCTCCTCACAGAGCTGCTGACCCAGGTTTGGTTCTCAGAAAATAGTTCTTGGCTCACAAAATAAAGAGATAAAAGTATTGCCACCCAACATATGCCATCCTGGGGATTTTCCATCCCTCACCATGCAGCCCAAAGCCATTCTCCACCTTGCTCTGTGTTCTGGAGGTGGGTCTGTGCAGACTGCAGAGAAGCTTCCTATTGGGCTCAGCCAATGGAAGCATGGGTAGGGATCAGAGCTAGGAAGAAAAGGATGTGGGTACGTATTTTCCCACCTTCCTCCACATGGGATTGTTACAGAATGGCTAGGTCCCTCAGTAAATGTCATAGCTTATGTCATCAGGTCCACTTCACCAGCTTTCTCAGTTTCTCTGGTTGAATAATTGCTCCTTCCTATATGCTTTTGGACTTGGGAGGGGTAGAGAGATAATTGCACCCACTGTTCCTAGCTCCAGGGCTCTACGCTCTCCCTTGAGCTTCCCAACAACCAGATCACAGCCTTATTCAATTCTCCTCATATGACTCACTTTCAATCCAGGACCCTGACTGATGGAATTGTGCAATATTCCATTGAGATACTGTGCTATAACCATTGAGAAGTGTCTACTTTTATTTTAAGTGGGATCCATGCAGGGCTTCAGCTCACAACCCTGATATCAAGACCTGAGTTGAGATCAAGAGTCAGATGCTTAACTGACTGAGCTACCCAGGTGCCCAGAGAAGTGTCCACTTTTTACTCTTTTTTTAAATTACATTTTTTTTATCATATGTAAAAACTGGGACAACCGTTGTATGCAGGACAACCAATGTAACACTACACATCAAAATGTAAATTTAATAGAAAAATGAGAAGAAGGGCAGAAAGGGACCCACTGTAGTCTCTTCAGCCCACACACCCACCTCCTAGAATGTTTGGAGGGCTTTAGTCAGCATACAGCTAGGGTTTGTCTTCAGTTTCATTATAAACCTAATTAGAAGCAAGGCTTACTCAAGGTTAGCTATTCAAGAACTGAGACAGAAAATTAAATGTGAGAATGTTCTACCAATTGCTTTCTTTGTATGATCCAGGTTCCAGGTATGCTTTCAAGAGGCCAGAGTACTCCTTATGGTGGGAGAACCTGAAAGAGGCATGGTTGGTGTCAATGTGCATACATATGGGCTGCATGGTCTCCTACCTGGAAAACAAGGCCTTCTGTGGGCCTTCCATTCACAGCCAGGATAATGTCACCAGCTGCAATGGTCCCATTCTCCTCAGCTGGCTGCCCCGGGAAGAGTCTCTTAATCCTCACAAGATCATTCTTGAGATGACTGTAGCTCTCTCTTCATCTGCACGAAGCTGAATCCCAAACCACGCATTTTTTTTCAGAGTGACTTCAAACTTTGGTCCTGTGTTGTGGGAGGTGGACAAGATAAATTCCTTAGTAGATTCCCAATGAAATTAACTAGCCTTAAAATGTAAATGGTCAAGTAGATGAATTATTTCTGTTTTGCACAAAAAGATTTCATCTTGCTCATTTTTATGATAGAGTCCATTCCGATGCTAAGGGAAATAAAAGGCAAACTGCAAATGTGAATCACATGTGTAATTTCAGTTCTCAAATAGCTACATTTTAAAAAGTATGAGGGAATAGGTAAAATAAACTTAACCATATAGTATATGTAACCAATATAGCTACAATATGGCCATTTTAACAAGTAATCAATATGAAAAAGTATTGAGATATTTTGCATCCTTATGAACTAAGTCTTCAAAAATCAAATATATATTTTATCAATTTGGATTGGCTATATTCAAGTACTCAATAGCCATACATAGCAAGTAGCTGCCTATTGGACAAAGCAATTATAGATAATCAGTAAGGTTTATATGTAAATATATAGTTTATAGACATATACAATATGCCTATATCATTTAGTAAAACCTATATATATTCTTATTACTCCTTTATTTTTTTAAAAGATTTTATTTATTTGTTCATGAGAGACACAGAGAGAGAGGGAGAGAGAGAGGCAGAGACACAGGCAGAGGGAGAAGCAGGCTCCATGCAGGGACCCCGATGTGGGACTTGATCCCGGGACCCCAGGATCATGCCCCCGGGCTGAAGGCAGGCACCAAACCACTGAGCCACCCAGGGATCCCCCCTTACTCCTTTAGAACCTCAATTGTCTTTAGTATATTTGAAACAAAATTTTGCATAATTAGACTGTGGAGAAAATTCTGGTCAACTCTGTCAAAATGTTTTAGCTGCTATTTTGTTTAGCCACGTGGACAGACCATAAAACAAAACAGCTCCCTCCAGGCAGCAAAGACAGACACTGCCCAGGAATCTCACTAGTCCAAGAAGAGGCCTCTGGGTCTCTCCTAGTCTGCCTTCCATTTGGCAATGAATCGATAGGACAGAGCACTGTCTCATAAACTTTAATTGGGGTGAGAATGAAAGCATCTGAAGCTTTTAGTTCCAGGTATAACATATGACCAATTTCACCATCACTGCCATGAGACACTCCCCCCATCTCATTTGATAGTGAGTTTGTCGGAGGGCCTCTCTGGAGTGAGCACAGGAGCCATGAAAGAGGAAACAGACTTGTCTTATGCACGCGTGCCCCACTCCACCCAACCCCATCACTCATTATGGCTACTGTGCATCCAACCTGACTCACATCTTCAGGAAAATCCCTAACAGGAGATTGAAAAATGATTAAGGTCCAACTCATGAAATACTAAGGGAGTACATGTTTTCCTAGCAAGAAACAATCACAGGGCAGTGCAGAGAGGCAACCCATCAGAAGATATGCCACGATGTCCCTGCAAATTGATGGAGATTTACTGTTTTACATGATGATAAAAATAAGCTCTGAGCACCTTCCCCTCTCAGTCTGCCTGCCTCGTCACATCCCAGATCTTTTGTGGTGGATATCTTGGCTAAAATGTGGAGATTTGGTCAGAAAATGCCTGACCCTTTTGTTCCAATTTTATTCCTAAATATTTATACACAAGCATTCAGACAGCTAATCGAGAGACCTCAGAAGGCATGGAGGAGAATCATGCCTGGCAATCATTTTGGAAAAATGCATTTTTTCCCCCGAAACTTATTCCATTAGATTGGTTTCCACTGCCAATCTGAATGCCAGCTGCATCATGCTTACTATCTTTTGAGAACCCAGAGGAAGTCTTCCTACCTTCCCTTTAGAGTTGAGAATTCAAGAGTGGCAGAGGATGACAAAACAATAGTAACACTCAATTCTCTCTCCTCTCACCATCTGTCACTGAGACACAGCCTGCGGGCCTGCCAGGCCAGGCTGTTGCCAAGGAAACCGCCATGCATTCATCTCCCATCCTGTCTTTAGCAGAAGGACACTGTTGGGCAGTCCTGGGGCCTCTTCTCTCTAAGACGAGTCTTGCAACCTGGAAGATGGGTGAACAAACTCCATTTGCACATGATATGGCAACCAGGAGGCTCTCCCTTTACCCTGCAAGTGCTTCTTAAATTTCTGATACTTCCAATAGCAGCTTCATTTGAATCTCAAATTAAAATCTCCAATCTAACCCACTTGTTGGGATCCATAGCCATATTTTCATCTGTTGGACAAACATTCCTGGAGGTAACACATGTAGCTCCATTTCAATGCATTCAAGGCCAAATTCATCTTCCCCTCTCTCACCCTCACTATCCACTCTTTGTTCTGCCTAAAACATTCCTCCCCTTGTATCTGCTTTCTCAGAACATGGAACCATCTCTCAACTAACCTCCCAGTGGCCACACGTGCCAGGATATAGCTCGCCCCCTTCTCCAGCCCGCCCTACAGCTCTCCAAATGCCTAGTTCCTAAGACTTGCCTGTTCACCATCAGAAACATCTTCCCCAGGACTCCCTCTCCTTCATTCCCTCTCCTACTGTCAGTGCCCAGCAGGACTGTGACAAGCTCTAGTTAACCTGGCTTCCTGGGCCCTAGTTCCTCCTCCTCAGGCCATTCCCCCCATTGTTACACATGGTTTGATCTAAGACACAAACTGAACATGCAACACTCTTGATCAAAAGTCTCTAATGTTTCCCATCACCTAGAATTCAACTCCTGGCAGGTATCCCAGACCTATGCCAATCTGGCCTCCCACTTTCTTTTGGTTTGATTTCCCACCCTTCTTCCCCACACACTCTTGTTACACAAAGCATACTTCAGGAACCAGTGGCTAGATATCACCTGGACGCTTTTTAGAAATATTAAGCTTCCATTCAGGGGACTTGGCCTGCTAACGTCCTTCTGTTGCCATTGTCATTCAGCACCAAGCCCATGATCCCAGAGCAACAATTCCTACCTGTCATCACTGCCAGCAAGTTTCTGGCAGCAAACAAGAAGAATCTTCTCTAATCAGGTTCATTAGCAAAAGTCTAAGGAACAGCAAGTACTAATAAATTATGACTCTGTTCTCAAGATAGGTCAACCAAGGTGGCCAGTATGAGTCAATTTCACTGCGAACCAGAAGATTGCTTTGGGAAAGGAAGCAAACAGGGCCCCTCCTGCTCCCTCCTAGAGGGCAATGCCAGCTCTGTGGTTTAGGACACTGAAGCATGAAAAGGCCCCAACCCTCAAGCCAGAGAACTGAACGCAGCATAGTAACATCCAGATGTTGCTTGGGCATCACATAGAATAAGGAGTCTATAAGGGGTCAATGCCTTCAGCTCTGAGTTTTACTTCACTGCGATAAGAATACCGGGACAATATGATCTGAATTTACCCAGGGAGATGGGACTAGCATGAACTGGAGAGATGGTGTCAGCAAGTACAAAGGCCAGCTGGTGACAGGGCCTGAGAGCAGATGGAAGCATTGGTCAGTTTGGGCTGGAGCAGAGAGTGTGAGGGGGCAGCCAGAGCCAGGTGGGAGATGTCGCTCCACCATATCAGCTCTGTTCAGCTGTCTGATTTCAGAACCTAGGCAAGTGGAAAGCTAGCTTTTCAAGGGTCTTTGCAGGGGACAAGGTATTCTTCTTGGGAAATCTGTCTACTTCCTCCTGGCTTTCACATCACCATAGAAAAGTGAAGAAGTAAAAGAGAAAATAAGACAAAGAAGAAAGTCTTGTTTTGTTACCTCCTCATCTGCCCACCCAGAGGCAACCACAGCTTCTGATGTGTCCCAGAAAGCTCTGGAAGGAAGGACAGCTCCCACTAATGCGGCACTCACCTGCCCAGAATCCTTGAGGCACTGCACAGCCTGCTTGTGGGTGAGGCCACACAGACCCACTTCATGCACCTGCAAGAGCCAGTCACCTGGAAAGGGGACAGAAGTCATTTCTCCAAGCTCTGGAGGCTGTAAAAATGACTGTTCCTGAAAGTCCCTGCCCAGCACTCTTCCATGCAGCCTCAAAGGGGAACAGGAAGCAGAGTTGTGAGGAGTCCCCACAGGGCCTGGCTGCCAGCCACCTCTCTGAACACCTTTATAGATCAATGACACAGACATTTCTATTATTGGTTCACAGAGGGGTTGAGCCAACTCTGTATAACTAAATCCTTTCTCCTATTTTCCTGTGAAACCATTTTTGAAAGCACTTTCAAGTCACTTAGGGGTAATATTTATATCTCCAGGATTTTTTTTACATTTCAAAACAGGCCAGAAAGACCTGGTTGATGCTAGGAACAAGAGAATTCTTGAGAAAATAGATAACTAAGATCCTGGGTGCCCTTTCTAGCTCAACTTGCCATTTTGGAGAGCAATAAAAATCACCCCCTTGCTTCAGAGCAGAGGACATGAGGAAAGGCAGAGAGGAGACTTGTCGTTGTCCTCTATGGATACTAAAGTGGGGATCATCAATGCACACTCTGCCCTCCACAGGAAGCACTACTTTCTCCCTTGAAGGCCAAACAGCAACAAGCTTATTTAAAATCACATATTTTAGAATCACCTTATGCTCCCCAGTGTGCCACTACAAACATTTCATCCCCTTGTTAACTTATCATGGAGGTAGGCCAGGTTGAGTCAGCCCCTTTCCCAGGTGAGGAAACCAGGACCTGGAGAGGCAATCATTTGCACAAATTCTAGGGTGGGAGTGAGGCAAGGCCTGGAGGCTGTAGCTCCCAGGCCAGGGCTCATCACACCACAGAATGCAGTTCCCAACGTGACTCCATCCCTCATCCCGCTGGATCTGTCCTTCCTTGGCAGCTGGCCCTCCAGGAACAATGGATTTCATGTAAATACCTCCATAGGGCACACTTGTGTTAATGCCACCGTGGAAAACACAATGAAAGTGTCACCACCTGTCTGCTCCCTCCTGACAGAGCCTCCCTAATCTCCCAAAGAGATCCCCCATCTGGCTACCACTCTATCCCATTACCTCATCTCCATGTGACATCTAATATATTCACTTGTTTGTTCAAACTACATTGTCTGCTGTGCAACAAGGTTAGATGTCCATAAGGAGTATAACAACACAGCTGGCATGAGGGAGCTGTACTGCTTCCAGCCTAGCACCAGCCTATAGCAAGTGCTCAGAAATCCAAGTCACATCACTGCACCATATGGTCTCTCCCTAAGCAGCAAGCAGCATAGGTATAGATGCAGTCACAGGCCCAGAGGCTGGCCTGGCAGGTCCTATATGCTTGAGTCTTGGTTTATAGATACAATCCTAGAATTAACTACAATTTTATTATTCCTGTACAGTTTTTTCCCTTTCTCCTCCAAGGTCTGCAGATAAGCTCAGAAACCAATGTAAAGTGGCCATCTTGAACTCTGGTCTGGCCAATATGACTATTCTGCCTTTGGAAGCAGGAATATTAGGCTACACTGTGACCCTTCTCTGAATGACCATGGATCACCTCACTCACCTTTGGCTTATGTCCCTACAGTCTCACTCTGCTGCCCTTTCTTTGTTGTGCAGTATAACCACAGAGCCAGGACCCATCACCCAATCCCACCCACACTGCTTGGAGTGCCCAAGTCTGTCCTGCACCTCCCAGTTTCCCTTTGAATACTACCCCTGTCCCCCACAGAGGCCCCATTGACTTTCTTGGCTCCCTACTCCCCATGTGCTGCTTAAGCACATTACCAGAGGTTGCCATATGAATGGGATGCCCACAAAGGCTCAAGATGAACATTTTTTACAACTGTGTACTTCCCAATCTTGCCTAATAATTCTTACAGTCACACTGAATCCAAGTGTCTCATCTTCTTTAACAAGTTTCACAAAGTAGATTTCATTGGCATTGATTTCTGAAGGTGGTGGAGGACAAGAAGAGCCAGCACCCTGCCCCTGAAAAACAAATGAAAATAAAGAAGGCATGAAGATACTTGCCCTCCATAAGCAGATAGCAACTCTTCATTCTCGTCAGTATTGCATTACAGAAAGAAGCATGAGTTTCAGGGCTCAACAAGGATCATTCCCAGCTTTATCAGCTCCTCCCTATATGATCTTGGACCAGTCCCTTGGTCTCTCCACCCTTGGTTTCCCAATCCACAGAAAATCCCCTTCTCAATGTGACTGTGAATCATACCCAACACAGAGCAGGGCGCAATAAAGATAGTTACCCTCCTGTTTCCACTCAGGATGCAAATATCACTTGGAGAACTAAAGCAATCTAGGCACTTCCTGGTAGCTTCACACATGACACCAGCTAAGTGATGTTCGACACCAAATACACAGCAGCTTCTTGAGCAGAAGACAACCTCAGGAGGAACTCCAGTCATCCCTAGCAAGAGTAGCTGCACTGGGGCTCTACTTAACAGTGGTTGAATACGTGACAGAAGGACAGAAGACAAGAATTATCTACCACATGGCAGGAATTTAGCTCAGTGCTATAACAATAACCATGGGTGATTTGTTTATTCATTCATCCAATCATGCAACGACATTAATTGAGCACTGGTTATATGTCAGGCATTGTGCAAGTTGAGGGAACAGCACTGATAAGACAGACCTGCCCCTACTGAACTACTGTTTAGTGGGGGAGAAACTATTAATGAACTGTGGCCAGAAGATGGAGCTGTGAGTACTCCCAGCCTTCTGTCTTATCCCCATCCCCCACTCCCTCCACCCCCCACTCCCGGGTCTGCTTAGTGCTTCCTGGCTCACCATATTGGAAAATACCATTAATACAATAGGAAAATAAACAGACTGAAGTAAACTAGAAAATTATCAACCCAACAGAAGAGGTTCCAAAGAGATTTGTATAGAACCGATGAAACTCCAATTGTTCCAGAGACACTCCACACTGCACAGTCTTGCAAGGTGTTTTGCCCAAACTTTAAAATTCAAAGAGTAAAGTAACCACTGAGGTTGAAGTCCAAAGCGGGAGTGTAAACTCACCTATCCCACAGAAAGTTACTTGCCCACAAAGCTGATCCTGTGGCCCAAAAGAGCCTGGTTTTTATGATTTTTTTTTTTTTATGATAGTCGCAGAGAGAGAGAGAGAGGCAGAGACACAGGCAGAGGGAGAAGCAGGCTCCATGCACCAGGAGCCTGATGTGGGATTCGATCCCGGGTCTCCAGGATCGCGCCCTGGGCCAAAGGCAGGCGCCAAACCACTGCGCCACCCAGGGATCCCAAGAGCCTGGTTTTTAAAAAAAAAAAAAAAAAAGCCTGGCTTGTATAGGTTCTACAGCCTGTGCCACGGTCAGCTGTGGCTTTGGAACACCACTGCTCCCTTCAACTGCTCACCAAAAATCAGCTCATGGGTTCATACAACCTCAGAGGCCCCAACTTGAATCCCTCTTGGCCCTGCTTCCTGTCAAGGGGGGGAGCGCCTTCTGAAGTACAGCCCCCAGGGTGAAGGCTTCTGTTCTGGAGTCCAACTTGTTGGATTCAAATCCCAGCCCTGCCTCTTACTCCTTGAGAGACTTTGGGTTTGTTCCTTTCCTCTCTGTGCCTCAGGCACCCCACGTGCCAAAAGAGTTGATGATGATAATAATGATTGTATAGGCTTGTAATGAAGCTTGTGTGATAGAACACATGTAGGTTACTCAGGATGCTGCCTGACACATGGTTACTCTCCCAATAAATGTCCATTGTTAGGAGTATTCTCTTGCTGACCCGTCATCCTGCTCTTCAAGGGGTACACATCCAGCTGAGCCCATGGCCAATTAGGAAGGAGCTAACATTCCTGGAGCACTGCGCGAGGCCCTTCTATCTCCACAGCTCTGTGGACCGACACTATCTCTACTCACAAAGGATAAAAATGAGGTGGAGAGAGGTGGGATAACTCACCTGTTTCAGTCCCAGCAAGAAAGCAAAAGTGTACACGCTCAACCTGGGCCATGGAGGAGAGTTTATATGAGGAGGCCTGCTTTCAGAGATGTTGGCATTTAAAGAAACCTAGAAGAACAGCCAGGCACCCTGGGGCTAGAAACAGTAGGTGCTATTCCCTTCTCTGAGCCTGAGAAGTGAGAGGAGGAAGTGGCTGATGAAACCTAGAGAGTAGTTCTAAGGCAAAGAGCACATGATAGGAGCTGTGCTTTCAGGAGAGGGACATAACCTATCTGAGCACAGGTAGAGAGTGACAATATTGTCCTCACCCCCAAATGCTGGCTGCCACCATGGTATGAAATAATAGCAAATATATATATTGGCCTCTCCTCACTTCCTGGCATAGAACTCTCTTTACCCTTGTAATTTCCTAAGTCTTAAGAGACTAGGAGCATCTCTTGCTCTAATATCTGATCTTTGACTCTAGTTCCTGACACAGAGCTCTCAAATCCCTTGGAATTTCTTGGATTATGGTCTTTTCTTCTAAAGAGGTAGCTCTTGGTGGGTTTCTGGATAGCTTCAGTATGGGGGCTAGTTACCAGAAAGACCAAGCCATGATTCAAAGCTTGGAACTTTCCACCTCACCCCACTCCCCATCCACAGAGGAGAAGAGAGGCGAGGGAGATTAAATTATTAATTTAATAATTATCCATCATGCCCATGTGATAAAGTTTCCATAAAAATACCAAAAGCATGGGGTCCAGAGAGCTTCTGGGTTGGTGAACATATATATGTGCTGGGAGAATGGCATACCTCAACTCCACAGGGACAGAAGTCCTGAACTCAGGACCATTCTAGACCTTGCCCCTATGTGTCTCTTCATTGACTGTTCATTTGTACCCCCTTAAAACATCCTTTATAATAAATGGGAAGTAACAAGAAACTGTTTTTCCTGGATTCTATGAGCTGCTTTAGGAAACTATCAAACCCACGGAGGGGACATGGGAACCTCCAATTTGTAGCTAACTTCAGACAAGGTAACCTGGGGACCTACTACTTGTCATTGGCATCTCATATGGAGGCATTCTTGTGGGGACTGAGTGTAGTGTCACAAAACCTGTGAGATCTGGTGCCAATTCCACTCAGTTACTGACAAAATTCCTTCTGGGGTGAAAATTGCAATGGTGTCAGAGGTGTGGTGAGTGGGGTCCACCCTCTATCCCAAAGCTGGCCTTGTCTTCTTCTTCACTGCTGTTATCAAGAGCAAAACCCTTGAGTTGCAGCTCAAGGACCAACTACAGACCAAGAATATGTGGGATGTCTGTCCATTCATTGCCCTTGGTGGCAACCAATGTTATTACCAGTAACAATTATAATCAGTGGCTGAGGACACTGGAGGTTCAAACACTGAGTCCTACGACCCAAGCACTGCACTAAAAGCTTTGCCTTTTCCCCTTCATTTTCTTCTCAAAAACCACGAAATGCAGGCATTTATTTCTATTTGCATATGAGAAAGCTGAGCATCAGATGGATTAAGTACATTCTGTCTAGCTGGCATGGCAAAGAGAGAGCAAAGAGGTACCTTGGAGCCAGGACTGTTGGGCTCTGCACCCTGTTCTCTTTCCTCCAAATTCTAGAGAATGAACCAAAGAGATGATTACCTTTAATGGCAGAGGAGGAAGCTGAAGTCTCTCCCTGGGCAGTAAGCTCTGAGTCTGAGCCACTTCAAGCTCTTCAGAATTCCCGCCCCCCCCCACCCCCGGTCTTGTGTGTGTGACAAGGAACTTGGTGCCCATTGCTCAGGCTGTCTGTAGAGAAGACCCCAGAATTGGCCATGTTATTCTTTTCCTTCCCTGGAGTATTTCCACAGATACCTATAAAAACAAGCCAATAAGTCAACAGCTTGGCAAGGCTGGTATCTCAGTGTATATGGGATTTTCCTCCAAAGACAGAGAGACCTTTTATGGCTGCTGGGAATGATGTGAGTTTAGCACCTCAGGAAGGATGATGCATGTAGAATAGAGAAAAGGAAGATTCTGGGTGTGATTTAAAAACCTAAGTAGAGGTTTGTGACCTAACGATGAAAACATAGGAGCAGCTGGAGAGTTAATAATGCCAGCTCTATCTTGTTAATTTCTTGTCAGGTGATGGCAATATACACACACATGCACATGTACATGCACAAGCACACACATTTTATATGTATATATCTGCCCATCTTTTCAACACATCCATCAGGAAAGTGTTATTACACTTCAAATATGAGAAAGCAGAGTCAAAAGGATTAAGTAGCTTGTCCGGGATCTCACAGCCAGCATGTGGTAGTGAGCCCTTACATTCAGCCTCTTCCAGAAATCCCACTGAGCACAGCAGTAATCAACATGTGATCCAAAGACCAACATGTTAGGTCCTTTGGGGAGGACTTGGTAATAACAAGATGGTGGACTCCTTGTGGGCAAAGGCTGAGCCACTGATTCCTATTTACCCCATGTCTGACCCCTGACCTGGCACAGAACAAGGGAAAGAACATGAGGTTGTGAATCAATAGGTAAAAGCTGGGGCAAGGTACCTAACATTTCTGGACCTCAGTTTCCTTTGAATGAAAGTAGAGATTATATCAGCTACCTCTTGGGGTGTGTAAGGCTTAGAAATTACATATGAGGGATCCCTGGGTGGCGCAGCGGTTTGGTGCCTGCCTTTGGCCCAGGTCGCGATCCTGGAGACCCGGGATCGAATCCCACGTTGGGCTCCCGGTGCAAGGAGCCTGCTTCTCCCTCTGCCTGTGTCTCTGCCTCTCTCTCTCTCTCTCTTTCTCTCTCTGTGTGACTATCATAAATAAATAAAAAAAAATTTAAAAAAAGAAAGAAATTACATATGAGAAAGAGAGATTTTACATGCAGAGAGAGATAAAGAGAAATTAGCTTAGTACATAGTAGAGCTCCAGTAAAGGTATTTACTATTAATATGCTAACATTAGCTGTCTAACAAATGTACATGGGAGGAAGGCTGAATAGTCTGATTTTCTTTAGATACGTATATAGAACATACAAGTAGGTTTACTTGTGATACTAACTCATTAGCACCCACTCACACATTGAATGAACTGTAATTTAATGAATTAGATTAGAAGTTATCCAAGCCTAAAAGTATTCAAGAGGGAATGGTGGGGCCACCGTTCCGTAATGCCTTATTCCTAGAGACCTCATTCACAGATTCTACTATCATTGCCCTTCTGACAATGTTGGAAGCATCTGTTCATTTTCTTCCATACCTTCCATGAGAGATGAGGACGGAATTTATGATTGAATTAAAAAGTTAAGCTGTACGTGAGCCTGCCTCATGGAAGTACAAACTAGGAGACCTTCTCTGGGGAATGAAAACTCAATCTGTCACAGAGAGTGATGGCTGCCTATGATGCGAATGTTATCTGTCCCATCTCTGACCTCCAGTCTAGAGCACCTGCCCAAACACCAAGCTAACCAGATAGAAATTCACAGTAGTGAAGCCTCTGCAGCTGTGCAAGGAACCCCAGCTACGGTAAGGCAGACTTACCAACAGGTAACTGGGGCCCTGGGTGGAAAGACATGTATTCACAGGCATTATGAGATGCTCATTGTCCAGAATTCTAGTGTGAAACTTGTTTGAGCCTTGCAGACTCTGGGTGCCAGTTTTTGACACCTTCCAACACCATGGCCGGCCTTAAAGGACTCTGAATCTGTTGGACCCTGGCTCACGGGTGCCAACGTGTCCTGGTGGACGCCCCAGAGACTCAGACCCCAGACAGGCAGATGCAATCAGCAAGAGGGTTTATTGAACGTTTGCGCAAATGGGCTCTCCGCCTCCGAGGAGGAAAAGAGCCCCGATTAGCAATTACAGGTATCTTTTAAAGGCAAAAGGAAAGAAACCGCCTAAAGACAAAAGAACCGCGGGAGTCGCATAGCATCCAGGTTGATTTCACAGAGGGTCAACATGAACCTATTCAGGGACATTCCAATCAGGGTGTGGGGGGAAATGGTTTTCTTATTGTGAACAGAATGCTTTTAGTTGCTAAAATTTCAGGAAGGCGCCTGGATGGGCTGCCTCTGGATTAGGGCTGGCCCTACTTACAAGGGGGGAGGTTTCTTCAAATCAATCCCAACTCTGCTGCATTATTTCCTGACAACAAAAGTTGGTTTCATTCCTCCTCTCTGTCCTATTTCTGTGTAAAATATGGAGGGAAATGCAAGAAAGTCTAAAATATTATGGGAAGAACAGTGACAGTGTTGGGAAATCCAACAGAGACCAGGAACTGGGACTGGTGCTTTTCAAGAGCTAGGGCCAAACCGCTGAGTCAGCTCCAACCACAGTATGGAAGTCACGTGACCAAGGCTCCAGCTTTGCCACCTCCCATCCCCTGTGGCTTCTGTCCAGGGACAGCTGTGACACCAGGAGAAAACATCTGGCCATGGTGTAAAACATGTGCAATAGTGAGAGATTGCGCATGGTTTTCAGAGGACAAGGCAAATGGGGTGCCTACATTTAAGACCTAGAAAATGTTGGCTGGTGTGATGTGAAGCATTTCTGTACATAAGGGGAAATTGTTCAGACAACCCAGAATTTGAGAAAGAAATCCAGAAGCTTGGATTTACAGGCAGTCTGTGGTTCAATCACAGGATCATTCAACCAAAACTCAGTGGTGATTCCAGGTAACTGGGAAGGAACAGAATGTTAACATCCCCCATTACTCCCTTTATTTTTTCTTTTAAGATTTATTTATTTTTTTTTTTTTGAGATGGAGGTCACAGAGAGAGACAGACAAAGAGAATCCCAAGTGGACTCCACCCTGAGTGTGGAGCCTGACAGGGACCCAATCTCACCATCCTGAGATCATGACCTGAGCGGAAACAAAGAGTTGGATGCTCAACCAACTGCACCATCCAGGTGTCCCACATCCCCCATTACTTCTACCCTCATCCCTGAACCTGCTTCAAATAAACATAACCATATTATTTTTTATATGGGCAACTGTTGAGCTCTCCTATTTACCTAAAGGATAAATAAAAACATATTTTAAAAACACTTTATTCTTTTGGATGATCTCCAACAGGCCAAGTTTTAACCAGGTAAGACCAAGAACTGCTCTCCAGTCTCCTCCCCAGCTGATTGCTACATCCAAGCCCCAACTCTGTAAAACCCTGGAGCAGCCACTTTCCATAAGGACTTGGGTGACAAAAACAATGTCCTCCATGTCATGCAAGAAAAGTGGACAGAAAAACACACAATGGCTGTACTGGTCATATCTGATAATGAATTGGAGTAGGCTGCTCCAATCAGGCAGAGCAAGCAGCAGTAGGGCCCATTCTGCCTGTAAAACTGCAGAGCTTATTGTTTTGTGTTACAGCAGTGCTTCTTTGCAAGCCACCACCATGAAAAAAGCAACATCAAACCTACATAAACTTAAAGATCTAATACCTCCTGGTAATGACAAACTTCTGAAAGTAGAGGTGGTTCTCCAGCTTCTGAACACAGGTGAGGACATACCTTTTGACTGAGAAATGATTAATTCTATGCTGTCAGGAGAATTCTGAATCATTCTAACAGCCATGTCGAACGTGAAGCCCTCCAGACTGATGTGATTCAAGGCTAGTATCTGCCCTCCTAGAACAATAAAACATCTTAATAATGCCATCAAGGAAAGAAAGAGCAGCTCCTCAAGGCAATGTCTTTGGCAATTTAAAAGACATACCTGGTTTGAGCTTTTTAGCTTTTGCAGCTGGTCCTCCAGGTATAATAGAGGATACAAAGATGCCAGGGTCAACTTTGTCAACCTCTTCCCCCTCGTTAATGACAAAGCCTGTAATCCAATGATATTTAATAAGATAATACTTGGTGAATTTTGTAGCCCAGAGAGGTTAGGTTATTTGCTTGAGATCACACAGCTACCAAGTGGCACTGCTGATGTTTGTAGCTAAGCCCTCTGATTCTCAAACAGCTCTCTCCACTCTGTGAGACACATAGAGAAAAGAAAGCTGATTGCCCCCACCTCCAACTAGTAAGCACAGCTAAACTAGGAACACAGCCTGTCAATGTGTACTGGGTTTTGCCCCAGTAGATAATCAGAATAGGAAAGAGACTTTTCTTTTTGAATCTAGCTAACCCACAATGTTATATTAGTTTCAGGAGTAGAGCACAGTGATCAACAAGCTCACACATTATGCTGTGCTCACCATGTGTGTAGCTGCCATCTGTCTCCATACATCACTCTTACAATGTCGTTAACTGTATTCCTTGTGTTGTGCCTCTCATTCCCCTGACAGTTCATGCCATAACTGGAAAGCTGTATCTCCCACTCTTCGTCACCCATTTTGCCCAATCCCCTATCTCCCTCCCCTCTAGAACCATCAATTTGCTCTCCATATTTATGGGTCTGATGTTGCTTTTTGTTTATTCATTTCTTTTATATTCCACACATAAATGAAATCATATGATATTTGTGTTTCTCAGTCTGACTTCTTTCACTTAGCATAAGACCCTCTAGGTCCCTCCACACTTTTCCAAATGGCTTGATCTTATCCAGAAAGAGATGATTTTTAATAGAGTATCTTGTCTCAGTGTTTTGTTTCTTGTGTGGTTTTTCAGGGCCTTAAAATGTAATAAACAATAAAGATCTGAAAAAGATTGTTCCCTCCCATAACTAAGAATCTAAGTATATAGAGAAAGGTTGTTGCATGGTATTAGGATAAAAAGTCTCTTTCTTTTTTGAGAGAGAGAGAGAAAGAAAGAATCCTAAATAGACTCCACGCCTAGTGTGGAACCTGACTTGGGGCTTGATCTCATGACCCCAAGATCATAATCTGAGCTGAAATCAAGAGTTGGATGTTTAACTGACTGAGACATCCAGGCACCCCTAACAAGTTTTTTTCTGTCTTGTACTTAGATTATCAAGCTATAAATCCCCAAATCTTACCAGGCTTTAAAGGAAAACTTTGCCCTCAAAATCCCACTATTTCATAGGGACACTTAAAGGAAACTAAAGAAGTGATCCCTGAAAAAGACAGGTGGGGGAGAGTCAGGAGAGGGCAGTAAAAAAGCCAAAAAGAGGACCAGGACATGCCTCCCTTCTGCCTGGAGAGAGAGACTGTGTCTCATCTGCCAGAAACCGTCCTACCAAAACCACGATGTGGGTCCTGGTTCAGTGTCACATGCACGATTTCTCATTCTGGTTCAGCTCTAAAGTCCTTTCTCCTGTTATTTTGTGGCCCTAGAGGTGAAACAAAGCCCCAAGTTGTGCTTTTCCCCCAAATTATCTGAGACCTAATACAAAAGGGGTAAACAGTATTTTACATATGCATGTGCTTATGCACACACAATACTGGGAATGAACATACACTTCTGATCCCCATCACTGGGTCAGCATGCTTGCTTTGGCAGCAGATACACCCTCACTGGGTCAGTGTTGGCTCATCAAGAACAGAGATGAGAGTGGGGGCAAGAGACATGGTGCTCGTTTTCTATACAACTTACCATAGCTAATTTTTTCTGCATTGGTCTTAGGTCAAGACCAAATTTGAGCAGAGATGTACTTGTGGGCAGTGAACAGTAAAACTAAGGTGAAAGTACAGAGTTAGGATAGCAAAGCCTTCCTCTCTTGAGTCTCTAATACTCAGAGGCAACATGGCCCCATATATCAGCAAAGGCACCTGCAGGATTTCCCCCAGAGCTGAAGTCTTGAATCAGAGCTTAAGTCAGAGCATTCCAGGCTCTCCACATCTCTGCTCCCCCAAGGACCACAGCAGACCCTGGTACAGTTCATGGTACAGAGCAACCTGGTGGTGTTCCAGAGCCAATCCCCAGGCCTAAGGCTTGTAAATATTTTATCTAGTTCTGGAATCTTTCTATCTTTCCTTTCCCTATGGTCTTCCCCAGGGGATGTATGTCAGAGGAGAGTACTGCCTTCCCTGTATCTGGTGGATAGTGAGAGGTGATATTCTGGGTCCATGAAGATTGTAACTGAAGTGAATGGCACATTTCTGGGCATACCACTCCATAGCAGGCACTCCTCATGCTGGACCAGAGCTCTGAGGATCTTCACCTGCCCTAATATACTACAGATCCACATGCCCAGCCCAAGCCAAAGGTGGACTGCAAGGGCTCTTCCTGACCATAAATCATTTTGAAATTAATTTAAAAATCAAGAAGATTGTGATTATTACTGGGAAGGCAGAATGAAGTAGTGGCAAAAGTTTTCAAGTAAGCATCAAAGGTAAGGTTTCCTTTTTTCCAAACCTGGCCCATGCCCTGGCCCATACCCCTGTGCACGCTCTCAGCAGGTGATCCAGAGACGGGGTCACAAGTCGGTGGCTTCTGGGTCAAACAGACGGTCTCCAACTGCTCCTGATCTGCACAAGGGCTGCAGGAAAAGGCCACAAGATGAAAAAAGGTGACTCTAAGGAGAAACTTTTTGGCATTTCTGTCTGGATGGCAGCTTGGGAAGGCATCCTCGGGAAGGCAGCCTCATGCCCTGTCAGCCAGCAGACCCATCAACAGACTCCACCATAGGCTGACTCGGTTGTCAGGAGTGTACTGGGAAGAATACCTTTGGGGTCTTTCTGTCTCAGAAGGGACCCTAGAGTCCCCTGAGCCTCCTGGAAACTTCCCACTGTCCTCTCCTTAGAGTTGGACATGCACCCTTCTAAACCTCCTCTTCCTTAACCAGAAGATAGGAATATATTCTTATTTCCCACACTTGTGAAATGATGATACACACTTGGCTCCAAAACAAGGTAGTAAGGATGACGCACCAATGCTTTCGATTTTTATTGTCTGCTTCTGTTTTTAATTGGGCTGGGCATGCTCCAGCACCCCCAGGATGATGGACCCTGTGGCCTCCACACAGTGATTCACCTGCTTGATCCCTGTGGGCATTTGAGTTGGCCATCCCCTAATCATACCAAGCTTAGAACAAGAACCTTTCATGCAGGCATGCAGATGGCCTTTGCTGAGCCAGTATTCTAGTGAACAAAGAATACTCTATGCCCTAGGAGAAAAATGAATTCAGTGTGGCACTGCCCCAGCCCCCAGGATCAGCTGTGCCCAAGGGAAGCTACCCTGCGGGATGAACAAATTGGAGAGTGAGAAGGAAGCATAGATGCACAGCCACCTGGGTTCAGAGACCTGGAAAAAGCCAGCATTGGGCCTTATCTGAAGCAAGGAAGGCCAGGAAAGCCAACCATCTAAACAGATGTGGCCCTCTATCAGCCAGACTGGCCCTAAGCTCAGTGAATTCATGCCCGTCCCACTGCTTCAGGCGGCCAGACGAAGGTGAGGATGTGAGTACGGGCAGCTTCCCACAGAGTATCGCCCTGTTCCCTTGGATAGATGTTGCCAAGTGCTCTCGGTATGGAACCTGGCACTATTCAGAGGGACCAGAGCTGAAAAGGAAAGAACAAAAGTGAAGGGGGAGAGAAAGTGAGTGCAGAGGTGAAGGGCAAGCACAGAGCCATTCTTCAGAGTTTGGAAATGAGGCCTCAATCTGACTTGGCTCCTTCTTATACCCTGCATTTGAGCAAATGCAACCCTAGGTGCACCTAGCAGGTGTCAGGCCCTGGTCTGGTAAGGCACTGACATAAAAGGTGGGTCAGATGTGGGCTCTGCCTTCTGGGATCTTCCTGGCCTGCTACAGGATGGGGGGTTGGAGCCTTTTATGCCAGGGACAAATGACCAGAGAAGTGCCCAGGTGACCAGAGTGCCCAGGCACAGGAGAATGCCCCTGGGTCTAGAGCAGGGTGACAATAGTCCTGAGGGGCCAAGAGAGCATATGGACAATGTGGCATTTGGGAGGGCCTTTGGAGAAAGGGAGGCCTTTCATTCCCCAGGTTCCTGTGGTCTACCTGATCTGGCCACACACGCCACTCCTGCTTGAAAAGGATTAGGAGTGGCATTTACCACCAGTAACAAAAGGACAAATTCTGTATGATTCCACCCAATTGAGGCAGTTAGAGGAGTTGAATTCATAGGGACAGAAGGTGGAATAGTGGTCCTAGGGTCTCAGGGAAGAGGGTGGGAGTTATTTAATACACAGAGTTTCAGTTTTGCAAGACGAAAAGAGTTCTGGAGATAGCACAACAATGTGAGTGTACTTCTGAACCATGTACTTAAAAATGGTTGGGCTGGGGAATTTTATGTGATGTGCATGTTACTGCAAACCTAAAGAAAAAAACCAGCCATTTCCTAGAAGCCTCCACATGCTCCCTTTAAAGCTGAAGAAAAATCAGGCAAGCTGCTGTTCTCTGGAAGTTGACTGATTAACAAGCAGATGGGTAAACACCTGTGGATGTCGAGGAGAAGGGCATGGGTGGCGTGTCTAAATGGAGCCAGTAATAGCAAGGAGCCACCTCTTTGCAGGGACAGTCGGGAAAGTTTTCACATGAGAGGCAACGTGGAATGGGGGTGAGGCAGGGGTTGTACGGCAGGGTTGGCACCCCACTGACATCCATGTTCTAAGGGGTGCTGAGTAATTAACTCGGGAATGGTGCTGGGGATGGAGTCCTTACCCATCAGTGTTAAGGCCTCCATGCAGTCCTTCCTGTCCTGGCTCCGGCCACCAAGCCACATGCTCCAGGCTCCAAGCCAACAACACAACCTGTTCCTGCCCAGACAGGCTCCTTATCACCTCTGTGAGTCCCATGAGGCAGAGACTGTGTCCGTCCTGCTCACCACTGCATCCTCAGCCTGTAGCCCAGGGCTGACACAGAGCAGGTGCTCAACCAACTTTTCTAGCAACACTAACTGGACCTTTACTCACAGCATTCTCCCCTCCTTCTCACTGGGCCCCAACCTCCTAGCAGCCATGACCTGGCATCACAGGCCCTTTTCCCAAGCCCCTAACTAGGAAATAACCTTACTCTCAAGGGAGCAATAACTTGTATCTGTGCCTGCTTAAAGGTTTAACCCACTCTATCGCAGACCCTCCAGACTTCACAGACCCCCAGAGGGTCTGTGTTCCTTCCATGTCCCCTAAAATGAGGGGAAGAGGACCAACATCAGGACACTGACCACAGACCCAGCCCATGTTCAGTGTTTCCTAACACTGTTTAATTCCCACAGCTATCCAGGGGCTGTCATCACCACTGACAAATGAGGAAACTGAGGCACATGTCAGCTCCCTTGGTCAAGTTCGCACAGCAGTAGCTGGTTTAGCAGGTATCAGCAGTGCACTTCAACCAGACAGTGAGCTGGCTCCAATACCTCCAGTACCCTGTCTGAAGGGGATCTTCAGCTGAGTCATCTTCGTACCAGACACAGCAGACATGCTAAACATCTCATCTGTGCCACAGAGCCGGACAGAGCCAGATGAACATCAGCCTGAGGCCCAGCTCAGGCTCTGGCCACAACAATGGTGAGCAGGTCTACGTGAGCTCAGGCTCAGCTCATACTGACAACGTCCAGTATGGTCCTCTTTCTGGACTAGAGCCTCTTGTACATCTTGGGTGCCCTCCTCCCCCACTATCCCCACCTTGCTTAAAAGTGCAGGAGAATTTGGTCCTCCCAAAGATAACATTCCAGCAGAGAGGGGCTAGGACTCAGTACTTATCTGTCCACTTGCCTGTCCTTCAGACAGACAATTCTGGGAGGCCTTCTGTACACTTCTCATTGGAATACAGCCCTGGTTGCCCACACCAACTACTTCAATGGCACTGCCCCCAGTGTCAGAGAGGGAGGGCGAGGTGTAAGATGGCTCCCGGCTAAGTGCAGAGACTGACGTGGGGCTCAGTCCCATGACCATGAGCTCATGACCTGCCCTGAAACCAAGAGTCAGATGCCGAACAGACTGAGCCACAGTCTGCCCTCCTTTTTAAAATTTTCCCTCCCTGTCTCTCTCCCTGCTCCCTCCTGCTTCCTGGCACCACCTCCACAGAACCACCTGCACCCAGTCATTGTCTCAAGCTGTGCTCCTGGGGACCTTCCAGACAGTCAAGGACTCAATTTCCCTTTCCATGCAAGGGTTATTAGTAACCTCTGAAGTGAGTTCTCAAGGGTTCTGAAAATTTGGCATTTGTAAACTAAAATTAGAATAGTAGCAGGATTTACTGAAGACTCTAATTCAGCTTTCTATAGAGAAGGCCAGCTGCCCTGCAATGCTGTTAAGCCCCCACTGTGTGAGCCCATTGGCAAATCACCGGAAGCCCATCACCTCAAGAAAGATCCTTTGCAGTCAACATGTTCTCGAGGTGGCCTTGAGCCAGGCACATCTTCTTCAGGCTTATAAAGTGTTGTAAAGTACTGTTAATCTGAGCGACAGATTTAAAATGGCCACAAATTGGGGCACCTGGCAGCTCAGCCAGTTAAGAATCTGCCTTTGGCTCAGGTCATGATTTCAGGGTCCTGAGATTGAGCCCCACATCAGGCCCCCTGCTCTGCTCTCCCTCTGCCTGGTGCTCCCCCTGCTTGTGTTCTCTCTCTCTCTCTCTCTCAAATAAATAAATAAAATCTTTTAAAATAAATATTATGTAATTAATTAATTAAAATGGCCACAAATTCTTTGACACTCCTACATCAAGAGATGGAGTCTATTTCTGCTACCCTTGAATCTGTGCTGACCTGTGAGTACTTTGACCAAAAGAATATGGCCAAAGTGTCATTGTGTCAGCTCCAGGCCCAGCCTTTAAGAAGACTGACAGCCTCACCTTAAGCCCTCAGAGCCCTGAGCCACCAGGTTGAAGCCTGACTACCTGGCTGGAAGCACCATGTGGTCCCAGAGGTCACACAGAGTGAAAGGTGCTCAGCAGAACTCAACGTCCCAGCTTATCCCTACCAAGGGGCCACACGTATAAGAAAAGCCATCCTGGGGCCTCCAGACCAGTCCTGCTGAACACCATCGAGTAACCCCAGACAATGACACATGCAGTAGAAGAATCACCCAGCTAAGGTCTGCCTGAATTTCTATCCCAGAAAACTGTGAAAGTGAATAACAAAATGGTTGATGTTTTAATGAAGCCACTGTGCTTTAGAGTCACTTGTTACACAATGATATGACACCAACAGTCTTGCTCCACCATTGCTGATGTCGTTTGCAGTGCATAGTGAGGCATATTTGCATCAACAGAATTTGGGGCAATAATCTCCTAAGGATTACTTTGAGATGCATAATATTTATACATATAAAAGAATTATAGATAAGCTACAGACAGACATCACAGCTCAGATGAATTACCCATACACCCTCTTGCTGAAGCAAAAGTATAATTCATTCCAAAAAACAGCTCCTCCAGTAACCTTCATTGGTCACATGCTGCCTGTGAATCTGTGCTATTTATATAACTTGCAATGTAAGTGTAATCCAATTTCTAGGCTATTTTTAAGTTTGTGAATCCATGTGTTATAATGTAAAGTTGTGTTTAGAAGCTCATTATTTTCACTTACAAATCAAATTCCAAGCACTCCATCAGTAGAGAAAGCAGCATAATGTAGAGATTAGGAGTGTGGACTCCAGGGCCAGCTGCATGTGCTCAAATCCCAAACTCTCCATTTCTTTCCTGGTACAGCTGGGAGATGATAGAAACCACTTCGCAGGGTGGCAAGAGTAAAATCAATTGATGTGCGTAAGTGCTGGGAACAGTTCCTGGCTCATGATAAGACTTACTAGGCTTATTACGACTTCTTTGTTTTGTCCTCTTCGGTTTCGTACCATCACCTAGTTCTTCTCCACCACTGGGGGATGGGATGTCTGCCCCGCAGACTTCAGCATAGACTTTGCCCATAGACCGCCTCCAGGAAATCTCTATGGAATTAGTTGTTAGTGAATGAATGTATCCTTCCCTTAGACATCTGACATCCTTTAAACAATTTCTTCAGGTACGGAATGCTCCAGAGCGCCAAGTACAAGATGGTTTGGGCTCAGAGAATGGATGTGTCAAACCCACTTGCCTCGGATTCCCTGTGCCATAGCCTCCTTGGTGGTTTCCACAGCGAAGTTATCCAGCAACGTGGGCAATGGGCCCCCTGCGCTCACCAGCCTGGGTGTGGGTGCGAACGGCGTATTTTCTGAGCTCGACAATTTCTGAATCCAAGTGAGAGGCTTGGATTGGGCCGGGTGTGCAAGACTCACATTGGGCATTTGCACACATTTATCATGGCCTGAAATTTGGGAGAAAAACATGAGCAACATAAATACACAGAAGCATGATGCTGGATCTATCACTCTTGAAACAACAAGGCATCACAGACTCCAGGTTCTATTGTTGCTCTTCTTTCTCCACAATTTGTCCTCAGGCTGACTGAGGGGATGCTTGCAATTAGTCCTGAGGGTGCCAAACCTTCCTAATTAGCACACAGTAATGAAAGCAACCTCAGAAACACAAAAAGGGAAAGGAAATGCTCTCCTTCCCCCTGTAGTTGAGGGCCCTCAGCCAAGATTTTGATGGGTATTAACATTCACTGCAATGTCACAATAAAACTTATAGAAAGAGTCTTGTAGAAAATTCACTGCTGCCACCCATCCTGCTCACTGCCTTTTCAAAACCATCCTCATAAGCATTGTAACAAATGAATCTTCAAATTACCTGGGCTCCAAGATTAAGCTCTGGCCTATAGAATATAATCTTTAACCTCTATACAGTTTAATTTCCCTGGTAATAATTATTTAAGATCCACATTCTGAAGTATGAATACATATCAGATGTATTGAGTCTCCTAGCCCCTAGAAGGGGAAGAACTTCCCCTTCTCCTTCATGCAGAAAGATATAATAAATGGCTCTAATGACGTCCCTAACTTGAGATCATGCATGTAAGTGATTCCCACCACTTCACTATTCATGTCATTCATAAGAAATTGAGATTTGATTGACAGAGTCCTTAAATTAACTAGGCTTTATAAAGCCTAGTTTGTATTGTGAAAAAGGAAAATGATGACTAAATTCTGGCCATCTGCTCTCTGCTAAAACTGAGAAGGAAAAAAAATGTTCGGGTACGTGGTGCTTCTATGGTTCTGGCTTTGTCTGTGTGTATGTGTATGTAAAGCATGGTGAAGTCCTTCCACTTCCAGGGTGTCCATGAGCATTTATATGCTCAAGTAGAAACCCCTTCTCTACAATGGTGTCTGGTCCATTGCCAGGTTTGTGCCCACTAAAAAAGGTAGCCTTTCAAAAATACTTTTTAAGAACTTTTTGTGTCTATGAAGCATTTTTGGTACTATCACTCATACACAGTGGGCAAAAAAAAGAACAACTTAAGCAATTTGAATATGACCTACAGCTTTTTATATGAGTTGTTATCTTACACCAGAGCTTGGAACCTTTAGACACAAAGCAACAACAACAGTAACATTAACACCAACAACTCATATATGCTGAATGTGTATTATGTGCTAGGCACAGAGGTAAGTGTGTTATCTATATGGTCTCCTTTAAACCTCACAACGACCCTGTTGGGATAGATACTATTATACCTATGTTATAGAGGAGGAACTTGAGGCTAAGAGAGCTAATAATTTTCTCAAGGTCCTATGACTTGTAAGTGGTAAAGCAGAACCTGTTCTCAAGTCAGCTGACAACACAGTCTGCACTAGAAATGAAGGTGCCCAGGACACAAAGACAAAGACAGCAGTATGGGAGATTCATCCAAGACATGCCCAGCCTTCTGATCACCAGGGCCCAAAGGGACAGTGATCTCAGGCTTAATTATGGACCTGAGACATCTTTGAGATATTTTTCTCAGCCTGAAAGAAAGCATGCAGTATAGCTGGAAAGCAAAGTGGAAGACTCAGGGCAAGACATATATCAAGGTTCAGGCCAAACTGGGGAGAGTCTGACATGCCATCCTAGAAGTCCTCACTTGTCCCTGCAGATGGCAGAAAGCCCCCTGCAAATTTTCAGTGGAAGAACACGATCATATTGGTGCTTTTAAAAGGTTAATTTGAAGGCTGAGCACAAGACAATTATGGGGACATGACTGCCAATGGCAAGCCCATTTGAGAGCCCTTAGTAAGAGGCAGAATGTGACAGGAGGAGGCAGGTTCAGACCCCCACCCCTCCACTCAGTTTCTTGCAGAGTGGTTGAGTGGTCTCAGTTGAACAAGACAAAGATCATGGTGGAGAAGGTTGTATGGAAGCATGAGATCAACTGTAAACATGCTGAGTCTGAGGACCATATGGGGCCATGAGATGGACATGGCCAGTTCTTAGCTGGTGGAATCACTGAAAATGGTGTCTGCAGAAAGAGTTTCTAATATGAAGAAATTTTTTAAAGGCAAAGAAAAATTATCTAATTTTTCCAAAGAAGACATGCAAGTAACCAACAAGCAAATGAAAATATCAATATCACTAATCAGAGAAATGCAAATGAAAACCACAATTAGATGCCACACCTGTCCAAATGGCTACCATCAAAAAGACAAGACACCACGAGCATCAGCGAGGATATGGGGAAAAGGGAATGCTTGTGCACTGTTAGTGGGAATGTCAACTGGTGCAATCACTATGGAAAACAGTATGGAGGTTCCTCAAAAAAATTGAAAAAGAACTACCATATGATCCATAAATTCCACTCCTGTGACCTACCTGAAGGAAATCAAAACACTACATTGAAGAGATCTCTGCACCTTCAATAGGCAAGACATGGAAACAACCCAAGTGTCCATCAACATGTGAGTGGAAAAGGAAATGCACATGTGTATATAACACATGTATTATATTTTTTAGCCATAAAAAAGAAGGAAATCTTGCCATTTGAGACAACATGGATGGACTCTAAGGGTATTATTCTAAGTGAAGTAAATCAGACAAACCAATATTGTATATTTTCATCATATGCCAAATCTAAAAAGCTCAACTCATAAAAGCAGAGAAGAGAATGGTAGTTGCCATAGCCAGGGGCAGGGTGGGAAAATGGAGGGATGTTGGTTAAAGAGTACAAATGCCAAGCTATAAGATGAATAAGTTCTGGAGAGCTGATATATAGCATGGTGAGTATAGTTAATAATATTGTATTACATTCTTGAAAGTTGTTAAGGGAGTGGATTTTAAATGTCATGACCACAAAAACAATTATAATTATGGCAGGGACTAGAGGTGTTAACTATCTTATTGTGGTAATCATTTTGCAGTGTATATAGGTGTATCAAACCATCATACTGCACACCTTACTTATATACATATGTCACTAATAATTCAATAAAGCTAGAAAAAATAAAGGAAAATAGCATCACATTAACCCAGCCCAAAAAAGAAAAACTGTGAAATAATCCTTTTAATATCAATGTTATATTCCTGAAAACTCTTATGAAGGTAGAATTTGGAGTATGAGAAAACAGTAATATGAGCAAAGCTGGCTTAGAAGGACTAGTTTCACAAGTGAGCCTGCAGACCTTTATAAATATTTTACATTCACTTGTATCAGGCAATAAAAGTAATATTGATGATGTTTCACATTGTATCTTAGTAATAGCAGGTAAAATACAGTTAATTTACATTCATTATCTCCAGCTCCCTGCAAACACCCTAAAACTGCCACTATGTGATTTCAATGAAATATTTATAATTTATTTGGGTTTGCTGCAAATCATATGTCCCCTTTTTTTGTGTTTGGTTCTGCATCCAAATGCTCAGCAATTTTGTTTCCTGACTGATCCCCATCCCAGGCTCCCAGAACCCAGTGTTCACTGTCCCCTCTTCCCGAACCAGCTAGCACTGAACAAAAACCCCACAAGCAGAAGCTGCTGTTACTACTAGACAGAGTTAGTGAACATGGGACACAGAGCTAGAAACATCTCATGTACTGTTCCTCTAAAGCCACCAGACACCAGTGTGCTCACCTAAGAACACCGAGGTTCAGGGAAAGGAAGTGAGTTGCCCCAAGTCATGCAGCTAGTAAACTCTACTGCTCTGAATCTACTGGGCTCCAGGGCCACATTCCAAGCAAGGGGGTCTCAAACTTTTCTGTGCATCAAAATCACTTGGGTTCCTTTTCAAATGCAGATGTATTCAGTAGGTCTGTATGGTGCCTGAGGTTTCGTATCTCTAGCAAGCTCTGGAGTGATGCACATGCAGAGACCACTGTTTGAATATGAACGCTGAAACCACTCTATTAAATTGTTCTCTTTTCTAACTAAAGAAAAAATAATGCTTAGAGATCAACGGCAACTATGATCAATCCAATGCTCAGTGCCAAACCTCTCTAGTCCTAGAGTCCCTGTTCTGGTAGGATAAAGGTTGTACTGCAGAGTGAAGTTCTTAGGCACCAGCCTCAGGGGAAGACAGGTTCAAACCTCAGCCCCAGCACCTCCCAGCTAGCCTGTTACTTAACTTCCTCAGTAATGCTGGTGCCTGTCTCGTTGGGCTGCCTGACAATCACAGTTTAAGGAAACAACGTATTATGAGCATAAATGAGATAATTCATAGAAGGGCTTAGAGTACCTCCTAGTACTAATAAGAGTAATAAATAGTTCCTTAGTGCTTCTTAAAAACTCAAAAAGTATTAACTAGTGTTCTGTGATGTGTAGCTTCATCCGACCTAGTAGTCTCTTTCCTATTTAAGCAATATTACTGGATCCCTGGGTGGCGCAGCGGTTTGGCGCCTGCCTTTGGCCCGGGGCGCCGTCCTGGAGACCGGGGATCGAGTCCCACGTCGAGCTCCCGGTGCATGGAGCCTGCTTCTCCCTCTGCCTGTGTCTCTGCCTCTCTCTCTCTCTCTGTGTGACTATCATAAATAAATAAAAATTAAAAAAAAATCTTAAAAAAATAAAGCAATATTACATGTACATTGTTGAATGTTTGGTAAATCCTGAAAACGACACAAAGGAGAAAACAATCATGCCTGTGTGCCTGTGTGCCTGACCCACAAAGGTAACAATAAACCTATGAAGGTACTCTGGGGAGGTTCATTTCCATATTCTTCCTTTTCTGTTTCATAACATGTTAAAACCAACCAAGTTACTATCCTGGCGCTTAGATTGGTGCTTTCCAGTGCAGGTGATACATGGGGCCATTTACATTTAAATATGTTAGTTAAAATTAATGAAATAAAAAATGTAGTTCCTCAGGTCTATTTGGCACCTTTCAAGTGCTCAGTAGTTACATACTGGTAGTGACCCCCATACACACTGGCAGTGACCACATATACACTGGCAGTGACCCTGAAACAAACAGTATGCATATTTTTATTGCAGAAAGTTTATCAGTGGGAAGTAAGACTTCATATTTCATTTTTCCTCACTTAGAGCCACATTATGTGCATTTCACATGTCATCATTCCCCAGAAACTGACTTTAATGTCTAAATTATAGAGATGTATCTTAAGGCTTTGGAGATTTAGGTTGCTTCCAAATGGACACTATTATAAATAACGTTCTAGTGAACACCTATGAGCATCAACTTCCATGTAACTTCTGTATTTATCACCTTTGGATAAATATTTGTCTATAAGTGAAATTGCAGGGCTAACAGACATGGGCTTTCTAAAGGCTTTTGATATATATTCCCAATTGTATTTCAGATTGTACCCATTAACCCCACTGACACCCCCCCCCCCGCCTCCCGCCGTGGTACCTATTTTAGCATTTACCAGTCGAAGAAAATAAATACATTTCACCTTAATGGTATTTCTTGAGTTATTAGAGAGATAAAAATTTTTAGAGGTTTCTGAGTCAACTATAGATACTGATATAAATTGTTTTATGAAATAACCTTCCAAACTCGAGGTTGAGAATATAGCGTCTAAGAACATGAGAGACTCCTAACTCTGGGAAACGAACAAGGGGTGGTAGAAAGGGAGGTGGGTGGGGGATGGGGGTGACTGGATGACGGGCACTGAGGGGGGCACTTGATGGGATGAGCACTGGGTGTTATTCTATATGTTGGCAAATTGAGCACCAATAAAAAGTAAGTTTAAAAAAAAAGAGAATATAGCGTCTACTCACCAGCTGCAACTGGAAGAGAGCTCGTCTGAGCATTAAACCCATGCTGAGCAGAGCAGAGTCCCAGTAAGTATTTACAGGTCTTTGCTGAATTGGTGACAAATGTATGCTTTTTCCCAGAGATGCTGCTTGTGATGGTGAACTTCTTTCGCTGAAGGAAGCAAACACAGGCTTTCATATGTTGATTATGCTGATCATCCATTTAAGCACAATTGTCCAAAGAGCTATCAAATGCTGGAGCCTCCAGTTTGGTCTCAATGTACTAGGCATCTAGAAGTATATGACAGATGTTTTCTGACCATGGCCTATTATTTTTTCTTATATTAAAAAAAAAACCTCTTCTTATTTTTTTCTTCATTCACAAAGCCAGTGTTTGTTTATCAGGCAATTGCCAACTGCTGAGAAGGGAGCTAGGTGAAACGCATATGAAATGAGTCAGGTACACACTTGGCCCTCAGCAAGGAGTGAACATAATCCTCAGTGTGCACTTTGAAAGGCCATAAAATATATCTATAGTTTTCATTGCACAAACTCCCAGAAGGTGCAGACAAAATTTCAGCTAGTGGGGTTATAGAAAAAATAAGATAAGAATAAGATAAGATAATATGCATTCTCATATTTCTTGCGCTTATGGGCAAAGCTCTGTTCTAAGTGTTTTCTGGGTATTAATTCATCTCATCCCCAAAGCTACAGAATGAGGTAGGTCATACAATTGTCCCTATCCTACAGATGAGGAAACACACCAAGAGTCCTTAGAATGCAGCAGAATTCAGGTCACATCACCAAGAAATGCTTCCCCATATTTATACTTTCGGGACCCAAATACAAAGTAATAATATGGTACAGCTAAGTGGGATAAACTGGAAAGGATTATCTATAGGGGATTGTCTATCTGGACCTTTGTGGAAAAAATCCGTAACTATTATTGTCAACATACAATGTTAATAAAAACAATAAAATGCAAAGTAATAGAGATGATATTAAATATGAATTTATATACAACTTCTAAATAAAATCTCTAAATATTCTAAATATTTCAGTAAGAATCTTGAGCTTGCTCTTCGAAAGATAATTTTTATAGATACAGGGCTTATTCCTGAAAGGTTTCCCTGGAACTCCTGATCCTTGTTAATGCTAATCCCTTTTAATTCATAATAGTCACCACTTCCCAGAAGCTCCATCCACAGGGTCAAATATTAACAAAAGACAGTAATTATTCATTACTTTTCCTCTGAGAAATTTTTTTTTTGCCTATAACCTCATTTTAAGTAGCTTGAGTATTTTCTAAATATTCTTTCACTTTACTGACAAATGTAATGTTGAAACTCCTTCTACTAACATGAGTGGATTTGGAGTTCAATTGAACTATACTATAGTATTTTTTAAAAATAATGTATTTTCTCAGATAGTACCCTATTGGCCTTAATAACTTTTTCTTAGTATTTAAATTATAATGACCCCTGAACTTCAGCAGTGGAGTATTTGCTTTTCCAAATTTAAATATTTGCTTGGAATCCATCCACTTTGTCAGCACACATTGGTAAGCTCTCACATGGTCTTGACAATTGCATATTAACTGCACTCAGGTATTTAAAAATTTTAGATGAGGGATGCCTGGGTGGCTCAGCAGTTGGGCATCTGCCTTCGGCTCAGGTCATGATCCCAGGGTCCTGGGACTGAGTCCTGCCTCAGGTTCACTTTATGGAGCCTGCTTCTCCTTTTGCCAGTATCTCTGCCTCTCTCTCTCTCTCTCTCTCTCTCTCTGTCTCTGTCTCTCATGAATAAATAAAATCTTAAAGAAAAATTTAGATGAGTATGTCATTTAAAAAAAATCTAATAACTATTCACTAACAAATCTGAGAAAAGAGAATCATTTACAGACACACACACACACATACACCAATCTTTCTTTCAACTCATAAACTCTTGGCAAAACTCTCCTTTTAGATACTAATGCTTTAAGATACTAAGCATCACAAAGAGTGGAATTTCTAGGCATAAAGCTGAAAACGGTCTCAACTGTAGTAGTTTGGATTTCTTCTCCATTTTGGTAACATCATTTAATGAGAAATGCATATCTATAAGCAAACTTTCACAGAGGTGAGCTGCTCTCTGAACAAGACGATGTAAAACTAGAATCTCAGAGTTTTCAGCACAAACAAAAAAATGTATTTACACCTCTGTTGCTGCAGTACACACTTGGTGCTTCCATAACATCACCTTTGTTTCAAAGCATTGTTTTACCATTTTGAATATGTTATCACCTGTAGTTCTATTATTGCTGCTGTGAGTTCGCCCGCTAGTTTGTGTATCTTGTTTGATATCTCTTTGTGGAGCAATGATGTTCTTCGGACGGAGGCAGATTTGCCATGAAGCTGAGGGTCCTGGGAGGGGCTCCAGCCAAGTCTTCACAGGGTCTTATAAAGTGTGGAAAGCAAGCCTTGAAATATTCAGAGCTAGAGGCCAGTCTGACAGAAATCTCTTTCAAGTTGTCAGAAATAAAAGACTGTGACTTAATTCTCAAAAACATCCCAGTTGAGTGGCAGTTCTGTCCTATCAGGGGTATACTTTATAACTGTATATACTGCATTCTCAATATAATGCACAATATTTTTCTTTTTTAATGGAGAATCACATGAAATAGAATTTATTCGATTCCCTGCACTTGCAGCACAGAAACCTATACCAGCATTACAAAGAGCAAGTGTGTCTGTGTCTCTCTGCAAAGCTGCATGTTTTGTGCATCTTATCAACAATAAAAACAACTTGCAGTCAGCATGGAAAGTCTAAATTGTAATTCTATTGCCTCTAGAGAAAATATTACAAAGTGCCATAATATGGAAACATAAACAGAATGTATACCACCAACATTTGAAAGAAAAAAGGAATTCTAGTTTGATGGGGAATTAATTCATAACAGAATCTTTTTTGGCTTGATGGTTTTGCAGTAGTTGTTCACATTTTTAAATTCACAAGTTGTGGCAATTTCTTTTCTCATTCTAAAGGAATGGTCACTTTCATTTCATAGTTTGTGTTCTTTTTTTTAAAAGGAGCCCTACAAAGCCTGTATTGTCCCTTGCTCTTCTGCATTCCTCTTCAGGAGCGTTTTAACTACTGCTAATAACCCAGGATGGTTACTAACACAGGTAGGTTCCTTGTTCCACAATGAACACTTTCTCAGTTGGATAATCTTCTGAACCAATGTTGTCTCTGTCACAGACAGGCTGCCAACATGCCTACAAATCAGTCTTAATCAATCATGCCTAAAACCATAGTCAAATCAATGTCTTAATGGCATTTCTCTCTAACTCTATTGCTACTTCCCTGCTGGCTGGTGAGATGAATGGCCTGCAATTGTCTGAAACATCTTGGCGTCTGTTATTAATTAGGCAAATTTCAAACCAACTTCCTAAGCTCATTCTTGCATTATTTGTAGAGTTCCACATTTTGTGCTTGCAGAAGCATGAAGAGTGACAGTCATTTTCTGTACAAGATGCCTGATTTGTGGCAAGCAATTGGTGACATAATTTCATGGGATGACTTTTCCATAAAAAAAGACATTGGTGTTGAGGAAGAGGATGGTCATCAAGGCATGGAAATCCTAATTAGTGGCAAAGTCGTTTTGGGGTTTTTTAAGCTATAAGTTTGTCTTGTGAACCTGATGATTTTCCAGCTTTAATCAAGAAATTTTCCCTGGTCACAGGAAAATAGAGATCTATAAACATTTAATCAACTTAAAAATAAAGCACTTACTTAAGGGGATTGTTAAATTTTATAACTTCTAAAATTCTATTTTCAAAATTACATTTTAGGTTATCTGCAGTTTTACAAATGTCCTAAAACAAATTACATTGAAAAATTTAAACAGGGGACGCCTGGGTAGCTCAGTGGTTGAGCGTCTACCTTTGGCTTAAGGCGTGATCCCAGGGTCCTAGGATCGAGTCCCACATTGGTCTCCTTGCATGGACCTGCTTCTCCCTCTGCCTGTGTCTCTGCCTCTGTGTCTCTCATGAATAAATAAAATCTTAAAAAAAAGAGAAAAATTTAAACAGTTAACCATGACGTAAAGAAAATAGGAAGCAGTGCAATAGTATTAATTGATTCAGTAATTAAAACTCCTCAAATAATCTTTCATTTGAATTAAAGTAAGTCAAATCATTAAAATTATTAAAAACTTACAAATACATGTTTTACTTTCAGATATAGTAAAAAATATTTGGGAAAAAGTTTCCTGATAGAGTATAAGTTTTTTGTTTTTGTTTTTGTGGTTTTTTGTTTTTTTTTTAGTATTAGAAGTATTATAAGAACTCCGTTTAATTCTGTTATTTACTTTTAGATATAAGCTTTTTTTTCCAAAGGCAAACAATAATTTATCATGAAACACTATCAAGGGGGCACCTGGGTGGCTCAGTTGGCTAAGCGTCTGCCTTTGGCTCAGGTCATGAGCTCCAGGTCCTGGGATTGAGCCCCCATTGGGCTCTGCACTGAGCAGTCTGCTTCTCCCTCTCTCTCTGCCCCTCCCCCACCTTCTGCTCTTGCTATCTCCCTCAAATAAGTAAATAAAACCTTAAAAAAAAAGCAACATTATCAAGAATCATGCTTGAACAATATGTCAACTTCAACAGCCAAGATGGAAGAAACAAAAGAAACATTAAGCAAATGAATTAAACCAATTACCTTCTACTTAGGAAACTCTAACATCAGATAATGATAGTAAAAACAGCAATCTAACCAGGAGGAAAATCCTTAAAACCCTAACAGAAAATTAAATAGAAAGAAAAAGCTGATTATTTCATGGGCCAAAAGATGAAGACCTTCATGTTTGATAAGGAAATCATACCTAAAGGAAATGGCGGAAGGGGAGGTGGGCAGGGGGAAGGGGTGGAGGGTTGGGCACTGAGGGGGGCACTTGACGTGATGAGCACTGGGTGTTATACATATGTTGCCAAATTGAACTCCAATAAAAAAATAAACAAAAAAACACACAAAAAAAAAAAGAAGAAAAAGGAAAGAGTAGCATTCTCACAGTATCAGTTTCTGTAAGCATTTTGTGTCTATTGTACTGATTAAATGAGTTGCTCTGTTTCAGTAAAAAAAAAAAAAAAAAGGAAATGGCAAACTGACTGGGATGACCTACTATGGGATAAGCAGGAAGATTAGGTACCGGAGTAATCTGCTGTGGGGACAGACATCATGCTTTTGGTGGCAAATTTATTGTAACTACATTCAGGAAGTATATAAATACTCATGCAAATGGCATTGAAATACAATTTCAAACGTGATACATTTAATAGAGATTTTTTTGTTTCAAAAAAGTCTTAAATTTTCAAAGGCATCAAAGGTCTGCAGTCCCCAGCATCCTGTAGCACACCTGTAGTCTGTGGGAGACAGGCTGAATGTCTCAGGACACTGTGTGCACAGGGAAATTTTAAAACATACAGGAAAAAATTTGAAAATTTGGCAGATTTCACACCACCTATGTGGGCTCTCCTCTCCCATCTTCCAACGCCAACCTTGCTATCAGCATCGGTGGATTCCCCACTTTAGGAGAACTCCACCCAGAGAGAAGGTATAGCGTTTTCAGCTGATGGCTACCCATGGGGGTGCACAGGGACCTGGCAAGAAATGGTGGGGAGGAAACGGCCTCCTGGGGACTCTTCGGGTAGGCTTCTTTCAAATACGCCACAATGTATCCCAGTACTGGTTATGAGCTTATCTGGTCAGGGGAAGATCATATGACTCCGCTGCTCCTTTATGGGGGCAACAGACCAAAGGGAAGTGAAGCAGTTATCCACTGAGCTACACTCACACAAGTAGAAATCTTCCTGATTTCTCTCCACTGAAACCGCAAAGTTGCAATTCTGCTGTTGTTTTTCACTTCGTAGAATATGACACCCTTGGCACAGATCCCCAAGGCCGTCTCCCCTGCTCCCTTCATCTTCTCTGGGAGAATGTGGTGAACTAGCACACCATATTCTGGGAGCTGCTGAGTGACCTGGAGCAAGAAAAAAGCCAATTGAGAAGAGACAGTCCCACTAACCTAAAATAATAGTCTTCAGACCAATTCATGAAAAGCATTTTCACAGATGTTCCAAAAACTAAGAGTAGGATTGCCCAAATACGCTTAGGAAAACACTGAGCTAACCAGATCGCCTTACTACAGAATTTCTCCTCACCTCTACTATGATAGCATTTCCTATTTTATTAACCCTAGGATTCCTTTTTCATGGAGTACCTAAGCAACACCTGGAACACAGTTACCATAAAAATGATACAACAGAATATTAATATTCTGAACAAGGTTTTAGAATTCAGACTCTTCTGGGTCACCTCCAGGGAAGGGATTCCTTTTCCCAATTGTGTCTATTAAGGTCTATTGAAATGTTATCTGCTACAACCCCTTCATTTTACAAATGGAAAAACTGAGATCCAGGCAGAGAAAGGCCCCTTCCAGATGGTCAGCACCACTGTGAGAGCAAGATAAGTCGTGAACATCCTGCAGAGCAAATGAGCAATCACTGGCATCTTTCACCATGTCACAGTGCATTGCTGGGGTCCCTCCAGTCCAAGGTCTGTCCTCAGTTCACTAAGTCAGAAGAATGAATTTTGTCAGAGTCCTGAGGGTCAATCAGAGATGGAGACTGCATCAGGCCCATCAGATTCTTAAGAGATTGGAGTATAAACCTGATGCAGATGTTTTTATGTTTGAATGGTAATCACATCTCTATCCTGGTATCTAGCCTCTGCATCTTCACCTGCAGACTTCAGGCCTCATCAGAAGACTGATGCACCTGGACTTACAGCAGGGACTTCTTGCTCCCTCTCAGAAGGGTTTCACTGGTGAGATCTGGTATCCTATCCCTACCCCTGCCCCCAACAGAAAGCACTCTGCCTATGCCAATTTCTCCCACCCCCAGACAGGGTAATAACAATAGGGACAAATTATGACTTTGAGAGCTCCTTTCTCAGGATATTTGCTGTGCTTTTTTTCTTCTGTTAATAATCTCTGCCGACAGGTTATACTGCCTGCAGAGCCTACAGCTCTTCATATGATGTTGATTCAGTTTCTGGGCCTTGAGCCTGCTTGTTTTAACTTTGGAGGCACTGTTCATCACCATTGTTGTCATCAGCAGTAGCATCCAAAACACTATTGAGCACTTCATGCTGAAATATCCAATGGCCAGACTAGGCATGTGCTTAGGTATTAAATTAGGGTGATCCCAAAGCAATAAAGTAAATTCTTTTAAATAATTTGATGTGATATTTCCAAAAAGAGTTTAAAGCCTTAGACTTCACTAGAATAAAGATGCCTTTGCTAGACTCCCTTACATGTTTTAATTGTTTAGTATTTAATTTTAGTTTTTTTTTATTTTAGTTTTTATTTTATTTTTTTAAGTATATAGAGAAGGATGTGATCCTGAAGTACTTGGAGTGACAAAATGTTTAAATGGCAAAGCACCAGTGTGCCCTGGGTGGCTCAGTTGGTTAAGCACCCAACTCTTGATTTTGGCTCAGGTCATGATCTGAGGGTCGTGAAACAGAGCCCTGTACTGGGCTCCAAGCTGGGTGTGGAGCCTGCTTAAGATTCCCTTACCCTCTTCCTTGGCCCCTCCCCTCGCCTCTCTCTTTAAAAAATTAAAAATAAAATGGCAAAGCACCATGAAAACATTTCCCATGTACCATACTGTTTAATCTTTACAGCAATCACAACAGAGAGGGGTAGATGTCTCTTTTCAAATGAGAAAGTAGATTTACTTAGGAGCCAGAAATGGAAGTATAAGTCTGTCTGTTTCTGAGTCTTCACTCTTAGCAACTAACATACAGAGTTCCCATCACATTTGGAAACATGGGTGAGTATACATAAGATCCTCAGGGGCATTTTCAATTGGTAAAAAATAAATATTATCTATGTCTCCATGCTCTACTAGGAAATCCTCTGGAGCACCTCTCCTGGGCATTCCATGTTGTGATTGCTAATTGTCCTCTCAGAGGTTCCCTTTATCTTCATGTGCTTAGAGGCATCTCACTATCTTCTCCTTCTCCCTACAGTGGCAGCCAGGTTTACACTGGACCCAGGCTCTCCTGGCTCCCAGCATATGCAGCATCCTTGCTGTATTGAAAACTGTTGGAACAAGCAGACTGTTTCATCAAGAGAGTCATAACTACTCATATCCTTTGACCCTATGATTCCATTCCTGGCAATCTGTCCTAAGAAAATGTACTGCATAATCAAGACCAACACTTCTCTAGTGATGGTGCAGACTAGCAGGGTTGGGTTGGGTGACTGGCTCCCAGAGATAAAGATCTCCTAAAGGCAGTACTGCCTTGAAAGGGATCATCAGGCAATCTTCAGAAAGCGCATTTACAAAACATTTGTGATTATTTGGGGCATGCATATGTTATAATGCTAAATGAAGTAAAACACAGGATATAAGCAGTATGATTTCAAATGTTTTAATAGTATATCAAAACCCCTCATTATTGTGAAAAAAAAAAATGGTTCCCTGGTTGAAGAGGTTTGGAAAACATGGAGTTAACCTCAAACAGGTTAGGTGGTTCTGGCATTAGTATGCTAATGTAGTTGTGAAACTTCCAGACAGAGTATGTCATTCAGCATCACCCACATAGGATTTCTGCCAAGTCTACCAGCGTGATATGGTGAGATGATGAACTAGCAGAATTAGCCATCGGTGAACTGGAAGCCAAGAGGCATCTGATAATGGAAGAGAGGAGCCACAAGGAGCTGTAATTAAATAATCCAGTGGCTGTTTATGGAGTGACTGAGCCTGTGAGGGGCCCTGAAGATTTGGGACCTTGACATTTACAACCTAGTAGGGAGGACAAGAAATGTGTAGAAAGGACTGCAATCCGAGTGTCTTGGCAATATTTATCAGCAATGTTCAAATGGTTATAACCTGAGACGCTGGCATTCCACTCATGAGCTTGTATCCCTAAGGATTATGCACAAAGGCAGCTAAAGACTTGGGTAGCAAAAGTGCTAATCTCAGTATAGTTTAAAATAGTCCCCTATTTAAAATAATTTATGTGCCAAACAATGGAGTATTGAGAAAAAACTTAGGGTACACCATGTGTTGATTTAAAATAAAGTTTCAAAATGTTGGTGAGATGGGATTATAAAAATACACAAAACTGCATATATAATATAAACCTAATTTTAAATGTGTATACACATGTGAAGGCACAGAACAAAGGAGAATGAATACAAGAAAATATAATTGTGCTGTCTCCAGAGGGCAGAATCATGAGCAAATTGTTACTTTTATAATTATGGATGGATGGGGCGTTAGATTTTGCTTAACTAACATTCACCCAAACGAGAAGGGTCCCAATGTGCCATGGGGATCACAAAGCCCTTTCGTGTCTCATGCAGCAGGGGTGACACACAGCCCTCGCAGGCCCAACCAGCCAGCACAGGGAACTCAAAACTCAGCGTTCCTCGAAACTGATAAGATGGCATGCAAATTAAGTCAAATCTATTCGACAAAACAAAATCTCACTGTATTTCTATTATGAGATGGTGGCTTCCTTCACAACCAATTTTCATCATTCAACCAGGAGAAGGAGGGACACAGAGAGCCTGGGGAGGGGTGAGCAGGTGGGCATCTTTGGGCCCAGAGAGGCCTCCATTGGCTCAAGTCCTTGGCCTCCCCACTGATTCTGTGGTTCTGCCTCCACCTTCCATCAGACGTGTGCTCATGGCTTTGAGGAGTCCACTCGCCCCTCATCAAAGGAAGGCTGCATCCTCTAGACAAGGAACATGGGCGAAGACTGGAATATAGAAAGCAGTGAGCACCTTTCCACCAGGGCTTCTCAAATGAAGTGCTTGTAAGTTTACATGGGTGAGGTATTACCATCTGCCAAGTGGCAGACCAAAAAGAAAGGCCAGATCTCCTTTGGACAGTTCTGCTTCCAAATGTCCATCTCTATTAAAGGCCAAAAACACAGATACATTTCCTATCCATCTTGGGAAACTTTTGTACAGAGAAATGTACAAATCTGGAGCTTCTTTTGAAATTCCTCTTCAGCTCTAAAGGCCAGCCAGGTATCCTGCCCTGGGCAACCGAGGCCCCCTAGCTCCATCTACACAGGCGGAGTGGCAGTCCCTCCTATCCTGACATATTGTTATTGTTCTCATCACACAGCATACTCTGCATGACTCTGGTAACTGTCTGTCCTCTCCAGGAGACAAGATACTCTGGGGGCAAGGAGCATGTCCTTTCTGTCTCCATTCCATGCAGCACCTGGCCCAGAGCAGGTAAGTTGTGGGGTGTGCAAAGCTCTTCATCCTAGGCTATGTGTGTGCCCACCGATATGGGGGACTGAAATGTCACTGCTTACACTTGAGGGCTGAGCAGAGTGTGGACCAGAGCTATACCCAGTTGCATGGACCATACCATCTGTGCTGTGCTGAGAACAGTTGCCTGGAAGGCTGGAAACTTAAGGTCTTCCAATGGTTTTGCTTTTGTCTCATACCCCAGTTTGGGGTAGCTGTCCCATATGTCTCTGTGAGAAATGTGATCTCCTCACTTAGAGGAAAGTGACTGTGAATTCTATGGCTAAAGAAAGGCTCAGCGATACCCACTCAGCCCACTAAATCTTACCCATTTGGGGGATCATTTCCAATGCCACCTGCTTCCAGAAGCCTCTCCTTGGTCTCAAATCCCTTGATCATACCTCCATGTGGGTCAGAGCATATCTGGCCCCCCAGAGAAAGCTCCAGAGGGAAGGGCTGGCTGTGTGCCCTTAAACAACAACACTCCCCCCACCAGGAGACCAGAAGTCTTACCCTCAAGAACTCCAACTCCGCATCCTCTCCCCAGAGCACAGGACTGAGATAGTGCATCTCTGAGACTTCAACTTGGACCTAGAGAGCAGTCATCCTCTCAATCAAACTTGCAGGGATGTAATCCTCAACCCGAAAATAGGCTTTATTCTCTTTCTGCTGGGAAGATGCGGAAGAAAAATGGCATAACCAAGAAGCCTTCTATAGGACTCTGAGCACAAGAGAAGCTTGTCTGCATTCCAAACCCCAGGTAGGGCCCCAGGGCAAGGATGCCCCCTTGAAGTACCCACCTCGGATAGTATTTTCTACTGTATTAGAAGTTGGCCTAAACCATATGATATGAGTAGAAGGGAGAGAAGAGGAGCCACCTGTCTTTGAGACCCTTCTGTATGCCAGGCGGTCCTCAGAACACATTAGCTCCTTCAATCCCACAGTAATCCTATGAGGATGATATTATTAGTACCATTTGCAAGATGAACAAAATGAACGAGGAAGGAAGTCATTCAACAGGGCCAAGATCACACCACTTAGTGACAGAAACAAGATTCAGTCACCCAGGGGATCCCTGGGTGGCTCAGCAGTTTAGCGCCTGCCTTTGGCCCAGGGTGTGATCCTGGAGTCCCAGGATCAAGTCCCATATTGGGCTCCCTGCATGGAGCCTGCTTCTCCCTCTGCCTGTGTCTCTGCCTCTCTCTCTCTCTGTGTCTCTCATGAATGAATAAATAAATAAAATCTTAAAAAAAAAAGAAGATTCAGTCACTCAAAGTCCTCACACATCCCATGATGCCACACCACTTCTCGAAAGGCACAGCAAAACCCTGGCCCCAACACTTTGGTTCTTTTTATTTATTTAGCATTTCTGTCTGCTTGTGCTCCTATTATACTGTCCCCTCTTACAAAGGAAGTCTTGGCTGTGCCACCATCTCTCCACATGAAGGGGATCAAGCAGTTGTCCTGTGAACAAGAAAGATCTGTCAACCCCACCTCACGCCAAGCCTGAACCTCCAACCAGCCTGCTCTTTCGGGAACCTGAGGCTGCCACCCCAGCACAAGCAGCTAGGTCAGTGCCACTCACCACCCAATGCACAGTTCCCTGATATAGACCATGAAGCAGAAAGGTATGCAGAGGGCAGCCCAGGTGGCTCAGCGGTTTAGCGCCGCCTTCAGCCTGGAGTCGCAGGATGGAGTCCCACGTCGGGCTCCCCACATGGAGCCTGCTTCTCCCTCTGCCTGTGTCTCTGCCTCTCTCTCTCCCTCTGTGTGTCTCTCATGAATAAATAAATAATGAAAATATTTAAAAAAAGAAAGGTATGCAGAAGCTTTGGGGGGGGTGGTCTTGGGGACCACTGTAGGAATGAGGAAGACAGAACTTGTCAGAGAAAGCTGACCCTGTCCTTGTATTCCTGATTCCTAATTCCTGGTCACTGGCAGCCCCTCCCAGCTTAAATTTAGGCAAGACATTGCCCCATAGCTGAGGGCAACTACCTGTGAGGAAGGCAGCTGGGAGCTGTAAGGATCTTGCCTTCTCAGGGCTGGGGATGGACAGGTCGGCCTGTTGGGGAGATCTGAAGAGAAGAGCACATCACCCACTTCATCTCCATCTCCTGGTGTGGCACAGACCTGTCCCCATGTAGCCATGGACTAAGAATCCTCAGCTGAGAGTTAGCCCATGCCAGTTCTGGGCTCAACTCAGACACAAGCAGAAAGAAATTGCCCAGCAATCTTCTGACTAAAAAAGCCTTCAGAATGCCATTAACATGGCCCAAATCCAGAACACTGGCAACACCAAGTGCTGGTGTGGATGTGGAGCAACAGGAACTCTCACCTACTACCGGTGGGAATGCAAAATGGTGCAGCTACTTTAGAAGATAATTGGTCTTGCAAACATAGTCTTACCATAGGATCCAGCCATCATGCTTCTTGGTATTGAACCAAAGGAGCTGAAATCATGCCCACACAGAAGCCTGCACATAGATGCTTATAGCAACTTCATTCATAATTGCCAAAACATGAAAGCAAAAGATTCCTCCAGTAGGTAAATGGATAAAGAAACTGTAGTACATCCAGACAACAAAGTATCATTCAGCACTAAAAGGAAACGAGCTACCAAACCACGAAAGACAAAAGACATGGGGGAGACTTAAGTGCATATTAAGTGAAAGACGTCAATCTGAAAAGACCACACACTTTCTGATGGAAAAAACAATGATGGACATTGGACAGTGATGCGTTGATGCGGGTTCATCAGCTGGAATGCATGTACCATTTTGGTGGGAGGTGCTAGGACTATGTCCAAGAGAAGACGTCAATATGGAACTAAAAAGCCCTAACACAAACGTGTATTTCCATGTAACTCATAAAAAGAGGAAGATCAGAGGCAATGGGAACAATAGTAACAGTATTACCATTTACACGGCTCTTCCAGGTGATGCCCAACAGTGAGAGGATGGAAAGGTGAGCAAAGGTCCACCCAGGTAAGGTGCACCGTGTAACCATCCTGAGTGATCATTAGGAAGGCCACAGGAAGACATCTGCCATCAAGTGGGAAAGCAGAATGCAACTCAAATGTGGCACTGTTTGCACCTGCATAAAATCCCAACAGGCAATCATAGGCTAGAAGGGAGCTCACCATGAGGAAAGCTGTTCCACCACAAGATGTGATTAAGGAGATTTATTTTTATACCAAAATGTCTTTGTCTCCCTCTTTAAAATGTAAATGTAATCATGTCACTTCCCTGCTTAGAATTCTTCAGTGGGTCCCAGTCTTTCACTACAGTGGTTTCCAAATTAATTTTTTTCTCCTAGCACCAGAACCATTTATCAAACAAAATACAAGCCCCTTGGGGGGAGGCACACAAGGTTTGTTCCAGATCTGGCTTTCAATGCTGTCCAGCCTCCAGGCCACTTCAGCTAGGGCTGCAGTGACAATGCTGGAGCCCTCCTCTCCTGCCCGCTCAATGACACAGACACAGGGACAGGTCTTCCTGTCTGGATCTCCCAAAACACTCTGATGAGCCCACCACAGTGCCTGGCACACAGCGAAGCCAGGCGCTGCAAAGTGAGTCCTGGCTGGGCTCTCAGTACCTTACCCAACTTCACAGAGCTGCAATTTTTCTCAGCCTCAGGTGGAAATAACACCAGCTTTGCGGGTTGACATAGGGCTTAGATGATACCAAACATGGAACGGGCTCTCCATAAATGAGGATTGAGGGAGTAAGGGCCCAAATGAGTGGGTTTGTGTAATCTGTTGCCTTTACACCTACAAAGGAAAAGGAGTAGATCTGCCTTTGGGGGCCATGTGGGGACAGCAGAGAGTGTCCTGGAACCACTCTCGTCCATGGCAGTGAGAGAGGTTGAGGCTCCACAGGATCTGGAGAAGGAGCTGGAGGTGGAGGATGGCCGGTAAATAAACATGTATACCATTCCAGGCAGTGGTAAATGCTATGAAGAAAAATGCAGCAGAGTGAAGGCATAAGGAGGGCCTTGGAAGACTCTGGGCATAGCAACACCTTCTGAAGATGGACTGGGAGGAAAGCAAAATGGTTCTGGCATAGTAAAAAAAGTGTTTTTTCAAATTGCAGCTTGTAGCACATTAGTGAGCTAATGATTAATAGTTCATAGGTAGCATTTTTAAAATTAACTACAATAGAATAGGAAATACCAGTGTGTATCACATGTAGAAAGGATGCATCTTATTTCCTAAGTTTTTGCCTCAATTCTGTTCTAGGTACATATGTGTGTGGATTGTGTTATCATCTCTCTCTCTCTCTCTCTCTCTCTCTCTCTCTCTCTCTCTCTCATGGGCATGGCACAGAACATTGGAAAGCCACTGTTCTCAAGCAGCTTTTGATATTGTCCTTGCTCTTAAACCCAGTTACTAAGACGAAGCAGGCAAGCTGTGACAAAGGTCACACACCTTGCCCTCTCCGCCCCACACTGTGTGAGGATGAAGAACATTGATCAGAGTCTCTTCGAGGCATCTACACTTGGCAGTGGCTACAGCTTCTCCTTCCCAGATTCCAGGTATATCTGCATCTCTAGGCCATGTTCTCTGCAGGTTCGCATTCAGTGGCTTCTGGACTCTACCCTCTAGATTGCAGACTTACACCAAAGAGAGAAGTGCTCGCTCTCTCTCTCTCTCTCTCTCTCTCCCCCTCTCTCTCCCTCTCTCTCTCTCTCAGTAATGCCATGGAAATCCTGTAGCTCTGTCTCATTGGTTCTGATAAAGTCATATGTCTACTCAAGCCAATCACTGTACAGAGAGCTGCCATGCTCTGATTAGTTAGATTTGAGTTATATGGCCTCCCATATTTGCTGGGGCTGCCATAACACATACCACAGGCTGTCATTTAAGACAATGACAGAAACTTATCCTCTCATAGTTCCAGAGGCTAGAAATCCAAGATCAAGTGTGGGCAGGGTTGGTTTCTTCTGAGGCCCCTCCCCTTGACTTGCAGACTGCCTTCTTCTCCCTGAGTCCTCACACCGTCTCTCTCCTGTGCTCCTGGTGTCTTTCTGTGAGTCCCAATCTCTTTGTACAGGGACTCTGATCAGACTGGATTAAGATAAAACCAGAAAGCCTCATTTTGACATAACTGCCTCTTTAAGACCCCATCTCCAAATACAGCCACATTCTGAGTACTAGGGGTTAGAACTTCAACATATAAATCATAAAGGAGCATACTTCATCCATAACACAAAGCCAGACCCAAATGACCCCAGCGAACTCAGAACTTCAGCCAAACACAGCTCCTTTGTTCGCCAAGGATGTAGCATCATGGACCACTAAGTGCTCCCTGGTGGTAGACATATATTTTTAGCTATGCACAACCATTCCCTCTCTTTCTGGAAGCAGAAGGCATCCTTTCTCCCTCTCAGTCTCCTCGCATCTTCATAGTGTGAACTCTACCCTGGTTCTCAGGGTGGCCATAGTCCTCAGGTCCTCTCTTGAGTATATCTTCTGGGAATTAAGCACTTCCTAGAGGCACCCAGCTTTTGTCATATGGCAATGGCAAAACCCATCAAGATAAAGCCCAGTGGGCTGGTGGGGGGCCCAACCTTCCTCAGTCTTCCCTCCCACTTCTACTGATGCAGACTCCACATTTGGACAGCATGTCACACTTCTGGGTCTCATGACTTGGGCTCAGTTGAGGTCTACTGCCAAGACCCTTTCCACTCATCTGGAACATGGGTGGAGGCTTTGTGAACTCAGAACAAAGTTGCCCTACTCTCTGTAACAGCTCACCTGGCTAGTCCCTCTTTCCTGCCTGGTGTACCCATTTTGAATCTTAAGTGAAGATATTAATAACATCCAGTGAAATAAGTCAATCGGAGAAGGACAAACATTATATGTTCTCATTCATCTGGGGAATATAAATCATAGTGAAAGGGAATAGAAGGGAAGGGAGAAGAAATGGGTAGGAAATATCAGAAAGGGAGACAGAACATAAAGACTCCTAACTCTGGGAAGTGAAGTAGGGGTGGTGGAAGGGGAGGAGGGCGGGGGGTGGGGGTGAATGGGTGACGGGCACTGAGGGGGGCACTTGACGGAATGAGCACTGGGTGTTATTCTGTATGTTGGCACCAATAACACCAATAAAAAATAAATTTATTATTTAAAAAAATCCCTCCCAACTTTGATGTATCTGCAAATTAAATAACCAGTAGAGATAAATAAATAAATAAATAAATAAATAAATAAATAAATAAATAAATAAATAAATACCAGTAGACTCTATAAGTCCCTGAGGACTGTAACACAGAACCTTTACAGGGAAATTCAATCAAAGAAACGTATGTGTGATTCTGTTGCATGGACCGGGCTTGGCCAAAAAGATTAGAGATTTTGAGAGGCAGCGTGCCCAGCAGAATCAGCACTGGCCTAGGAGTCAGATACATCTAGGCTCAAATTTAGACTTTACCATTCTCTAGCCACATGAGTCTCAGATTGTTCTTCCACAAAATGTGAGTAATGGCAGTGCTAAGAGGATTGAGTGGAAAATATCTAGGTCAATGCTAAGTACAGAGTGATCTCTTAATAAAGGTTGTCTATTACTGTTGGTAAGGATGATGATGATGGGAAGTCAATAATTGAGTAAATTATTGTTTTTAGGAGAAACCTTAGTTTGAATTACATTACAATGTATATATTTGACTTGTTCATCTTTGTCTTCTCCACAGACTAGTAAAAACAGTCAATGAAAGCTTGTTGGATTAGATGGCTGGCTGGGTGGATGGGCGAGTGGATGGATGGGTGGATGGGTGGATGGATGGATACCATTTACCTCAATCTTAGTGGTAGATGCTGAAAACGCTTCTCAAAGTCTCAGTCTCCCTATGTCTAATAGTTCTCCCTTTTCCTATAACTGCTTCTCCAATGACCCCACCACAGGCCACAGGTGTCCACCCCTACCTCCTTGGGGTAATTGCCAAATTCAGCCTGCAAGGCAAGGACCGCCAGCTGCAGCAGTGTCTCATCATTGCAGTACAGCTTCTCCTCCAGAATGTCTTTCCAAAGCTGCAGATAAAATTGATGCCTTGTCTGGCTGTGCCTGGGAAAGAAATGCAGTAATAAGGGCCACTGGAATGCTGTGGAGGTGGGAGGTGGGGAGAAGAATACTGAAACCAGAGGGTTTTCTCAGTCTGGGAAGCAGGGAAGGGACAAAAGATGGGATACAAGCCAACAGAACCCAGAAGGCAATGTCAGTAAGAGGAGTATGGTTTCCTTTATACACATCATGCCACCTGCCATGAGTTGAGGGGTACTCTGTGCCAGGCACTTGACACAACCCCCACAGAGATGTTTGCTGCTGCAGTTCAAGTGAGAAAACTATGTTCAGATGATGTTTTTAGTAAGCAAAAGAATAAAGAGGCCATGACCCAACTCCACAGTCACACATAACGCTTTCCTCCAATCCTGATCACTGGGTTGCTGAGGAAGGGTCATACTGGGGCCAGGGGAGAACTTTGACTTTGAGTGTGCCGTGTTTGAAACAAAAGGGCAAGTTCTCATTTTTGTCAGGGCCCAAACTCTGATTTGCCCCTTTTCTGTCATGTTGAAATCTAATCAACAAGCTCAACCATGATGACACTTGTTATTTATACGTAATTTACAATTCACCCAGCACTTGCTACCCATTATTTATAATTCTAATGTCAGTCAGCACATACACAGGTCCCTTAAGGAAAAAATGAAGAATTCTGGAGCACTCACTGGAGCTGTGCACAGCAACTGACAAAGAACTTTATCCTCAGAAAGAGTGTGAAGGTATTCAAGGAGGTCTTCTTCTGGGGCTGTTCACTCCAGCCTTCAGGGGCTATTTTGCACAACCTGGTTTCATTGTCCAAGAAAAAGAACTCTCTCCCTGAAATAAAAGTAGAGAGGGAAAAGCAGTCAGAGAGGCACCACCCCTTTAGACCCACAGCCCTGAACTCTGCCCAGAATGTCAAACAAGAGACATCTGAGGGCAGGAGACAGCAGGAAGTAATTCCTCTGGACACCTGGCACCACAGGACCTTTTCTGGGTCTGTGAGGGGCCAGAAGTCAAAGACAAAGAGGAGAGAGTCAAAGAAGAGAAACTCAGCATCAAGAGGAGGAATGTGATTATTAATCTCAGAGAAGATGTCACTTAATAGCTGCTTTTCAGCTACCGCCATATGCAGATAAAGTGAAAAACAGATGAATGAGTATTCATTCCGTTCCTGCTGTGTGCCAAGCCATTAGCCTCAACTGGACCATCTCCAAATCTTCCCCAGGCATTGGCATAATATGGATTGAATGTTTGCACCTCCTTAAAGTTCTTACCCCCAAAGTAGTGGGGGTAAGGTGCAGCCTCTGTGAGGTAATTAGATTTATTGTGGGGCTCCCATGATGGGATTAGTGTGGTAAGAGGAAGAGACCAGGGCTCACTCTCTCTGTCATGTAAGGACACCATGAGAAGGTGGCCACTTGCAAGCCAGGACCAGAACCCCAAATCTAACCACGCTCCAACCCTGATCTCAGACTTCCCAGTCTTCAGAACTGTGAGAAATAAAGATCTGTTGTTTAAGCCACTTAGTCCATGATATTTTGTTTTAGCAGCCCCAGCAAATGAAGACAGGGCATGAGTCGAGTCACCTTTGCCTTCTGACCTGAATGTGGCCATCTTGGAGGCTCCAATCCAAGCTCAGGACATCAGCACCTCTATGAGGAAGGATGAACCAGCCCCTGCCACTGCAGGCACTGCCTCTGCCCCTCTGCCCTCTTCAAGGTGAAGCCTGACCCCCTCCCACTCCCTGCCCCAGCCCTGCTCTGCCCCATCCATACCCTTCTCCAGGCTTCACCCTCTCAGCCCAGAGTCACACAACAGGAGGTTGCCTGGGCACAGGAGTTGTGCCAAGTTATAGTTAGCAGACCTGTTAAGTGATAACCAGCCTTTTCTCTCAAAAGCTTGCATGCTGAGAAGACAGAAGGAGCTGCCCAGAGAAGTTCAAATAGCCTTCACCATGCAGCACCCAGACCTCTGCCCCTCTGCCTTCAGCTCTCTTCCTTTAGGACCACTTCTCCCCAAGATGTAGGCAGGTCTCCATTATAGTTTGGCTAGCAGAACCTCCTAGGTGGGTTATTTCCAAACCCCAGACTGGTGACTTCTGATTGGTTTACCCAGGACACCCCAGGTAAGTAGTTCTACTATGTCCACATGGAAGGGTCCAGGATGAACACCTGACTGGGAGAAAGCAGCCTCAGATAAGGGCAAGTTGGACTCAGCACAAGTACACTGGCTTTCTGTAGGATGCATGTTACAGATCAATAAAAATGAGCACTGGGTGTTATTCTATATGTTGGCAAATTGAACACCAATAAAAAATAAATTTATATTAATAATATGATGTTTCCTAAAGATTCTACTATTCACATTTTACAAAAGATGGAGCAAAGGTCAGTCCATCATATCAAAGCATAGAGAGATTGTTCTTTTTTATTTAGGAGAGGACTCTTTTGCTAGCCAATAGGATCCAACAGTAAGTTAAGAAGATTACTCACCATGACCAAGTGGTATTTATCCCCAGAAGCAAGGCTGGTTCAACACTCGTAAAGCAATCAATGTGATTGATCATATCAGCAAGAGAAAAAAAACAAGAACCAAATGATCCTCTCATTAGATGCAGAGAAAGCATCTGACAAAGTACAGCATCCATTCCTGATCAAAACTCTTCAGAGTGTAGGGATAGAGGGAACATTCCTCAACATCTTAAAAGCCATCTACAAAAAGCCCACAGCAAATATCATTCTCAATGGGGAAGCACTGGGAGCCTTTCCCCTAAGATCAGGAACATGACAGGGATGTCCACTCTCACCACTGCTATTCAACATAGTACTGGAAGTCCTAGCCTCAGCAATCAGGCACCAAAAAGAAATAAAAGGCATTCAAATTGCAAAGAAGAAGTCAACTCTCCCCCTTTGCAGATGACATGATACTCTACATAGAAAACCCAAAAGACTCCACCCCAAGATTGCTAGAACTCATACAGCAATTTGGTAGCGTGGCAGGATACAAAATCAATGCCCAGAAGTCAGTGGCATTTCTATCCACTAACAATGAGACTGAAGAAAGAGAAATTAAGGAGTCAATCCCATTTACAATTGCACCCAAAAGCATAAGATACCTAGGAATAAACCTAACCAAAGAGGTAAAGGATCTATACCCTAAAAACTACAGAACACTTCTGAAAGAAATTGAGGAAGACACAAAGAGATGGAAAAATATTCCATGCTCATGGATTGGCAGAATTAATATTGTGAAAATGTCAATGTTACCCAGGGCAATTTACACGTTTAATGCAATCCCTATCAAAATACCATGGACTTTCTTCAGAGAGTTAGAACAAATTATTTTAAGATTTGTGTGGAATCAGAAAAGACCCCGAATAGCCGGGGGAATTTTTAAAAAGAAAACCATATCTGGGGGCATCACAATGCCGGATTTCAGATTGTACTACAAAGCTGTGGTCATCAAGACATTGTGGTACTGGCACAAAAACAGATACATAGATCAGTGGAACAGAATAGAGAATCCAGAATTGGACCCCCAACTTTATGGCCGACTAATATTTGACAAAGGAGGAAAGACTATCCACTGGAAGAAAGACAGTCTCCTCAATAAATGGTGCTGGGAAAATTGGACATCCACATGAAGAAGAATGAAACTAGACCACTCTCTGTCACCATACACAAAGATAAACTCAAAATGGATGAAATATCTAAATGTGAGACAGGATTCCATCCAAATCCTATAGTAGAACCAGACAACACCCTTTTTTTTAACTTGGCCACAGCAACTTCTTGCAAGATACATCTACGAAGGCAAGAGAAACAAAAGCAAAAATGAACTATTGGGACTTCATCAAGATAAGAAGGTTTTGCACAGCAAAGGATACAGTCAACAAAACTAAAAGACAACCTGCAGAATGGGAGAAGATATTTGCAAATGACATATCAGATAAAGGGCTAGTTTCCAAGATCTATAAAGAACTTATTAAACTCAACACCAAAGAAACAAACAATCCAATCATGAAATGGGCAAAAGACATGAACAGAAATCTCACAGAGGAAGACATAGACATGCCCAACACGCACATGAGAAAATGCTCTGCATCACTTGCCATCAGGGAAATACAAATCAAAACCACAATGAGATACCACCTCACACCAGTGAGAATGGGGAAAATTAACAAAGCAGGAAACCACAAATGCTGGAGAGGAGGTGGAGAAAAGGGAACCCTCTTACACTGTTGGTGGGAATGTGAACTGGTGCAGCCACTCTGGAAAACTGTGTGGAGGTTCCTCAAAGAGTTCAAAATAGACCTGCCCTATGACCCAGAAATTGCACTGTTGGGGATTTACCCCAAAGATGCAGATGCAGTAAAACACCGGGACACCTGCACCCCGATGTTTCTAGCAGCAATGTCCACGATAGCCAAACTGTGGAAGGAGCCTCGGTGTCCATCGAAAGATGAATGGATAAAGAAGATGTGGTCTATGTATACAATGGGATATTACTCAGACATTAGAAACGACAAATACCCACCATTTGCTTCGATGTGGATGGAACTGGAGGGTATTATGCTGAGTGACGTAAGTCAGTTGGAGGAGGTCAAACATTATATGGTCTCATTCATTTGGGGAATATAAAAATTAGTGAAAGGGAATAAAGGGGAAACAAATAGTGAGTGGGAAATATCAGTGAGGGTGACAAAACGTGAGAGACACCTAACTCTGGGAAATGAACAAGGGATGGTGGAAAGGGAGTTGGGCAGGGGGTTGGGGTGACTGGGTGATGGGCACTGAGGGGGACACTTGGCAGGATGAGCCCTGGGTCTTACGCTATATGTTGGCGAATTGAACTCCAATAATTTTTTTTTTAAAAAAGGAGAGGGCTCTTTTGGAGTTCTGTGGAGAGCTTTGGGGAGAGGACACCTCCACCCTACCCCCAGCTTACCTCCACCCATGGCACACTGAATAACACCCGGGCTCCTCCCATTGGGGATTAGAGAATAGAACACTGAGATTAGGACCCCTAAGTAAGATCAGCTGGCAGAGCCAGGGGTGAACCTGGAAGCCCAGATGATCCCAACTCTGCCTCCTTGCCATTATCCCACACAGAAGCTAAAGGGCTTCAGCAACAGCAAGGCATATTTGTGGAGATGGAAATAGGAGTCTCTTAATGGAAGGGCAGAGATGGGGGAAAAAGGAAGAAGGCTTTCTTTCAGCATCTTTATAATGAATTCTTAACTTAAGCTCCAGGGTGAGGTGCCGATTTTCCGTCAGTCCTGTATGATTAGATGGAAATTTTTTCAAATTTTTTATTGTGGTCAAATATACATAATAACATATTTATCATCTTAATCATAGTTAAATGTACAGCTCAGTACTATTAAGTATATTAACACTGCTGTTGCCATCCAGCCCCAGAATTCTTCATCTTGTAGAACAGCAATTCTAAACCTATTGAACCATACCTCCCCAGGCCCCTCCACCCAGCCCCTGGCAACCACCATCCTACTTTATGTCCCTATGATTTTGACTAGTCAAGGTACCTCACACAGGTGGAGTCATACAATATTTGTCTTTTTGCAACTGTTTTGTTTCACTTGGCACAACATCCTCCAGGTTCATCCATATTGTAGTATATGCCAGAATGTCCTTCCTTTTTTTAAAAAAAAGATTTTATTTATTCATGAAAGACACAGAGAGAGAGAAAGGCAGAGATATAGGTAGAGGGAGAAGCAGGCTACCTGTGAGGAGCCTGTTGTGGAACTCGATCCCAGGACTCCAGGATCACGCCCTGGCCGAAGGCAGATGCTTAACTGCTGAGCCACCCAGCCTTCCCAATTTCCTTCCTTTTTAATGTGGAATAACATTCCATTATGTATATAGACCACGTTTTGCATACACATTCATCTGTCAATGGACACGTGGGTTGCTTACACATTTCAGCTATTCTGAACAATGTTCCTACAAACATAGGTATAAAAATCTCTCTTGAAGACCCTGCTATTGGGATCCCTGGGTGGTGCAGCGGTTTAGCGCCTGCCTTTGGCCCAGGGCGCGATCCTGGAGACCCGGGATCGAATCCCACGTCGGGCTCCTGGTGCATGGAGCCTGCTTCTCCCTCTGCCTGTGTCTCTGCCTCTCTCTCTCTCTCTCTGTCTCTGTGTGTGTGTGTGTGACTATCATAAATTTAAAAAAAAAGACCATGCTATTGATTATGTGGGGTGTACGCACAAAAGTGGAATTGCCAGATCATGTAGTAAATCTGTGTTTAACTTTTTGAGGAACCACCATACTGTTTTCCACGTGGCTGCACCATTTCATATTCCCACCTACATGGAAATGCTTTCAACATTCACTTATCTGACATCAATGCTTTGAGATTGATCAACCAGATCCAGCACATTGCAGAAACCCACACCATCTTACACACACGATTCCATTATAATCTTCTGCACTTCCTTGACACTTTGCAATGAGCACTTGAAGCATTTTCCATGCTAACTGATGGTCTAAGTGTGCAAGATGAAGCATCCCTACCTCAAGCAATTTTTTTCGAAGGAGTAGTGTTCAGATACCCAGATATTTGGGTTATATGAAGCACCAGGCCAGTTATGGGCTACCCAGGAGCCACTTACCTTTCATATAAGCCAAGCCAAAGTAGGTGAGCTCTCCAAGGTTGATGAAGGACATGACAGCACTGAAGATTGCTCCTGCTGTTGACATAATGTCACATTTCACCTCCAGACACTGCCCACTCAACAGCACTACACAGAGGTCCCTGAGAGCCAAATAGGATTTCCCTTTTTTGGTCTGAAAACAATAAATATTATCGATTGTAACAATAACTACAAGATATGGAGTCTTTGCTGTGGGCTCTCTACTGTGCTAAACACTTTATATGTATTGTATCACTTAATGACAAACAACCTAAGAGATATGTACATTAGCATTCCTATACAACAGCGGAGAGATGTGTTTCAGAGACAGTGAGGGGACCTGTTAGTAGTAAGGGGTGGTAAGGATTGCAAGGGACAGGTGCCAAAGTTAGTAAGAAGCAGTACTAGACTCAAATCCACACTCTCTGCCAGGCTCCACAGGGACCGTGAAGGCTGGAAGGCAGGTCTAAGATGCCTCTCCTTTGCTGAAATTCCAGCTGCCCCTCAGGCTCCACCTTCTGGGTGGGCTCAAGCTGGTCAGGGTCCTCAATCATGGATCCAGGTGTTATCCCTCTGAATCTATCCCTCCAGGGACAACACAGAAGAAGGAACAGAGGTAGGTACAGATCCAGTGAAGAGACAGGCTAAGGGGATTGCTCTGAATCAGACATTGGTCAGCAGAGTCACGTGCAAAGATGAGCGGCGGTCTGCCTTCTCGCTTCACCCTGCTTAGATTAATTTCAGATCTATCTGTCTCCACAGCCCCACCCTGACCACAGTTGCCACCGCTCAGCCACGCAGAATGGCCCATTCAAGGAGAAGAGGAAGAGCTGGAGGACCAGGAGCTGGGGTGCAGCTTGGCAGAGGGCTGTAGCAGCAGTCTGGAGGAGAGAGCGAGAACCCCACCCCCGGGGCCCTCCCAGCCTGAGGCCCTAGTCAGTAGTCAGGAGGCCTCCAGGCCTGCCCAGCAGGGTGGTTGGCTCAGCACCCTCCACCTCTGCCCAGTTAACCCAGCACTTACCACAATCGAACCAGGCAGATGCAAAATCACCAGGGCCTCTCCAGCCAGCAAGACGAACTCCGGCGTAGAAAACTGGCAAAAACACCCAGAGTCACTCGTGGTACAGGAGAGAAGTCACATTCGAGGGGGTCTGGTCACCCCCAGCTCTGGGACTAGGCTTCCCCTCCCTTCTTCCCCTACCCATTCTCCCTTCCTCAGAGTCTGCAGGAAACAGGCTTCAGGAAAAGGGGTTTAAGCTGGGCATCTCAAAGCAGATGTCTTAACAGCAGGTACAGGATTCTTGGTGATGTCCTAGCTATTAAGTTGGGTGTCCCCTTCATTATATGTTTCATAATTCTCACATCATTACCTAATCTTTGGTATGTATGAAAATTATAAAACACATTATATGATACAAATATGTTATATGTCAGAGACGTTTTAAAGTAAAAATATCTTTAGATTTAGATTAGATGAGACATTTTTCTAGCTCTGTATGTTGAATCAATAACATGCATGGGCAGCTATTCCCAATTTCACATTTTTCGTACCATACTTGTGATGGGGAAGTACTTTCATACCTGTCATTAGTTAGACCCAGCCATCATCCTGTGGAGTGCATATTCTCAACCCATTTGGCAGGACATGGAGGCCCAAGAGGTTGGGAAACTCTCCCAAATCTAACACCAGAGAGTGTTAGGATTGGGTGGGGCCTACTAATGTGCCCCTCAAGGGAACAAACAACCAGACTCCTGTTTCAAAAGGCCAGCCAGTGCATAACTTGTGTCCTGAAAGAATCTCCAGTGGCAGTGTCCTAAGTGAGTGATCATGAAGAAAAACCAAAGAAGGCAAAAAAAGATCCTACTCCCTGACCCTGTGTATATGCCCTGCAAGCTCACGAGAACATGAGGGGGGCCTCAGAGGGCAGTGGGGGACGGTGGGAAGTGTGGGAGCCCAGAGCCACAACGCGGAGGACGTCCTGAGGCTACTGTAGGCTCAACTCATCTCCAATTGGTTAAGGATCTTTAAGCAAATATCTCTGTGACAGACAGACAAAGACTTTCTGGGGGCATCTAGGTCTGATGTTCCCAAAGGAAAACAGAGGCACACGCTGAACACCTGGCAAGGACAGCCTCCTGGGTTAACAGCCTGCCCTGCAGGCGCTCATCCCTGCCCCAGGGGACCCTAATCCCCTCGCGGTCACTGAGGGCTTGTATGGTCACTAAAACAGTTTTTCAGCTAATGTCAGTGTTGTTCAAGAAAGGATGTCTTCTAAACATTGGAAGTGGCTCTGCTGTCTGATGGCAGAGCTGCTTCTGGCAGCAGGTGCACCCTGAGACCTTCCCTGATCTCACCCTCTAGCATGCGCTTAGCAGGGTAGACCCTCAGTAGAGACCAACCTGCTCACAAGGAGACAGGGTCCCCGGAAGCATGAGCACACTGCAGGGGCCACTGGACATCTGTCCCTCCTGTCAGCCTGGACATCACAGCCAGGGCAGGATGCCTAAGTACTCCACAGCCTCTACTCCACACACTCACCCCAACCCTATCACCCTCTGTACCAAGTGCAACAGGGAATCTCTCTTCCTCTGCCCCACCCACACCTTTGCTCCCACCTTTTGCCTGCCCAGAAGGCACCTTCCAAGTACATTGGGCCCTCTTATCACATACCTTGTTTTGCCACCACCCCACATTGATAGTTATGAACATCCTGAGTGGTGGGACCTGACATCTTCAACCTTCTATCCTATACAGTGTCTGCTACCACAAGCCCACTTGATAAACTCCTATTGCCCCAGATTGCAAATGTCAAGTTGGTTTTAGTTTAATTCTGTAAATTTCAACCCAAGGAGCCTACCCACCCCCCAGAAGACCCTGCCCATTTTCAACTACTGTGTCAGCCACACATAGCGCCCCTCTCAAACCTCTTTGGAGAATGTCCTTTGGTCTTCTTTTGCTCACCTTTCCTTTTCTTTGCAAAAAAGCCCTTTGAGTAGCAGTTGCTGGCTGTGGGGTTTCTGCTGCCACAGAGAGAGTGGAACCAGAGCTTAACCACTGTCTATCCTGAAGCTCTTGGGGAACATCAATTGGAAGAGCACTAGCCAGTGGTCAAGAAAGGGAGAGATAATGAACAATGGAAACAGCCCACCACATGCAGGTGCTCAGCTGGACAAGGTGTGTCCACTACTTTACCTTTGCCCCAAGCCTATGCGGAGAATTACTGTATCCACTTTTCTAATGAGGCCACTAAATCTGCAGAGCCACAGGAGCGGGGTGGGGTTTGAGGTGGAAAGCCACAGTCCATTTCCTCCCTGCCCCACAACACTGCTTCACAATGAGCACAGCATCACTGTGCTCAGGACACACAGGTCCTATGACTTCAGCTCCTGAACACCTTGTTAGGGTCACTGGAGGTTCTGACTTTCCTGCTTGGAATTTTAGATATTGTTCAAAACGTTTTCTCAGTTTTTTTTTTAAAGTACATTATTTATGGAAACAGAAAGAAAGCTATTTTCATGGAGAAAAAAGAGAATAGGGTTTTAAATAGCAGGAAAAATCACTATGAGATGAACCCTACAGCATCTTGTCAAGGCCTCAGGTGTGTATGTGACATCAAGTATCACCACAGCCCTTGGCTGAACCAGAGAAGGACAAAATATCAATATGTAAAGAAATAAATACCCAAGATTCAAAATTCCTAATGTTCCAGATGCGGGAAGATATAGTCTCATGTGGGTTTTGAGCAGATCTAAGCATCTATGTTTGACTGATTCTAAAACCAACCATTTCTTTTCCCTGACCCAAGCACTCTGCATCTCTCTCCCTCTGTTCCTTCCTTTCTCTCTCTCTCTCTCTGTCTCAACTCTGCCATCGTCTTGAGAATAATCCCAGGCTAGCCTGCTGGTGATGAGCCAGTGCTCCCCCAGATAATAGCCAGCCACCCCCAGAGGTGAAGCTACAGCTGATCACAGATGCATGAGGGCATCCAGCAAAGTCCAGAAGAACCTCCCAGCTGAGCACAACCTTTTTTTAATTTCCCAACTTACACAATCAAGAGTTAAATAAACCATTTTTTAAAATATTGTATGTATTTATTTATTTGACAGAGAGAGAGAGAAAGAGCACGAACTGGGGACGGGGGGAGGAAGGGCAGAGGCAGAGGGAGAGAAGCAGGCGCCCCTGTGAGTTGGGAGCCCGACTCGGGGCTCCATCCCAGGATCATGACATCAGCCAGAGGCAGACGCTTAACCGACGAGCCACCCAAGTGCCCCTAAACCATTATTTTTAGGCATTATATTTTGTGGTCATTATGCTGCTTTGTGAGGCAACAGGTAATCACAACAATGTGGAAACATGTTGTTTTACATAACTAAGCCTGAACTCAATTCCCAGAGACAGAATGGCCCGACAGCACAGCTGCCATACAGCCCCCATCACCAGTTGGCTGTGTACCTGCTTAAATGTGTTGTTTTTTCACCTTCCAATGGAAAAGGATCAGCTTTTTCTGGAGAAGCAAAAGGTTTCACATCAGTAATCAGTAAAGAAGCAAGATACAGCAGTCCCCACACGAATGGTCCACACACTGTACAGCTTGCTGCTTACCTGCTGACAGAGAGGCTGTGATGACTGTGTGCTGGGGTGCTCAGCCCAGGCACCAGGGAGCTCTGCGTCTCTGTGCTTCTTTCTGAAACTAACCAAACAGCACAGTGGAGGGCATGGAAGAGGCGAAAAGCATGGCTTTCTTGAATCAAGCAGACTGAAGTGTGGATATCAGCTGTGTAACTTTGGCAAACTTACCCTCTCTGAGTCTGTTTGCTCATGTGAGAAATGGAAATGACAGTTATAGTCAAGGGAGCTTTTTTTTTTTTTTTTGGAGGAGGAGGATGAAGAAAGATAAAACCTAGTGGCAGAGTGCCTTGCTTCAGAGACAGCAAACAATAATATTGTTTTTAATTCCTTATTTAAATTCAAGTTGGTTAACATATACTGTATTATTAGTTTCAGAGGTAAAGTTTAGCGATTCATCAGTTGCATATAACAGCCAGTGCTTATTACATCACGTGCCCTCTTAATGCTCAGATTCAGTTGAAGAGTAGAGAACAGTGGAAGATTTGAAGAGTATTCTAAAATCCATTCCTTTAACACAACTAGAGCAAGAACAAAAACAGTCTCTTAAAGATTGCTTTTCTTCTGCTCCACCTAGACACTAATTTAAAAAAACTCTTTTTCTTATGCTGTGTATTGAAATTTGTTTTATCAACTTGGACACTTAAAACTCAATAAAAAAGGAGTTTATGTTTGATATAAATAATATCTTCAGATGAAGCTTTCCTCAGGACACAGCCCCTTCTCTCTGGGGGCTCCGTGGAAGAGGGGAGCTTGCATGGGTTTTCTCAGCTGCCACAGCATGAAATCGTCCGGTCCACTCAGGACAGGAAACAATGGGAATGCCTGGGATGCTGTACCCACCTCTGCAAGGGTGCAGACGCTCCAGGGCCCATGCTGCTGAGTTCTCGCAGCTCTCCTGATGCAGCCTATTCCTGAGCAGGTAGCTTCTGTCCTGCTGCATAGGGGAGCTTTCTTCCACAACTCTGCTCTCCACCTGAAGGTCAAGTGCATCCCAAAAGTCGAGAGGGGACATTTATATAGACACAGACCGGCTGTCAGATTAAGTCAGTTCGGAAGTGTCTGTCCTACACAGTGAGAGCCTAACAAGGTGCTCTGGCACCAGACGTGCTCCAGACTCCACCCCCCACGTGCACCCTAGATGTAATTCACTCCCCTCCCCCAGAACAAGTGTACTCCTACACAGTTGTGCCTTTGTTCCTGTGCTCCCCCTACCGCCTAGGACGCCCCCTGCTGAGCTCCTCTGAGCCTCTAAGATGCAAAACTATGTTCTCTCCACTTCCAAACCTCTCCCTGTCTGCCCTCAAGGCAGAGGGCGGTGTCCCTTCTGTCACCTTCCCTCATCACCTTGCTGGCATCTCCTCTCTGATACAACACTATATCATGTTCTCTTGTTTCTCCCCGACCTCACCGTGTGATTTGTGCTTCACTGTAGCTCCTCTGGCTCAATGAACAGGAGCAACATGTTCAGATGCCAAGACAGAAGGGATCCAAGGGGAACAGGATGTGAGAAGCATTTTCTGACTGGCTAGAGGCAGCATCCACCCCCAGCTACCCCCTCCTCCATCCACATGGCCCTGCATTAGGCTTGGTCTCGGTTCTCCAGCCTGCACCTTGGACAAGTGCACAGCCACCCAGCCAGTCTCCAGCCCTGCCTACCTCTGGTTCCTCTCAAATCCAGACCTCCTTGTGTTTATATCCCATGCACCTCACTGGCCTATCCCCAGTCCCAGCACTGCCCCAGCCTCAAGGGGCCCAACCCCGACACAATTCCTGCCCCAGAACTCCCACCCCACCCTCCATGGGGCCAGGCTGAGGCTGTCTCCACCTCGTGGCTGGGCTTGTCAACCACCCTATCCTCCTTCCATCATTCCCCCTCTCCTAGGGGCACTTCCCCAATAAATAACATGCATAAGGGCACCTGTGTGGTGCCATAGGTTAAGCATTCGGCTCCTCGTTTTTGTTCTTATCGTGATCTCAGGGTCATGAGATCAATCCCCCATCAGGTTCTGCACTCAATGTGGGGTTTGCTTAAGATTCTCTCTTCCTTGGGATCCCTGGGTGGCGCAGCGGTTTGGTGCCTGCCTTTGGCCCAGGGCGCGATCCTGGAGACCCGGAATCGAATCCCACGTCGGGATCCCGGTGCATGGAGCCTGCTTCTCCCTCTGCCTGTGTCTCTGCCTCTCTCTCTCTCTCTCTCTGTGACTATCATAAATAAATAAAAAAAATTTAAAAAGAAAAGATTCTCTCTTCCTTTCCCTCTGCCCATCTCACTCATACACTCGCTCGCTCTCTCCTTCTCTAAAAGAAATAAATCTTAAATAATAATAATAATATGTATAAGCATCGCCATTTCTGGCTTTGCTTCAAGGGAATCCGACCTAAGCCAAATGCCTACTATGTGCCAGCCTCCTCCTAGGCAGTGGGGAGCACACAGGGCAGCAAGCAACACGGTGTAACAGGTGCAACAAGGGGACTCTCTGCAGATACAAGACATCAGAGGAAGGGAGGAGCCAGGGGCTATAGGCACAGACAGGGAAGGCTCCTTATACAAGGCTTAGTCAAATTTTGATAGATGAGCTACTCGTGGGTTATACACACAATTGCTTTTATATAAAGAGTCTCTTTGAAAGATCCCAAGAGTCTCAGCCACATTAGAAATCTGGGCCCCCCAAAGGTCTTCACCAGCACTGCCCAACAGAACTGCAATGATGTGATTGTTCTGTATCTGCCCTGTCCAAGATGGTCATCACTAGCTACATGTGGCTACCGAGCACTTGAAATGTGGTGGGTGTGACAGGGGAATTGAATATTTTATATTATTTCATTTCTGGTGGCTGCTGGGTTGGGAAGCACAGGTAGACACTGACCTCGGAGACGGTGCTCAGTACTAAGGTGGCCAGCCGTCGAACATGGACATTGGCAGAGGCTGGGTAGACAGCCATTTCTTCCCGATGAACCCGACAAGCTTCCAGAACCGACTGCAAGGGCAGCCGCCTGCTAGGCTGGTTCTCGCACATGGTCAGCAGAATGGAGTGCAGGGGCTCACGGAGCCGCAGAGGCTGGAGAGAAGAAGGGCCGGTGAGTCCAAGAGCTTGCCGGGGGTGCGGTGGGGACTAATGGACAGATGTTCTCATTACCACCTGACAGACACCTGCCCCTTCGGGAGAATTTAGGGACCATCACAAGATATGTCACTGGGGCCACAAAATGCAGAGCAATTATCTCTATGCCAGTTGTGGGAAGTTTGCTGTTTTCTGGTCTGGAATGTTTTTCAGTACACAGAGAGCACAGACATGTGCTTGGAATACCTATGAAAAATAAGTGCTTGGGCAGCCCCTGGTGGCGCAGCGGTTTGGCGCGACCTGCAGCCCGAGGTGTGATCCTGGAGACCTGGGATCGAGTCCTGCGTCGGACTCCCTGCATGGAACCTGCTTCTCCCTCGGCCTGTGTCTCTGCCTCGCTCCCTCTCTCTCTGAATGAATAAATAAATAAATAAATCTTAAAGAAAAAGAAGTGCCTGACAATATGGATTTCCACCCATGATCTGTGCTCAGATCAAACCAGGGATTAGCCTTCAATTCACACCCATCTGGGCAGCCTGTCAAAATCTTTCTCGAGTACTTCTCAAATGTAATTACTTCTCAAATTACTTCCTCAATTACTTTCTGCCAAATTACTTCCCAGATTATTTAGATGGGCCTCACCGGGCCTTCCCCCCTAGAATGTGAGCTCCAGGAATATAACGATTGTGCCCTTTATTGCTCAGAATCTACAGTGGTCACCACAAGGTCACTGATCATTGGCTGAAGTTTAATGTCAGATGTACCCATCAGGCAAAGGAAAAAAATACTTTTTTTTAAAGATTTTATTTATTTATTCATGAGAGACAGAGAGAGGGAGAGAGAGAGAGAGAGAGAGAGAGAGAGAGAGAGAGAGAGAGAGAGGCAGAGACACAGGCAGAGGGAGAAGCAGGCTCCATGCAGGGAGCCCGATGTGGGACTCAATCCCGGGTCTCCAGGATCACGCCCTGGGCCGAAGGCAAGCGCTAAACTGCTGAGCCACCCAGGGATCCCCTGGAAAAAAATATTTTATTAAGCACTTCCCTCATGCATCTAAATGGCCATTGTTTATAAGGAGAAGTCCTCAAATTGATTCCAAATCAGGCTTTTTCTCACACTCACCCATACTGTGGGTCATTTTTGAGATAAAGGTTACACTACCATTTCATACCGTGGAGGACCAGCTGTGAATTCCCATCCCCGTGTGTGAGGGGGATGCTGTGTCCTGGGCTCACACAGCCAATCCGAGTGCCTCTGATGTGCCCAGGATCCCATAGCTACTTGAGCTACATGGTGGCAGACCGTCCCTGCTTTCAAGGACTTCACACCCTGATGAGAAAGATGGTCAACTAAAGGGACAAGGATTTTGGTCTTGGGAAGCACAGACAGAGGAAAAGATCGAACCCAGCTTGGGGAGGGCATGGGGGGGCTGAAGGAAAGAACTGGAACTAAATCTCAGAAAGCACACTGGGGTTGACGAGTTGACCAGGAGAAAAGTGAGGGAGTGAACCACAAATGGAGGCAGCAGTATGTGCTAAGGGTGGCGTGTTTTTTTTTTTCTTACATTCAGATTTTAATAAACTAGAATGACAGCCTTTAAAACAAGCATGCTAGCCTATAATGAAAATAGTATATACTGTAATTTAAACATTTAGAACTATATATTATACTGCAAAAGCAAACAGCACAACACTCATCATACTCATCATTACCTGCACTGTACACTATCTCTAAAAACGAAAATACAAAACAGTAAAATGCACCTATGGTTTATGTGTGTGTGTGTGTGTGTGTGTTTTCTTTCTTTTTTATTTATTTATTTATTTTTGCAGTTATGGGTAATCATAACTCTGGGTTGAATGGAGGGAAAATTATTGGAGGAGTTGAAGTGACTGAGAGACCTGGGTGTTGGAAGGATCATCTGTGTGGATATGGCAATTACCAATAGTTGAGATGACATTGAGAAGAGTGATGGTAAAGCAGGATCTAGAATAATCGAAATATGATCCCTGGGGGTCAAGAGAAGACAACAGTGTTCAGATAATCCGATGACATGAAATCCTATGCAAGACACCTATCTCACCTGCATGCCACCTGTCTCACCTCCAGGCCTGTGAGAGAATGAGGGCTGTGAGAGAAAAATCAGGCCTTGTTTAGGAAGCCTGCCAGGTCTCAGGGAACTCGGGGGGAGAGCCAGGTGTCCTGTAGGGAAAGAAGTAACAAGAATGGCCATACAATAGGTTGAGGACAAGGGAGATTTTGCTAATCATGGATTATGAACTCTAGAGGTCATGAGGGAAGAGTTTCAGAAATTAGGGAGGATAGAAGGCCACAGAATAAGGGAAAAACAAGGCCTCATAGAGGATCAAAGGCCTGGAGACAAGGTGCCTTGGGAGCTAGGGAGATTGTAGAATTGACACAATCAGGGACAAAGACACAGTGAGATGGGGCAGGACAGTGACCAAGGGGAAAATTATGAAGCAGGGCCCCTTGTTCAAAATTTTTAAGAATCTCAAAATGGTGGCATCAGAGCATTAAATGAAGCATGGGTCCTTTTAAGTACAATTATATGGGCCACACACCCATGAAGCTGGCCCTGATGATGGCAGAACTCTAGACAGGAATCAGAACCATGGCTAAGAACCCAATCTGGGGCTCCAGGTATGCCCTGCTAAGAAGTGGCACCTAACCCCGTGGGGAGTAGGAAGCTAAGAAAGATCTCACATAAAGACGGGTAAGAACAAAAAGCACCAGACAACATTGGGATGTTGAATTAGAGAGGGCAAAGGTGAGAGGGAGGAAGGAAGGAAGAAAGGAAGGAAGGTTGGAAAGGGATGAGGGAGGGAGGAAGGGCAGGGTTCTCCAGCTTTTGTTACACTGGTTTCTAAGGAATCCTTAGTGTAAGATGAAAATTTGTACACATACACACAAACACATACATTCTGTAGTCAAAAAGTTTATACAATGTGATAAAGTTGAATTATTTTTTTTTTTGCTTTATGCTTTCTCAGAGCCCTTAATAAACTGCTGTGCCAAATCTTTGAGAGGAAGATATTGTAGCAAGCATTTTCCCAAATTGATTGAGCACAGCACTGTTTTCCAGGGAAGCATTTCACTTCAGGAAGGGTTGCTTTAAAGCCTATTTTATACATCTGTATCTTCGCTATCTATAAAACCCTCTAGTTTGCTACTTCCTCTGAGCAGATAAGTCTTCTTCTGCTTGCCAATCCTAGATTGTGGCTGGCTGCATTGCCATACTGAGCAGCATTCTGAGGTGCTTTCTGAACTCAGCAGGAGCACTTCTGTAGTGGGTTGGCAGTGCCTTCCCAGAACCTAGGAAGACAGAGTGGTGGCACACAGCTCAAGAGACATGATCCCTGTTGGGAAGAAAACCTGAGAATGAAATCCAAAAACATGACCTGGAGAGACTTTGCATATCTCATGTACAGACCTGATTTTGTGGGACACGGAAGCCTGCCGACCAGTAGAGAGTCATTCCCAAAGAATACACATGCATCGGCCCAAGACAAAAAGCACCAGGTTAAATTGCAGTCACCTCTGTTATTTCATAGTCCTGCAAAAAAACACCATCCAAGTTCTACCCGTGGCAGATCCTGTTGGCTGGCTAGCCCAACAACCATCTACAACTGTCATAAACTTTCCCTTCTCCCTTCCACTCTGGCAGATTAAAGCCACAGGGACCATGACACCTCGCTTTGGCAAAAGACACAGAAGTCTGTTAAGGTGTTTTTGAGGAAACTTTTGTTTTTCTGACAATAAGAACACAGGTAGCTAGCTGTTCCCACTCTTTCCTCCTTTTGCCTTGTCTATTGATAGGATCACAGCTGCCATCTTGAGACCATGAGGCAATAGGCACGAGAGCAAAAAGCCAGCATCTAAGAAGGGTGGACTGGAAATACATAGCCCAGATCTTGATGACGTTTACTAAGTGGCTAACCAACCCCGAGACCTCTTGTGAAGCAAATAATGACTGAATCTGTGGTTCTAGCCTCTGTATTTTAGGCTTTCTGGTCCATGTAGCCAAAGCCATCTGTATGTGACACACTGGGGCGGCCTGATTTAAAAGTATTGCATGCTGTCAGAAAGCAACATGGTGAAATGGAAGAGCATTATCTGATGTCTCCAAGCCTCACTTTCTTCACCTTTAAAGTGAGTTTTCTGCCTGAATACTCATGAGCATTGAGTAAAAAGCATCTGGCAATGGTAATGATAATTATTGTTATGATTATCCATTGCGGAGCATTCTCACAGCAAGCCGGGCTCTAAGTCTTTTACTTATATAGACTCATTTAGCCCTCAACCTAGTCCTGGGAGGTCAGTGTTTTAATTGTCTCCATCCCTTAGAGGAAGCAAAGCAAAGGCAACTTAGGGGACTTTCCTGAAGAAGATCTAAAGCCTAAACTTGAACTAGAGCCCCTGCCCTGGGCCTTGGCTATGTTGCCTCTGGGTCATTCTAAGTTCTCAATAAATGTCAATTTATTAGCTTCTGCTGCAATTGACAAGCTACAGTTAAAGTTAGGATCTATCTTTGCAGGAAATGATTTTTGGAACTTTAGAAGGGAGGCAGTGAGTTAACAAAACATGGTGTGTAAAACAGCATGGTTACTTTAGCAAACCCCTCAGTTAAATACAAGTGAGTTTGGTTTTGTTTTGTTTTTTTTGTTTTGTTTTGTTTTGTTTTATTTGCATCTCTAGGTCAAGGGCATATGTCCGGGATCACATGTGCCAATTTTCTCTCTGAAACTGTACCCCTAACCTAGTCAACCAGACATCTGATGAATGTGACTAGACACCTGCAGAAAAGTCCACAAATTGCCTCCTCATCTCTGGAGAAATGCTCCTGAGAGTAGATGCTAGAGCGGTGTCCTGAGCACTGACAGAGGCACCATCCATACTCTGTAACTTACTTGGATTCCAAGGGTTCTGTCTCAATATTCTAGGGTGAAGCCTAAGGCCAAAATGACAATAGCCTTCATCCCAAATCCCAAATCCCAAAGCCGGCCCATTAGTAGATGCTACCTGGAGAAAGATGGTGACAATTTTTTTTTAATTTTTATTTATTTATGATAGTCACAGAGAGAGAGAGAGAGGCAGAGACACAGGCAGAGGGAGAAGCAGGTTCCATGCACTGGGAGCCCGACGTGGGATTCGATCCTGGGTCTCCAGGATCGCGCCCTGGGCCAAAGGCAGGCGCCAAACCGCTGCGCCACCCAGGGATCCCGGATGGTGACAATTTTGAAGGCAACTCCTGGCTCAGTGGGAAAGAACACCGTGATCAATTGATGATGCCTGCCATGAGCACAGAATGGGATGATAGAGGCATGAGTGACCTGGAGTTAGAGACCTGCCCACACCTTCCACCTGCTGTGGCACTAACACTCCGAGTAGTGGGGTGAGTGTGTCTGAGTGCTGGGGAAAGGTGGATGTTGGCCTAAGGAGAGGAGTCAGGGTATCATCCGAAGCTCAGAATGGAGCCCAGAGTTGGGGGAGGATTGTGAGCACAGCCTTTGCTGAGACCACTTTCCTGATTGCTCACCTCACCTGCCACAGCACTCAAGACAAGTTGGATGCAGAGGAGCCTCTGGCAGATGGTAGAGAAGAGTGATCAATAGAACTGAGTGGTAGGGATGCTGTAAGAGAGACAATGGCCAGGTGACCCTGTCTCTTGGCCTACTAAATACCAGTTTGCCATTGGCTGGGGTTCACTGCCCCAGGAAGCTAAGACCTCTGGACTTTTGGGGTACATCAGCATGAAGCCCTCTAGTAGTTGTTCAGAAAGACAGATCCCATGGCTCCAGCTGTGGCATCTCAGTTGGTGAAGGAGGCACCAAAAAGAGACCCAAACAGAGGGACTGAGAGGCACCCACATCTGCATCTAACATGGGAATCCAGGGATTCATTCCTGGGATTCTGTTAGTGTGGGCAAGGGTGTAGGAGCCTCAGTGCTGGGTGACTCCCTGTGGGGTGACAGAGTCAGGGTCACTGCAACCCACTGTTGGGGTCTGACTTGGAGACATGTGGGTGCAGACAAACCAACCCCAGAGGCTACCGATGCTTCCTGAGAAAGGCAGGACTTCTAGGCTGCACTCTTCTCAAGAAAGGACAGGGAGGAAGAAGCAGAACTCGCTGATGAAGTGCCCGCTATGCCCTGAGTGTGGTATGCCTGCTTTACACTGATCTCTCCTTAGAATTTTTTCTTTTTAAAATGAAAAATAATACTTACTAGACTTTTTGCTATTCAGAAGTGAAACATGTCCATGGAAAACCTAAAATCACCACTGATGTTGCCATCCAGAATAACCACTGCAGACACCTTGGTATATATATTTTTAGAACACACACTCTCTCATCTCTGACTGTCTCCGTATGTGTATGTTTGTGTGTGTGTTTATTCAACTAGGGTCACATTGTAAATGTATATATTTAAGTTCTTTACAAGCCATTCCATAAGCCCTTACAGTTTCACTTTAATGCTGTCTTATTTACTGGACATATAGTTTGTTTCCAATTTGGCACTAATGTCAACAATACAACAATAAACATAGTGCAGCTAACTCAATCTTTCCTCATGCCTTAGGAAACATTCCTAGTTGAGGACTTTTGAGGGTTTTGCTACACCCTGCCATGGGTACCAATGTCCCAGACTGTTTATCCACAACTTTTCCTTTTTTTTTTTACCCACAACTTTTCCAAAGATTCTTTTTAGAGATTTATAATAAGCTGATGGATTCAGTCAAATCAACCTCATTTTACTGATGTAGAAATTGGAGCTCAGAGAAGTTAACCTATCTTCATCTAAGAGCTAAAAAAAAAAAAACTGGGAATAAAACTTTTATTTATTATTTTTTTTAATTTATCCTGTTTATTGGGAACAGCTGTTCATTAACATTTATTTAACTGCTAATTTTATTTTATTTTTTTAATAAATTAATTTTTATTGGTGTTAACTTTTATTGGTCTGTAACTTATAATAGGCGGATGGACCATCCAGTGATCTTGTCAAAGATTCTGGGGGCACCTGGGTGGTTCAGTGGTTGAACGTCTGCTTTCAGCTCAGGTCATGATCCCAGGGTCCTGGGATGGAGCCCCACATCAGGCTCCGCACAAGGAGCCTACTTCTCCCTCTGCCTATGTATCTACCTCTCTCTCTGTATGTCTCATAAGTAAATAAATAAGAAATCTTTTTAAAAAAAACAAGCAAACAAACAAAATAGAGATTCTAAGAGAGCCCAGGGAGGACCTGAGTCTGCATTTCTAACAAGTTCCCAGGTGATGCCCTTATGGCGCAGCTCTATGGGTGATGCCATTTCTACTCTCAAAAGCCCTCGTTTTGTGGGTTTGTCCCCACCCTATCCTCTGCCCTCACTTTATAGTCAATGTTAATCATATGAATAGCTAGTGCTTATTGAGAAGCTACTGTGTGTCAGATGCAATAAGTCGTGTTATAGATGGGTAAAGAGGAAAAAACTAAGTTTCCTAAGGTAGATAGGAGTCAGTCCAACTCAGATTCAAGACCTGCCCTCTCAGCCACTATGCCTTGATATTTCCATTTTCCTTTCCGTATTGGCCCTGAGGTCAGTGTTTTTAGCTGTTTTCCTCCCTTACCTCTCACATGAGACTGTCTGGTTAACTCTCCTTCACCAGACTTGGTTTTCATTTTATTCTTGGTCACTGGCAGCTCTACTTCTAATTCCCCCCCTTTTTTTTCTTGCCTTACTTCTGCTGCTCTATCTCCTTTTCCCCATAATTCCATTGAGTCATAATTTAAACATATGTAGCTTTAATTAGTCTTGTTAGTTTACAACCCACCCTCCCTTGCTTTATTTTAGAAACTTAAATTGCACTTATGAGCCAGACTTTTAGGATCTTAAGTCAGTTGCCTTCTCAGTTTCTTCATCTGCTTATGGGGATCATTTTGCCTTGCCTTTGAAGGAATCCTTTGAAGGATTTTTTTAAAGATTTATTTATTTATTCATGAGAGACACAGATAGAGAGAGAGAGGCAAAGACATAGAGGGAGAAGCAGGCTCCCTGCAGGCAGCCGGATGCAGAACTCGACCCCACCACCCCATCCTGGGTTCACGCCCTGAGCTGAAGGCAGACAACCACTGAGCCACCCAGGTGTCCCTCCTCTGAAGGATTTTTGTGGGGTTCAGAAGAATTACTGCAAACTCTATGAGCTGCAAAGTGCCATTCTCCTTAGAAGGCATTACCTTAAAGTATAATTGGTGAGGACTCAATCAATCCATCCTGAGTACAGATTACACTAAAACCAGCCCTGAGACCTTAAAAAAGGATGACACAAGGCTTCCCAAAGGAAAGGCAGGACCATGGAACATGAATTGCATTAATAACATTGAATTATATTTTTGACATTTTACTTAAATTATTCAGATTATATCAAGAAGCCAGTCATGTCCAGAACCACAGGCCTTCACATTTTTCAAACTAATTGCTCCTTTCAGAATGAAAGACCAGGCTTTGGACTGTGGTAAGACTTCAATGATTAAAAAAAAAAGTTCTCATTATCTTCTATTTATGTCCAATAATACCAATTTTTCCATTTCTTTTTTTAAATAATAAATTTGTTTTTCTTGGTGTTCAATTTGCCAACATACAGAATAACACCCAGTGCTCACCACGTCAAGTGCCCCCCTGAGTGCCCATCACCCATTTACCCCCACCTCCGCCCTCCTCCCCCTCCACCACCCCTAGTTCCTTTCCCAGAGTTAGGAGTCTTTATGTTCTGTCTCCCTTTCTGGTATTTCCCACTCATTTCTTCTCCCTTCCCTTATATTCCCTTTCACTATTATTTATATTCCCCAAATGAATGAGAACATTTAATGTTTGTCCTTCTCCGATTGACTTACTTCACTCAGCATAATACCCTCCAGTTCCATCCACATTGAAGCAAATGGTGAGTATTTGTCATTTCTAATGGCTGAGTAATACTCCATTGTATACATAAACCACATCTTCCTTATCCATTCATCTTTCCACGGACACCGAGGCTCCTTCCACAGTTTGGCTATTGTGGACATGGCTGCTAGAAACATCGGGGTGCAGGTGTCCCGGCGTTTCATTGCATCTGTATCTTTGGGGTAAATCCCCAACAGTGCAATTGCTGGGTCGTAGGGCAGGTCTATTTTTAACTCTTTGAGGAACCTCCACACAGTTTTCCAGAGTGGCTGCACCAGTTCACATTCCCACCATCAGGGTAAGAGGGTTCCCTTTTCTCCGCATCCTCTCCAACATTTGTGGTTTCCTGCCTTGTTAATTTTCCCCATTCTCACTGGTGTGAGGTGGTATCTCATTGTGGTTTTGATTTGTATTTCCCTGATGGCAAGTGATGCAGAGCATTTTCTCATCTGCATGTTGGCCATGTCTATGTCTTCCTCTGTGAGATTTCTCTTCATGTTTTTTGCCCATTTCATGATTGGGTTGTTTGTTTCTTTGGTGTTAGTTTAATAAGTTCTTTATAGATCTTGGAAACTAGCCCTTTATCTGATATGTCATTTGCAAATATCTTCTCCCATTCTGTAGGTTGTCTTTTAGTTTTGTTGACTGTATCCTTTGCTATGCAAAACCTTCTTATCTTGATGAAGTCCCAATAGTTCATTTTTGCTTTTGTTTCTTTTGCTTTCGTGGATGTATATTTCAAGAAGTTACTGTGGCTGAGTTCAAAAAGAGTGTTGCCTGTGTTCTCCTCTAGGATTTTGATGGACTCTTGTCTCACATTTAGATCTTTCATCCATTTTGAGTTTATCTTTGTGTATGGTGACAGAGAGTGGTCTAGTTTCACTATTCTGCATGTGGATGTCCAATTTTCCCAGCACCATCTATTGAAGAGACTGTCTTTCTTCCAGTGGATAGTCTTTCCTCCTTTATCGAATATTAGTTGACCATAAGGTTGAGGGTCCACTTCTGGGTTCTCTATTCTGTTCCATTGATCTATGTGTCTGTTTTTGTGCCAGTACCACACTGTCTTGATGACCACAGCTTTGTAGTACAACCTGAAATCTGGCATTCTGATGCCCCCAGATATGGTTTTCTTTTTTAAAATTCCCCTGGCTATTCGGGGTCTTTTCTGATTCCACACAAATCTTAAAATAATTTGTTCTAACTCTCTGAAGAAAGTCCATGGTATTTTGATAGGGATTGCATTAAACGTGTAAATTGCCCTGGGTAACATTGACATTTTCACAATATTAATTCTGCCAATCCATGAGCATGGAATATTTTTCCATCTCTTTGTGTCTTCCTCAATTTCTTTCAGAAGTGTTCTGTAGTTTTTAGGGTATAGATCCTTTACCTCTTTGGTTAGGTTTATTCCTAGGTATCTTATGCTTTTGGGTGCAATTGTAAATGGGATTGATCCTTAATTTCTCTTTCTTCAGTCTCATTGTTAGTGTATAGGAATGCCATTGATTTCTGGGCATTGATTTTGTATTCTGCCACGCTACCAAATTGCTGTATGAGTTCTAGCAATCTTGGGGTGGAGGCTTTAGGGTTTTCTATGTAGAGTATCATGTCATCGGCGAAGAGGGAGAGTTTGACTTCTTCTTTGCCAATTTGAATGCCTCTAATGTCTTTTTGTTGTCTGATTGCTGAGGCTAGGACTTCCAATACTATGTTGAATAGCAGTGGTGAGAGTGGACATCCCTGTCTGGTTCCTGATCTTAGGGGAAAGGCTCCCAGTGCTTCCCCATTGAGAATGATATTTGCTGTGGGCTTTTCGTAGATGGCTTTTACGATGTCGAGGAAAGTTCCCTCTATCCCTACACTCTGAAGAGTTTTGATCAGGAATGGATGCTGTATTTTGTCAAATGCTTTCTCTGCATCTAATGAGAGGATCATAGTTCTTGGTTTTTCTCTTGCTGATATGATGAATCACATTGATTGCTTTACGAGTGTTGAACCAGCCTTGTGTCCCGGGGATAAATCCTACTTGGTGATGGTGAATAATGTTCTTAATGTGTTGTTGGATCCTATTGGCTAGTATCTTGTTGAGAATTTTTGCATCCATGTTCATCAGGGATATTGGTCTGTAATTCTCCTTTTTGGTGGGGTCTTTGTCTGGTTTTGGAATTAAGGTGATGCTGGCCTCATAGAATGAATTTGGAAGTACTCCATCTCTTTCTATCTTTCCAAACAGCTTTAGTAGAACAGGTATGATTTCTTCTTTAAACGTTTGATAGAATTCCCCTGGGAAGCCATCTGGCCCTGGACTCTTGTGTCTTGGGAGGTTTTTGATGACTGCTTCAATTTCCTCCCTGGTTATTGGCCTGTTCAGGTTTTCTATTTCTTCCTGCTCCAGTTTTGGTAGTTTGTGGCTTTCCAGGAACGCGTCCATTTCTTCTAGATTGCCTAATTTATTGGCGTAGAGCTGTTCATAATATGTTTTTAAAATCGTTTGTATTTCCTTGGTGTTGGTAGTGATCTCTCCTTTCTCATTCATGATTTTATTAATTTGAGTCTTCTCTCTCTTCTTTTTGATAAGGCTGGCTAATGGTTTATCTATCTTATTAATTCTTTCAAAGAACCAACTCCTGGTTCTATTGATCTGTTCCACAGTTCTGTTGGTCTCAATTTCATTGAGTTCTGCTCGAATTTTAATCAACTCTTTTCTTCTGCCGGGCGTCGGGTCTATTTGCTGTTTTTTCTCTAGCTCCTTTATGTGTAAGGTTAGCTTTTGTATTTGAGTTCTTTCCAGTTTTTGAATGGATGCTTGTATTGCGATGTATTTCCCCCTCAGGACTGCTTTTGCTGCATCCCAAAGATTTTGAACAGTTGTATCTTCATTCTCATTAGTTTCCATGAATCTTTTTAATTCTTCCTTAATTTCCTGGTTGACCCTTTTATCTTTTAGCAGGATGGTCCTTAACCTCCACGTGTTTGAGGTCCTTCCAAACTTCTTCTTGTGATTTAGTTCTAATTTCAAGGCGTTATGGTCTGAGAATATGCAGGGGACGATCCCAATCTTTTGGTATCGGTTCAGACCCGATTTGTGACTCAGTATGTGGTCTATTCTGGAGAAAGTTCCATGTGCACTTGAGAAGAATGTGTATTCAGTTGAGTTTGGATGTAAAGTTCTGTAGATATCTGTGAAATCCATCTGGTCCAGTGTATCATTTAAAGCTCTCGTTTCTTTGGAGATGTTGTGCTTAGAAGACCTATCGAGTGTAGAAAGTGCTAGATTGAAGTCACCAAGTATAAGTGTATTATTATCTAAGTATTTCTTCACTTTGGTTAATAATTCGTTTAAGTATTTGGCAGCTCCCACATTCGGGGCATATATATTGAGGATTGTTAAGTCCTCTTGCTGGATAGATCCTTTAAGTATGATATAGTGTCCCTCTTCGTCTCTCACTACTGTCTTCGGGGTAAATTTTAGTTTATCTGATATAAGGATGGCTACCCCTGCTTTCTTTGGAGGACCATTTGAATGGTAGATGGTTCTCCAACCTTTTATTTTCAGGTTGTAGGTGTCCTTCTGTCTAAAATGAGTCTCTTGTAGACAGCAAATAGATGGGTCCTGCTTTTTTATCCAGTCTGAAACCCTGCGCCTTTTGATGGGGTCATTAAGCCCGTTCACGTTCAGAGTTACTATTGACAGATATGAGTTTAGTGTCATCATGATATCTATTTAGTCCTTGTTTTTGTGGATTGTTCCGCTGAACTTCTTCTTAAAGGGAAATTTTAAGAGTCCCCCTTAAAATTTCTTGTAGAGCTGGCTTGGAGGTCACATATTCTTTCAGTTCCTGCCTGTCTTGGAAGCTCTTTATCTCTCCTTCCATTCTGAATGAGAGCCTTGCTGGATAAAGTATTCTTGGTTGCATGTTCTTCTCATTTAGGACCCTGAATATATCCTGCCAGCCCTTTCTGGCCTGCCAGGTCTCTGTGGAGACGTCTGCTGTTACCCTAATACTCCTCCCCATGAAAGTCAGGGACTTCTTGTCTCTTGCTGCTTTAAGGATCTTCTCTTTATCTTTGGAATTTGCAAGCTTCACTATTAGATGTCGAGGTGTTGAACGGTTTTTATTGATTTTAGGGGGGGATCTCTCTATTTCCTGGATCTGAATGCCTGTTTCCCTTCCCAGATTGGGAAAGTTTTCAGCTAGCATTTGTTCAAATACATATTCTGGCCCTCTGTCCCTTTCGGCGCCCTCGGGTACCCCAATTAAACACAGGTTTTTCTTCCTTAGGCTGTCATTTATTTCCCTTAATCTATCTTCATGGTCTTTTAATTGTCTGTCTCTTTTTTCCTCAGTTTCCCTCTTTGCCATTAACTTGTCTTCTATGTCACTCACTCGTTCTTCACCTCGTTAACCCTCGTCGTTAGGACTTCTAGTTTGGATTGCATCTCATTCAATTGATTTTTAATTTCTGCCTGATTGGATCTAAATTCTGCAGTCATGAAGTCTCTTGAGTCCTTAATGCTTTTTTCTAGAGCCACCAGTAGCTGTATAATAGTGCTTCTGAATTGGCTTTCTGACATTGAATTGTAATCCAGATTTTGTAACTCTGTGGGAGAGAGGGCTGTTTCTGATTCTTTCTTTTGAGGTGAGGTTTTCCTTCTAGTCATTTTGTTCAGTGCAGAGTGGCCAAAAACATGTTGTATTGGGAAAAGGAGAGAAAGAGAGAGAAGGAAAGAAAAGAGAAAGAGAAAAAAGAAAAAGAAAAAAAGGGAAAAAAAGAAGAAAAAGAGAAAGAAAAAGAAAGAAAGGTGAAAAAAAGGGGGGGTGGGGGAAGCAATCAGAAATCAAAAAGTAAAAGAAAAAAGAAAAAAAAAACAAAAACCACGGGGGAGTATCTTCTGATTCTGTAGACTTTAAGTCCCTTGCCTTCCCCTGGAACTGGTCCGTCCAGCTGGTCTTCTGGGGGAGGGGCCTGTTGTGCTGATTTTCAGGTGTTAGCACTTGGGGGAGCTGCTCTGCCCCTGCCTGGTGCAGGGCTCAGCGGGGGTTGTTTACCCCGTGAGGCCCCAGGAGGAACAGCCGCAGTGGCTATGGCAACTCTGGAAGCCTGGATTCAGCCTCCGCAGGAACTACGGGGCTCGGGGCTCTCGGTTCTCCATCTGCAGGGCCTGGAGGCTCCGGGGCGGGGCCGCTGATCTGCTCAGCTCCGGGCAGGAGCGTCCTTGCTGTCCTGGGCCCTCCCGGCCTCTGCCTGTCCCGGGGGAGGCCGGATCCTGGGCTGTGTCCCGGCGCCCTGTGCTCCGGGGCCTGCGCTGTTGGATTCGCGCTCCCGCCCCGCAGCCCCCTCCGCGGAGCCGCCGCCCGAGCCCCTCGGAGCTGCTCCGGGTCCCGCCGTGCGCGCTGCAGCCCTTAGGGAGCTCGGCGCACTCTCCCGGGGCGCAGGTGTCTGTTAGTGTCCCAGGGAGCCCGAGGGCATCCCCGCCCTCCTGGGTCCTGCTCTAACTCCCTGCGGGCCCCTTTCCGCCCGGGAAGGTTGGTGCAGCTCCTGCTCCTCCGGGACGGGGCTCTCCTGTCCTGGGGACACTCGCCCCGGCCTCAGCCCGGCTCCTCCCGGGGCCCCTCCCCCTCGGAGGCCTTTTGTTTCTTTATTTCTTTTTCCCGGTCTTCCTACCTTGATGGAAGCGCGAACTCTTCTCACTGTAGCATTCCAGCTGGTCTCTCTTTACATCTCAGGCCGAATTCGTAGATTTTCAGGATGATTTGAAGGTTATCTAGGTAATTTGGTGGGGACAGGTGATTTGGAGACCCTACTCCTCCGCCATCTGGCCCCTCCTCCCTGGGAATAACATTTTTAAAAACCCGTTCTGCATCAGTATTTCTTGGGGGTAAGCTGGGTGGGAGCTGGGGATGCCACCTCCAGGACAGGTCCAAGGTTCTAGGACCAGGTCTTTCCCTGGGACAGGCCCAGAGGTGCTGCAGAGCTGCCACACACCTTACCTGAGATGCATCAGGCTGTTCATCACCACTCTGTCCCTGGAGCAGTTCAGGGGCCTTGAAAGGAGCAGCCTCTATGTGAGAAACATGGTCCTGGAAAGAAAGACTTCCAGCTGCGGATAGCTGGGCTGACCAGGGGCAGATCACATAGTCCGAGGAATCTGAAACCAAGGCCAGGATGGGAGTTTAGAGATGGGACCACTGTCTGGAGGGCCAGTTGTGGATCTGTAACCAACAGGTGCCCCTGGGACAGACTAAGACCCAGGAAAACATCAAGTGGAATAAATTCAGCCTTGACACATGCATGCACAGGGGCACATGCTACCAAGTGTGGCTGCAGTCCACCAGGAAACTAGAACCTGCATCCAAATCCCTCAGTGCTCTGAGTCTCAAGGTAAGAGGTAGAGAGGTGAGGTCCACTTGGAAATAAGCCCAGGTCGGAGTTCTTTGGCGCCAAGCCTAAGACCAAGGTGTCTGGTCCTCTGGGTGTACTGTAGCTAGCTATTCATCAGCTCCCGCCCCAGGGCAGGGAAGAGGGAGGAAAAACCCTCAGGGAAGAGGAAACCGAGGGTACAGATGCGCAGCGTCCTTTGCCTCCGCACACTGGTCCCCGGCCCTCTGCTCACGTGGCCTCACATGCGGGGACAGGCACAGTGACTTCAGAGCTGACCTCTGAGGGGGCACCCGGTTTGTTCCAGTTACCAACGAAAAGTCTCGCAGGTCCAAATTCACCTTGAACGTGTCCCTTACAGTGAGTGCGACGGCAGCTTTCTCAGTAGAGGGCGCAGGAAGGACACTGTGGGAGGCGAGGTGGGTCAGGGGCTGTTCTGGAGTCGCGGGGACGCCGGAGCCCAAGCTGCCCCGACACACCGCGCAGACCGATGTTTCCTCCGTCTGCACAGGCGCCGTGGGCTCCAGGTCTCCTGCCCGCACTGGCTCCCGGGGCTGTGGCTGCCGGGTGCCCATCTCCACCCAGGGGGTCCCCCTCACCCCTGTTGGCAGTTCCTGTGCCTCGCTTGTCCGGGGACTGCTGGCCACTTCTGGCTGGGCACAGCCGCAGAGGTTGCTGTCCTGGTGGGCTCCAAGCACAGCAACTCCAGATCTGAACCCCAAGCTGGGAAGGGGCTTCCCTTCAAAGTTTGTCCCTCACCAAGAGAGAGCCCTGGGGGCCATGTGGAATTGTCTTGTATCTTACAACTACTCTACTGTTGGAATTTAATCATTGTTTGTATTAACCTCCCTCTCCTCTTTAGACTACCTAGTGTGTAGGTTCTGTCCCCTGATGGGACACAAGGTGATGTGCCACCTGGCAGGGGACAGTCTGGGGCTGTCAGCTGTCCAGGTAGCTGCCCCCTGCCTCCTGTCTCCTTATGCTCAGACTGTCCAGGGGCAGGGAGAGGCTCAGAGAGCTGTTACCACTGTCTCCCTAGAAGCAAGGCCTTTCTTTCAACGCTGCTGCATGCAGTGAGTCCAAGAGACAGGCCTGACTCCCTTGTGTGGTTCCACGGGTAGATGTCATTTGCCCACTTGATCTAATGGTTTGGACTGATCACAGATCTGAGAAGCAGCAGCCAGTAGTGTGTCTGGGAAGCTTTGCACTCAACTCCCTGTGATTCAACTGCCCCAAACACACTCTTGTACCTTCATGAAGGTCTTCCAGGAGCCGCTCAACAGCTAGGGACAAGAGGGACCAGATTTCCTCCTCCAACAGAGCTTCACCTCTGACCTGAAGGGCACTGGCCAGGGTCACAGAGGCCAGGCTCATGCCTGCAAAGACATGTACGTGGCACAGTCCTCACAACGTCCGCAAGCACACCTCGGCCTGCACTCACCACCGCAACCCAGCACAGTGCAGGCCCTTTGAAGCATGCAGCACCATATTTGCATCTCCTGCATCTCTGCAGAGTACACAAGAGAAGCTACAGAAATGCTTACTAGGGGGCTGGCTAGGCTGGCCAGCTGATTCAGTGAATTAGCAAATAAACTCCCAAATGAAGGCTTAAGTGAATAAATGAGCAAAGAAATGAACCAGCAGGATGGTACCTCCCTCAGTGGAGCAGGGGCTGTAAAAGAGAAACCCATGTCCAGGAGCATCTTTAGCCTGCTCTCCTCTCTGTCTGGGAAAGTAGGTTAACAGCATTTTTTTTAAATGTCCGATGCATGATTCATGTCTTTTCTTCTGCCACATGCAGAGTTGAATTTGGTGCCAGCAGCAGCCCTGTCTCTAATGATCCCCAACACCTGCATGAAGACTGAAAATCACTAGCTGAGATAGCGAGCCCTGTGTTTTGAAAAGGTACAGAGTCACAAGAAAGCACGGGACTGAGTTTGCCAGAGAAGGGATAAAGAAAGCTGGTCCTCTCCTTCTCTTCTTAGATGGGCTCCTTTAAGTCAAAGCTGACATTTAAATGTCTGTTCCCCTGACAAAGCTGCCACCCACTAATCTCCAGCCCCAGGTGGGACAGCAGCAGGAAGAGACCAGGCAGGCTTTTCCTAATCCATTTACGTTGTTGTTTATCTCTTCTATAGCCTCAGGGAGGGCGGGAGTGCTGTGTGGGGAGCAGGGTGGAGAGCACATTAGGGCACCCTCATCCCTCCATCCAACACAGCTAATCCAAGCACTCCACTCACCAGCTGCTCAGCTCCCTGTGTATGCCTGGAAGTTCAACCTCCTCTGGCCTCAGGAAGTCACTTTATGACTAGGAAAAGATTGCATTAAAAGTATTTTAGGCTGGTGTGCTGTGGCTAGTCAAGACCATCATTTCAATATAATATCTCAATGAAGGAAGGGACAGCCTTTTCAACAAATAGTGCTGGATCTATCATGGAAAAAAAACCCTCATATCTTTTTTTAAAAATTAACTCGAAATGATTCATAGCTGTAATGTAGAACACAAAACTTTACTTTTTTTTTTTTAAACAACACATGAGAGAAAATATTCAAGATTTAGGACTCGGCAAAGAGTTCTTAGATTTGACACCAACATCATACCTTACTTTACATGTGCTCAGAGCACTTAGATTAGCCTATAGTTGGGCAAAATCATCTAACAAAAACCAACTTTATAATAATATGTTGATTATCTCATGTAATTTATTGAATAGTGTACTAAAAGTGATAAACATAATGGTTATAAGTGGATCAGTTATTTACTCTTGTGACCATGTGCCTGACTAGGAGCTGAGGCTCATTGCAACTGCCCAGTGTCATGAGAGGATCATAGTGCATATCACTACCTCAGAAAAAGATCAAAATTCAAAATCTGAAGTATGGTTTTTACTGAACATGTGTGGCTTTTGCTCCATCATAAAGTCAAAAAGCTATAATTGAGGGCACCTGAGTGGCTCAGACAGTTAAGCATCTGCCTTCAGCTCAGATCGTGATCCAAGGGTCTTAGAATTGAGCCCCTCGTTGGGCTCTCTGCTCAGGGGGGAGCCTGCTTCTCCCTCTCCATCTGCCTGCTGCTCTGCTTACTTGTGCTCTCTCTCTCTCTCTCTCTGTCAAATAAATAAATAAAAACTTAAAAAAAAAACCCTATAACTCAAAGCATTACAAGTCAGGGATCATCTCTATATAAAGAACTCCCACAATCAGTGTATAAAGACAACCCAGTTTTAAAAATGGCCAGAGATGTCAACTCTAATTCAATAATAAATAAGTTTAAAGTACAATAAAAAATAATTACAATAGGCAAAACTGAGAGTGTCACAGGTAAACTGTAATTTACGGTCACCCTTTTTTTTTAATGGGCAAAGACTATGAATTGATATTTTCCCAAAGATGCACAAATAACCAATAAGCACATGAAAAGCACATGAGCACATGAAAAGATGCTCAACATAATTAGCCATTAGGTAAATGCAAAGCAAAACCACAATGTGATACCATTTCAGATCTATAAGGATGGCTATAATCAAAAAGATGAATAAGTGTTGACAAACATGCAGAGAAGTCGGAGTCCTCATATATTGCTGGTGGGAATGTAAAATAATAAACTCTTCTTAAGAGAATCAATTACAGCTACCATAGGACTCAGCAATTCCACTCCTAGGTATATACCCAAGACAAATGAAAACATGTCTCACCAAAACTTGTGCACAAATATTCATAGCTGCATCCATGGTAATATTCAAAAAGTGGAAACAACACAAACATTTAACTAATGAATGAATATACAAAATGGTATACACATATGATGGAATATTATTTTGCCATAAAAAGGAACAAAGTACTGCTACATGCTGCAAGATGGGTGAATCTTTTCTCTTAAACCCCTTTTATCAAGGCATAATTGACATACAAAAAGCTGTACATATCTAATGTATACAACTTGATGAATTTGGAGATAATTATATATCCATGAAACCATCACTGCTTGAAAACAATATGCTAAGTAAAGGAAGCCAGTCACTAAAGGTCACATATCATATGATTTTCTTCACATGAAATATCCAGAATGGGCAAATCAATAGAAACAGAAAGGAGATTAGTGGTTGGCAGGGGATTGGGAAAGGAGGGTATAGATTTCTTAAGGGCATGATGATAATATTCTGGAATTAGTTGTGTTGGTTACATGACTTTGTGAATATACCAAAAACTTCTGAATGATACACATTAAAAAGGCATGTGAATTATATATCAATAATTTTTAAGAGAAAAAAGAGATGAAGAGGAACCTACAATTAAAGGACATACCAAATCGATTTAAAATATGTAAAACTAAACATAGTATCTAGGAATGCACATATGAGGGATAAATCTATAAAGAAACAAAAGGACATTCTGACTATAAAAGTCTGGATAATGGTTACCTTTAGGAGAATAAGGGGACTGTGATTGAGATGGAGAATTTTGAGGGGTTTCTGGAATGGGTGACAAAGTTTTATTTCTTAGCCTCAGCGATGGTTACAAAGGTGTTCGCCTAAGAATGATCCATTAGGGGATCCCTGGGTGGCGCAGCGGTTTAGGGCCTGCCTTTGGCCCAGGGCGCGATCCTGGAGACCCGGGATCGAATCCCACGTCGGGCTGCCGGTGCATGGAGCCTGCTTCTCCCTCTGCCTGTGTCTCTGCCTCTCTCTCTCTCTCTCTGTGACTATCATAAACAAACAAACAAAAGAATGATCCATTAGACTACATATTTGTTGTAATGGCTCTCTGTGTCTGTTCTTTTACAATAAAAGTTTAAAACAATTTTGAGCATTGCCCTGATGAAAATATTTTTAGGCAAATCCCCAAAAAAGCACTCCACTTCCACCTCTTTTCTCAAAATATAAATCCAAAAATTTTCATCAGTGATGTTACATTTGTCTGGAGAGAATTATCCTGAAATCCTGTCAACAAATGCTAACCAGCTGAAAGGCTCAATCATTCTTTCCATGTAAGGGAACATCCAACATCTAGGAGAGCACATAACTGATCAGGTTGGCCAAACACCACTCTTGGTTAGGATTAAGAGTTCTTGAGGCTTAAGTTGCCATTCTCATTGCTGGAAGTGTCAGGATTACAGCTTCCTCATCAAAGGCAACCCCAAACACAGGAGATAATACTAGAAAACTGGTCATCATCCTCTCCATTAAAACAAAACAAAACAGAGGTGGGTGGCTCAGTTGGTCAAGCATCTGCCTTGGGCTCAGGTCATGACCCCAGGGTCCTGGGATCAAGCTCACATTGGGCTCCCTGCTCAGCAGAGTGCGCTTCTTCCTCTCCCTGCTGCTCCCCCTGCTTGTGCACTCTCTCTCTGTCAAATAAATAAATAAATTCTTAAAAAAAAAAACTGTCCCCGTCCCACTTATTCCAAATGTACACGCATGATCCCACTGTAGAAAGAAATATCTACATTCCACTTCTCTATACGAACTCTGTCTGACCCCAGTGTCAGAGGTGAATATTCCATTCTGTCCACGGGGGTAAGGTGATGCCTGGAGGGAGTGCCAACACTTGGGAACCATTAGTGGCTCTGGATTTCCATGGCAACCCTGACCATACTCCCTCACTCTGATAGGGAGTAACTTCAGTGCCTCCATTCCAGTCTACCAGACCTCAATGAGCAACCCAAACTTGTGTTAACATCCCAATCTCTGGGATCCCCGGGTGGCGCAGCAGTTTGGCGCCTGCCTTTGGCCCAGGGCGCGATTCTGGAGACCCGGGATCGAATCCCACGTCGGGCTCTCGGTGCATGGAGCCTGCTTCTCCCTCTGCCTGTGTCTCTGCCTCTCTCTCTCTCTCTTTCTCTCTCTCTCTCTCTCTGTGTGACTATCATAAAATAAAAAATAAAAAAATAAAAAAACATCCCAATCTCTGTAATATTGCCAATTCCATTTCAGAGCCAATTGATACTGACAATAAAAGGAGCCACTCCATTGCACTTGCTGTCTGCCAGGTACTGTTCCCAGTACTTCGTGTATATCAGTCCCAGCCTATGAGGCAGTCGCCAACAGCATGCTGCGGTGCCTCTGGGCTTGCTTTCAAGTGTTTTTACACAGTCTGCTGTACCATGAACTAAAGGAAAACCATTAACTATCTAAAGAACAGAGAGATCCCATCACACAGATAAACCCTGGCTTCCTGCCAGTAAGGAAGCTCAGGCAAAGTGTCAGCCATGGGTATTCTTTTGGGGGCAGCTCTGTTGTTAGACCTTCACGTCTCATTCACTTCCAGGCTCCCCTCTGTGGGCCAAGTCCTTCATATTGACTATATTCACTGAAGGCTCCTGTGGTCATCTGCTAACTCCAAAGTCTCCTCCATCTGAGGCCTCTTGCCTCTCAGGAGTGTCTTCAGACCCCCTTCCATAAGTTCCCATGCTATCGTGCATCCTGTCTCCCGGGACTCTCCTCTAGTGGCCTCTGGCTTCCAGCAGCCCCTCCTGTCTGCTCTGCCCATGCCCTCGACATCCATGCCTCCGCCATCCCTTTATTTAACAAATACCTACCAAGCAGGTAGTATATTTTAAGCTACAAATAGAAAGGTGAAAATATAACATCCTCCCCTTGCAGGTCTTACATTCTAGTGGGGATAGGCAGAGGGGGACAGATACTGAGCAGGAAAATAGATAAACAAAATAAATCTGCAGAGAGAGAGACTATGAAGAACAAGTAGACAAGGGGATTCACTTGAGCTGGAGCGGTCAGGGAATGTACCCTAAAGCTGAGGCCTGAAAGGCTGAGAAGGTGCCGGCTGCAGAAAAATCTTTCTGGTCAGAGAGAACAACAGGCACGAAATATCAGGGCTCGACAGGTTCCAAGAACAGAGAGAGAAGCAAGCTGGGCAGGAGCATGATGAGGAAGGGGAGCAAGTGGGCACAGAGGTGTGAAAGGGGAGTTGCAGAGCCGGCCAGATGCCCCTCCACCTCACCTCTCAGGCTAAGGAAAAGAATTTGCACATTTGCCTAGACACATAGGAAACTCGGCCTGCCAACTAGCCTACAGTAGTGCAAAGCTCAGCAGGACCCTTACGGACACAGTTATGCTGCTATTGACTAGAGCAGAGAGAGAAGTAACAGAGCCTGAGGGTCAGCCACCTAACTCCTTGTCTCATTTAACACCTCACCAGTGCTGTAAGTAGGGAGGGTTTTGATCAAGGGCAAGCCTCACATCTCCGTCCTGCCCACTCAGGAAGAACTATGTCCAGGTCATCTGGACTGCTGCTGAGTGATGGTCACTAAGTACCAGCTGGTGGATCAAGCCCCCCTACCTGAGGGCAAGCCATGTGCCCTTGTTGCCATGATACTTGATAGCATTTGTAGAGTGCTGAAGAACTGCACATTCCTGCTAATCCTTACCTACTTGCTGGCTATGTAATGGATTTGAAGGACCTCAAAGGCCCCTCTCAGCTTAGGAGTTCAAGGTACCACTGCCCAGGAATAGGAGGCATAAGCACGGAAGCGGGGGAAGTTCAGGGGACAAGGCACACTGCCTCTGGTCTCGTGAGGACAGGCCAGTGGGCGACCACTCTTTCCTTGAAACCACTCCTGTTGCTTCAGATTCATTTCCCCTGACTGTTCAGGATTCTTCTTCCTCTCATCGTCCCTGGAATACTGTCCCTCGGGATTCTAGCTCGGGCCCTGTGTTAGTCTCCTATGGCTGCTTGAACAAATTACCACAAGCTTGGTGGCTTAAAGCAACAGAAATTTGTTATCTCAGAGACATCAGTTTTACTGGGCTGAAATCGGGCTGCAGGCAGGGCCACACTCCTAGAAGCTCTAAGGGAGGATCTGCTCCTTGTCTCTTTCAGTTTCTGGTGGCTGCCAGCATTTCTTGGCTTGTGGCCCTATCATCCCAATGTCTGCATCCATGGTCTCATCATCTTCTCCCCTTCTATTTTAAATCTCCCTCTATCTGCCTCTTACAAGGATACTTGCGATGGCATCTAGAGCCTACCTAGATAATCCAGGACAATCTCCCCATCTCAAGACCCCTTAACTTAACCATATCTTCAGTCTTGCCATTTAAGATAGTATTCATGGATTCCACAGATCAGAATCTTTTGAGGGGCCTGGCAGGGAAGCATTGTTCAACCTACCACCTGCCATTTTTCATTCAATACTCTACCTGTTGGCCAAAAAAGGTATCAGCCCTGGGAGGTTGAATCTCCAGCTCTTCAACTCCCTGGCTGTGTGAGCTTGGGCACAAGTATATATATTCTTAATGTCTCTGTGCCTTAGTCTTGTCATCTGGGAAACAGGGTTAATCATAGCAGCTACCTCATGTAACTGTTAGGAGATTATGTTAAAGGGCTAGGTATGTAAAAAGTGATTAATGCATCTTATTTCCCTTCTCTTTCTATCTCTGTTATAATCACTCAGAGGGATTTTAAGCATCAGAGCTGCTGAGAAGTTTCCAAGTATGAGATTCTTAAGATATGGTGTTAATTGTTTCCATCTGTCTGCCAAGATTGAGGTGCTTTAAACAACCCATTTTAAACCTTAGCAAAATGCCTAAAATATCTCAATCTCCCCAAAATAGACACCCTAGACAACCAGGAAAGGATGGGGCTCCGAAGGAATCAAACCTCTCAGAACGATCCGTTTTCCCTCCTCCTTTTGGTCCTTATGTCTCCCTTCATTCCTTCTCCCTTTGGACATTGATTAAAAACCTTCTGCCTGCACTCAGACCAAAATATGAGCAAAACTTTCCAGAAGGCAAATGACATCCTCCCCCTAGGAGAAAAAGACAGCTTTTGCCTCATCTGGGTTCTGTTTAAAGGGCTAAAGGTATCAAGGCTTCCAGAACTCTCCTACAGTGACTTCCTTGAAACTTGATCTCAAGCGAGTAATGGATGATATTGTGTCACTACTATATTCTTCACAGAGACCCTACGCTCCAATATAAACACTGGCTGTACCACCATGGTATGACTTTGAGCAAGTAAATTCCCCAAATCTCTTCCCCTCCCCTGCCCCACTATGAAACAGAACGATACTTCCTACTTTACAAGGTGGTTGTGAGAAACAGAACAAGCCAATGAAAAAAAGACGACCAGCAGATATCCTTCCTTTCTTCAGTCTTCCAAGATAGAACCTTGCATTTCTAGATAGGAGAATGGATACTGAAGTGGAGAAAAATATTCAGAGTATTTTAGAGTAGTGTTTCTCCTACCATCCATCTTTTACATAATATTTCCCCAATATTTGCTATATTACCTATGCTCATAAGGCAAGTTTTTTATTTAAGTGCATTTATTTTAAAAGGAAATTGTAGTTTTAAGAAATGGAAAAATTAGGAGGAGGGGCAAGATGGCGGAAGAGTAGGGTCCCCAAGTCACCTGTCCCCACCAAATTACCTAGATAACCTTCAAATCATCCTGAAAATCTACGAATTCGGCCTGAGATGTAAAGAGAGACCAGCTGGAATGCTACAGTGAGAAGAGTTCGCGCTTCTATCAAGGTAGGAAGACGGGGGAAAAAGAAATAAAGGACACAAAAGGCCTCCGAGGGGGAGGGGCCCCGCGAGGAGCCGGGCTGAGGCCGGGGCGAGTGTCCCCAGGACAGGAGAGCCCCGTCCCGGAGAAGCAGGAGCTGCACCAACCTTCCCGGGCGGAAAGGGGCTCGCAGGGAGTTAGAGCAGGACCCAGGAGGGCGGGGATGCCCTCGGGCTCCCGGGGACACTAACAGACACCTGCGCCCCGGGAGAGTGCGCCGAGCTCCCTAAGGGCTGCAGCGCGCACGGCGGGACCCGGAGCAGCTCCGAGGGGCTCGGGCGGCGGCTCCGCGGAGGGGGCTGCGGGGCGGGAGCGCGAATCCAACAGCGCAGGCCCCGGAGCACAGGGCGCCGGGACACAGCCCAGGATCCGGCCTCCCCCGGGACAGGCAGAGGCCGGGAGGGCCCAGGACAGCAAGGACGCTCCTGCCCCGAGCTGAGCAGATCAGCGGCCCCGCCCCGGAGCCTCCAGCCCCTGCGGACGGACGGAGAGCCCCGTAGTTCCTGCGGAGGCTGAATCCAGGCTTCCAGAGCTGCCATAGCCACTGCGGCTGTTCCTCCTGGGGCCTCATGGGGTAAACAACCCCCGCTGAGCCCTGCAGCAGGCAGGGGCAGAGCAGCTCCCCCAAGTGCTAACACCTGAAAATCAGCACAACAGGCCCCTCCCCCAGAAGACCAGCTGGACGGACCAGTTCCAGGGGAAGTCAAGGGACTTAAAGTATACAGAATCGGAGGATACTCCCCCGTGTTTCTTTTCTTGTTCTTTTTTTTTTTTTTTTTTTTGCTTTTTGATTTCTGATTGCTTCCCCCACCCCCCTTTTTTTCCCTTTCTTTCCTTTTCTTCTCTTTTTTCTTCCTTTTTTCCTTTTTTCTTCTTCCTCTTTTCCTTTCTCTTCTTTCTTCTCCTCTCTTTCTCTCCTTTTCCCAATACAACTTGTTTTTGGCCACACTGCACTGAGCAAAACGACTAGAAGGAAAACCTCACCTCAAAAGAAAGAATCAAACACTCCTCTCTCCCACAGAGTTACAAAATCTGCATTACAATTCAATGTCAGAAAGCCAATTCAGAAGCACTATTATACAGCTACTGGTGGCTCTAGAAAAAAGCATTAAGGACTCAAGAGACTTCATGACTGCAGAATTCAGATCCAATCAGGCAGAAATTAAAAATCAATTGAATGAGATGCAATCCAAACTAGAAGTCCTAACGACGAGGGTTAACGAGGTGGAAGAACGAGTGAGTGTCATAGAAGACAAGTTAATGACAAGAGGGAAACTGAGGAAAAAAGAGACAATTACAAGACCATGTAGATAGCTTAAGGGAAATAAGTGACAGCTTGAGGAAGAAAAACCTACGTTTAATTGGGGTTCCCGAGAGCGCCGAAAGGGACAGAGGGCCAGAATATGTATTTGAACAAATGCTAGCTGAAAACTTTCCCAATCTGGGAAGGGAAACAGGCATTCAGATCCAGGAAATAGAGAGATCCCCCCGCTAAAATCAATAAAAACCGTTCAACACCTCGACATCTAATAGTGAAGCTTGCAAATTCCAAAGATAAAGAGAAGATCCTTAAAGCAGCAAGAGACAAGAAGTCCCTGACTTTCATGGGGAGGAGTATTAGGGTAACAGCAGACGTCTCCACAGAGACCTGGCAGGCCAGAAAGGGCTGGCAGGATATATTCAGGGTCCTAAATGAGAAGAACATGCAACCAAGAATACTTTATCCAGCAAGGCTCTCATTCAGAATGGAAGGGGAGATAAAGAGCTTCCAAGACAGGCAGGAACTGAAAGAATATGTGACCTCCAAACCAGCTCTGCAAGAAATTTTAAGGGGGACTCTTAAAATTCCCCTTTAAGAAGAAGTTCAGCGGAACAATCCACAAAAACAAGGACTAAATAGATATCATGATGACACTAAACTCATATCTGTCAATAGTAACTCTGAACGTGAACGGGCTTAATGACCCCATCAAAAGGCGCAGGGTTTCAGACTGGATAAAAAGGCAGGACCCATCTATTTGCTGTCTACAAGAGACTCATTTTAGACAGAAGGACACCTACAACCTGAAAATAAAAGGTTGGAGAACCATCTACCATTCAAATGGTCCTCCAAAGAAAGCAGGGGTAGCCATCCTTATATCAGATAAACTAAAATTTACCCCGAAGACAGTAGTGAGAGACGAAGAGGGACACTATATCATACTTAAAGGATCTATCCAGCAAGAGGACTTAACAATCCTCAATATATATGCCCCGAATGTGGGAGCTGCCAAATACTTAAACGAATTATTAACCAAAGTGAAGAAATACTTAGATAATAATACACTTATACTTGGTGACTTCAATCTAGCACTTTCTACACTCGATAGGTCTTCTAAGCACAATATCTCCAAAGAAACGAGAGCTTTAAATGATACACTGGACCAGATGGATTTCACAGATATCTACAGAACTTTACATCCAAACTCAACTGAATACACATTCTTCTCAAGTGCACATGGAACTTTCTCCAGAATAGACCACATACTGGGTCACAAATCGGGTCTGAACCGATACCAAAAGATTGGGATCGTCCCCTGCATATTCTCAGACCATAACGCCTTGAAATTAGAACTAAATCACAAGAAGAAGTTTGGAAGGACCTCAAACACGTGGAGGTTAAGGACCATCCTGCTAAAAGATAAAAGGGTCAACCAGGAAATTAAGGAAGAATTAAAAAGATTCATGGAAACTAATGAGAATGAAGATACAACTGTTCAAAATCTTTGGGATGCAGCAAAAGCAGTCCTGAGGGGGAAATACATCGCAATACAAGCATCCATTCAAAAACTGGAAAGAACTCAAATACAAAAGCTAACCTTACACATAAAGGAGCTAGAGAAAAAACAGCAAATAGACCCGACGCCCGGCAGAAGAAAAGAGTTGATTAAAATTCGAGCAGAACTCAATGAAATTGAGACCAGAAGAACTGTGGAACAGATCAATAGAACCAGGAGTTGGTTCTTTGAAAGAATTAATAAGATAGATAAACCATTAGCCAACCTTATTAAAATAAGAGAGAGAAGACTCAAATTAATAAAATCATGAATGAGAAAGGAGAGATCACTACCAACACCAAGGAAATACAAACGATTTTAAAAACATATTATGAACAGCTCTACGCCAATAAATTAGGCAATCTAGAAGAAATGGACGCGTTCCTGGAAAGCCACAAACTACCAAAACTGGAGCAGGAAGAAATAGAAAACCTGAACAGGCCAATAACCAGGGAGGAAATTGAAGCAGTCATCAAAAACCTCCCAAGACACAAGAGTCCAGGGCCAGATGGCTTCCCAGGGGAATTCTATCAAACGTTTAAAGAAGAAATCATACCTGTTCTACTAAAGCTGTTTGGAAAGATAGAAAGAGATGGAGTACTTCCAAACTCCTTCTATGAGGCCAGCATCACCTTAATTCCAAAACCAGACAAAGACCCCACCAAAAAGGAGAATTACAGACCAATATCCCTGATGAACATGGATGCAAAAATTCTCAACAAGATACTAGCCAATAGGATCCAACAACACATTAAGAACATTATTCACCATGACCAAGTAGGATTTATCCCCGGGACACAAGGCTGGTTCAACACTCGTAAAACAATCAATGTGATTCATCATATCAGCAAGAGAAAAACCAAGAACCATATGATCCTCTCATTAGATGCAGAGAAAGCATTTGACAAAATACAGCATCCATTCCTGATCAAAACTCTTCAGAGTGTAGGGATAGAGGGAACTTTCCTCGACATCGTAAAAGCCATCTACGAAAAGCCCACAGCAAATATCATTCTCAATGGGGAAGCACCTGGAGCCTTTCCCCTAAGAATAGGAACAAGACAGGGATGTCCACTCTCACCACTGCTATTCAACATAGTACTGGAAGTCCTAGCCTCAGCAATCAGACAACAAAAAGACATTAAAGGCATTCAAATTGGCAAAGAAGAAGTCAAACTCCCTCTTCGCCGATGACATGATACTCTACATAGAAAACCCAAAAGCCTCCACCCCAAGATTGCTAGAACTCATACAGCAAGTTGGTAGCGTGGCAGAATACAAAGTCAATGCCCAGAAATCAATGGCATTCCTATACACTAACAATGAGACTGAAGAAAGAGAAATTAAGGATCAATCCCATTTACAATTGTACCCAAAAGCATAAGATACCTAGGAATAAACCTAACCAAAGAGGTAAAGGATCTATACCCTCAAAACTATAGAACACTTCTGAAAGAAATTGAGGGAGACACAAAGAGATGGAAAAATATTCCATGCTCATGGATTGGCAGAATTAATATTGTGAAAATGTCAATGTTACCCAGGGCAATTTACACGTTTAATGCAATCCCTATCAAAATACCATGGACTTTCTTCAGAGAGTTAGAACAAATTATTTTAAGATTTGTGTGGAATCAGAAAAGACCCCGAATAGCCAGGGGAATTTTAAAAAAGAAAACCATATCTGGGGGCATCAGAATGCCAGATTTCAGGTTGTACTACAAAGCTGTGGTCATCAAGACAGTGTGGTACTGGCACAAAAACAGACACATAGATCAATGGAACAGAATAGAGAATCCAGAAGTGGACCCTGAACTTTATGGTCAACTAATATTCGACAAAGGAGGAAAGACTATCCACTGGAAGAAAGACAGTCTCTTCAATAGATGGTGCTGGGAAAATTGGACATCCACATGCAGAATAGTGAAACTAGACCACTCTCTGTCACCATACACAAAGATAAACTGAAAATGGATGAAAGATCTAAATGTGAGACAAGATTCCATCAAAATCCTAGAGGAGAACACAGGCAACACCCTTTTTGAACTTGGCCACAGTAACTTCTTGCAAGATACATCCACGAAAGCAAAAGAAACAAAAGCAAAAATGAACTATTGGGACTTCATCAAGATAAGAAGGTTTTGCACAGCAAAGGATACAGTCAACAAAACTAAAAGACAACCTACAGAATGGGAGAAGATATTTGCAAATGACATATCAGATAAAGGGCTAGTTTCCAAGATCTATAAAGAACTTATTAAACTAACACCAAAGAAACAAACAACCCAATCATGAAATGGGCAAAAAACATGAAGAGAAATCTCACAGAGGAAGACATAGACATGGCCAACATGCACATGAGAAAATGCTCTGCATCACTTGCCATCAGGGAAATACAAATCAAAACCACAATGAGATACCACCTCACACCAGTGAGAATGGGGAAAATTAACAAGGCAGGAAACCACAACTGTTGGAGAGGATGTGGAGAAAGGGGAGTCCTCTTGCACTGTTGGTGGGAATGTGAACTGGCACAGCCACTCTGGAAAACTGTGTGGAGGTTCCTCAAAGAGTTAAAAATAGACCTGCCCTACGACCCAGCAATTGCACTGTTGGGGATTTACCCCAAAGATACAGATGCAATGAAACGCCGGGACACCTGCACCCCGATGTTTCTAGCAGCAATTTCCACAATAGCCAAACTGTGGAAGGAGCCTCGGTGTCCGTGGAAAGATGAATGGATAAGGAAGATGTGGTTTATGTATACAATGGGATATTACTCAGCCATTAGAAATGACAAATACTCACCATTTGCTTCACTGTGGATGGAACTGGAGGGTATTATGCTGAGTGAAGTAAGTCAATCGGAGAAGGACAAACATTAAATGTTCTCATTCATTTGGGGAATATAAATAATAGTGAAAGGGAATATAAGGGAAGGGAGAAGAAATGAGTGGGAAATACCAGAAAGGGTGACAGAACATAAAGACTCCTAACTCTGGGAAAGGAACTAGGGCTTGTGGAGGGGGAGGAGGGCGGAGGTGGGGGTAAATGGGTGATGGGCACTCAGGGGGGCACTTGACGTGGTGAGCACTGGGTGTTATTCTGTATGTTGGCAAATTGAACACCAATAAAAACAAATTTATTATTTAAAAAAAGAAATGGAAAAATTGGTATTATTGGACATAAATAGAAGATAATGAGAACTTTTTTTTTTTAATCATTGAAGTCTTACCACAGTCCAAAGCCTGGTCTTTCATTCTGAAAGGAGCAATTAGTTTGAAAAATGTGAAGGCCTGTGGTTCTGGACATGACTGGCTTCTTGATATAATCTGAATAATTTAAGTAAAATGTCAAAAATATAATTCAATGTTATTAATGCAATTCATGTTCCATGGTCCTGCCTTTCCTTTGGGAAGCCTTGTGTCATCCTTTTTTAAGGTCTCAGGGCTGGTTTTAGTGTAATCTGTACTCAGGATGGATTGATTGAGTCCTCACCAATTATACTTTAAGGTAATGCCTTCTAAGGAGAATGGCACTTTGCAGCTCATAGAGTTTGCAGTAATTCTTCTGAATCCCACAAAAATCCTTCAGAGGAGGGACACCTGGGTGGCTCAGTGGTTGTCTGCCTTCAGCTCAGGGCGTGAACCCAGGATGGGGTGGTGGGGTCGAGTCCTGCATCCGGCTGCCTGCAGGGAGCCTGCTTCTCCCTCTATGTCTTTGCCTCTCTCTCTCTATCTGTGTCTCTCATGAATAAATAAATAAATCTTTAAAAAAATCCTTCAAAGGATTCCTTCAAAGGCAAGGCAAAATGATCCCCATAAGCAGATGAAGAAACTGAGAAGGCAACTGACTTAAGATCCTAAAAGTCTGGCTCATAAGTGCAATTTAAGTTTCTAAAATAAAGCAAGGGAGGGTGGGTTGTAAACTAACAAGACTAATTAAAGCTACATATGTTTAAATTATGACTCAATGGAATTATGGGGAAAAGGAGATAGAGCAGCAGAAGTAAGGCAAGAAAAAAAAAGGGGGGCAATTAGAAGTAGAGCTGCCAGTGACCAAGAATAAAATGAAAACCAAGTCTGGCGAAGGAGAGTTAACCAGACAGTCTCATGTGAGAGGTAAGGGAGGAAAACAGCTAAAAACACTGACCTCAGGGCCAATACGGAAAGGAAAATGGAAATATCAAGGCATAGTGGCTGAGAGGGCAGGTCTTGAATCTGAGTTGGACTGACTCCTATCTACCTTAGGAAACTTAGTTTTTTCCTCTTTACCCATCTATAACACGACTTATTGCATCTGACACACAGTAGCTTCTCAATAAGCACTAGCTATTCATATGATTAACATTGACTATAAAGTGAGGGCAGAGGATAGGGTGGGGACAAACCCACAAATCGAGGGCTTTTGAGAGTAGAAATGGCATCACCCATAGAGCTGCGCCATAAGGGCATCACCTGGGAACTTGTTAGAAATGCAGACTCAGGTCCTCCCTGGGCTCTCTTAGAATCTCTATTTTGTTTGTTTGCTTGTTTTTTTTAAAAGATTTCTTATTTATTTACTTATGAGACATACAGAGAGAGAGGTAGATACATAGGCAGAGGGAGAAGTAGGCTCCTTGTGCGGAGCCTGATGTGGGGCTCCATCCCAGGACCCTGGGATCATGACCTGAGCTGAAAGCAGACGTTCAACCACTGAACCACCCAGGTGCCCCCAGAATCTTTGACAAGATCACTGGATGGTCCATCCGCCTATTATAAGTTACAGATAGTACTGCCCCTGGTCCCACTGATTATTTGGAAGAACCAGTTACAATGGCTGGTGGGCGATGCTGTAGCCAGCTAAAATTTGGAGGTAGAATTACTGTGTTAGGTAACCAGGAAGATCGTACCTAGGGCTTGCTCCAGGGTACTTGAGTAACTACTCTCTCAGATGAAAGGGGAGGAATTTGGTGGAGGATTTATGGACTGAGGCCATAAACCTGGGCCAGCTGCACAGTGTCAGGTGGGGTTATATGGCCTACACACAGAAACTGTGAGTGAAGGGGACCTATAAAAGAGGATAATATGTGAGGGAAGGGTGACAAACAGGGCCAGAGACAAGGGAGATTGAGAAGGAGAGAGATGAATGGTCAGCAGAACTGTTTTTATATGGGCTCTCTTACAGGCTGTGTGCCCACCCACACTTCCCTGCCCCCACCAAGAGCACTCCTATGGTCCAGCTAGATCCTTCCTCTATAACCTTCTTCCTCTATAACCTCAAGTCCACTGAGCACGACTGACGGAGAGGCAGCATGGGCAAGGGGCAGCACCCAAGAAGTTTTGCATCACTTTCCAGATATTCCTAAAGGCTTACAACACAGTTTGAAGAGAGTAGCATTACATTCACTTTCTAGAAAGGCAAAGTAAACACTGTCTTAAAAATAAAAGGATTCGGGACACCTGGGTGGCTCAGTGGTTGGGCGCCTGCCTTCCGCTCAGGTCGTGATCCTGGAATCCGGGATTGAGTCCCACATCGGGCTCCTTGCGTGGAGCCTGCTTCTCCCTCTCTCTCTCGGTCTGCTTCTCTCATGAATAAATAAATAAATCTTGTTTTTTTTTTGAAGCCAAGTTTTTTAACTAAATAAATAAAAGGATTCACGCAGACCAACTCAACCAAAATAGGTTCCATGGAGCACTGTTATGCCAGACCTGGGGATTGAGATGCTGGGAATTCAAAATATCAGACTCATTCCTCCCCAAGAGGGGCTCACTGGCAGGGGAATGAGCACAGATTCTATAGGCATCTGAAAGAATCTGTGACTTCTCAAGACTGCAAATAGTGGGGTGCCTGGGTGGCTCAATCCATTGAGCATCTGCTTTTGGCTCAGGTCATGATCTTGGGGTCCTGGGATAGAGCTCCTCGTAGGGCTCTCTCCCCAGTGGGGAGTCGGCTTCTCCCTCTCCCTCTGCCCCTTCGCCCCCAAACCCCCTCCACTCATGCTCTCTTTCTCTTTCTCAAATAAATGAATAAAATCTTAAAAAAAAAAAAAAGATAGGGCACCCAGGTGGCTCAGTGGTTGGGCATCTGCCTTTGGCTCAGGTCAAGATCCCAGAATCCTGGGATGAGGTCCTGTATCAGGTTCCCTGCCAGGAGCCTGCTTCTCCCTCTGCTTGTCTCTCTCTCTCTCTCTCTCTCTCTCTCTCTCTCTCTCTGTGTCTGTGTGTGTGTCATGAAAAAATAAATAAAAAATATTTTAAAAAAAGAGACTGGAAATAGCCCTCAACTTTCTCCACTCTGTATTTAAATCTATGATTATCCTTCTATTTTGGCCTTTTCAAAGACTCCAACATTGCTTTGAACCCCTGGAATCCACTCATATTTCTTATTTTGAGGAGTGGTATATTTGTCCATAGAGAGAAGAACATCTTTTTTTTTAATAAATTAATTTTTATTGGTGTTCAATTTACCAACATACAGAATAACACCCAGTGCTCATCCCGTCAAGTGTCCCCCTCCGTGCCCGTCACCCATTCACCCCCACCCCCGCCCTCCTCCCCTTCCACCACCCCTAGTTCATTTCCCAGAGTTAGAAGTCTTTATGTTCTGTCTCCCTTTCTGATGAAGAACATCTTCTTAATTCCTTTCTTGGTCCCTGCTTCTCCCATCCCTGATAATCATATTCCCATCCACATGGATTCTGCCTCTTTAAGACCCTCTTGGATCCTGTGCTGTGCTGAGGAAAGCTACTACTGACCAGTGAGAGTCAATAATTAAATCTCTAGAAATTTTGCAAGCTGGTTGTTAAACATAATCGTAAAAATAAATAAATAATAAGTTGCATGAACTTCCAATTAAATAAATTATATTCATAATATGTTCAAAATCCACCATTAATTATTTTACTACATTTGATTATTGCCTATCTCTTCAGCTCCTTTAAATCAATTGTATTTGTGTGGCGGAGATACTATATAATGATATGTTAGTACATATCTCTTCAAACTTTGTGTTCAGTAACTGCACCTTGAAAGCTGGAATTGACCACAGAGGGAATATTTACACCACGGAAATTGGCAAAATGTACACATCAGGGCTTGATTTGTTGTTTTGTTGATGATCTAGACTTAAGAAAGTGATGGAGAAAATGTTAATCATTCAGATTAAACCTAAAAGTGGGTCACGTCTCTAGCTGTGCTATTGTGAATAGCACAAAAATTGAGGAAATGTTCTTCCAGAATTCAAAAACTATTATCCAATTCAGCAGTCACTCATGTCAGTGACAAATGAGTGAAGTTAAAACATTCACCTTCATTGCTTAACTTCTTACTTGTCAGTATAAACCAAAAAGCAGCCAGCATTCATGTTGGGACTATACTCATTGGTTAATTGCAAACATAGGCTGACTAAGGATGTTAGAGTTCAGCAAAATCAATGTATGCAGTCTGTGTGAATCAACTGGCTGTATGAAATTTGCAATAAAGAGTCATATATTTTACTACTCATCAATTGTGCAATATGCATATCCTTCATGTAAATAAAATTTATTTTAAACTTATATATATATGTGTGTATAGTACGCATGTTTGTTTATTTTTCTTTTCACTGTGCTGGAAGCTCCTGACTGGAGGGTCTGGAACATTCCCACTCTTGTTTCCCTAGGTCAGTATGTCTGTTGGCATCCCAGGCTTGATCCCCTCCAACCCCACATGGATATTACTACCAGAAGAATTTTTCTGATATTTAAATGCAATCATGGCATCCCCTTATTAAAATTATTAGTGGTTTTCCAGAACTTTCTAAATGGGATGCAAGCCATAGAAGGCTTTTCTTGCTCTGCTCTGTTCACCTCTGTAGCCTCCTCTTCTATCAGATGCTCACATTCACACTTCACTACAGTTATGCCAAACTGCCTGCTGTTCCCAGAATATCCTTTACTTATTCATATCACTGGGCTTTTATGCATGTTTTCCTCTGCCTGCGATAGCTTGCCCTAACTCCTCTCCTCCTACCTCCTGCTAGTTCACACCCAGCATTCAAACCTGTTCAAACACCATCTCTTCCAGGAGCCTGCACCACTTCAGCACTTTCTACTGCCACATGCTGTCATGCAGGCTCACCTCTTTGGCTCCTGCATTCACCTGGAAGATTCTCCAGGCAGAGACAGGTGTCCCCAGAACCTAGCACTTGGCTTGGCAGCCAGGAGATACCTAGTAAGTGCTTGCTGAATTGATTAATTCATTGATTTCAGCTATAACCTATAGCAAATAACAGGATGTAGCCAGGAGGAAAATACACACTTCACCTCCGAATTCAGTTGTCACTTAAAAAACAAAAGTCATTGACACTTTATTTTCCATTGTTTTCTGTAAGTCAACTAAATAAAGCCCAAAATTCTACTCTAAAGCACTGACCTACTTTAAGCATAATCAAAATATCCATTTCTCAAAGATAGTGACAGTTGTCATTTATTGGACTACTCCTCTGCTTCAAGCATGTGCTAAGTGCCTGAAATACATCACCTCATGTATCCTCAATAACTCTCTAATGTAGGTACTATTATCCCTATTCTACAGATGAGGAAAGTGAGTCTCAGGAAAATTAAAACATTACCTTTGAATTTGAATTTGCTAACAGATGCTGAATAGCAAAGTAATGATTCAGACAAGGTTTGGTCTGACTCTAAACCCCAAGTTTTCTCTGCTAAGCCCATTCTTCGCTGCTTTAAAGCAAATCCACATTTGAACCAGGCAGGTTCCTATAGTAGCCTTGAATAAATAATACTCCAAATAATACTGCAGAATTCCTAACATGGGGCTTAGTCCAGTTGTGTTATCCTTATTCCTGATACCCAAAGCTAAGGAATAGATTTGCCCTTCCCCTGACCCAGATTTATGGAAGAAAAGTGAACATCACCAAGAAGTACCTGTGTCCTGAGTCAGAGTCTGCATCCGAAAGTCTCTGCAATCATGATCAGGTCTAGGCCTTCATCAGGGACAATTTTCCAACAACAAGCAGGGGTCTCTTGCTTGCCTCTGTTGAGTTACTGAGGCCACTGGCACTGCTGCCACTGTTTACTGTTTGTTACTAAGCACTTGGCTGCCCAGGGAGTGAGTCAACAAAGGGCCTTCCCTTTCCTGACTCTTATTTTCTTGCCCTGAGCCCCATGCAATCTCTGGCCTATTCACAGGCAGAGCCACCCCACTATAACTGCATCCCCAAGGCCTGTGATCTGTAAGAGAGCTTGTAAGAGCTCTAGTGGATTAGGTGCCACTGAAGACAATAGGATTGTGGCTCAGAGGGAACTTTTACACGGATGTCACTTTATTTCCTGGTCCAATCAAAAGAAAGGGCCTTGCAAGGAATAAGAAGGCCAGCCAAGAGCTGAGTCTTAGTTTCATTTATTCAACAGCCCTCCATGCTGTTCAACAGGGTTAGACTTCGGACCTGCAGTCAGCAGGGCAGAGTAACAAGCAAGATCATGATGGGGAACAAAGACTTGGAACTGCTAGGGCAAAGGCAAAAGGAATGTGGTTGTGATTGTTATATACACACAAAATTAATCATCATGATAATAAATATAACTAAATAAACAAAGAAGGCAGGAGGAAACTTTTGGAGGTGACAAATAGGTTTATGGCATAGATCATAGTGATGCTTTTGCAAGTGGATACTTATCTCCAAATTCATCACGTTAAATAAATACATTAAATATACACAGCTCTTCTACCATCGATCATACCTCAATAAAATGCTTTGTTTTGTTTTTAAAAGAGGAATGTGGTCAGAGAAAGAGGAAGAGGAATTGTCACACTCTCTGGTACTTAGATTCAGAAAAGAACCAGCAGAGGAGAACAGCAAGAATTAGATTCCAGTTCTGCAGAAGTAGGGGTGGAAGAACAGGTCTTTGGAGCCCCCTAAATAAACAGCAATTTCAAAACTGACTTTCAAACAAAAATATGCATTTTACCTCATATATTGACCAAAAAATAAAATGACACTTGATGAAACTCAGTGCTTGAGAACATGGTGGACAAGCAGTCCCTTGCCAGTAGTGGGAATGTAGATCGGTGCCTGCTTTCGATAGGGCATTTGGTAATATTCATTAATACTGTAAATGTAAAAAAAAACTGTAAATGTACAAAGCATTTGGAAACCTATTTGTGAGGAACTGACCCCATGAGCATTCTTGCAAATGTTCACTCAAGCACATATAAAAGGACACTTACTGCAGTATTTTCTTTTTGTTATGGTGAAAACCTGGAAGCCACCAAAATGTCCATCAGTAGTGGACAGGTAAGTAGATTGTTCTTCACACACATTGAAAATCGAACTACACAGAAGATGGCAGGAGAGTAGGGTCCCCAAGTCACCTGTCCCCACCAAATTACCTAGATAACCTTCAAATCATCCTGAAAATCTACGAATTCGGCCTGAGATTTAAAGAGAGACCAGCTGGAATGCTACAGTGAGAAGAGTTCGCGCTTCTATCAAGGTAGGAAGACGGGGAAAAAGAAATAAAGAAACAAAAGGCCTCCAAGGGGGAGGGGCCCCACGAGGAGCCGGGCTGAGGCCGGGGCGAGGGTCCCCAGGACAGGAGAGCCCCGTCCCGGAGAAGGAGGAGCTGCACCAACCTTCCCGGGCGGAAAGGCGCCCGCAGAGAGTTAGAGCAGGACCCCGGGAGGGCGGGGATGCCCTCGGGCTCCCGGGGACACTAACAGACACCTGCCCCCGGGAGAGTGCGCCGAGCTCCCTAAGGGCTGCAGCGCGCACGGCGGGACCCGGAGCAGCTCCGAGGGGCTCGGGCGGCGGCTCCGCGGAGGGGGCTGCGGGGCGGGAGCGCGAATCCACCAGCGCAGGCCCCGGAGCACAGGGCGCCGGGACACAGCCCAGGATCCGGCCTCCCCCGGGACAGGCAGAGGCCGGGAGGGCCCAGGACAGCAAGGACGCTCCTGCCCCGAGCTGAGCAGATCAGCGGCCCCGCCCCGGAGCCTCCAGCCCTGCAGACCGAGAGCCCCGGAGTTACTGCGGGGGCTGACTCCAGGGCTCCAGAGCTGGCCCCGCCACTGCGGTTGTTCCCCCTGGGGCCTCACGGGGTAAACAACCCCCACTGAGCCCTGCAGCAGGCAGGGGCAGAGCAGCTCCCCCAAGTGCTAACACCTGAAAATCAGCACAACAGGCCCCTCCCCCAGAAGACCAGCTGGACGGACCAGTTCCAGGGGAAGTCAAGGGACTTAACGTCTACAGAATCAGAAGATACTCCCCCGTGTTTTTTGTTTTTTGTTTTCTTTTTTCTTTTCTTTTTGATTTCTGATTGCTTCCCCCACCCCCCTTTTTTCACCTTTCTTTTTCTTTCTCTTTTTCTTCTCTTTTTTCCCTTTTTTTCCTTCTTTTTCTTTTTTCTCTTTCTCTTTTCTTTCCTTCTCTCTCTTTCTCTCCTTTTCCCAATACAACTTGTTTTTGGCCACTCTGCACTGAGCAAAATGACTAGAAGGAAAACCTCACCTCAAAAGAAAGAATCAGAAACAGTCCTCTTTCCCACAGAGTTACAAAATCTGGATTACAATTCAATGTCAGAAAGCCAAATCAGAAGCACTATTATACAGCTACTGGTGGCTCTAGAAAAAAGCATTAAGGACTCAAGAGACTTCATGACTGCAGAATTTAGATCCAATCAGGCAGAAATTAAAAATCAATTGAATGAGATGCAATCCAAACTAGAAGTCCTAACGACGAGGGTTAACGAGGTGGAAGAACGAGTGAGTGACATAGAAGACAAGTTAATGGCAAAGAGGGAAACTGAGGAAAAAAGAGACAGACAATTAAAAGACCATGAAGACAGATTAAGGGAAATAAATGAAAGCCTAAGGAAGAAAAACCTATGTTTAACTGGGGTTCCCGAGGGCGCCGAAAGGGACAGAGGGCCAGAATATGTATTTGAACAAATGCTAGCTGAAAACTTTCCCAATCTGGGAAGGGAAACAGGCATTCAGATCCAGGAAATAGAGAGATCCCCCCGCTAAAATCAATAAAAACCGTTCAACACCTCGACATCTAATAGTGAAGCTTGCAAATTCCAAAGATAAAGAGAAGATCCTTAAAGCAGTAAGAGACAAGAAGTCCCTGACTTTCATGGGGAGGAGTATTAGGGTAACAGCAGACGTCTCCACAGAGACCTGGCAGGCCAGAAAGGGCTGGCAGGATATATTCAGGGTCCTAAATGAGAAGAACATGCAACCAAGAATACTTTATCCAGCAAGGCTCTCATTCAGAATGGAAGGGATAAAGAGCTTCCAAGACAGGCAGGAACTGAAAGAATATGTGACCTCCAAACCAGCTCTGCAAGAAATTTTAAGGGGGACTCTTAAAATTCCCCTTTAAGAAGAAGTTCAGCGGAACAATCCACAAAAACAAGGACTAAATAGATATCATGATGACACTAAACTCATATCTGTCAATAGTAACTCTGAACGTGAACGGACTTAATGACCCCATCAAAAGGCGCAGGGTTTCAGACTGGATAAAAAAGCAGGACCCATCTATTTGCTGTCTACAAGAGACTCATTTTAGACAGAAGGACACCTACAACCTGAAAATAAAAGGTTGGAGAACCATTTACCATTCAAATGGTTCTCAAAAGAAAGCAGGGGTAGCCATCCTTATATCAGATAAACTAAAATTTACCCCGAAGACTGTAGTGAGAGACGAAGAGGGACACTATATCATACTTAAAGGATCTATCCAGCAAGAGGACTTAACAATCCTCAATATATATGCCCCGAATGTGGGAGCTGCCAAATACTTAAACGAATTATTAACCAAAGTGAAGAAATACTTAGATAATAATACACTTATATTTGGTGACTTCAATCTAGCACTTTCTACACTCGATAGGTCTTCTAAGCACAATATCTCCAAAGAAACGAGAGCTTTAAATGATACACTGGACCAGATGGATTTCACAGATATCTACAGAACTTTACATCCAAACAAAACTGAATACACATTCTTCGCAAGTGCACATGGAACTTTCTCCAGAATAGACCACATACTGAGTCACAAATCGGGTCTGAACCGATACCAAAAGATTGGGATCGTCCCCTGCATATTCTCAGACCATAACGCCTTGAAATTAGAACTCAATCAGAAGAAGAAGTTTGGAAGGACCTCAAACACGTGGAGGTTAAGGACCATCCTGCTAAAAGATAAAAGGGTCAACCAGGAAATTAAGGAAGAATTAAAAAGATTCATGGAAACTAATGAGAATGAAGATACAACTGTTCAAAATCTTTGGGATGCAGCAAAAGCAGTCCTGAGGGGGAAATACATCGCAATACAAGCATCCATTCAAAAACTGGAAAGAACTCAAATACAAAAGCTAACCTTACACATAAAGGAGCTAGAGAAAAAACAGCAAATCGACCCAACGCCCGGCAGAAGAAAAGAGTTGATTAAAATTCGAGCAGAACTCAATGAAATTGAGACCAGAAGAACTGTGGAACAGATCAATAGAACCAGGAGTTGGTTCTTTGAAAGAATTAATAAGATAGATAAACCATTAGCCAGCCTTATTAAAATAAGAGAGAGAAGACTCAAATTAATAAAATCATGAATGAGAAAGGAGAGATCACTACCAACACCAAGGAAATACAAACGATTTTAAAAACATATTATGAACAGCTCTACGCCAATAAATTAGGCAATCTAGAAGAAATGGACGCATTCCTGGAAAGCCACAAACTACCAAAACTGGAGCAGGAAGAAATAGAAAACCTGAACAGGCCAATAACCAGGGAGGAAATTGAAGCAGTCATCAAAAACCTCCCAAGACACAAGAGTCCAGGGCCAGATGGCTTCCCAGGGGAATTCTATCAAACGTTTAAAGAAGAAATCATACCTGTTCTACTAAAGCTGTTTGGAAAGATAGAAAGAGATGGAGTACTTCCAAATTCATTCTATGAGGCCAGCATCACCTTAATTCCAAAACCAGACAAAGACCCCACCAAAAAGGAGAATTACAGACCAATATCCCTGATGAACATGGATGCAAAAATTCTCAACAAGATACTAGCCAATAGGATCCAACAACACATTAAGAACATTATTCACCATGACCAAGTAGGATTTATCCGCGGGAGACAAGGCTGGTTCAACACTCGTAAAGCAATCAATGTGATTCATCATATCAGCAAGAGAAAAACCAAGAACCATATGATCCTCTCATTAGATGCAGAGAAAGCATTTGACAAAATACAGCATCCATTCCTGATCAAAACTCTTCAGAGTGTAGGGATAGAGGGAACTTTCCTCGACATCGTAAAAGCCATCTACGAAAAGCCCACAGCAAATATCATTCTCAATGGGGAAGCACTGGGAGCCTTTCCCCTAAGAATAGGAACAAGACACTCTCTTGTTCACTCTCACCACTGCTATTCAACATAGTATTGGAAGTCCTAGCCTCAGCAATCAGACAACAAAAAGACATTAAAGGCATTCAAATTGGCAAAGAAGAAGTCAAACTCCCTCTTCGCCGATGACATGATACTCTACATAGAAAACCCAAAAGCCTCCACCCCAAGATTGCTAGAACTCATACAGCAATTTGGTAGCGTGGCAGGATACAAAATCAATGCCCAGAAATCAATGGCATTCCTATACACTAACAATGAGACTGAAGAAAGAGAAATTAAGGATCAATCCCATTTACAATTGCACCCAAAAGCATAAGATACCTAGGAATAAACCTAACCAAAGAGGTAAAGGATCTATACCCTAAAAACTACAGAACACTTCTGAAAGAAATTGAGGAAGACACAAAGAGATGGAAAAATATTCCATGCTCATGGATTGGCAGAATTAATATTGTGAAAATGTCAATGTTACCCAGGGCAATTTACACGTTTAATGCAATCCCTATCAAAATACCATGGACTTTCTTCAGAGAGTTAGAACAAATTATTTTAAGATTTGTGTGGAATCAGAAAAGACCCCGAATAGCCAGGGGAATTTTAAAAAAGAAAACCATATCTGGGGGCATCACAATGCCAGATTTCAGGTTGTACTACAAAGCTGTGGTCATCAAGACAGTGTGGTACTGGCACAAAAACAGACACATAGATCAATGGAACAGAATAGAGAACCCAGAAGTAGACCCTCAACCTTATGGTCAACTAATATTCGATAAAGGAGGAAAGACTATCCACTGGAAGAAAGACAGTCTCTTCAATAGATGGTGCTGGGAAAATTGGACATCCACATGCAGAATAGTGAAACTAGACCACTCTCTTGCACCATACACAAAGATAAACTCAAAATGGATGAAAGATCTAAATGTGAGACAAGACTTCCATCAAAATCCTAGAGGAGAACACAGGCAACACCCTTTTTGAACTTGGCCACAGTAACTTCTTGCAAGATACATCCACGAAAGCAAAAGAAACAAAAGCAAAAATGAACTATTGGGACTTCATCAAGATAAGAAGCTTTTGCACAGCAAAGGATACAGTCAACAAAACTAAAAGACAACCTACAGAATGGGAGAAGATATTTGCAAATAACATATCAGATAAAGGGCTAGTTTCCAAAATCTATAAAGAACTTATTAAACTCAACAGCAAAGAAACAAACAATCCAATCATGAAATGGGCAAAAGACATGAAGAGAAATCTCACAGAGGAAGACCTAGACATGGCCAACATGCACATGAGAAAATGCTCTGCATCACTTGCCATCAGGGAAATACAAATCAAAACCACAATGAGATACCACCTCACACCAGTGAGAATGGGGAAAATTAACTAGGCAGGAAACAACAAATGTTGGAGAGGATGCAGAGAAAAGGGAACCCTCTTACACTGTTGGTGGGAATGTGAACTGTTTCAGCCACTCTGGAAAACTGTGTGGAGGTTCCTCAAAGAGTTAAAAATACACCTGCCCTACGACCCTGCTATTGCACTGTTAGGGATTTACCCTAAAGATACAGATGCAATGAAACGCCGGGACACCTGCACCCCAATGTTTCTAGCAGCCATGTCCACAGTAGCCAAACTGTGGAACGAGCCTTGGTGTCCATCGAAAGATGAATGGATAACGAAGATGTGGTTTATGTATACAATGGAATATTACTCAGCCATTAGAAACGACAAATACCCACCATTTGCTTCAACGTGGATGGAACTGGAGGGTATTATGCTGAGTGAAGTAAGTCAATCGGTGAAGGACAAACAGTGTATGTTCTCATTCATTTGGGGAATATGAATAATAGTGAAAGGGAATATAAGGGAAGGGAGAAGAAATGAGTGGGAAATATCAGAAAGGGAGACAGAACATAAAGACTCCTAACTCTGGGAAACGAACTAGGGGTGGTGGAGGGGGAGGAGGGTAGGGGGTGGGGGTGAATGGGTGACGGGCACTGAGGGGGGCACTTGACGGGATGAGCACTGGGTGTTATTCTGTATGTTGGTAAATTGAACACTAACAAAAATTAATTTATTAAAAAATAAAATAAAATAAAAATAAAAATAAAAAAAGAAAATCGAACTACACAGCTATGCAGAGGGAGGCAGATCTGCATGTGCTGGCACTCAACGCTTACCCAGAAAGCCTTTTAAAAAGCCAGAAGTGTGGATTCGCCCTGTATGATTCCCCTTTGTGAATAGCTATATAAATATTATATAATACATTCTTTATATATATATCTATTATATATTAAATTATACATATTAAATATTCATGTATATTCTTTATCTAGAAGGATCATTGGGAACTTAACAGTGTTTGTTTTGTGGAGCGAGTTTTAAATGTTATTAATTAATCATGAGTTATTATTTAATCAGGAAAATTATTGTCCATTTTTGGGCTTTTCCCCTGCACCCTTGTGTTATATTATGGGTTTTTTTTAAAGCAGTAAACATTATACAATATCTTACAAAATTTATTTTTTCTTCCTTAAAGCTACTTGCTCTCCACACTAGGTAGTAAAGGATTTTACAATAATCACAACCATCTTGTGCTGTTTCTCCCAAATCTGTCCCTTCATCAGATTCTCAATGGACCTTGGTAAATTCTCAGCAGCATCCCACACCTGCTGAAATTGACTCTCTGGGAGGGAACAGAGGGATCTGTTTTTTTTTTTTTTTTTTTTTTTTTATTTATTCATGAGAGAGACAGAGAGAGGCAGAGAGAGGCAGAGACACAGGCAGAGGGAGAAGCAGGCTCCATGCAGGGAGCCTGATGTGGGGCTCCATCTGGGTCTCCAGGATCACGCCCTAGGCTGAAGGTGGTGCTAAACCGCTGAGCCACCCAGGCTTCCCGGGATCTGCATTTTAACAAGTGCCTGGTAGTTTTCATTTAGTAACTTGTTCAGGCCAACCATGTGCAATTGAAGAAACTGAGTCTCAGAGGGAGAAAGTGAACGCTTCCAGTCATGAGGCTGGCTCCTAGGAGAACAGGGAGTAACATCTAAGTCATTGATGACACCCAGGGACATGCTGGTTTGCTTAAAGTCATTGCTGCCTTCACCTCTTTTGTTACAAATATTAGCACTCAGTAACAATTGCCTTCTGTACTTATCTCTGCTAAGATTTCATTCATTCAAATTAAAGCAAGGAAAAATCCTAATTCAGTACTAAGATTTAGGCATTTCCATATTTTTAGAAAATCCGATTGCTTCACTTTCAAGAATCATGTTTATTCATATTTAAATACAGTTCCTTAAAGTAGGAGATAAAATCAAGTAGAACTTAATACTAAAACCAATTCCCAGTTATGCCCCTTATTTTATTCTTGCTACCAAGGATATGTCCAGTGTCTACACTGTCTTATACTGCAAATTAGTTACATCTAAAATAATAAAGTTTTATTATTCTAAACAAAATCCAAGACCTCTCACACTTTGCTGGTGAGAATACAAAAAATGCACGACTATCGTGGAAAATAGTTTGGCAGATTCTTAAAAAAACTAAACATGCTTTTGTCAGTAATTGAACCTCTGGCATTTTTCCAGAAGAAATGAAAGCTTCTGTCCACCCAAAAATTTGTACATGATTGTTTGTCAGCTTTATTTACAACAGTCAAAAACTGTTGTAAATAAACCAAATGTCCTACGGTAGGTGAACGGTTAAACAAACCAGGGAACATTCAAACCACGGAATCCTACTCAGCAATAAAAATGAATGAACCATTGGTACATGAAACACTTATATGAATCTCAAGGGCATTAAGTTGAGAGGAAAAGCCTCTCAATTTCAAATTGTCACATTACAGTATTTAAAGAGTATATATACTCTATTTATATCCTTGCAATGACAAAATTATAGAGATGGAGAGAATACATCAATGGTTGCATGAGGTTAGAGATGATGGAAGGAGGGGTGATTATAAGGGGCTGGCACAGGGCAACCTTTCTGGTGACTGGAGAGTTCTGCATCTTGCTTGAGATGGTGGCGATGCAGAGGGTATGTAGCTCTGTCTACCCCTAGACTGAGCCTGCTTTCAAGGCTTGTGCAGGTCTCTCTCAGTGTAGGTGTGGCTGTAGCTTGGATATGAAGACCAAAGGCACCTCACCATGTGTGTGGCAGAGCCTGAAGAGCAGCAGCCCGGTCTGAGACTACAGGTCCAAGGCAGCTGTTCTCATAAAACCCAGAGGCTCAGAACTTTCATTTCAAATGTAGTCTTGCAGGAAGTTATAAAAGTACATTTGTCAGAGTAACGGGACAGACATATTTAAAGTCTGGTGGCCTCCATTTACACCCTGCCCCTGGGCCCTGCAACAGTTAGGGAGGGGCAGCCCCTATTCACTGATGGTGTCTGCCCTAGGCTTTCCATTTGTCTCCCCACCATCTTCTGTAGGACCTCAACAAGTCCTTGAGCATGTCACTTCACCTTCCTCACCCCACATCTGCCATCCACTCCTGTGTTCACACATAGCCTTTGTCATTAGGAGTCATTGCATCACCTCCAAAACTTACATTTCAAATATCCTAAGTTCAGATAACTCACTGACACTTATTTTTCTAGCTTGTTGACTTGAAGTTATGTCCACTCTGACAAATTTTTGTGCCCATGAAGACCTGAAAGCCCTGGGTCCTACAACTTTTGCACTGAGCATCACTTACCCCTGTACATTCTTCCCTCATTATCCAGCTTTGAGTCCATGGTCCACGTGGGCAGAAATTCCTGCTAGCCATCCATCAAAATCTGTTCTCCCCTTCTTCCTGGGCATACACCCAGACTACACTTCCCAGCCTTCTTTGTGGCTAGGTGGAGCCATGAGACAGAGTTCCAGCCAGTGGACAGGTTGTTCATCCACCCCTCCACAGCAGGGGGTGCTAGAAAGGTAGTGAAGATGATCTCAGGGACCTCGGAAGTCACAGATTATAGATGGCAGAGTCCCCTTCAGCCTGGGATCCCAATTTCCACCCATCTAGAATATTTTCCTTGGAGTGTTAAGAAAGAAAAGAAATATGTTGTCTAAGCCATCAGATTTTGTCACATCAGGACAGCATGTCACTAAAATCATTCACCTGTAGGTCACTGGGAGCATGAGCTACAACACATCATAATGATTAAGAGGAGGATTGTTAAGCTAAGACCACCTAGATTCATATCCCAGCTCTGCCACTTACTGTCTTGGCTACCCAAGCAAGATCCTGACTCTGTCTGTGCTGTGTCTCCTCATCTGTGAAATGGAGGAGGGAGACAAGTTAACACTTGTCAAGAGCATAGAGCAATTAGACCAGTGCCGGCACAATAAGCACCAAGTGTCTACTGCTACTGCGTATGCCCCTCTGCTCCTCTGCTTCCACCTACCGCACCCTCATGTCCATGCAGCTGAGCCAGGCTGAAGAACAGCACGAGCCTGCGCTAAACGGTCTCACTGTGCACCCATTGCCACACATCTCAACCACATCACCCAATAATCTCACCACGTTTCCCTAGCCTGGTTGCCCTCAACTCTCCCAGGGCACAGTCATGCTGTCTCCTCTCCCCCACCCCTCCATGCTCAGCTGATAGCTTCAAGCTGCACTGAAGAGGGAGGATCTGTACAGGAAGAGCCCCTTCATGGTCTCAGCGTCAAGTCTATACCTCTTGCTCTCCCCGGTCTCTTCCCTCACCTCTCCTCTCCTCAATCTTCCCAAATCAGGCTCTCCCTCACAGGAGCCCTGGGAAGGGCTATTTTTCAAGCTGCTGAGTTCCAGGATCAGGTCTCAATGCTCATAATAGTTGATCTGCAGCAGCACTGGATTAGTCTTCCTTCCTTAAGATGCTTTATTCTCCTGGATTTCAGAATGAATTCCTCTGACTTGCCTCCTGCCTTGCCAGACACTTCTTCAATCCTTGTGCTTTCTTCCCTCCTCCTGCTGACCTCTAAGTGCTAGAATACCTGGGGATTTCTTCCACAGCCTCCTTCTTTCCTCTTTCAACACTCACTTGCCACATAAGATCTCAACTCCCATGGCTTTACCTATAGGCTGATGAATCCCTAATTCATTTACAAACAGCCCTTACCTCTCAAATAAACTGGATTCTTTTCTACAACTGTCCACATATCTTCATTTTGACGTCAAATAAGAAACTCAAATTGAAGTTTATCTGCGAGAGGTTTGGTGATTTCAATCACCTGAATAAACCCTTTCTCCTTCCTCAGTGTAATTATCTCAATTAATGGCACCACCCTCCACCCATTCGCCCAGGTCAAAAACCTGATAGTCACTTTTGATTGTATTCAGTCTCTCACATCTCATGTCTGACCAATTGGCAGGCTGTTTAAAACATATACTGGACCTGACGGCTCCTTCTCAGCACCACCCCTTTACCTTCTGCCAGAACCACCATCCTCTCTAACCTGAAACTGCTCAGTAGCTTCATTGCTGGTCCTGCGTTAACAATTGGCCCTTCCCAGAATATTCTCCACTCAGCCATCACAACTGTCTTTCTAAAATCAAAGGCAGATCATGTCCTCACCTCGTCAACATCTTCCCATGGATGTCCATCACACCAGTGACGTAAAAGCTGAAAGTCTTGCCAGGGCTCACGAAGGACAATCTAACCCGGCTACCACACTCTTCTCTTGACTTCCTGCACTCCAGTCACGGTGGTATTTTTGCCCCTTCAAACAGGCCCAGATTGTTCCTGATCCAAGGATTTTCTTTTTTCTTTTTTTCTTTTTTTCTTTTTTCTTTTTTTAAAGATGTTATTTATTTATGACACACACATGTAGAGAGAGAGAGGCAGAGACAGGCAGAGACAGGCAGAGGGAGGACAGACTCCATGCAGGGAGCCTGACTGGGGACTCCATCCCAGGTCTCCAGGATCATGCCCTTGCCCTCGGCTGAAGGCAGCGCTAAACCGGCGCTACACCGCTGAGCCACCCTGCTGCCCTGATCCAAGGATTTCACATGTTGTTTCCCCCCACCTGGAATGTTCTTTGCTCAGATCTTCATCTACTTACTTCATCACTTCATTCAGGTCTCTGTTCAAGCATAGCATTCCTAGAAAGGCTAACCCTTAGGTAACACGCCTTCGTCATCCTGGATCCCCTTGCTTCCTTCACTTCTCTTTGTACCAATTACTGTTTTTATCTTAATAGCATGTGTTTATTGGTTGGCTTGTGTATTCTCTATTCTACCACTGACAGATAAAGTTATATGAAGGCTGGGACTTTACCCATCTTACTTATTGCTTTTGGTATGTTTTCAGCTGTGTGTGGCAAGTGAAACAATGGAAAGTGACTCAGGCAATCAAGGACATCTGTGTTCTCACATATATGTGTCTTCAACCATTCAACAGCCTCAGAACCCTAGGTTGACATTTCTTTTCTCCTCACACTGAAGAATGGCTATTGCAGCTCCAGCCTTATGTCCTGACCCAGCCATGTTAGAAGAGAGAGAAAGAACTTCATTTCCTTACAGTTCATTAGAATCTTTTTCAGAATCCTAGCAAACTTCCTCTTTTATATTGTTGTCCATAGGAGGTCATGGGCAAATCCCTAAACCAAAGTGGAATAGGATGACAGTGATTGGCTCAAATGAATCATGGCTTCTCGCTGGAAAGGAGGACCAACCCATCTTTCTGGAGCACCTGTTCCCTGATGTCTGCACATCAGGGGACCTGACACCAAGGATGATGGAGGTAAGTGTGATTACTGGATGAGAAATCAAGAATATCTGCCATTCCCATACACCTAGAACAGTGTAGTCAGAACAGATAGTCAATAAATACATGCTGACTGATTGATGTAATGTTTGTGCCTTGATAGACTAAAAGTGACCCAGACTTTCATCATGCACCCATGATGAATTGCAGAGATGAACTTTCTTTGGTCCAGTCTTGTTCATCTTCCATAGCAAACCTGTGAAGTCAATGTCTATTTACTACTTTTCAAAGAAGAAGATTAGAGCTTAAAGAGGTTGACTGAATTTGTTAAGGGCATCCAGCCAGGAAATGGGTATAGTGCTCAAATCCAGGGAGAAGCTTCAAAAATGGCAGAAATTGCACTCAAGAACAGCGGGATGATGGGCAGTGAGTGGTCTTACAAGAGCAGGACCAAGAATTACTTTCTTTAATGAGACTGTACTGTCTATCAAGGCTTTTTATATATAGCCTATGATTCCATATGCACACACACATACTAGAAATTAGGTAGTATTGTCTCCACTTAAACAGATTAGGAAATTGAGACTCATAGAAGTCAAATAATTTGCCCAAGGATACATAGTTGTAGCAGATGGCAAAGTTAGGATTTGGACTCCAAAGAGTCACACTTCAAACCCTATATTCCTTGCACTAGAAGAACCAATGCAAAGGAAAGCCTTGAAGAGGTGAAGAAGTAGCTTTCTTTGAGGTGGAAGAAAGGGAAAAAGCTGAGTGAAAGGACACAGAAATTTTAAGGCTGATGGGGGAGAATTTGAGAAATTTCATGTCATATGGCCTGAATCTTTTCAGGAAAGTAGCTCACAAAGTCAGTTGAAGTTCAGACTTAAAAATGGAAACAATTTGTGGTGGGCCCTGGGAAGACTGAGATAGTGATCAGTTTGAGGGGAATAGCAAAGATGATAAGCAGCAGGTGGGCCATGGGAGCTATGTGGAGGGTCAGAGAATCAGGAAGCCCAGAGGGAGGCCCAGTGAGGAGAGAAGATGACTGGGACAAGGCACAGACAAGTGCCAAAGATGGGCTCAGTGCCTGACATTGCATGTCCTCTCAGTGGATGAGGGCAGGGATTTTAAAAGACCAGACATCAAAGACCATCCAAATCTGGAGCGGATGGCACCTGGGCAGTTTCTGAGGAAGACTGGCAGAATGGGAGCTTTAAACATAGAGGAAGGAGGATTCTGGTAAATATCACGGAAGGGCCAGGTAGTGCTGAGCAGGACAGGTCTAGGCTCCGTGGGATCTATATGTGATCAGAAAGGACAGGGAAAGTAGAGAGACAGGGGAGGGAGACAGAGCCAACTGTGACTGGCAGGCTAGCCAGAAATGTCAGGGCAGGGCCTGAGACCTGCCGCTTTACCTACCTGCTTCAGGGCTTAACTTTTAACTTCTGCTAAGCTTACGTAGTCAGGTGCAAGGGCATCTGACAAATGTGTGTGATTTGGAATGACTGACAGTGTTGCAGCTACTCACTGAGAAAAAATTTGGGCACTGTTTTCCTAGGAACCATAATTGAAAGGAAGGCACATACCTTAATAACACTCTCATGGCAAGGTTCTGTGGTGCAACTCTGTAAGTCACAAGGAGGGTCCTCACAGCCTGAGCAGAACGATCTACCTCACTCACAGTCAGATACTGTGCAGGCAGACACCTTTTCCCTGTTCATTTAACCTTATGTGGTTGGCTCTCCTTTCAGGAGCAATGATTTCAATGGAATGTTCTGGTCCAGGTAGAAAAGAGGGCAGGTCTAGAACTCAAAAACACAGCAGCAGTACACTAGGGCCAGAATCCACTAGAGCCAGCTCTACGGACAGAGGAGGAACAAAGTCCTTTGGGATACAGATGGAGATAAATACAGGTCAAGGCCACCAAGCTGAAGGTTGAAGACACCAAACTCCTATGTCCTTTCTTCTCATGGCAAGTGCTAGATTGCTGGCAAGGTGCTAGGAGCAGACAGATAACCTCTTGAGTGCCCAACTGACAAAGGAAGCACAAAATTCAGGAAAGGGGCCCATTCTTTGTTGTTTTCTCTACCACTGAGAAGGTGAGCTTGGCCATAGCGGACTCTTTGTGATTGCTCCTTCCACATCACACACAGCAGTAGACATCTCAGATTTGCCAGTAATAAAAGGGCCGGGCACACTACCCACCCACCACTTCTTGTCCAAATGTTACCCTTGTTGAATGAGACAGCTTTCATCCATAAACGGCCCACAGTGGCTCTGTGGGGAGGGCTGCTATTGGGCCCTGAGGTGGGAAAGTGGTGCTTGACTGTGCCCTGCTGCCTCTGCTCTTAGTGGCAGCCATAGCTATGCACTCCCAGCACCACCACCACCGCTCCTTCTGACACTCCTTTCCCCGCCCTCAACAGCCTGCCCATCGGGGGATGAGAAGTCTGCCTCTCCAGGTCTTGTCGTAGCTCCTGCTGTGATCTCCTGCATCTGCTTGAGTTTTCCATTCACAGGCAGGGGCCTGGCCTAGAAAAGCATGAGAACAATGAAGCTTCCCCATCCTCCCATGGCTCACTCATTCATCAATCCCACCACTCAACAGCCATGGGAATTTGGATGAATTACTTTACTTTTCTGTTAAAACGGACTGATTGTGAGAATTAAGTGAGTACAGACACAGATACAAGTTAATTATCATCATCTACTGAAATCAACCCTGTGGCAGGCACACTTCACAATGCAAAGGAGAGTGGTAAATGAGGTCTGTGTATAAATGGCTTAGTACTGGGGAGGCTTGCAATACTGCGCCTCCATCTATAGTCCATTATCTGTGGAAAAAAATATTTTTGAATAAAGCATTTCTTTTAGAAATTTAGATTCGTAGAAATCTAGGAATTCTTTATATTCTCTTGGGTTGTGAGCTCAATGTCAATATGGTTTCTTACCGTGAACTGAAGCATTCATCCAAACCTGAGCAAGAGTTTATAAAGAAAGAAGGAGTGGTATGCATTGTCCAGGATGTTTTTCTTTGCGCTTGTCAAGTTGCTGAAGAGAAAGCCTTTCTAAGAACAATGACAGGGCGGTCCCTTGTCCAACTATGCAGACTCAGCACACTGCATCTGGCCAGTGACCGTGACACCTGCTGGCCACCCCTGGAACCACAGTCAACTGCCTCGATGGGAAAAGCCACTGTTCTTTGTCAGAATGACCTTGAAGATCACTAGATGAGCAACACTGCCCAATTAAGGCAACCATCTATTAGAAATCAAAGAGAAAACATTCCTTGGGAAGCAGCAGTGGCAGTGACTAGAGCCAGCCCTAAGCTGTAACTCCAGATGCCGCTGGTGAGGACCTTGGTGAACTTAGGCAAATGACCTATCCTCTCTATACCCATTTCCTCATCTGAACAAGACTCTTAATATTACTTCTCATAGAATCATATGAGGACGATATGAAATTCTGGACTTCAATTCACCTCCAAGGGGAACTTTGGCCTCATGCCAGATCATTTTCTCCAGGCACAATATCAAAATCAAGGGTGCAGTGTAAGTGGCTCCAAGACAATTAGGATACACATCATTGATACCAACATGCCCAAACCAGAGGCAAAAACTTTTCTTGTATCTGGACAGAGATTGTATATTTCCACAGGCCTGCTAACTTTATTCCAATGTTCTCTTTCTGATCTATGCTCTTAAGATCTGAAGGGGCCCCCAGCCAAGGAAGATGGGAAAGCAGTATGTCCTAGACACATTGGACAGGAATGGAAAACCAACTGTGTCTAAGCTGCTAAAGACAGGTTCAATCCACCAGAGGGAAAATGAAAGTGACTGGCTGGGTCAATCACCCAAATTCTCTAACTTTGCTTTCCTGGGATGCCTTTCTCACTCTTTTTTTTTTTAAAGTATTTTTTTAAATTTTTTTATTTATTCATGATAGACATAGAGAGAGAGAAAGGCAGAGACACAGGCAGAGGGAGAAGCAGGCTCCATGCCGGGAGCCCGACACAGGACTCGATCCCGGGACTCCAGGATCATGCCCTGGGCCTAAGGCAGGCGCTAAACCGCTGAGCCACCCAGGGATCCCCAGCCTTTCTCACTCTTTATCCATCTCTTGACACTTTGCCAAGCCTGGAGAAGACAGAGGTGAGCTAAGTCCAAAGATGAGTACTTAGCATGAAAGTCCTCTACCCAGAACCATGACATCAGAAGCCAGAGTATTAGGTAATTTCTGTCCTTGAGTTCAGGCCAAAGAGTTCATATTTGTGAAGATGCCCCAGAGAATGTCTCTGGAGATGAATAGGATCATGCCTCCTGCTGAAGTCCCAGCACTGCCCTCATGCAGCTCCCCTCCCCTCTCCTGGGCCATGGCCACCACTGCTGGCTTCTGCTACTCCCACTGCTGATGAATGTATCCATCAAACCTGGATACTTTTGAAAGCCTGGGAAACAGTATTAATAATTACTGTGGAGCAACAGATAGAAAGTGGGCCCACCTTAGACAAGTTGAGACATCTATCTAGTCACACTACCTACCGAACACAAAAGGCTCACAGTTTTTTCAATTACTCACTTTGAGAGAGCTCTACTTCTGCTTTAGATCAACCATTCACAGTTACAAACACACCTAGAGGCTGCTGCATGCTGGAAACTTAAACTGCAGTATCTCATCCAATGCCTATCTGTCGCCGCTGTTACACTCCTTTTTGTGCATTGACAACCATTCTCAATCCTAAAGAACAGAAGGCGCTCCCTCCATGTCTTAATTTTGCCCCAGTCTATCTGTCCTCTACTAGCCTCACTGTTCCTTCTGCTCAGGCTGGCTCCTGGGGTCCTTATTTCAATCTCCTTGCCCTTCATCTTTCCATTCGACAAACCCAGGAAACCACCCCCACCCCCCTAGCTTCTGGATACAACTCTTTAAGTGCTGTCTCTGCTTCTCTACCTGGGTTGACAAGGATTCTAGAGAAATATCTACAGTTATGTCACTTTGAATCCATGGCTTTCAATCCCTACCAAGTACCACTCAAAACTCCTTGACTTCACGGTTTACTCAGCACTCTCAAGCATCTTCTCTCTGATCTATAATCTATAAGCCTTTTTGGAGGAAGAGGAAATCTAGTGCACTGGCTAGCCTCTTTAGGGGGATCTTATTTCTGTGTGTCTTCATTAGTTTTTGTTTTTGTTTTTTATGATCACTGTCTCTGCCCCTTGAGGCCAGCTCTCTGTATTTGGTTTTCTCTTTGGCTTGCCTCCTCCAGCCCTGTTCAATCTCCCTCTCAGGGCTGTTGACCTCTAAAACAGTGAGGAAATTATGCCTTCTGATGTCCCAACCTGCTGTGAGAGCAGAGTGAGTCAAGTATTTGAATCCGATTTCCTTTCGTGTGGTTCTACCTTCTCTAAGTACATGGGTATGTGCCCTCACAAGATAATCCAAACAGCATGGTCCCTGTCTCTACACAGACACTCCTTCACTTGGTAGACCTTGCTTGATTGCTTGGTGGTAGAGAGAACCACATGCCATGGCGAAACCTTTAAGAAGAAGGTGTTAGTGACATCCCTATATTTCCTGCTGATTCCAAGGGAAGTCCTGCTCTCTGCTTGGCATAGGCTGACAGTTAACAACCACACCCTGACTCTACAAGGAAATAGAATACTGTGGGGTGGGGGTGGGGGGAGTAAGCTGGAGTCTGGGCTTGAGACCAGTCATCATGGAATATGATGCCCCTCTATTTACCCTGGATTACTTCTCCCTCAAGCATCAGTTGGCATGTAGATTGCCTTAGGTTCAGAAGGAATGTTCTCTTTCTCCCCTATGTAGTTGTCCTTCATTTCAGATGTCGTACTTTAAGGGTTATGGCCCCAGCCACTGCCTTTTTCCTACTATAGAACTTCTCCTCTCCTCTGCCTTCTTAGTTCCATGACATGCTCAGAGCTGACCAGCCTGTTGCAACTACGTCAACTCACAACTGAGAATTAATCCTGTTGGTTTTGACATGAAGGGCACTGGAATCTACTCTTAGAAGCAAAGCTGTCTTGTATGGAAATCTGCTTCAGGAACAGGATAAAGGAGTGTTGAAATTCCTGTATCAGATTTTCTTTTAATCTCTGCTTTCTAGAAGCAAGAACACCTTCTCAGGTGGGCCTCAGGTCACCTCTAGAGTCAGAGAAATGAGATAGATCCTGTCCTATCAGAGGGCCCCAGCAAGGCAGTAGGAAGGAAACATCTCTCCTAGCATCACTTTTGCTTTCTAAGGGGTTCAAAATTCTGCCACTTGCAGGCAATGACTCTTAACCTTCCAGGGATGCCAGAATCTATCTTGTTACCCAATACCACCACAGAGAGCCTTTGAAATTTTAACTGATAACAAGTGAGAAATCCCAGGGTCTTTCTGACAAAGGGTCATTTGTGGAATGTCATTCTAGCATGAGTTCCAGTTTTACATCTGAACAGTGAAGGAAGTACCATGGACATGGAGATGTGTCCTCTCTGAAGATGCTGAGGGTGAGAGCCAGTAATGAGGTGCTGACTCCTCTCTACCATGGGGCCTGAACAAATTGCCTGCAGTATAGGAGTTACAAATAGCAAAATTCCACCAACCTAGAAGAAATTCTAGGCTAAATAAGTATAAATGAGGCAGAGACTCTTTGTTGAGAGGTCTGGTGGAAAGCTTTCTAAGTATATATTTATTTAAAATAACAAAAAGTATTTTGTTAGGTACAGGACTTCAACACTATACTCCTTCCCTCCCATTCATTTCCCTTTCTCTTTTTCCCCAGGGAATAAATATTGAATATCTTCAATATCTGGATGTGGATGGAAGGAGGAAAGTTTAGCTGAGATACATCTAAGTTGTGGGAGGTGGAGGCAGAACATTAGAAAAAAAGAGTCAACAATGAAAGTAAGGATACAGAGAGAAATTGAAATGTAAAAGCTATTGGAGGGTGGGTTGTCCTGTCAGATTTGCTCTGAGATTTTAAAATACAGAAAATATGTTGAATTAAGGCATTGACTCTCAATCTTGGCTGTACATCAAAATTACCTGAGGGGTTTCAGAAAACTGCAAAACCCTGGTAGAGCTTTGAAAAATAATCTGGAGTAGTAGAGTCTAGGTTTGGTTAGTTTTAAAAGTTCCCAAGGTGATTTGACTGAGCTGGCTAACTTGAGAGCTAGTGTCCTAGAGCTGTGGTTCTCAAACTTGAATGGGCACCAGAAATACTTGGAATGCTCATTAAAATGCAGATGGCTGGGGGCCTCCCTTAAGGCTTCTCATTCAGCTTGTCTTGAATGAGTCTGAGAATCTACATTTCCAATAAGCCTCTGGGTGATGCTGATGATGCTGGCTGGGGACAACAATTTTAGAAGCAGCGTCTTAGAGGAGTAAATGCTCTCCATTTTTTCTATGAGAAATTGTGTATACTCAATCTATAGGTTTGAAGAGCTGGTTTGTCTCATGTGTGCTCTTGGAAACCATGTGCACATATGGGGGTGAAGGGAAAAAAGAAGCCCCAGTGAGGAATATAAAAAATAGTGAAAGGGAATAAAGGGGAAAGGAGAGAAAATGAGTGAAAATATCAGTGAGGTGACAGAACATGAGAGACTCCTAACTCTGGGAAACGAACAAGGGGTAGTGGAAAGGGAGGTGGGCAGGGGGTTGGGGTGACTGGGTGACAGGCACTGAGGAGGGCACTTGACGGGACGAGCACTGGGGGATATGCTATATGTTGGCAAATTGAACTCCAATAAAACAAATGTTTAAAAAAGGACTAAATATATACATATATATATTTATATATATATATATATATATATATATATATATATATATATATATTCTTTTTTTTTTTTTAAGAAGCCCCAGTGAGGAGGGGGATACTTTTGTAAGTTCAAATCAGAGAACTGATCATTTCTACCCCCATTTGTTTTGTTCAAGTTGTAACTGAGGAACTCCATTCATTTTGGTCCTGTCTTACCCCTAAGGAAACAAGCCACAGTTCGTGAAGTTGGAGAGATCACTTTGCAAGGTGAACACTCATCTTTCCTTTCCTCACACAACCAGGGCCTGCACTGCTTCCTCTGGAGCCAGCAGCTGCTACCTTGAAAGAGTCTGAAAGAGCATCCCAGAGCCAGGGGGTGACTGGCCAGGGGGCTAAACCCCTTCCTCTTGCAGAGGGACTAGATGTGACCAGGGGCATGGTTAGAAAACCACACTGGGTGGGGCGCCTGGGTGGCTCAATGGTTGAGCGTCCAACTCTTGATTTCAGCCCAGGTCACGGCCTTCAGATTCTGAGATGGAACCCTGCGTTGGGCTCCACGCTCAGCAGCATGGAACTTACTTAAGGATTCTCTCCCTGTCCCTCTGTGCCTCCCTCAGCTCACTCTCTCTCTCCAATAAATAATAAATAAATAAATAAATAAATAAATAAATAAATAAATAAATAAAATTTTTGTAAAGCATTAGACCCTATTTTAAAAAGAGAAGGGAAGGGAAGGGAAGGGAAGGGAAGGGAAGGGAAGGGAAGGGAAGGGAGAGGGGAGGGAAAGGAGAGGAGGGGAGGGGAAGGAAGCCAAGCCAGACTGGGAAGCTTAAAAGTGAGGCAAAGGAAGGACAGGAGTGGAGGTGAGGTCAGGAGAGAAGGTGCATCCTTGGAGGTGTCCTTCCTCAGACCTTAGTCAGTAAATCCCCTCTCTCTGGCTCCCCACTCTTGAATTGAAAGCAGGGAACTAGGAACTGAGGTAAAATTTCAACTTTGGTTACTGTACCTTTGAACAGCTTAGTGAGATCCACCTGACACATTAGTCAAAGGCCCAAATCCAACACAGTCTAGTATATGTGTGTGGTCTCAGGAGAATGACAAGGAAAGAGGTACTCTGGACAGGGTGCAAACTCTTTCTGACTATCCCTCAGGGCTCCAGCAGAGACTGGGTTTAAGGGGCCTATAGCCTCCCCTCCTTTTTTTTTTCTCCCATCGCAGCCTCAGAGAGAGCCAAGAACTGGGTGTCCCCAAGGCAAGTCTCCTGGGACAAAAGTCAAAAAACCTGAATTCCTGGGGATCCCTGGGTGGCGCAGCGGTTTGGCGCCTGCCTTTGGCCCTGGGCGCGATCATGGAGACCCGGGATCAAATCCCACATCAGGCTCCCGGTGCATGGAGCCTGCTCCTCCCTCTGCCTCTCTCTGTGACTATCATAAATAAATAAATAAATAAATAAATAAATAAATAAATAAATAAATAAATAAAAACCTGAATTCCTTAGCTCTTCCTCCTTTTCTGAGTTAGGCCCCTATAGGTTAACCAGAGAGGTTAACCTAATGATAGGTTAACAAAGAACAATGCCACGAGAAGGAAAGAGGCCCAGAGCCACATATGGGTAGAGAAAGCATTTTGAATTTGCAGAATATCAGAGATTATTGCAGTCAATCACAAGCAGTGAAATGCTTTCTGAAATCACACAGATGCACATATATAAACATGTGGGGTGTCCTTTCTAGATGTAGATAATTAGATGCTGACATGGTAGGTTGATGCTAACTTAGGAGCACTCCCTGTGGAGTGAAAGAGGGGCTGTTAATAGCATTACAGAAATGGACATGAAACTCACAGGAACTCTGTCCTGGCAACACCTCTCACTTCCTAACCTCTCTGATGATATTGTCTTTTGTTGCTTGGAGGTCTACTGCACAGTAGGAGGTACCTACCAATGCTTCCATCTGTGTGTCTGGTCACACCCCTGCTCTCCCAGAAAACTTACACTCATGCTTATTTCTTCAATTCTCTCTCTCAACAAAGTCTTCCCATCAGATGTAAAATACATTTGTCTTTCTTCACTGCCTGACTCACTTCTATAATCACTGCCTTACTTTTCTATCTCCCATTCATTCCTCAGCACTTCCTAATCCACTCCTGGTTCTAAGTACTCTGGGATTTCAAGTTTCGTCTTATATTGATATTATTAAACACTCTTTTCTTCTTGAATTCTTCTTTCCTTCTACCTCCCTGGCAGCTCCTTTGCAGATTCGTCATCTTCATGGTCACTGAATGCTGAAGTTCTTAAGGTCTGGCTCCCAGTCTTCTTCTCTTTTTGCTTCCTACCTACTGTCCCATGGGCCTGGGCTAACTCCTCCATACCTGAGGTTTCAAGTTATCACTCTGCCAGTGATTATTCTCTTCTTCCCCCTGGGTTTATTGAGAAATAATTGATATACATCACCATATAAGTTTCAGGCATACAGTACAATGGTTTGATTTACACATATTGTAAAATGATTACCACAACAGGTTCAGCTAATATCCATTTTGTCATATAGATACAATTAAAAGAAAAGAAGAAAAAAATTTTTTTCCTTGTGATGAGAATTCTTGAGATTTACTCTCAAGAACTTTCCCATATATCCTACATCAATGTTAGCTCTAGACATCATGTTGTGCATGGTACGCTTAATACTTATTTATCTTACAACTGGAAATTTATACCTTTTGACCTTCACCAATTCCCCCTTCTCCAATTCTGCCTCTGGCAACCACAAATCTAATCTCTTTTTCTATGAGTTTAGTTTTGTTTTCATTGTAGTTTTTAGATTCCATATATAAGTGAATATATATGTATGCATATAATTTTTTCAATGTGACACTTAAAAGTACAAGCAACAAAATAAAAATAAACAACTGGAACTATATAAAACTATATCTATATATAATATAGGCGTGGTCTAGGTGGAAGATGAGACATAATGGGTATGCATATATATGTATATATATATATATATGTATAGATGAATATATCCCACATATTTGTCTTTCTCCGTTTCACTGATTTCACTTAGAATTTGCCTTCAAGGTCCATCCATGTTGTTGCAAATAATAGGATTACTCCTTTTTATGGCTGAATAATATTCTATTGTACATGCATATATCATAATTTCTTTAACCATTCATCCATTGATGGACACTTAGGTTGTTTCCATGTCTTGGCTATTATAAATAATGCACACAGGAGCAGATATCTTTTCAGTTAGTGTTTTCATTCTCTTTGAATGTCTCTCCAGAAGTGGAATTGCTGGATCACATAGTGGGCCTATTTTTAATTTGGGGGTGATTTTCCATACTGTTTTTCATAGTGGCTGTGCCAATTCACAATCCCACTAACCATGCACAATGATTCCCTTTTCTCCACATCTATGCAGGCATTTGTTCTCTCTTGTCTTTGTGATGATAGCCATTCTAACAGATGTGAGAGAATTTTGTGGTTTAAATTTGCATTTCCCAAATGACTAGTGATGTTGAGCATTTTTCATGTACCTATTGGCCTTTCAGGTATCTTCTTTGGAGAAATGTCTATTGAGGTCCCTTTCCCATTTTTTAATTGGGTTATTTGTTTTGTTTGTTTGTTTGTTTGTTTGCTATTGAGTTATATGACTTCTTCATATATTTTAAATATTAACCCCTTACATGGTTTGGAAATATTTTTTCCCATTGTTTTCACTTTGTTGTTTCTTTTGCTATGCAGAAGCTTTTTATTTTTTTTTTAAAGATTTTATTTATTTATTCATGAGAGACACAGAGAGCGAGACAGAGGCAGAGACACAGGCAGAAGGAGAAGCAGGCTCCATGCAGGGAGCCCAATGTGGGACTTGATCCCGGGACTCCAGGATCATGCCCTGGGCCAAAGGCAGGCGCTAAACCACAGAGCCACCCTGGGATCCCCTATGCAGAAGCTTTTTAGTTTGATGTAGTCCCACTTATTTTTTATTTTGTTGCTTGTACTTTTAAGTGTCACACCCAAAAAAATCATGACTAAGACCCATCCATGCCAAGGAGCTTTATTCCTATGTTTTCTTCTAAGCATTTCACGGTTTTTATGTCTTTCATTTAAGTCTTCAATCCAGTTTGAGTTAATTTTTGTGAGTGGTATGGGCCCAGTTTTATTATTTTACATGTAAATATCCAATTATCACAGCATCTTTTATTGAAAAGCCTGTCTTTTCTCCATTGAATATTCTTGGCTCCCTTGTCAAATACTAGTCGACTATATATGCCTGGGTTTATTCCTGGGCTCTCAATTCTGTTCTACTGGTCGATTTATCCATTTTTATGCCAGTACTATGCTGTTTTGATGACAATAGCTTTATGGTATAGCTTCTGAAAAAAAATGCCACTGCAATCTTGATAAGGATTACATTGACTCTATAAGTGGCTTTTGGTAGTATTGACTTTTTAACAATATTAATTCTCCCAATTTGTGAACATAGGATACCTTTCCATTTATTTGTGTCTTATTCAGTTTCTTTCATCAATGTCTTGTAGTTTTCAGAGTAGAGGTCTTTTGCTTCCTTAAATTTATTTGTAAATATCTTATTATTTTTGATGCTATTATCAATGAGATGAATTTTTTCTCTTTTTCAGAAAATTCATTGTTAGTGTCTGGAAATACTACTGTTAATTTTGTATGCTACGACTTTACTGAATTCATTGATTAAAACTAAAGGGTTCTTTTTTTTTTTTTTCTGAATCTTCGGGATTTTCCATGTATAAAATCATGTCATTTGTAAATAGAGACAATTTTGTTTTTTCCTTTCTACTTTGTTTTTTTTTTTTTTTCCCCCTTTCTACTTTGGATACCTTTAATTTCTTTCCTTGCCTGGTGGCTCTAGTAGGACTTCTAGTACTGTGCTAAATAGGAGTAGTGAGAGTGGACATCCTTGTCCTGTTCCTGATCCTAGAGCAAAAGCTTTCAGTATTTCACCATTGAGTATGATGTTACCTGTGAGCTTGTCCTGTATGCACTGTATTGTGTTGAGATACGTTCTTTCCTATGCTTAATTTTTAAAGAGTTTTTATCATGAATGTATGTTGAATGTTCAATATTTATCTCTTATCTGCCTGAGTCCAGCTCTGTATATCCACCTGTCAATGTGGCATCTCTTTTGGGCAGATCAAAAGCCTTCAAACTACCCGCTCTCACAGTCTTTCCACTTAAGCTTCATCCTCTGCCAAGATGGCCACCTCAGTGAACTAGTACCAATAGCCACCACTGGCTACAAACCAGAAACTTATGAGCTTTTCTTGATGACTCCCCTTCCCTTCACTACCTGCTTAATCTGTCACCAAGTTCTGTGCATTGGATCTCCTAAATGGTCTTCAGATTCTTCTTCTTACTGTTTCCATAACCATCACTCTAGAGCATCACCCTAGACCCTTCTACCATCTGGACCACTCCACTTCTTTGCTGAAGCATGTCAGGACTTCCAGTTGCACTTAGGATAAAGACATCGGTAGTATGACTGCACTAGGTCCTGTCTCTTTCCTATCTTCCCAACTTCATTTCATAGCTCCTTCTTGTCCTTCCAGCAGCACTTGGCTTTCTTCAGTTTCTCCAACTCACCCTGCTCCCTCTCATCACAGGACCCTTACACACCAAGTTATCTTCATCTGAAATACCTTCTGTCTAGTTAAATCTATTCTAACTTTAGAATAGAAGAGGCAGTTCCTCAAGGAAGACTTTCCTAGCCTTATTAATTCTACCCATCAGTTTTTTTTTTTTTAAGATTTATTGATTTATTCATGAGACACAGACTGAGAGAGAGAGGCAGAGACACAGGCAGAGGGAGAAGCAGGCTCCTCGCAGGGAGCCCGATGTGGGACTCGGTCCCGGATCCCAGGATCAGGACCTGAGCTGAAGGCGCCTCTGCTGAGCCACCCAGGTGTCCCAATCAGTTTCATAATACTTTGTAGCCATATCAATTTGCAGTGATCATTTTGCATTTGTTTACCATTATTAATTCCATATTATGTTGATTACATATGTAAGTTCCATTGTATTGCCAGTGCTAGCTAGCACAGTGCCAGGTACAGAATGGGCATGCAATAATTGTTTATTGTAGAAATAAAGGAAGAAAGGAAAAAAGGCTGAGAGAGAGAGAGCAAGGAAGTGGGGAGAGAATGTACAAATGATTGTTCACATTTATATTTCGTTTCAGAATCACTGGAAACAGGCCAGCTCAACAGGACAAGGGAAGATAGTATACCTGGATTCAGTCATTTACTCCACAATATTCATGTGTCCATTATTAAAGTGACGTCATTTTCTGATTATGAACATAATTGTTCCATTTGGAAACCATGGGGAAAAAAATTCCCAAGTATAAAAGAGATCCAATTCCCCTCTCATTCCAGAGTCCAGTGATGAACTACTGTTAAAATAATCTGGCAAATTTCTTTTCAGGTTCTTTCCATGTATGCATAATACATAGGTAGGATACATTGTGAACATTTTCCTGTATTGTTAAGAATTCCTTGAACACCTGGCGTTTAAATTGCTAAGGTACATTCTATTGGATGGATGGATGTAATTTAGACACCCTTTCACCCATTGTGGGATATTTAAAGGGTTGCCAGTTTGTCACTCCTGTAACTAACCAAGACACGCTTTGCGGGAGCTCAGAGGTAAATAAGGTGATGAATCAAATCTAGCACGAGGTGGATTTGGGGAAAACAGGAGGCAGCTCTTTCCAGGTGGCTGGAAAGAACAATCACTTGCTGTAGGTGAGGAGGCCCCGAAAGGGCTGTACTGTCGGTCCAGGTAAGCCCCGCCTTGTGTCTCGGGTGTGTGCTCAGACCAGGGTGCCTGCTCCCCGCGGGCCCGGCCCCAGCCCCAGCCCCAGCCCCAGCCCCAGCCCCAGCCCCGGCGCACCTCGCTCTCGAGGCCTGAGGCGACCAGCCCAGCCCAGGAGGCTTTGGCTCCCACTAGTGGAGCGCCGGGGGCCAGGAGCTGGGAGCTCCGGCACACGCCGCACGTGCCACGAGCAGGGCCCCGCGCCGCCCCGCCCGCCCCGCGCCGCCCCGCCCCGCGCCGCGCCGCCGGCTCCCGGACACGCCCCTCGCGCCTGGTCTCGGCGCTCTCCCCGCAGCTCCGCCTCCAGGCGGCCTCCGCACGGCCTCCCGCTCGCGGAGTAGCCCCGCCCCCGGGCTGCGGGTCCCGCCCGCGCATCCGGGCCCCGGGGCTGCCCCGCCCCGCCCCGCGGGCCGCCTGCGAGGTGCGGGGGCGGGACCGGCGCGATGACGTGGGCGGGCGTGCGCGGTGACGGCCCGCGTTCCTGTTACTCAGCGGAGCGGCCGAGGCCGACGACGGGCCGGGTGCGCGGAGCCGCCCTGGGTAACGGCCGTGGCGACCGCCCCGAAGGCGCCAGTCCCGCGGGCGGGCTTCCCAGTCGCCGTGCGCTGCGTTGGGGGTGAGTGCGGCGGCTGCCGCGGGGCCCGGGCGGCCGGCGGCCCCGCCGTGTGTATGTTATTGTGCCGCCGCCGCCGCCGCCGCCGCCGCCTTCCCCGCAGCCGTGACCCCCTCCCAGGAGTGGGGGCGGGAGCGCGCGACGGCTCGGGGCGCGCGGCGGGCGGGGGCGGGGGCGGGCGCGGGGGCGGGGGCGGCGCGGGAACAATGGCGGGCGGGGAGGCGGGGCGGCGGGGCGGCGGGGCGGCCCGGGGGCGTGCGGCTGTCGGACCCCGGCCCGCGCCCCCGCGCCCCCGCGCCCCCGCGCCCGCCCCCGACAGCCCCCGACAGCCCCCGACAGCCCCGGCGCGCCCCGCTCTCGCGGGTCCCGCGGCCACGTCGGGAGGGAACATGGAGCCGGCGCTGGGTGGCGAGTTCTGAAGCGATTCGGGAAAGGTCCGGGCGGAGGCGCCTGGGCGGCCGCGGCGCCGGCTGCCCCTCCCGGCCACGGGGAGCCGAGGGCGCTCCTGCGGCCGCCGAGTCCCGACGCCTGCCTGGCGCCTGGCGCCTGGCGCCCACGGTGCCCTCTTCGTGCTAAGGCTGCGGGCGGGGGCGCCGCCGGCTCCGGGCTGCGGGGTCAGCGGCCTTTGCTCCGGAGGGTCGCGCGGCGGTGACCTTTCGCCTCTTCGACCCACGCTCTCCTCTCTTTGTCTTGCGCTCGAGTTCCCGACGCTTGGATGATAGCGCCGAGTCCGCTGTAGACTACCGCGACGGACGCTTTTCATTCTGATTTCTGAGAGTTCTCCCGTCAGGCGTTCACGGTGAACTGGACAGCACGTCGGCCACGCGGTGTCAGCGTTCAGTGGTCGCTGTTTGTGCCGCCGAGATTCAGTGGCCTTGTCCCTAGACTTCGGGTCTGTCAGTCCGTTGTGCTTTGAGATGAGCATCCGGCGAGCGTCTTGGCGCCGGGAACATCTGTTTGTTTCGTTCATTCCCTGAGCAGCTGTTCAGTACTGCGCTCAGAGTTTGAAGGCAAAGAGAAGTATTCTTTTGGTGGAGGAGGATGCTCTGAAATAGAATAGATGTCTTTTTAAGTGAGTTATGTAAGTGGTGTGCGTTAAAGGTGTAGTCATACTCTGGGTCATTTTATTTATTTTTTTGTTTTCGTGTGTGTGTGTGTGTTTTTTTTTTTTTTTTTTTTTTTAGTACAGTTAGGAGGTTGATCTAAAGGTACAATGGCTTTCTTTATTTACGAATTTGACTTTTCAGTTTTAACAGCCTTACAGTCTTAAAAGTCCTTTGTAATGTTTATCTCAGATTTCCCTGCTGTGGGTCAAACCTAGGAGATCACGTGCTGTAATGTAAGGGAACCTGTTCAGTGCTGTGCCTGACAAAAGCGAGCAGTCAAAATGGGATTTCCTTGAGGACAGGCCTTTCATGTGTGTCTCCAGCGCTAGCCTGGAATATAGTAAGTGTTCAGTAAGAGCTTGATGAAGAACTCTTCACGATCAATAATATTTAAAATCCAGTCTTTACAGTTCTCTGTAAAGTTTTGGAAGCCCTTTGCAAACTCCCTTTCAGATGGCTAAATGATTCGTTCATTTGTATTATCTGTCACCGCATCAGGGGCTTTTGAATATTTTAGTTTTTTTCCCTAGCACTTTCTAATTCATTATCCTAAAATAAAATCTTGTCTAAAATGCTTTTGTTGTTTTTGTCTTTTTTTTTTTTTTTCTTATATGTGTATCACACACAGACATAGTGATATTACAGTAGGGGTCTGAAATGATTGAATTTGTCCTTTTTTGAATATTGCTTGAAAAGTTTCTGATGACGCCTGTAAGGGGAAAAGCTAGAGTATGGGAAATAAGCTACATGGAAGTTTTATTTGAAATGTTTAATTTCTAATTGCATTTGTAGAAATGTTTGATTTAAAATTCTACCTTGGTGAAGCATTTGGGCCTAACTGAATTTAAAATTTTACTATTGGAGAAGCATACGGGCCTGAAACTCCAAATAATACTGATTTATTCAAGTTACATCGTTTTTCCACTCACAGTTTAATGAATTTTAGCATGTTTTGGATATGAGAGAATTTGAAATGAGCTTATATTATTGCCTGATGCAGAGAACAAATTAAAAGGAAATACTTCATTAAGATAAGGAATGAAAATCATGAGATACCAAACTTTTATTGATTTGCCTAGTTGCAGTATGTCAGATTTCAGAAAGTGTTACTGATACAGTCCTTTGGTAGTAGCTCACTGTAAGGCTACATGTCAATCCAGTTTTTTTGTGTTTTTGAAATTCTTTTGGTTTTTAAAAATAACAATTTTCTTGAGATACAAATGACATACCATAAAATTCACCCGTTTAGAGTGTGCATCAGTATGGGTTTTAAATATATTCAGAGTTCTGCGTTGATTGCTACTATGTAATTCCAGTACATTTTCATCACCCCAAGAAAAACTACATACCAATTAGCAGTTACTCCCCTTTCCACTCTAAATTATGTTTTTTTATTTTTTAAAGATTTTATTTATTTATTCATGAGAGACATAGAGAGGCAGAGACAACAGGCAGAGGGAGGAGAAGCAGGCTCCATGCAGGGAGCCCGATGTGGGTAATTGATCCCCGGACTCCTGGATCAGGCCCTGAGCTGAAGGCAGACGCTCAACTGCTGAGCCAACACAGGCGTCCCCTAAGTTATGTTTAAAAAGAGATATCACCGATTCTTTTGGTGAGTATATTCCATTAATGAATTTGAAATGGGCTGTCTTTAAGTGTCCTGACAGAGTAGGAAACTATATTCTTATTATACTCCTTTAGATCCTGAGAGAACGGCCACTTGGAAAGGAAATTTAAGAATAAATTCTACCCAGATTAATGAGGTTAGAATCTTAACTCAATGCCTAATACTATGGAAATGACCTTCACCAAGTGAAGGTACTTGGTGCTCAGTGAAACAACTTGGAAGTAATTTAAGTGACCAGTCCTTAGCTATTCTAGAGGCAGTCAAGGAAGTTGTGTATTAGAAGTCTGATTCATGTTAGTGTGTTTTGCCTATGAATTGATTTGGACACATTCAGATCATCTAGATAGTTCAGATGTTGTGTTGCACATGTAGAAGTATAAAGTAATGTCTGACATTGAGATGCCAGTTCTCTAGAGGTCTCTGGTCAAGTCAGTGGTATGGGTAGTAGCCGTTCTGATTTATGTAGTGCAAGGAAGTAATTATAGCCACATAGCTCTAGATATGAATCATTTGCTTAGTTCAGGGAGCTGTGATGCTTATTGTCTTAGTCATGAGCTCTTTACACGAACATTTAAAAACATTGGTCTTCTTACTCTAATACAGATTAACTTGAACTTTGATTTCAGAAATGAGTTCTGAGTCAACAGCCTTTCTACTACCTAAAAGGAGACAGGAGTATTGAAGTAAGAGCTGTTCTATCATTCAGGGCGATAGGTGAAACTAGATTTATCCAGGAGTCAGACCTAGGTTAACTTCTCAGTTCTGTCTTCTAGACTTTGCCATCAACAAGTTCTAGAGCTATAGAAAAGTTGCTTAACTTCTTTTTTTTTTTTTTAAAGATTTATTTATTCATGAGAGACAGAGAGAGATCAGGGATGGGAATAAAAGCGTATCTAACAGTGAATTTATGTTCTCTTAAAAGATTTATAAGAGGGCTTCCCCCAAACAAACAAAAGCCCTGCCCCAGATACCTGGATTTCATTGAAATCCATTTTTTTTTAAATTATATGTGAGTATGTATGTGTATAAGATCTTTTAGAAAATGTATTAGCTGCCATTCTTTTTCAGGGTGGTGGGTTATGTCACAAATACAGCTAATAAAGTACAAATGTATGTCTCCTTTTACATTTGGTAGTACATTAGGTTTGGTTAAAATGTGTCTGTTCTTTAGAAAGCTAAGGAGCCCAAATTTAATAGTGGTTGTTAATATGGACTTTAAGGTCAGCTCTGAGTTCAAATTCATGCTCCAAATCTAACTAATTATATGGTTAGTTAGTTCAGGTTATATAACATCTTTGGGCCTGTTTTATTGTCAAGTGAGAATAATAATAGCACATAATCTCATAGGCCTATAAGGTTTAAGTGAGGCATTGCACGGAAAGTGCTTGGCACTAATACAGTACCTGGAATACTAGATATAAGTATTCAGGAAATTTTAGCTATTATTATAGCTTATTATTTTTAACTTGGAACAAATGCAAAATGCCAAGTGAATTGAAAACTAATTTCATGTATACATTTGAATTTGCCAGGAAATGCCAGTTGTTTCCCCCTGCATCTCGGGTTTATTTAAAATCGGATTTTCTCACCTAATCTGAATTGACTGAAATGATTTAACATTTGGACCAGTAATCCTCTCTGATTTAAAATTTGGAAATGTTCCAAAAGCAAGTATTAAAAGAAAATTATTTGCCACATTCTCTGATACAAAGTTATTTTGCCATGTTTTCTTTTCCTACTGCAGAGAATTGCCTAAGCTTTTCTAGGTTGATTTTTGAGAGATTTCTAAAAGAATGGTAATCCAGGAGCTGGGAATAGCTATATCATGTTACCCATGTTCGAAGAAAATGGAATACTGTTGTGTCTTTAATCTTACTGGAATTTTTGACTCCGAAGAGTGCATATTTATGAGAGACTGGATAACCACCAGTTCATTGAGCATTTTCTAGAGGTCTCTAGAAAAACAAGAGAGGTTAGAAGTAGCATCTGGAAATATTTTTCCTGTATTTTTCTAAGTTTTCTGTGTAGTGTTTCTGTGGTTATATTGGCACACCAAATTTCTTGCTCCTCCTTGAGGACAGTAACTATGAAATGACTCTGGTTTTATATAGGCAGTATTCATTGAGAAGCCGTTAAGTTCAGGTATTAAGTGATGTGGGGGGTGAAGGAAGTAGAAATTAGGCTCTTCTTTCCGTGAGTATAACCTGATTGGAAGCAAGGGCAAACCATGCATTTATGTCCTAACGCAAGGAAACAGATATTGTTAGGCATTTCATTGGGAATTTCTTTAATCTTGAAACCTGAGTGCTGGATGTTGGGGCATTTGGGGCTTTCCAAACCATACATCTCTCAGGTCGCTTCTTAAAATATATTCACTAGATAAAACCACAAAAAGTAAAATGTTGTCTTTCCTAATTTCTGGTTAAAGTTGAGAGTGTGGTACAGAGAACTCAAAATCTTAATCATAAGAAAAGGTAAACCTTATAGTCACCTTAAATCCATTTTGGAACACAATAGGGCAATAAAAGAAGTAAATGAAAAGCAAACAAAAGATGCTGCTCAAATACTAATCAGAGTCCTTAAACTTCTGTATTGAAGCTCTGAAGACTTAACACTTAGATTTTATGCTAGGAGCATTTCTTAAATTTTTCTAATATTGAGAAGTATGGGCTTCACTGCTTGCTGTTGCTGAGGGGCCAAAGCCCTGACTTACTTTTGGAGTCACTAGGAAAGAAAAAGCTTTACTTGGCACTAGGCATCAAAATATCAGCTAAAAGCTGTTAATAGGGATGGATACTCACCCTTCCCTAACTTGCTCCTTAGCCGGTGACTGTCTGACTCAGCTGTCATATGGGTCAACCAAAAGTTGTGACCAATACAGGAAAGCCATCACTATATATAGATTTCTCTGTGACTTAAGAAAGGGTTAATTTTTAGTCAGAACAAGCAAAAACCAAAGCATCTGGCTGAAAATTAAAAAGGTTTAGTAATTTTATCTTACTTACATTTTAACTGAGTAGTGTATTCACTTTGATTCAGAATTCCAAAGATTTTAAAAGATGTACAGTAAAAAGTCTTCCCATTTTGTGCAGCCACCCATTTCCTCCACATGGAAACAGTGTTAAGTTTCCCGTGAATCTCTCCAAAGACAGTTTATGTATGTGCAAGTAAATAGAGGTGTATAATTCCTTGTCCAAAACCCTTGATCCAGATGTATTTCAGAATTAAGGTGTTTTGTTTTTGAGGTGGGTTGCTGTGGAAAAGTAATATAGTGTCTCTAGTCTATTATTCAAAATCTGTAGTTGGAAGGGAGTGTGTAGCATCTTGTAAATACACTAATAATATCTCTATATCAAAAACACAAATAGTATATAATAAAGGTAAATATTATGAAATCTGACAAAAGAAATTTTTGTCGGATTTTGACACCAAATAGGTTTGGACTAAAGTTAAAAAAAAAGTTTTTTTCTGAGCTTTACAGATTTAGAATTGCCACAGATGGATTGTATGTCTTACATATATAGTGTATGTTCTCTGCCTTCACCTCCATTTTCATTTAAGTTGTTGCATACTATGCACAGTATCCTTTACCTTTTATTTTAACTTAATACAGCTTGGGATGATTTCCTGTTAGTCATATCAGTACATAAATGTCATGCTTATTCCTTTTTTTTTTTTTTCCAGCACCTTCACAGTGTATCATTTGTCTTAGCTTGGGTTGCTATAGCAAAATTCTGTAGACTTGGTGGCTTAAACCATTAGACACTCCTAAAACCATTAGACACTCCATTTCTAGAGTCTGAGAAGTGCAAGGTCAAGGTGCTCAGAGATTTGGTTTTTGTGAGGACTCTTCCTGGCTTGCAGATGTCACCTCACTGTCCTCACATGAAGAGAGGGAGTGTCTGCTCTCCCTCCCTCTTTTTATGAACTAATTCAATTCCATCATGGGGTCCCAATCTTCATCATGGAGTTCTTGTAGTCCTAATTACCTCCCGAAGTCCCAAAGGGAACACAAAATTTCAGCACATTATACAGGTATATATAGCATTGATATAAGTAACCCCTTTTTTATATACATTTAAGTGGTTTTCAATCTTCTGCTATTAAAAGCCATGGTACGATGGATTCCTTTTAACACTTGTGCAGAAATGCATAGGACACATATCCAGAAGTAGAATTGCTAGATCAGAATGTATGTGCTTTCAAAATTTGATAGATATTGCCAAAATAACATTTGTAGAAATGTGCACTTAGTTCATTCTACCAGTTCAGCTATTTATATATAAGTGACATCTTTTATCTTTTAAGGGCTATTTATTTATATTTTCTTTATTGTGAACTGTCCATATTCTTGCCTGTTTTTATGTCACTTTGTTACTCATCTTCTTAGATTTGTAGAATTTATTTTTATATTAGGGGAAAATAGCTCTATGCTGTTTTTTGGAAATATTTTTCCAAGTTCTTTACTTTTTAGTTTGTTTATAGTGATTTTATCATGCTGAATTTCCCCCCAGTAGTTAAAATTCTTACCAGTCTTTACTGACTTCTAAATTGTATGTCATGGTTACAAAGTCTTTCTCTAACTCAGGATTTTACAAGAATTCTCAAAGGTTACATTTTTAGTACTTTCATGTTTTTGTTTTGTTTTGTTTTTGTTCATTTCTCTCTTTTTATACTTTTAATTTTTCTTATTTGGAATTCATTCTGGTGTAAGGTATGATGTGTTCAACCTTATTTTTGTCATCACATGACCATTCAGTTGTCCCAGTATCATTTATTAAATAATCTATTTTTGTCTTACAGATTTGAAATTCTACCTTTATAATTTACTGGATTTCCTTGTGTATTTGGGACCACTCCTGGTCTGCTGATCTATCTGCCTATTTGTGAACCAAACCATCTTGTTTTAATTATTGTATTTTTTATTGTTTTCTGTTAGGGCTAATTCATTTCTTTTTCAAAATCTTTTCTAGCTTCCATCTTGTTTATCTTTTTATTTATTTATTTTTTTGAAGATTTTATTTGAGAGAGAGATCAAGCATGCACATGAGCCAGGGAGGAGGGGCAGAGGAAGAAGCAGACTCCCTGCTGAGCAGGGAGCCCTATATTGGACTTGATCCCAGGACCCTGAGATCATGACCTGAGCCAGAGGCAGATACTTAACCAACTGAGCCACCCAGGTGCCTTGCATCTTATTTTATATGAAATTTTACAATTAGTAAAGTTTGGTCTATTTGCCATTACTTTTAGGATGACTTAAATTTTTTTATTCTATGGAGGTAAAATTTGCATATAGTAAAGATGCAAAATCCTTAAATTTACAGCCCAGTGAATTTTGTCTATATATTACTTATGCAGTACCTAGTTCAGGTTATAGAACATTACCATCAATGCAGACAGTTTTCTCATGTCCTTTTCAAGTTAATACTCCTTTCCAAGGAGAGAAAATGACTGAAAATATCAGTGAGGATGACAGAACATGAGAGACTCCTCTAACTCTGGGAAACGAACAAGGAGTAGCGGAAAGGGAGGTGGGCAGGGGGTTGAGATGACTGGATGACGGGCACTGAGGGGGGCACTTGACGGGATGAGCACTGGATGATATATGTTGGCAAATTGAACTCCCAATTTAAAAAAAAAAATTCCTTTCCACCATCCTTCTCACCTTGATTAATTTCTCTGACATAGATTCAGTTAGTGTTTAGGATTTTCTTTGTGTTTTTTGGCAGCTTTATGGTGTTCTTTTTATCCAAGAATATGGAAAAACTTCATCTTTTCATTTCTTTAAGTCCCTTTTTGGGTTCCGAATAGCATTTTTAGTTTTTTTTTTTTTTTTTGCTATTTTTTTATTCTTTTGCCGTGAGAAATGGCATCTTCCGTTTCATTTTCTACTTGGTTGTATACGAGAAAGCTCTTTTTGTTGTTTTCTTTATTCTTCTCTTTTCAGTTTTATTGATTTCTGCTTTAATTTTTTTTCTTTTGCTTACTTTAGGTCTCATTCTTTTTGATGCTTACCTCGTTCCAGATTTGAAGTGACATCACTGTCATTTTGATCTGACCTTGGTTGGTCATTGGGTGCTTCCTGCCAGAACAAGATGTCTATGTTTCAACTTCTTACTTACCCTGCCTCAGCCTGGAATACTCCCATTACTTTAGGAAATTAGTTTTGGTCTGAATTTTACTTGATTATTCATTTCTTTCATTAAACTTTGAACAGATTTGCCACAAAGGATCAATCAGCCTTTTTGCTTTTCTTTGGCAGTCTACAGAGCAACTGAGGTATCCTGTCCATGCTTGTATTTTTTGGATCCCTTCTGTCCTTCAGACCAGAACGTTTTCTTATTCACTATGTGTGGGCATAAAGATACTTCATATATAGCCAGACTCTTCTATGAAGTCCCTGAAAGTGACTTGAACTTTATCAGTTTGGGCTCTTGCTATGTTAAGAGGTAATAGCACACCACACTGCGTACCTTTTTAAAAAGTTAGAAAATTAAGTATTCAGTGTTCTGAATTATTTCATTTGGCTTTTCTATGTCTCTAGAATTATTTCATTGTTTATTATTAAAGTATTTGAACTGTAACTTCAGGGGTTTTGTTTTTTTTCTTTTTTTTTTCCAACAAATACTATCTGCTAGCACTTAACAATTAGCACATGTTATCTTTCTAACAACCTTTATTATTCTATCCTCTAATCCATTTTATAGATGGGAAAACTGAGGCACGTGAAGTTAAGTACCCAGATAATCTGCTCCAGAGTCTGAGTTTTAATCACTGCTGTGTGTGGCCTGTCCTGTGATGGCTAAGTGGAAGAGATGTTTGTGATTTTGCATCAAGTTGTTGCCTTCTCTTCATGTTAATTATGGTGCAGTGGTTGATACTCATATTACTGTAATGCCTTGGTATAGCATTTTGGGCATTAGTTATTTAAGCAGAATTTTGAGATCCCTAATTGGAAGAATTCAGAGCCTTGTATTTCATTGCTTTGTTCTATTGGCTCTTTGCTGCAGTTCTTTGGTCAAGAGACCAACGATTTCTTGAATAGTGAAAATCTCCAAGATGAATGAATTCTCCTTAAAAAAGAATTCAATAAATCCATTTAGAGTATGAATTTTGAAGTACTCTACTCTGCGATGATACAAGATGAAAGGAGAGTAAGTGAAAAGACTTCCTATAAGGTACAGAGAGCTGAATATTTGTAACAGATTTATTGTTGTACATAGTTCTGGCACTGTATAAGAAGGATCATTATTTTAAGAGAACATTTTATTGGAAATCCAAAATTCTTAGAATTCTTAGAATTCTAAGTTTTAGTTCTTTGATATGGTAACATGAGGTCCATTGCATCCTGTTTCCTGGTGTAATTTTCTCTTCCTTCTCTGTAGTTACTAAGGCCTATGGGTTCCCTAAGGTTAGGGCACACTTTTTTTGAAAAGAGTGTTATCCAGTGCTAATGAGAGGGGGAGAGTAGGGAGAAGCATCTTTCTGTTTATTTTTTAAAAATTCAATACAAATAGATATGGAATATTGAGGAAACTTAAAAATTAAAAGATCAAAACTACTCATAATCTTGCTAATAATATTTTGGTGTTTTCTTTTGATATAGTTTGTGCGTATGTGAGAGAGATCATATATATTTAAATACACAGACTCACACGTAACATGTATATGTTTATAATGGATCCAAGTAGTGTTAGCATGCATCAGTTGAGGACTAGAGTGGTGATAAGTGCTTTGGTCTGGTTAGGGAAAAAGCCTGGAAAAATAGATTTTACTTTAAGAGAAATATGTCCTTAACAGAGTAAGAATTTTTGTAAAATAAGAGACGATTTACAATGTTGGTCTTCATATCTTAGTCTGCTAAGGTTTGTTAACATCTCTGAACTTAACAATAGAAAATATAGGAAAGGGTTTCAAGGGTTCCATGAAGTCAGACTTTTTGTATAACAGTACTAATTTGTTAGTGTTTTTCTTGCTTACAGACGAAGCAAGGCCATGTGACCTGACCTGAGGCCTTGTGACCTGACCTGTGATATGGCAACAGAGTGCAGAAGCACATAAGAGAATCCAGCTGTCTGAAATTAAGCCAACAGGAAAAGGAATTTGTAAAAATGTAAAACAGTGGTACTTTTCTCAATAGTGTCTAAAGAAAAGTATTATCCCCAAAAATGCTAGTTATAGTAACATGTAGTAGGTTTGTTATTATTATATTTAACTAAGTTTTAAAGTTTTTAAATGTTAAGTTTTAAATGCTTATTGATAGATATAATTCAGTATAAATTATAAAGAAAAGTTCTTTGGGATCCTCAGTAATTTTAAAGAGTATATGGGATGCCGATCCAAAAAATTTAAGAGCAGCTGCATTATAGGGTATAGGGTGTCAAGAAGTCATTTGTTCTTATCACTACTTATCTTATCAGAAATAACTTGGGAAGCTGCCAGGTTCACAGTGGCAAGTTTAAGTTTTCCAAAATTTTAATTTTCACTTGAAAGTTTGATTTTTATCATTGACAGTAAATACTGCCATTTGTTTTCCTTGAAGTAATAGGTTTGCTTTGTTCATTTTCGAGAAAATGTCTTCTCAGGTACCCTACTCCAAATTAACAGTTTATCTGTCATTTTTTTCTTTTTCTTTTTCTTTTTTTTTTTTTTTAAATAGATACTTTTTTTAATTTTTACTTATTTATGATAGTCACAGAGAGAGAGAGAGAGGCAGAGACACAGGTAGAGGGAGAAGCAGACTCCATGCACCGGGAGTCCGATGTGGGATTCGATCCCGGGTCTCCAGGATCGCACCCTGGGCCAAAGGCAGGCGCTAAACCGCTGCGCCACCCAGGGATCCCTATCTGTCATTTTTTTTTCAACTAAAAATGGTATCCTATGGAAAAGTAGTTGAGAACTCAAATAGTTGTTCAGGTGCCTTACCTTGAGACAACCATTAGTTTTCCATTATACAGCAAAAGCGCTAATGTGAGAGCTTCCCATTTCATTACACAGATTATTTGAATATTTCTCTTTTATACAGCATCAAAATTTGACAGTTTAACACCTGTGAAATCTGAAGCCATATAAATAATTTTTTCATATTCTATTATACTAAAATCATTGGTCAAGGGTGCCTGGGTGGCTCAGTCAGTTAAATATCTGCCTTTGGCTCAGGTCATAATCCCAGGGTCCTGGGATCGAGTTCTCTGTCGGGCTCCCTGCTATGCTAAAGAGGGAGCCTGCTTCTCCCTCTGCCTGCATCTTCCCCTGCTTGTGCACACGATCTCTCTCTGTGTAGAGTAAATGAATAAAATCTTAAAAAATAAGTAAATAAATAAAATCCATTGGTCTGTCTTGCATTTTAATTAATCTTTTGCTGGTGCATTGATGATTTGGAAAATACTGGTTGAGTGAGGTCTGCAGATCTTCTAAATGTCAAAATATTTCATTATACATTATTGTTATAGTGTTTTATGAGGTCTCATAGGCTATCACCAAAAACTCCCATTTGTGTCAAGTACTTTTAGGGCAAGATTTATATAGTTAATAATTTTGGGGGAAAATTGGCAAGATTTATATAGTTAATAATTTTGGGGGAAAAAATTGCCAAAATTGGCAATATACTCACCAGCCAGACTGGTTAGTATAAAAAGAGAAAAGCCCCAAATTACCAATATCTAGAATAAAAGAGGGACATGACAATATATCTATCCTGCAGACTAAGGGAGTATTATAAACAAGTGTGTACTAATTCTTAAACAACTTAGATGGGACAGAAAAATTCTTTTTAAAGATATACATTAGCCAGATTGACACTGCAAGAAAGCTGTGTATTTATTAGAAAAATTGATTTTATAATGAAAAGGTTTTGCATAGGCTCTTTACCATCACAAGGGAATGAACACTAATTTGATGGGGCCACTAATTCCCAAAGCTATAATTCCCCATTTTTTAAGTCTTGAAATGCCTTTATGTTCTTAAAAATAATTGAGGATTTCAAAGAGATTTTCTTTATATGGGCTGTAGCTATCAAAGTTCTACCTTATTAGAAACTAAAATTAAGAATTTTAAGAAATATTTATCAGTTTATTTACAAAATAATAAACGAATTACAAATTAACATGGCAATTTTTTTTTTTTTACATAAACAACTTTTTTTTTTTTTTTTTTTTTTTTTTGGTGAAAAATGGCTATTTTCCAAAAGAAAAAATACCTGTTGTGAAATCTCAGGTCTCTTAGCCTTTGGAAAATTCTTGTACACTTGTGAATGAGAAGGAAAAGGAGAAATGATATGTGTTTCTGGATTGATATTTTTATTTTCCAGCAGTTTAAAGTTGTAGTTTCCTTGTATCTGACTTGTATGGTTTCAGAGAAGTCTGGTAATTTTTATCTTTGTTTTTGAATGAATTCTGAAAATTGTTCATCTTAATAACTCCCTGGCAGTGGTCCTGTTCCTCAGTCTAGGGGAGTTTTCCCTTACTTAGGTGTAGATTAGTATTCAGCCAGAGATACAAGAGGACCCCATATTGATTTCTGGAATTCTTTCTCCTCTGAGTAGCTCTCTTGTCTGTACTCTGGCCTCAAGATTCTAGACACCCTTGCCTTCCTGATGTGTCTTCTCAACTCGTTGAAGCTGCCATGCTGTTAAGTGTAGTCCATTCTGCACAGTCGTCTGGAAGGGGCCCCCAGGCAGATTGGCAGGGCAGTTATAGGGTTTACCTACTTTGTTTTTCTCTTTTCAGAGGTGGCAGACCTAATCTCTCTGTTGTCCAGTGTCTGATCATGGTGTTGTATTTTTTTTCTACTTTCTGGTTACTGAAAGAGGGTAAATCTGATCCTTGTCTTACAACATGCAAGACACAAATCTGCTTTATTAATTTGTATTTTTAGAGATGTTTCAAGCACTATTCTTTTAAAGGAACTGAACCATATTTAATATATAATGGATAATACAGACAATGAAATTTTTTCTTAGGAAAATCTAAATATCTGGATAGGGATTAAAACACATCATAGGTTCTACATCCCCACCTGAAAGTAGAGCATTCCTTTATGTTACCTTTTGTGTTTTAAAATGGCGTAAAGCAAAGAAGCAATCAGCATTAATGTATTTGAACACTTTTTTGAGCATTCCCAAACCCCAAAATAGCTTTCTCAGGCTTTTCTGGCACCTCAGGACACAGCTTGCTAACAAATGCACAAAATAAATTGAGATAATGCACCGATGTTCACAGAGTTCAAAGCTATGGTGATTTGATGCTGAGATGCTGAGTGTAGTTCTGGGGAAGAAGCTTGGTGGTACATTCTTGTTGCTTAGGGTGTGTGCTGCCTTTATAATGGCTCACTGCAAAACAAATGCTGATTGCTATTTTTGGCTTTTGCCCTTTTTTGTAAAAATGGAAATTCTTTTTGGATTTCTTTTGGTTTGCAAAAACAGGTAATAATATAGGCCTTTCCTTAAAGTGATTTGGCATAATGTAAACTTTTAAAAAGCAGCGTATACCTGTAAGAGTCCCAGTAATAATTATTATTATTATTTAAGATTTTATTTATTCATGAGAGAGACACAGAGAGAGAGAGAGGCAGAGGGAGAAGCAGACTCCATGCAGGGGCCTGATGCAGGGCTCCATCCGGGTCTCCAGGATCACTCTCTGGGCTGAAGGTGGTGCTAAACCGCTGAGCCACCTGGGCTGCCTGAGTCCCGGTAATTAAATACAAAGAGTGTCAGTGACTACCAGGATACTTATATTTGAAGTAATAGATTTCAATTTTCATTTGTTTCTTTATCAAATATTATTTGGCATTTCCTGTATGCCAGGTACTACGCCTAGGCTTCAAGGATATAGAGTGAAGAAAGCAAGCATTCACTGCCATCTTGGCGCTTATACTCTAGTGGAGAAGAGAAATAATCACAAAAATAAGTGAGCAGTTAGAACTCTGATCAATAAATGGTGCTGGAAAAATTGGACAGCCCTGTGCAGAAGAATGAAACTAGGCCATTCTCTTACACCATACACAAAGATACACTCAAAATGGATGAAAGATCTAAATGTGAGACAAGAATCCTTCCAAATCCTAGAGGAGAACACAGGCAACACCCTTTTTGAACTTGGCCACAGCAACGTCTTGCAAGATACATCTATGAAGGCAAGGGAAACAAAAGCAAAAATGAACTATTGGGACTTCATCAAGATAAGAAGCTTTTGCACAGCAAAGGATACAGTCAACAAAACTCAAAGACAACCTACAGAATGGGAGAAGATATTAGCAAATGACCTATCAGGTCACTTTTTTTTTTTTTTTTTTTTTCCAGAAAGGACTGGAGTCTTTATTTCCAGGATTGGTCCGCCTCGCCACGGAGTAACCAAGGTGTCCGGGGCCGCGGGGGCTCAGGGTGAGTGTGGGTGAACGTTTGGGCGGGGAGCCTCCCACACCTGCTCCATGGCCCTGCAGCCGGGTGGCGTCAGTGCTGGGGCTGCACACCAGGGGCCTCGGGATGTGAAGGGACACCCGGGAGACCCAGGGCTCGGGGCTCCCATCCAGTTGGCTGCGACCTGCGGGGGTCGTGGCCACCCTTGGACGCCGCGTGGTGTTCAGCACAAGTAGCCAAAGCAAGTAAGTGTGGCCGCAGTGGTGCCCGGGCTTCTGGCGAGGCCGGCGGAAGGCGTGGCAGTGTGACGGGGACGACCAGCCAGGAGCGGGGGGGGGGGGGGGGGCAGTGTTCGGGGCCCTGGGAAGCCCGGCCAGCAAGGGCTCAGGGGCCACCAGGTGTCCCCCGCTCGTCCACTCACAGGGCGCTGCCGAGGTGCCCGGGACACTCCGGTCCTTCTGGCGTCTTGCTTAGGTTCCTCGTTAAGGCACAGATTTGTCACATCTTCGTTCCTTCTACAAGGCCATTTTCTGGAGAAACTCAGGCTCCTGCTTCGTGCAGTTCGAGCAACAGTGGGGTCAGAGGCTCTGAGGCGCGGCTGGGCCGGTGGAGGCGCAGTCACACCCACTCTGCAGGTGCCGCTGGTGTCCTGCGGTCTGCACCCCGCGGTCTGCACAGCAGGGAGAGGCCAGCGGCCCCGTCCTCCCCCCGGGATCCGCCCCAGTGCTGGGATCTCCACAGAGGTCCACTCGAAGTTCCCAGGAGGAGAGCCGCTGCGGGTGGGCAGGCTGGAGGCAGGCTGGCCAACGGTCCTGCGCAGTGGCCACGGAACCCAGCAGAGCACGTGGGGCGGACAGACAGATGGACAGGGGCTCAGATCATGGTGCCCCGGCGGCTAAATGCCTCTGGCTGACCCCGTAGGCTGTTCACAAGGGCCCTCTAGCCCCAGGTGGGCAGAGACACAGGAGGAGGAGGTCATGAGGGACCCAGCCAAGACCCCATCGCCCACAGGGACAGGAACGGGGGGAGAAGGGCCAAGGGCCACACCCCGGCACAGGACACGCGGGTGAACACGAGGCCAGTATCCAAGATCTATAAAGAACTTATGAAACTCAATAGCAAAGAAACAATCCAATCATGAAATGAGCAAAAGACATGAACAGAAATTTCACAGAGGAAGACATAGACATGGCCAACAAGCAGGTGAGAAAATGCTTCATATCCCTTGCCATCAGGGAAATACAGATCAAAACGGCAATGAGAAACCACCTCACACCAGTGAGAATGGGGAAAATTAACAAGGCAGGAAACAAGTGTTGCAGAGGATGTGGAGAAAGGGGAACCCTCTTGCACTATTAGTGGAAATGTGAACTGGTACAGCCACTCTGGAAAAGTGTGTGGAGGTTCCTCAAAGAGTTAAAAATAGATCTGCCCTACGACCCAGCAATGGCACTGCTGGGGATTTACCCCAAAGGTACAGATGCAGTGAAATGGCAGGACACTTGCACCTCGATGTTTCTAGCAGCAATGTCCACAATAGCCAAACTGTGGAAGGAGCCTCGGTGTCCTTCAAAAGATGAATAGATAAAGAAGATGTGGTCTATGTATACAATGGGATATTACTCAGCCATTAGAAACGACATATACCCACCATTTGCTTTGATGTGGAGGAGGGTATTATGCTGAGTAAAATAAGTCCATTGGAGAAGGACAAACATTATATGGTCTCATTCATTTGGGGAATATAAAAATAGTGAAAGGGAATGAAGGGGAAAGGAGAGAAAATGCGTGGGAAATATCAATGGAGGTAACAACATTAGAGACACCTAACTCTGGGAAATGAACAAGGGGTGGTGGAAAGGGAGGTGGGCGGGGGGTTGGGGTGACTGGTGATGGGCACTGAGGTGGGCACTTGACGGGATGAGCACTGGGTGTTATGCTGTATGTTGGCTAATTGAACTCCAAAATATATATATATATATATATATATATATATATATATATATATACCCAAAAATAATAAAAAATAAAAAGAACTCTGATAAATGATATGAAGAACTTGGTATCATGAAAGTGTATAAAGACACACAGTTGAGTTTGGAGAGTGAGGGAAAACTCTCCTGAGAAGTTGGCAGTTGAGCCGAAATGGAGATTTGGAGGGTGAGCCAGAGCTCCTCAATACTAAGGAGAGGAAGTAGATTTGAGTAGAACTTGGGAAGAGTTATCTAGGCTGAGAGAATACATATGCAGAAGCTATCAGGAGAGAATCTTACATATTCCAAGGAAAGAGGGAAGGTTAAATGTGATTATTGGAGGGCAGAATACCATTTGATAAAACAAGGAACACTGGAAGAAGAACTGGGTCTGGTTTCTAAAGTTGTTGAATTAGAGGTGCTTTGGAAACATCTAAATGAAAATATGTAGGCAATTGGGTTTCAAATCAGAGGAGAGATCAGAGTTAAAAATAGACATTTGGATTTGTTGTATCAAGGTGGTAATTGCTATGGATGTGGATGAAATTAATCAGAGTAAAGGAATAGAAGTAGCCTTTGAAGAATTCCTTTTTTTTTTTTTTTTTTTTTTATTTATGATAGTCACAGAGAGAGAGAGAGAGAGAGAGGCAGAGAGGCAGAGACATAGGCAGAGGGAGTTGCAGGCTCCATGCACTGGGAGCCCGATGTGGGATTCGATCCCGGGTCTCCAGGATCGCGCCCTGGGCCAAAGGCAGGCGCCAAACTGCTGCGCCACCCAGGGATCCCCGAATTCCTTTTTTTTTTTATTGTTTAGGTAAAGAATGATTAATTACTAAAAGTCCAAGAAGAACTGATATCAGCATACCAGGACAGTGAATTATTAAAGAAGCTCCAGTGTTTTAGTTTTCTCTGGCTGCTTTGACAAATTACCACAAATTTAGTGACTTGAACCAACAGAAATTTATCTCTCATAGTTCTGGAGGTAACAAATGTGAAGTCAGTATTACTGGGTCAAAATCAAGGTGTTGGCAGGGCCAGCTCCCACTTGAGACTCTCAGCCTCTGGTGGCAGCCAATATTCCTTGAGTTGTGGCTGCACCACTCTAGTCACTCACTGCCTCTGTGGTCACATGGACTTCCCCTTTTCTGTCTATTTAATCCCCCTCTGTCCTGTATTTATGATGGCATTTAGGTACCATCTGAGTAGTCTTATCTTAAGCTCCTTAATGTAATCACATCTGCCAAAGCTTTACCCTGAGCTATTTTTACCTACACAATACTTCTGACACCAAATGTGTGGATTTTTTCCTCAGAGCAATCCACTCTCCAGTTCCCTGGACACTAAATGGGTGTTCTGTAATTCAAGACTGACACTAACTGACACCCCACAGGTTAAAGGCCCAGTACTGTAAGATTACCCCCCACTTTAAATGTTTGTAAGTCTGTGTCACCCTTGCTTCTGACTTAAATGGCTGTAAAGTCAAGGTGGGGAGGTTCCCACAAGCCCTTACCTCAGATTTGATAATTTGCAAGAAATGGCTCACAGAGGTCAGAGAAGTACTTTATTGCTGGTTTATTGTAAAAGGTGCAGCTCAGGATTTGCCAGATGGAAGAAAACCATAGGACAAAGCAAGGGGGGGGGGGAGTTGAAGAGTTTCCATGCCCTTTCTAAGCATGCTATCCTCCTAGCACCTTGATTGTACCAACCTGGAAGCTCTCCAAACCCCACCATTTAGTAGAAGTTTTTATGGAGTTTTACTGTGTAGGCACAATTGAATGAATCACTGGACATTGGTGATTTACTTAATCTCCAGCCACTCTCCTCTCTCTGCAGGTCAATTCCAACCCTCTAATCATGCTTTGGTATTTCTTGAAACTGGTACATATCCTGAAGCTACCTATGGCCTCTAACCACCCACCATCTGATTAGCATACAAAAGACCCTGACCGCTGCTGCAGAGATTGCAAGGATTTTATTTTAGAAACTGTGTGTCAGAAACTGGGACTAAATCAAATAAATATTTCTTAGGACCTGGTATCTTTGGAAAAGCATTTTTCAATCTACCACACAGGGAAGAGAATGCTTCAGAGATTCAGTTGATCAGCTATGTCAGGTACTTCTGAAACATCAAGTTAAATATGGATTGGCAAAGCCTTACATTGGTAGTATTGGAGACCTCTTTGATGGAAGCAGATTAGAGGGTGTTAAGAGTGTATATAGGTTACTTAGTAGGGAGAAGTTGCAAGACTTCTTATTTGATAGCTTCTCTTCTGTGAAGAGAAGAAAATGATAGGAATTAGGAGTTTGAAGAGATGGGAGAAAATTTGAAATAAATTTTGTGGAGAATGGAAAGTAATTTTAACAGAGAAAAGACATTGTGCCCTCATTGAGGTTGATACTTGTATCTGTCCTTTTATGTTACTTTTTCTCCTTGAGCTTGGGTATGAGTATGGAAAAAGCAGATATTTGGTTTCATTTGGACTTGAGGTTTTGCAAAACAGGAATTTAAGAAGTTTAAGATATTTCCTAAGAGTTATTTTTAACAAGATGGAACATGGAATAAGTAGGCAAAACAAAACAAAAAAGATGTAGTAAGAGGAAGGTAGGTGGGGAGAAAGAAAGTTAAGGTACTAAGTTAAGACCATCTAGGTTCAAAGAGGGTATTATGAGGGTAGTTTATAAGAAGGCTACCAAGAGAAGAGAAGAGATTGGTTAGAATGGCGTACCTGAGCTATGTTTTCTTTAAGTGGGTCAATTTCAGACGATGACTCAATCCCAGATAGTGACCACAGGAAGGGGGGAGGGGAAGGTAGGGCAAGGTGGAGAGGTAGATTATTGTAGATGAGGATGTCAAAGAACTGAAAGACTATAGTTTTGGACAGTTTGATCTCAGGGATGTCGGTAATCTCTGAGGATGATAGCAGTGTTTAGAGTAAAAGGGAAGACTTTAGGCAGGAAAGCCCTTAGTGATTGAGGGAGGTAACAGGGAGGTTGGTAGATGATAGCAGCAAAGGGATGAGTGTTATAGCTGAGTCACATGAGCTTTAAGGGAGCAGTTTTTGTGTATGTGTCTCATTAGAGAGTTTGGGAATAATAGTAGTAGTGGAAAATAAGTAAAATACCTATATTACCATTTGAGAAAGCAGCATAAGTGGTGTTTTGAGACAAAACAAGGTGTTTCATTCAAAGCACAGAAGCAAAGCAAATTTTGGAAAAAGGATTTAGAATATAGGGGAATTGGGACCTGCAGATTTAGTGGCTCTATGGAAAGATTTGGGAAGGTTGAGGAACAGTGGAGACCTTGATCACAGGTCAAAGAGGTATATAGAATTCCAGGGGGATGATGATGGGCATTTGGTTGAGGATTAAAAATAGTTTTGGTGAAACGAGCGCCATTATGAATTTTATCTCCCCTCTCTCTGAGATGGTGGACAGTAGGCCCACTTCTCGAAATAATTGACTCAGTTGACGTTAAGTGAGTGCGTCAGTTGATTGCAGTCTTAACTTGCTTCACAAGGCAAGTGCCACAGCATTTGTAGATTTTGACTTTTACTGTTTTTAAGAGAAGGAAGAAGAGGTCAGGGAGCCAGAAGTGAAGGAGACAAAAGAAGGTGGTGACATATATAAAAAAGTATATGGAAATATGTGCAATAAATTTATCAGTTGCAAACCTGGACTGATATGTGGGTTTGTATAATTCTGGACAGATTACCCATTGAACATAGCACATATGTATATTCTGGTATACCTCCAGTCTCTGTCATTTAGCCAGGATACTTTAAGCACTGCAAGTTAAGTAGTTGGTAAAATAGAACAATATCAGAGTAAACAAAGATCGGATGATATTTTGACTCTTATTATGAGTTTCCCCAGTGACCACAGATATTTAAAGGCAACTATAATTCATCACCTTTGAAGATTATTATAAGGAAATATGGTCCAGATGAATTTTAGCAAGTTTAGGGTAACAGATTTGCTTCTCTATATTCATTTTTTAAACTACACAGATTTCGTGAGCTACTTTTGATTTTACAGATTTCTGGTGCTATTTATAACGTCCTCTTGTCTTCATCTTAATTTCTAAAGAGCTACCCTCATTTAAGATTGTTGCCAGATTGGCCATCTGCTGTTGTTTCCCACTAGTCATTAGTTTTTCATCATGTACTTAACCAAAGGATTTCTTCTGTTCATTCCTGCTTTGGAGAGTTTCACATCAGCCCCTGTATAGAAGGTGACTGAGTATTTTGTTGGTGGCCATTTTCAGCATATATTTCTATATTGGCAGACTGTTTGCTTATTAGATCGCATGGTTGAGGGCAGCCCGGGTGGCTCAGTGGTTTAGCGCCACCTTCAGCCCAGGGTGTGATCCTGGAGACCCGGACTGAGTCCCATGTCCGGCTCCCTGCATGGAGCCTGCTTCTCCCTCTCCCTCTTGTGTCTCTACGTCTCTCTCTCTCTCTCTCTCTCTGTCTCTCATGAATAAATACATTTAAAAATCTTAAAAAAAAAAGATCACATGGTTGATATATCTTTTAGCCTCATAATGCTGTAAGAGTAATCTTCCTGGTTAATATAAATTCAAAATATATATGTTAAATATCTTCTCTAGGGGCAGCTGAGTGGCTCAGTCAGTTAAGTGTCTGCCTTTAGCTCGGATCATGATCCCAGGGTCCTGAAGCGAGCCCAGTGTCAGGCACCCTACTTAGTAGGGAGCCTGCTTCTCCCTCTCCTCCCTGCTTATGCTATCTCGGTTGTTCTCTTTGTCTCTCTCAAATGAATAAATAAAATCTTCAAAAAAATATCTTCTATAAACAAGGCAATGTATTAAGTAGTTTTGGAAACTTTTTTAAAAGTATAAAACAGGGGGATCCCTGGGTGGCACAGCGGTTTGGCGCCTGCCTTTGGCTCAGGGCGCGATCCTGGAGACCCGGGATCGAATCCCACGTCGGGCTCCCGGTGCATGGAGCCTGCTTCTCCCTCTGCCTATGTCTCTGCCTCCCCCCCCCCCGACTATCATAAATAAATAAAAATTAAAAAAAATCTAAAATATAAAACATTTTCTATCTCCAAATGCCTAAGTTCCATAGAGAGATAGCATGTATGTATGTATGTCCAAATCACGTAGTTGCAATTGCTATGAGACAAAGTTAAAATGCTGTAGGAGTTCAGGAATTCTAGGTGATTATGATATAATTGTGCATCTCATTCTTTTTTCCTCTCTGCCCACTGAAATCCAGATAAAGTCAGAAAACAAAGATAGATGCTTTCAAAAAACAATCCTTTAAAACAAAGTGATGCAGGAAGATTAAAGGCTAAAAATAGATTCATGAACTTAAAAAAAGATTATGAAATTGTAAGAGAAACTAAGAATAATAATATTAATATCAGATGTGTTAGAATTCAGGGATCAAACATTAACAGAACAGAAAGGGTCTTTTTTTATTGATAAATCATAGTGGGAGATTTTTTTTTTTCCATAGTGGGAGATTTTAACATACTCATCTCTTAGAGTAAAGTATGCAGAAAATAAATAAGACCATAGGAAATATTAGTGATTTAGATAAACTTGCCAGGAATTCCCAGTTTCCTGGTTTGATCCAATATTTCTGTGAATTTCCCACTTTATTTCCTTATGGTTAGCTTAATCCCATAACTATTGGATGCCTTCTCAATTTGGTTTGTGAGTCACCAAGTACACAAGCCTTCGGTTCTTTGTTAGTTTCCGCTAGAAAGCCGATCCTAAATATTTTGTGAAATAAGTAAAATTAACAGATACTTGCAGTGTCATGGGGAGGCATATGAATGAAATAGGACCATCTCTTTGAATCTAAGATCTTATTTTTTTTTAACACACACACCCCACACTCCAGCATACACACACACACACACACACACACACACACACACACACACAACCTACCCCTCTTTACCAAGCTTAACCTTGAAGAAAATATAAAAGTAAACTTAAGGGCAGCCCGGGTGGCTCAGCGTTTTAGTGGTGCCTTCACCCCAGGGCCTGATCCTGGGGTCCCGGGATTGAGTCCCATGTCAGGCTCCCTACAAAGAGCCTGCTTCTCCCTCTGCCTGTGCTTCTGCCTCTCTCTCTCTCTCTCTCTCTCTCTCTCTCTCATGGTCTTTAAAAAAAATACAAAAGTAAACTTAAAGTGATGCAGTATAGACTTTTGCTTCCAGAAAGATGGAATAGATATACTTTCTCCTGTTTCTGCTCTTAAGTACAGCTAAAAATCCTGGACATTATGGGTAAAATAAATAAGAGTCTGAAAAGTGGAGAAAAAGTAGGTTGGCTTGGGACCTCAGGACCCAAATAACATGATGGTAAAAATCCTAGGTTTTCTTGTTGCCTCATATATTCTAGAATGAGTGTGGAGAAGTTGGCAACCCTGAAATGTTGGATGCAGACAAAATTCTGAGAAAAGTCCTGTCTTCTTTTTAGCCAAGAACCAGGAAAGGAATAGCTTAGTGGGAGAGAAAAGTTTTAGACAGTAACTACTCTTCTCCAGCCACATAGAAAGGAAAAAAAACCTTGATTAGCAAAAGCCAAGAAGGGACCTAGACTTCCACTCTCCTAAGACATAACAAGACAACTCCTCCCAATCTGGTGTCAGTGGAGGTGATGTAGGGAGCACTAACTATGCACTTTTCCCAGCCAGGGCAGTATTAATGAGGATCCTGAAATCCATCTTCTTACCAAGGATTCCAAGTCAGAGTTCCAAGTCCCTCCCTGCCCACTTGTGGTCAAAAAAACCTGGTAAAAAATCTATACTACCACCCATGTCAGACAGTAATGAGGCTGTGTCCTTTCCTCACCAGAGCAGTGTTAAGAGGAAGCCTGCTATAACAGAATATTTAAATAAGATCCCGAATCTCATAACATAATATTTCAAATATCCAGGTTTCAAATGAAAATATAACAAGAATCAGAAGTGTCTCAACTCAAATTAGAAAGGAAAATTAACATGCCAACATCAAGAGAACATAGATGTCACAGTTAACTGACAGGATTTTAAACCAGTATCAAGAAAATGTTTCAACAAGCAATTGCAAACACACTTAAATGAAAAAATAGAAATTCTCAACAAAGAGTAAGTAAGTCTCAGCTGCTTTGATGAACTGAACCAATTGCTCAGAAAGCCTCACTTAGCTTTTTACATTGAAATAGAACACCATAGACAAAGCAAAAGTCTTAAAATTACCTCAAGAGGGAAGAGAGGTTTGCTTTTAATTGTGTCATGCCCGGAAGACACTGGAACATAATTTTAAGTAAAAAGAAAAAACAGTACAAAATTCAGCACCATGGAAAAAAGAAAAAGTAAGAGGAAATTCAGACACTTCATATAGACAGAAACCTGAGCGTTTGCGTTTAGGAAGTCTTCACTAAAGGAAATTGTGAAGGAGGTATTCTAGATGGGAGGAAAGTGATTCTTAGATTAAAGGCCTGAAATATAAGAAAGAATTAAAAGCAAAGAAAGTAGGGAAGAGCTTAGTAATTCTAAACAGTGGTTTGCATTAAACAGTAATCATGTCTCATGGGCTTTTTTTTTTTTTTTAATTTTTATTTATTTATGATAGTCACACAGAGAGAGAGAGAGAGAGGCAGAGACATAGGCAGAGGGAGAAGCAGGCTCCATGCACCGGGAGCCCGACGTGGGATTCGATTCCGGGGTCTCCAGGATCACGCCCTGGGCCAAAGGCAGGCGCCAAACCGCTGCGCCACCCAGGGATCCCCTCTCATGGGCTTTTTAAAATAGATGTATAACTCAGTAATAGCATATAAGTCAAAGAGGGGTGAATGGGGTTAGTAACAGGGTATTTATTGGTGAGGAGAGTAAAGATATGTAACTTTGTTCAGAGTATAAATTAATTAGCATGTATGTTATAAAAAATAGCAACTAAAAGAAATAAATAGAAGGAATAACTGAAATAGAGTGTTAGAGGGGGCACCTGAGTGGATCAATTGGTTAAATGTTAAATGTCCCTCTCTTGAATAAAGGGGAAAGGAGAAAAAATGAGTGGGAAATATCAGAAAGGGAGACAGAACATGACTCTTAACTCTGGGAAACGAACAAGGGGTGGTAGAAAGGGAGGTGGGGAGGGGGTGGGGGTGACTGGGTGACGGGCACTGAGGGGGACACTTGATGGGATGAGCACTGGGTGTTATTCTATATGTTGGCAAATTGAACACCAATAAAAAACAAATTTTAAAAAAAAATTTCCCTCTCTTGATTTAGGCTCAGGTCATGATCTCAGGATCCTGAGATCAAGCCCTGCATGGGGCTCCTCACTCTGCCGGGAGTCTGCTTCTCTCTCTCTCTCTCTCTCTCTCTCTCTCTCCCTCTCCCTCCTCCCTCCCTCTCTCCCTCTCTCCTCTCTCCCTCTCTCCCTCTCCCCCCCTTGGCCCCTCCCCCGCACCCCTACCCCAGTTCATACACACGTTCTCTCTCTCTTTTGCTCTCTCTCTCTCTCTCAAATAAAGAAATCTTAAAAAAAAAAAAAAAGTACCAGGTAACAGGCAAACTGAAGCTGCCAGTGCAGGCTATAATGTATTACTGTTCCAAAACATAACGTAGGGAATGTAATAAGGAAAAGTATGAAATCCAAAGACAGAAGCAGGCAAAACATAATTCATAGAATAACAAAACATAAAATGATGGACATAAATCCGACTATATAGGTAAACCACATTAAATATAAAATGGACAAAGTCCCAATTAAGACTGGATTTTTAAAATTTTACTATTCAGTTTACAAAATAAAGTTGCAAGTAAAAGGATGAGAAAGATACATCATGCAAATACTAGCATATATTTTTAAGTCAAAGAGCTTTACTAGAAGGAAATTGAGTTATACACTCATAAAAGATACAATTTAATAGGAAAATTAATTCTGCGATGCCTGGTCGGCTCAGTAGTTGAGCGTCTGTCTGCCTTTGGCTTGGGTTGAGTGTCTGTCTTTGGCTCAGGGCGTGATCCCAGAGTCCAGGGATTGAGTCCACGTCGGGCTCCTCGCAGGAAGCCCATTTCTCCCTCTGCCTGTGTATATGCCTCTCTTTCTGTGTGTCTATTATGAATACATAAATAAAATCTTTTAAAATAGGGAAATTAATTCTAAATGTTACATACTAAATAGTGTGACCCAAAAAGACATAAAGCAAAAAAAAAAAAAAAAAAAAGGAAAAAAGGCATTCATCAAGCATAGTTTGAGAGTTTTCAGCTTCTCTCCTTGACTGATAAAACAAGCAGACAAAAGACATAAAACTTGTTTGTAGTATCCTTTTATCTGTTTCATGTGTGTAGCATTTGTAGTCATACCCCCTTTTTCAGTACTCCTACTGGGGGGTTTGTGCCTTTCTTTTGCTTCTGCTTAGTCTTGTCAGAAGCTCATCAATTTTATTTGTCTTTTTATTTTCATTTTAATTTTTCTGTTTTTAAAATACATATAAAATTTACCAGTAGTCACGTTTATTGTATTTACATGTTGCACAACCGTCACCACAATATAGTTCCCAAACACTTCCTCACTCTAAAAGGAGACCAAGTGCACATTAAGTAGTCTCTTCTTCCCCCACTCCAGCCCCTGGCAACTACTTAATCTACTTTTGTCTCTATGGATGTGCCTATTCTGAGTATTTTTCTTAAACAGAATCATATCACATGTGACCTTTTGTGTATGACTTTCTTCACTTACCAGTGTATTTTCAGTTCAAGGTTGTTCATGTTGTAGCATATATCATTATTCCTTCCTTCTTATATCAGAATAATTTTCCATTTTATATACACACACACACACACACACACACACACACATATATATTACCACATCTGGTTTGTTTATCAGTTGATAGGCATTTGGGTTATTTCTACCTTTGGCTCTTGTGTCTAGTGTTGTCTTGAACATTTGGATTACAAGTACCTATTTTTCATATGTATATATTTATATTTTCATATATATCAAATATATTTTTCATATATATACGTGTATATATATATATACACACACACATATATATATTTTTTTGCATTTATGCCCAGGACTGGAATTGCTGGGTCACATGTTAATAATTCTATGATTAATTTATTGAGGCACCCACCAAACTGTTTTCCACAGCATTTGTATATTTTATATTCCTGCTAGCCATATACAAGGGTTAATTTCCTCACATCTTGCCAGTGCTTGTTATTGTCTGTCTTTTTGATATAAACATCCTAGTGGATACAAGGTGGTATATCATAGTTTTGATTTGGATTTGCCTGATGGCTAATCATGTTAAGTATCTTTTCGTGTACTATTTATAGATCATCTTTGGAGAAATGTTTTTGTCCATTTTTTAATTAGGTTGTCCTTTTGTTTTTGAATTGTAGGAGTTCTTTATATTTTCTGAAATTTGGACCTTTGTCAGATATATGAGTTGCAAATATTTTCTCCTATTCTGTGGATTGTCTGTCACTTTCTTGAAAGTGTCCTTTGACATATGAAGTTTCTAATTTGGTGAAGTCTGACTCATCTATTTTTTTTTCCTATTGTTTAGTGTGGTTTTGGTATCATATCTAAAAAATCATTGTTAAATCCAAGGTTAAGATTTATTCCTGTCGGGACACCTGGGTGGTTCAGCAGTTGAACGTCTGCCTTCGGCTCAGGCCGTGATCCTGGGGTCCTGGGATCGAGTCCCACAGTGGGCTCCTGCGTGCAGCCTGCTTCTCCCTCTGCTTGTGTCTCTGCCTCTCTTTCTGTGTCTCTCATGAATAAGTAAATAAAATCTTAAAAAAAAAAAGATTTATTCCTGTCTCTTAAGAGTTTTGGATTTTATATTTACGTCTTTGATACATTCATTTTGAGCTAATTTTTAAATATGATATAGGTAAGAGTTTAATTCTTTTTCATGTTATCTAGCTGTCTAGCACTATTTGTTGAACAGAGACTGTTCTTCCATTGAAAGATATCCATTGAAATATCTTGGCATTTTGTTGCAAATCAGTTGACCATTGGTATATCATTTTATTTCTGGACTTTATGATCTATTTGTCTGTCCTTACTCTAGTACCTACTGTTTTGATTACTGCAATTTTGTAGTAAATTTTAGAATCAGAAAGTATGAATCTTCCTACTTCATTGTTATAAAAAATTCAACTTTTGGCTTTGCTGACCCCTGTATTGTTTGTTATGTTTTCATTAATTTGAGCTCTCACCTCATCTTCATTGTTTCCTTCCTTTTACTGTATTTCTTGGATTTACTTTGATATTCTTTTTCTTTCTTGGGTTGACATTTGGCTTATTAATTTTTACTTTAAGTATGAATTTACATCATATATTCCATAACTTTATTTCTCACGTTTTAATGTTTTTTTTTTTTCCTTTAATTCAATTCCGGCTATCACTCTCAGTAGTTTTCTGTTTATACTTTACTGTCTTCTGGAGATATTTTTAGTTTTAACATTTAAAAAAAAAACCCAAAAAACAAAAACCCAATACACAGGTTTTAATAAATCAACTAGAAAAAGACATCAAAAAGTGGAAAATTGAAAGTTAAGTAAACATGAAGATTCCTACTCTCATTAGTATCTAAAGAAGTGTAAATTAAAACTACATGAGATACTGTTAGTTTGCATTACAAATTCTGTCATTCCAAGGATTGATGTTACCACTTTTGAAGATAATTTGGTATCACTAATAAAGCTGAACATGTGTTTATCCTGTGAGCCAGCAGTTCAGTTCCTAGGGAAATACCCTAGAAAAGCATAAGCAAATACATATAGGTGATACCTGCATAGCAGTGCTTTTCATCACAATTCAAAACTGGAAACAACCTAAGTCTCCATCAATAGTAAATTGGATAAATCATGGTGTATTCATGTAGTGGAATACAATTTCACAGGGACAATTAATGAACTATGACCTACACACTCCCTCTCTATTTTATACACATCACAGTTACAAAAGCAAATGAAGGAAAAAAAAACACAGAATAAATGCAACTGCAATTTATTTTACATGAAGTTCAGTAAGAAGCAAAGCTGAAAAATATGACTGGGATAAAAATACCTAGATTGTGAAGCTATAAAGAAAAGCAAGGGAATGATTCCACAAACTTAAGAATAAATGGTTACTTCTTGTGGCTGGTAGAATTTCAAGGGGCTAGCAATAGGTGAGGATTACACTGACACTGAGATCATTCTTTATGTGTGTGTATACACACACACACACTTAATACACTTTTGATATATAAGAAATGTTTCACAAGATGAAGTTTTTCTATATTTATGTACCAGTAAATCTATAATATTGATGAAGTGGTTGATTTTTTTTTTAAAGAACATAAAAATAACCAAAATGGGATCAAAAGAAGTAAAAGCCTTGAATTCATCAATATTATGAAAATGATTTTGGGCTAGCTGCTCTTATGTGTCAAGTGGGAACATGACCCACTTTTAGAGCTCTGCTTTTGTATTTCCATAACAGTCTTAGACACCACCACCTGATCACATTACTGAGATCAAAATTGTCATTTCTAAAACCAGTTTCTCATCTTTCTGCTTTTCTAGTGTTTCCAGTTTCTTTATTTATTCTGATTGACTCCCCTGTTTGACTTCTTATCACCACTGCACTTACTTTATAATGGTTTCATTTTCTTCATGTTCCCAAACTCTCCCCTTCTACTCCCAATCTCTTATTGCTCCCTAGGACCTTGGGTTGTTTTCACTGCCAAAACAGAAGTTTACCTTTCCTAGGCTGACATGTTTCCTTATCGCATATAGAATAATGCTTGCCCTTTTCAAAAAGGAAATGTACTGGGGATCCCTGGGTGGCTCAGTGGTTTGGTGCCTCCCTTAGGCCCAGGGCATGATCCTGGAGTCCCAGGATCGAGTCCCACATCAGGCTCTCTGCATGGAACCTGCTTCTCCCTCTGCCTGTGTCTCTGCTTGTCTCTGTGTGTGTATGTGTCTTTCATGAATAAATAAATAAAATCTTAAAAAAAAAAAAAGGAAATGTACTGTAGGTATCAATCAACACTTTCTCTTTTATCTCCTTTATAGTTTTCAAGCCACTCCACACTACTGACATTGCACTCTCTCATAATTCACTTCTCTACATTTTCCTTCTTACTCTGATTGCTGTTGTCATTTCTTCCTTACTCCTTCCTTCTTTCCCATTCTCTTTTAGTTTGTTCCTTAACTTTTCTCTTCAAAAAAACCCCAAAAAACCCTGAGAACTTAAATGCAGATCTTCCTTAAGGTGTGTACTCCTTAGCTTTTATCTTTCAGCTTATCGTTTCATATGCAAATCGATAATTTACATGACATAATTGTGTTTTATTATTAACCCATACTTGGAGTTAATAATAAATGCCTCTACATTTAATAATAAATACCCCTACATTTCCTGGCACACATCTCAGATTGTCTTCATAATTTTATGTTTATGGTTAGTTGTTTTGAGTTTTTAAGTGGAAAGGAAAGGGAACTAAAATTGTTTGAATGCTTAATCACGTGCCAGGTTCTTAAGTAATGTACAGTATTTAATTGATTCTCCCAGTAGCCTAGAAGATAAATACAAATATCTCCATTTTACAAATGTAGAAACCAAGGAATCAGTTGGGTGAAGTAAATTGCCCAGAATCAAACAACTAGTAAGTGGAGAGGCAAAATTTGGATCCATATCAGACCTCCTTCATGGTTCTTACTCTTTCTAGGCATCAGATCATTCTCTGGGAGAATGATCCTTATGCCTCCAAAAAGGGAACCTGTTCATCTTCATTATCAAGGGTTGCTTTTATTGTTTTGACCAAGAGAAAAGGATTATTTCCTGAAGTGTCAACCATTTTAAATGTTTATTTTAACTGGTTGAATGCTTCTGTATTTTGGCAGAAAAGGCAGATACTCCAAACAGTGAATTGATTGCCTCTGACAATTGATCTTTTAAACACCTTTGATATTATAAAGGAGTGTTATCAGGAAACTAGAGCAGTCAGTTATACTATCTTTGACATAACCTTAGACTGAAAGTAAACTTTCTGTAAAAATTAGACCTAACCTTATTTTTTCAGGTATTATATATGTACATATTTAGCATCCATAGTGATAACTATGAATTACTTCCATCAGTTTGACAGTATATGTGATTTAAAGTAAAATGGCAAGTTATTGATATAAACATACACAAAATATTAACAATTTTGTAACTAGATAACAAGTTTCTTTCTCTTCATAAAACTCCCTTGTATTATCTGTTGTTGAAGGGTCATGTGGCTAAACTGTAAAACAGGATATATAGTTGTTAACTGAATAAAGTAAAACAAGCAGTAAAAAAAAAAACACATTATATAAAACAAGTATTTAATTTCTCAGTGGCTGTGGTATAATTTTTTCTTGGCTCTGTAGTCCTTGTCCTTTTCCATTGTATTAGTAAACAGTCGCTAGGTACATAGCCTTCAATGCTTGCAAAGTTGATATTGTACCTTCACAACTATGAAAACAAAAATAATCAGTACTGCTGGCTTGAACACATTGATGTCATTTTATGTCATCAAATTTCAGTTAAACAATATCATCGTCCCATGACCATGAGTAATTTATACCTCTCCTGTCACCTTGTAAATTATCCTACATACTGCCTAGATATACTGAGATTTTTACTTTTTATGTGTATCAGACGTTGACAGTATTACTACCATATTCATAAATTGTTGCATTGTATGGAAATTCCAAAGCTTTGCTAACTGTAGATAACACGATAATGACAAAGTAGGGAGATTCTTATTGCATCTTTTGAGGGAAATGTAAAATTATCTGTCTATAAAGAAACTTTGGCAAATAGGTTTTAAAAAGTATGTGAGGGGTTCTTGGTTGGCTCAGTTGGTTGAGTGTTTGACTCTTGGTCTCTCAGCTCTGGTCTTAATCTCGGGGTTGAGTTCAGGCCCCACCCTGGGATCCACATTGGACATGGAGCCTACTTTAAAAAGGGGGGTGGGGGGCATGTGGAATTCCTAGCCATTTTGTTATTGATAGCTTTGTGTCTGAATGATTTTTTAGACACGGGGAAAGAAGTCTAAGTTGTCAAGAAATGACCATGTTCAGTAAGTTATAATGGTGGGTATGGCAATTGGATACCAATTGTATCTTGCCCAATCAACTTAACCTAAAACTTAATTACATATTTCATTGTTTAGTCACTTCCTGATTCAAGGAGAAGTCACAATAGGTAGTAATTTAATAGTTAGCATGTTCTGCTTCATAACTCTTGTAGACTGTTTTTGGCAAGTAAAGTCCACAAGAAATGAGAATTCTTAGAGAATGCAATTTATCTAGTCTGTTTTCTGTAATTTGAAGTGGCTATGAATGAATCTTCTATATAGTAAGAAAACCCTAACTATATAGTTAACCCACTATAACTTACTATTAGTTGGAAATGAAGTTTTTTAAAGAAATGAATATTTTTAATATATATTTTATGTCCTAATATTTATTTATTAGAGACCGTGCATGGCAGCAGGGGTTGGGAGAGTGGCAGAGGGAAAGAATCTCAAGCAGACTCTGCTCTGAGTACAGAGCCAGAGGTGGGGCTTTATCTTACAACCTGAAATCATGACCTGAGCCAAAACCAAGAGTCAGATGTTTAAGCTGACTGAACTACCCAGGCACCCCATTTTGACTTTTTTGATTATGGTCCACAACAAATATCTGGTCCATAAAAACATCACAAAAATACTCTTCTGAAGTATACACTGTGTGTGTGGGGGGATAGTAAAAGTTTCACAAATACTTATTAACATGTGAACTGCTCTCTCTGATATTCTTTATTCTCTTCTGTTTCATTAAAAAAAAGTTCTAACCCACTAAATTGATTTCATGATCCAGCCATGTGTTGGTTTAAAAACACTGCCATATAGGATTCAAAAGTAAATTGTTTTGCCCTAAGTATTGGCAACAAACTATTCTGAAGCAATTAGGATATTTGGAAAGCTTTATTATTGGCTTCAAAAAAAAAAAAAATCCTGCTTTCTTGAGTCCTCTCTGCTGCGTCATCACAAATGTTATTTCACTTTGTTTTCCAGACTTGAATATTTAACTGAATGATTAGAAGGTGTTAAACTGAGAACCATCTTAGATACAAAGCCCACAAAGGAAAATTTAATATTGATTGAGATACCTTGGTTATTTGTGCACCTTTACAGTTAAGACATTTTACAAATACAAAGTTAAGTTTCAACTGTTTAAAGGAATGTCATTAACTAGGGCATAGTAGCAACCCTTGGTAATAATAAAAACATTCTAACTATTATGTTGTAGGCAAATGCAATTTTATTATTTATAAGTAACCATGATTATCGCCATGTTTGGGAACATTAATAACTTAGTCACATCATTTATGTTAAACTGCATTACGTGTTTTATCTTTGCATAACAAACCTGACATTTTTTGGTTGACATAAAATTTTACAGTTAGATATATAGGTAACTTTTAGTACAGTATAAAAAGTACTAAGTTGTCAAGAACAGTATAAATAAAATTCAGATAAAAAGTACCATTTCTGGCCTTATATGATCCCTTATAGTTGAACACTTGGAAATGATAGAGAAAGGACATTTCACAGAAGAGAACAGAGACATAAAGTCAGAAAAGTTGGACATGTTCAAGAAATAAAAGTACTTCCTTGGATGGACTTTGTTCTAGAAGTAGTTTTTAAGTAGAGGAGAGAATTAACATCTCTTTTTAATACCTATTTGTTACAGGATATAAGATGGATTTGAATAGGGTGAACTTAGGCAAAGAGGTCAGTTAAAACTTCATTGAAGTAGCTTAGAGAAGAAGAAATGAGATTGAATAGAATAGTATCTATGGAAATAAAACATTTTATCAGGATATAGTAAAATCAACATGATTTGGCAACTGATTAGGTTAATTCATACATAAATATTTGGGTATTTGCTGTGCAATTCTATGAATACAACTGTGAACAAAAACAATGCTGTTTGCCCTTAACAGAGTTTTTATAAGTCCAGTTACTGTATTTATTGAAAAAAAATTCATGTACGAATGGACCTGCACAGTTCAAACCTGTGTTGTTCCTTGGCCAACTGTATTGTAGAAATTAGAGAAGATAGCTGACTAGGATTTTCTGTCTGGCTTAGACTGTGCGCCTTGAATTGAAAAGCAGTACCATTGAATGAAAAGCAGTATGCACCATTGTGTTTTTGGTCAGTAGCTTCTGTACAGGCTTAGGAGGAGACAGCCAGTTTGGTTCACATGGTGGTATTTCAGGTTGGTGGTATCAAGGAAAGAGCAGAGATGTTGGCTTAGTGTCTAATATACTGTTGAATGTAAGATGAGGAAGGCAAAAAGTAAAAGCATGAGAGGACTAATGGGAAAGTAGAGTTGTTAAAAGTTTGGGAGTCCTTTTGTGCAAAGAATAAATGAGAGTTAACTCTAAGAGACTGATCCTAAGGTGAAGGTGACACTAAAGGAAAATGAACCAGTAGTTTCTTTGGAGATTTCCAGCTAGAAGAATGGTACTGCTGACAAAGGGAATAGATACAGAAAAAGAATAAGTTTTAGAAGAAAGAAAAGTTTGATTTTTAACTAACTGTTTAGAGTTTGAATACCTGTGGAACATATTCACATGACCAAGAGATAGTTGAATATATAGGAAAGAGGTCTGGGCTGGAAACAAAACTGGGAGATCATAATTGAAGCCATGAATTTACCAAGGAAGGGAAATATATATAGAGAGAAGTAAGATCTTTTTAGGTATAGTATGCATTTAAGGAGTGGGAAGTAGAAGTAGAGGAAAGTTGCTTGCAGGGTTTAAGCAATTTGCAAAGTGGTTCAAGAGGAGCTGACTGAGCAGGCCCTGGATTTGGGAACTCTAAGTGGCTCTTCAAAGGGTTGGAGAGATAGTGGAGCGTTAAGGGTGATTGTAAGGATTTGAGGAGTAAGGGTGACTTTTTGCAATATGCTTATTGCCAGTTTATGATGTGTATCATATGTGATTTTTGCTACCCTGATACACTAACATTTAAAAAAGTAACTTTGGGGATCCCTGGGTGACTCAGCAGTTTAGCGCCTGCCTTTGGTCCAGGGCGTGATCCTGGAGTCCCGGGATCAAGTCCCACATCGGGCTCCCTGCATGGAGCCTGCTTCTCCCTCTGCTTGTGTCTCTATCTCTCTCTCTCTCTGTGTCTCTCATGAATAAATAAATAAAATCTTTAAAAAAAAATAAAGTAACTTTGATTAGCAGCTTCTTTATAAAAATTTGTTAGCCAGGTTCTGGCTTTCTGAAATGGAGTACACTGATCATTTAATTTCTTAATGCCTCAGGGATATCATAAATTATTATTACTCAGGATTGCAGTACTCCTGGGGCCTTTGAGTCCTCTTAGCATCATTTGTTCTGGTATTGAATGGGTTTAGCATACTTTGTTTTTCTAGGCCTTCTTCCTCTGTGCCGTTTGTTTTATCAAATCATTTGATACTATTATTTAAGGATCTTTTTTCCTTCAAAGTACTTCATCATTGTATAGTTTTAAATTGTTGGAGGCCCCTTTAGGAACAAATAAATATGTATAAGTGAGTTAGCCCTTTTGTGAATCAAAAAATCCAAACCAGGGAAAAGCCATTTTATTACTTCTCCCATTTAGCGTGTGGGACACCCATATTATGTTTAAATTGCCTCCTAAGTGATTTCATGAGCTTTTTCCATATGTAGGCTATTGAATTAACTCCAGCAAGTCATAAATCTTTGGGGGAAGTGTGAGGGGAAGAGGATTAGAGGAGAAATACTTAGTATCTGCTATAAATTTATATAGGAAAAAAATCTGTTTTTAGTCTCTAGCCTTTGTTGCTGTTAATGTGTTGGTAGTGAAAAAAGAGATTTTTGGTAAGTTAGAACTTAAAATTGAAGGCTTTTTTTGAGTGATTAATTATAGGTTTGTAACTGGACATTTAAACCACTTTATTAATCTTGCAAATCTTGAGCTTAGATTTGTTATATCTGGTTATCACAATCAGATGGAAATGCTGTTTTTCTCCCTCATCTTGCTGAGATTTCAGATTTTGAAACATGCTGTAATTTACTCTGAAATTCAGTGGTTACTTTTTTCTCCTGGGAGCAGGCATATTTAATTACAGAAAGCTATTTGTAATGGAATCACTTTCTGCTAATACCTACCTAGGACTTTTTCAAAATTTTGATCATAATTACACTGCTGGCAAGATAAACAGGTGGTAATTATATGTGGAATTAACTAATATGAATAAAATTCCCTGCAAAATGCATCTTGGACACTTTTCATTTGCTATTCCTAATTTGTAGTTTTAGGAAGTGTGTCTGTTGGTGGTTGAATGTGACCAAATTTTCTTTTTTTTTTTTTTTTTAAAGATTTTATTTATTTATTCATGATAGAGAGGCAGAGGCACAGGCTGAGGGAGAAGCAGGCTCCATGCAGGGAGCCCGATGTGGGATTCGATCCCGGGACTCCAGGATCACGCCCTGGGCCAAAGGCAGGCACTAAACCACTGAGCCACCCAGGGATCCCAGCATTTTCTTTCTTATGACCCTGAGAACCTTATTACTAGAAGAGTTGGCAAAAGTTATGATTAGAAAATGTCAGGCATTTGAGTCTTTCTCAAGGAATGAGTTCTTTCGTATGATCAGCTTTTTCATAGAAGAGTTAACCCAAGGTACCACAGTGTACAAAGATGCTCTTCAAGCTGTAGGTATTCTTTCTTGCCTAAGAACTAAAAAAAAAAAATGTTATAGGAGCTTACAAGTGTACATTTTTTTAGCTTTAAAATGAAAATATCTTAATGAGTACCTTGAGAAATAGTGTATTCTTACAAATTAGGTTACTTGTTTTTTTTTTTTTTTTTTTTTATGATAGTCACAGAGAGAGAAAGAGAGAGAGGCAGAGACATAGGCAGAGGGAGAAGCAGGCTCCATGCACCGGGAGCCCGATGTGGGATTCGATCCCGGGTCTCCAGGATCGCGCCCTGGGCCAAAGGCAGGCGCCAAACCGCTGCGCCACCCAGGGATCCCCAGGTTACTTGTTTTTATTGAGTTGAATGTCACTGAGAAAATTCTTGTTGCATTTTAGCCACTAACATTAACAATCTAAATATAGTTGAGCAGCCCAGAGACAGCTTTCTAATATTTTTAGATTTTTGCCATTTCGAGTATGATTCTTGGATATCAACTAACAAAAATATGAATGGTAAAAGGATACACATATTGAGTTGTTACTGTTTAGAAAGCAATCAAAAGCATACTACTTTATTGCTGAGGACACTGCTATAAAGTCATGAGGTCTTTAATAAATAACCTGAATATCTGAGGTCTTAGAAACTAATTCTGAAGCTTAGTGATTTCATGTGGCTGCTGCTATTTTAGTCAAAGGCATCCCCCTCAAATACAGAAATTGTGAAGGTACACTGGGATGTTAGCATTATTTTGTGATTGTAATGTAATTAACCTATTCTAGTAAGCTCAATTAAGTGATAAATCTATTTTATAAATAGGTGTTACAAAAACCAATTGCTGAAGTACAAACTGGGCCTACTTTCTCCACTCTCTTTGTGGTGGAGGGCTAGATTCTCCTAGAAAAGAGGGCATACTAGGTATGATTGGTACATAGTAGAAAGAGTCGGTAGTGGCCCAGGCATCAAGGTTATTTTTTGGCTGGAATACTTACTTTCTGAACTCAATGGATAACTAAAGAAACATACTAATTATACTAATACTTAAAGGATTTGCCCTCTACTTTTTTTACAGAGGATCTGTGGGAGTAGATCTAACCTTCTCTTTATAAGTGAGTAGTGAAGGAAAGGAAGAATAAGGAAAAGTCTCACATTTAGAGGGGCATTATTTCAGCCCTCATCTAGATTCATTTAGCTTCTCTTACTTTCATAAAGTCTGGATCAGGTGAATTAATTCTTATAAGATTCTGACCTCTTCCTAGAAGCTTCATTATTTTAATGCCCATGGTAGTGACATTTCGTCTTAGAGGAGTTTAACTTTTAATTTCTCAGCTATGCATGTCTTACAGATGGATAAAATGAAAGAAGTGACAGGAATTGGTTTGTCTCTTGGAGACAGGAATCTGCTGTTCTATTTTAGTAAGTTCCTATGATTCCCATAGGGTGAACATCTCACATTTTGTAGCCCTAAAAGTTATTATACATAATGTTGTATATGATGATTTAACTAATTTTTAGGGGTGATTTTGATTGTGCAAGTTTTATGGATTATTTAGAATGGACTCTTGGTGTTTACTGCAGTTAGAATCTGAAGTCAGTGTATAAAGGCAAAGAATCACTCTTAAAAGTTCTCTAGCTCATAAAAGACAATATAAAATCTTTTATGTACACACACACACACACACACACACACACACATGCTCACTCCTGAACATTAATTCGTATACACATTTAAATTAGAGAGTCACTAAGCTAAAGTAAAGTCTTCTCTAAGAAAAAAGTATACAGGTGTCTGTATGTTCACCTCATTCAGCTTTAAAAATGGTGGATAGGTGGAGAGTTCTGTTTCTTCTCTGTTAGTTTTACTTCATTCTGTTTTAATATAAGCTACTTAAGTCTTAATACTAATTTTAGTTTATTGTGAGGATTATAGGAACTTACTGAGTTTCATTTTTCTTTAGGATAAGTTCTGAAGTTAATTGGTTAAATTCTAAGCTTAGCCATTAAAAAGATTTGTGATGCAACCTGCTGAGTTATTTTCTATTGTCTGTGAGGCCTTTTTGTGTGGCTGCATTGAAATCCTTCTTTTTGTCATAAATACTTTTAATATAACTATTTAGTTTAACTTGTTTGTCTCCACATTCAAGTTTGCCAGACCAAAAAAAAAAAAAAAAAAGTTTGCCAGACCAGCCATTTTATAGGTGGGCCAACCTGATGGCAGTAGACTTGTTCCTTGTGTAGACATCATGGAAGTAAACCTTGAGTCATAAAAACCTAATTCAATCTTCTTTCCCTGCTAACAAAGGAAAACACTGATGAAGATAAATAGAACAATTTATTAAGTAATTTGTAACTTTAAAAAGATTCATATTCTTGGTTAACTTCTTTCTTTTTTTTTTTTTTTTTTTGGTTAACTTCTTTAAGCAGTTAGTATTAAATATAACATACAGAGAGTGGATGTGCTAGGAACCTGAAGATGTAGAAAACACAGTCCTTACCTTCAAAAAGATCGCAGTCTGGAGGCACCTGGGTGGCTCAGTCAGTTAAGTGTCTGACTCTTGGTTTCAGCTCAGGTCACGATCTCAGGGTTATCAGATTGAGCTCTGAGTCAAACCCCTGTAACAGACTCTGCACTCAGTGCTGAGGCTGCTTGAGGTTCTCTCCCTCTCCCTCTCCTTGCATGTTCTCTCTCTCAAGTAAAATCAAAATCTTAAAAAAAAAAATCACAGTCTGGTAGTAAAATCTGCCTATTTATACAAAGCAATTTAGATGAGAAATTAGGTTCAAGATGGTTTGAATAGAAAAGGCTTCATGAACATCATACTTTGATAGATACAGTTGAGCTAGGAAAAAATTGGTGAAAATATTTCACAAGAAGGAAAGGGAAATGAGTAAATTTCAGGTGCATGAGAGTTTTGGGGGATGATAATTTAGCCATGTTGACATTGAGTTTAGTGTTCTTGCTAGAAGAATAATAAGAGGTGAAATTTGAAGGCTAGAGCTGAACCTCAACATTTCTACAACATTTCATCGCATGTTAGCCTTTTTGAGCCTGAGTTTACTCATCTATTGAATGGCATAATAATAATGCCTATCTTTTCTCTTAACTCCTCTGAACCCCATAGCCAGTCATATCTAAATTCTACAACTATAGTTCCTTTGTTTTTAATCCAAGCAGAGGCCTTCCTGAGTAGGGGCATGAGTCATTAGAGAACCAGTACCATATTCTCCTTACACTCTCGCTATTCCAGCATCATGATGGAGAGAACAGGAAAACAAATGCATCCTCCATAATGTCACCAATATCCTTCATGCCCTTGTCTTGGAAATTGACCCTTCCATCTCAGTCTTGATGATATTTTCTGATTGGCAGAGCTACACCAGTGTCTCCATCTGTATGGCCACACATATGTTCTGGATCCCATTCCTTTCAATCTTTTCAGAAATACAGTGCCATCTACTGCTATTCAACATAGTACTAGAAGTCCTAGCCTCAGCAATCAGCCAACAAAAAGAAATAAAAGGCATTCACATTGGCAAAGAAGAAGTCAAAACTCTCCCTCTTCGCAGATGACATGATACTCTACATAGAAAACCCAAAAGACTCCACCCCAAGATTGCTAGAACTCATACAGCAATTTGGCAGTGTGGCAGGATACAAAATCAATGCCCAGAAGTCAGTGGCATTTCTATACAATAACAGTGAGACTGAAGAAAGAGAAATTAAGGCGTCAATCCCATTTACAATTGCACCCAAAAGCATAAGATACCTAGGAATAAACCTAACCAAAGAGGTAAAGGATCTATACCCTAAAAACTACAGAACGCTTCTGAAAGAAATTGAGGAAGACACAAAGAGATGGAAAAATATTCCATGCTCATGGATTGGCAGAATTAATATTGTGAAAATGTCAATGTTACCCAGGGCAATTTACACGTTCAATGCAATCCCTATCAAAATACCATGGACTTTCTTCAGAGAGTTGGAACAAATTATTTTAAGATTTGTGTGGAATCAGAAAAGACCCCGAATAGCCAGGGGAATATTAAAAAAGAAAACCATATCTGGGGGCATCACAATGCCAGATTTCAGGTTGTACTACAAAGCTGTGGTCATCAAGACAGTGTGGTACTGGCACAAAAACAGACACATAGATCAATGGAGCAGAATAAAGAATCCAGAAGTGGACCCTCAACTTTATGATCAACTAATATTCGACAAAGCAGGAAAGACTATTCACTGGAAGAAAAAACAGTCTCTTCAATAAATGGTGCTGGGAAAATTGGACATCCACATGCAGAAGAATGAAACTAGACCACTCTCTTACACCACACAAATATAAACTCAAAATGGTTGAAAGATCTTAATGTGAGACAAGATTCCATCAAAATCCTAGAGGAGAACACAGGCAACACTCTTTTTTAACTTGGCCACAGCAACTTCTTGCAAGATACATCCATGAAGGCAAGAGAAACAAAAGCAAAAATGAACCTTTGGGACTTCATCAAGATAAGAAGCTTTTGCACAGCAAAAGAAACAGTCAACAAAACTAAAAGACAACCTACAACCTCAAGAATGGGGGACTTCATCAAGATAAGAAGCTTTTGCACAGCAAAAGAAACAGTCAACAAAACTAAAAGACAACCTACAACCTCAAGAATGAGAGAAGATATTAGCAAATGACATATCAAATAAACGGCCAGTATCCAAGATCTATAAAGAACTTATTAAACTCAACAGCAAAGAAACAATCCGATCATGAAATGGGCAAAAGCCAAGAACAGAAATCTCACAGAGGAAGACATAGACATGGCCAACAAGCACGTGAGAAAATGCTCCTCATCACTTGCCATCAGTGAAATACAAATCAAAACCACAATGAGATCCCACCTCACACCAGTGAGAATGGGGAAAATTAACAAGGCAGGAAACAACAAATGTTGGAGAGGATGTGGAGAAAGGGGAACACTCTTACACTGTTGGTGGGAATGTGAACTGGTGCAGCCACTCTGGAAAACTGTGTGGAGGTTCCTCAAAGAGTTCAAAATAGACCTGCCCTACGACCCAGCAATGGCACTGCTGGGGATTTACCCCAAAGATACAGATGCAGTGAAACGCCGGGACACCTGCACCCCGATGTATAAAGCAGCAATGTCCACAGTAGCCAAACTGTGGAACGAGCCTCGGTGTCCATCGAAAGATGAATGGATAAAGAAGATGTGGTTTATGTATACAATGAAATATTACTCAGCCATCAGAAATGACAAATACCCACCATTTGCTTCAACGTGGATAGAACTGGAGGGTATTATGCTGAGTGAAATAAGTCAATCGGAGAAGGACAAACATTTTATGGTCTCATTCATTTGGGGAATATAAAAAATAGTGAAAGGGAGTAAAGGGGAAAGGAGAAAAAAATGAGTGGGAAATACCAGAAAGGGAGACAGAACATGAGAGACTCCTAACTCTGGGAAACGAGCTAGGGGTGGTGGAAAGGGAGGTGGGCGGGTGATGGGGATGACTGGGTGACGGACACTGAGGGGGGTACTTGATGGGATGAATAATAACTGGATGAATAATAATAACCCAGAATAACTGGGTGTTATTCTGTATGTTGGCAAATTGAACACCAATAAAAAAAAATATGGTGCCATCTGAAACTTCATTTTTCTTTTTCATTCCCCTGTTCTCACCCTTCTTCTTTATATTGTATCCTTTCTGTTAGTAGGTCAATAGGTTCATGGGATGCCTGGGTGGCTCAGCAGTTGAGCGTCTGCTTTCAGCTCAGGGCCGCATGATCCTGGTGTCCAGGGATCAAGTTCCTCATTGGGCTTCCCTGCAGGGAGCCTGTTTCTCCCTCTGCCTGTGTCTCTGCCTCTGTGTGTGTGTGTGTGTGTCTCTCACGAATAAATAAATAAAATCTTTAAAAAATGTTCATGTTGTTTTTGTGTTATATATACTATACCATGTTATATGTTATATATAGTCTATCCTGCCTTTACCATTTTTCTCTATCAATTTCCTCCCTTCTTTGCTAAATTTCTCTTAAGAAGTACTGACATCTACTTAACCTATTTCTAAAATCATATCCTACTTACACCTCAGCTCATTCCAATCTAGCTTCTACCCCCCATTACTACTTGAGTGGTTTCTTTGATATTTCTGAAGCATTCACTCACCAGTTTTTTAAAACCCTTTGGCTTCTTCAGTGTGTTCTCTTCATTTTCTATCTGTGTCTGGCTATTTCTTCTCTGAATGGCTTCTCCTTAGATCAGGGACCAAGGGAATGATGTTTACTCTTACCACTTCTATTCAGGATTGTATGGAACTTGTAGTGAATAGGGGCAAGAAAAGGAATTCAGAGGCATTCAAATTGGAAACGAAGAAATGAAACTGATTGTATACGTGGAAAATCTTGAAGAATCCACAAAAAAGGTTCCTAAGACTAATAAATGAACTTAGTACAAAACTATTATATAAAAAATTAATTGTATTTCTATATTTTAGCAATGAACAACTGAAAATTTAAAAATAAATTAACGTTAAAACATTTACAACAGCACCCAGAATATGAATACCTAAGAAAAAGTTGAACAAAATTTTGCAAGGCTTGTATATTGGAAACTATAAAAGATTACGCATTATGTGATATCACTTACATAACATTTTACTTAAATGAAAAAAATTTATAGTGGTGGAAACATAGCTGTCAGGGGTAAGGTTGGCAAGAGAGTGTGATTATATAAACGGATAGCATGAAGGATTTTCTTTGGTGAGATGAAACACTTCTGATTGTGATAGAGTTTACACTAATAGATGTATGTGATAAATTTACAGAGAACTATACACAAAGTACATTTAAAACTGGTAAAATCTGAATAATGTCTATAGTTTGTTTAATCGTATTGTACCAAATGTCAGTTTCCTTGTTTGTTAACAGTAGTGTATGTACCAATGTCAACTTTCTCATTTTGATAATTGTGCTGTGGTTATGTCAGATGCTCTCATTTGAGTGAAGCTGGGTAAAGGATAGCCAGGATCTCCATATTATTTTTGTAACTTCTGTGTGATTCTAAAATTATTTCAAAGTAAAACATTAAAAAAAAAAGACACTTAAGAAAATGGAAATGGAAAAGCAAGCCACAGACTTGAAAAAATACTTGCTTAACATCTGATAAAGAATATATAAATAAGTACTTAAAAATCATATTTTTAAATGGGCACAAGTGTTAATTAGCTACTTCATCAAAAAATGTAGCATGTAAGTCCATGAAAAAATGCTCAGCATCATTAATTATTAGGAAACGCAGATGTAAACCACTAGTATACATAAAATTAAATGGCAGTCACAAGAATGTGGAGCAAGTAGTACTCTCTTACTTCGCTGCCAGGAATAAAAAAGGTATGGCCACTTTGGAAAACAGTTTGGCTGTTTCTTACAAAAGTAAGCATAGGACTCAGCATCCCCCTCCTAAGTATTTACCAAAGATGTATGGGGGGGGGAGTGTGAATGTTTATACTAGTGTCATTTATAATACACTTCCAGACTGACAACAATCCAAATGTCCAAATGGTACATCCACACGATAGAATACCATTTGGTAGTAAAAAGGGATGCAGCACAGATGAATATTAAATGCATTAGGGCAATGGCACCTGGCTGGCTCACTCTGTGGAACAGATAACTCCTGATCTTGGGGTTGTGAGTCTGAGCCCCACATTTTTTTTTTTTAATTTTTATTTATTTATGATAGTCACACAGAGAGAGAGAGAGAGGCAGAGACACAGGCAGAGGGAGAAGCAGGCTCCATGCACCGGGAGCCCGATGTGGGATTCGATCCCGGGTCTCCAGGATCGCGCCCTGGGCCAAAGGCAAGCGCCAAACCGCTGCACCACCCAGGGATCCCTGAGCCCCACATTGTAGAATATTATTTTAAAACTTAAAATCTTAAAAATAAAAAAAAAAGCAGCATTAGGGCAAATGAAAGAAGCCAGACATATAAATTACATAATGCTGTGATTTCATTTATATGAAGATCTAGGAAAGATACAGCTAAGCAGTTCATTGGTTACTAGAGGTGGGTGGAAAGTAGAGGGCAGGGTTTGACCCATACACAAACATTTTGTGGTAATGGAATAATCTACACCGTGGTTTGGGTCCTGGTTATAGGATTGTGTACTTTCATCAAACTGATCAAATTGGACAGTTAAAGTTGGTGAATTTACTTTGCATATAATATTTGTTCTGCCTAGAAAGCTCCCTTCTCTTCATGCCTGATTAACTCATATGCAGTGTTCAGATCTTGCTCAAACATCACAGCATCAAGGGAGTTTTTTCCTGAGCCCAGACTAGCATAGTCTTGTCTCTTTTAGCATCCTGCCCTATCTCTTCACTGCTCTTATGACAGCCATATTGATACACAGGCAGATACTAAGCAACATAAGGTCTCTTTATCTGTCTTAACTACAAGCTCTCTTAAGGGGCAGAGAGATGCTGTTAACTGTTGTGTTTATTGTACCCAGCATAGAGTTGGATTCAGGTATGCCAATATTGTCAACTGAGAGTGAGTAGAGTTTTCTAGTTCCTGTTTGTGGGAGTGGCAGCTGTGGCTTTTGTGGAGGGTATCACTGTCTGGGCCTACCTACTTAACTCTGGTACTTTACCTGCCATACCTACTCTGTTCCTGGGGAGTTGTATTAGCTATCATCACTCAGCTGCTGCCACAGCTTAATGTAGACTTCTGTGTGTGTACCTTGGGCACTCCTGATTCCGGGCCATTCTGTTCTGGGAACAGAGAGAAGCCTTTCCTTACTATTTAGAGGCTCTGTGCTACCCCTCTGACCATATGTGCACATTACCAGAGACCATTATTACAGTCTTCGGGCCCTAGACAGACCCTGTTTCCAGGATAAGTCTGTAGAATATTTGATGAGGGACCTGGCACCCAGCACCACTTCTCTTCCTCCTTTCACTTCTCTTTCTCCTTTTCCTCCTCTGGTAGACAAGAGGGAATTCAGGTTACTTTAGGAAATTGGTCTGGGTAACCAGTACTTGTATTTGTCTACTAGCATATCTTAAGTGTTTAAATCGTTACCAGACATTTTTTCTTTAAGCCTCTGGTCTGTCTGCTTAGGTGGAATTAATGACATTTGTTATTTCAGACACTTCTTTTTGGAGTAATACATAACTGGTTTAGTTACTGATTTTGGAAATGTTTCTCTGGTCCTGCTTTACTGTATCCAAATTATCTGACTTCTCGATTGCTTTCAATTTACTTATCTAGTTTTTTAAAGATTACAGTATTTGGACTTTTTTGTTTAGTTTCTATTTATTTTTAATACCATCGTATCTAAGAATTCATTATTTTTTATTTTGTCTCTTATCTGGATTAGTACAATAGCTTACTAGTTTTCTAATTCTTATTCCCCCTCCTCTTGTAATGTAGTCTCTCCAAGTAGCATCCAGGGAACTGGTCAGGGACTTCTTGCTTTCCACTTTCCAGTGCCTTCCATCCTACTCTAAGAATTCAACTGTTAGAATCCAGTTCATGAGCTTCTACATAATCTGGCCCTAGGGCCCAACATAGTGCCTCAAACAGGTTAGGCGCTTAGTATTTGTTAAATTGATTTCTTTGCATTCTAAGTGTTACCAGAATTTTGTTTTTGTTTTTGTTAGCATTATCTTAAAACCTACACGTGCATGCACATGGACAGTAATTCTTAGACCTCACTGGTTTCTTGGTTCATTGTGGGATGTGGGGAGTGGTTTGGAGCTGTCTTGTTTGCATTTTGGAATAGACCACTTTCGTCTAGTAAGAATGGGTAATAGGTTTGTCGATAAATACAACTCCAATAGGTGGAAAAAGACTTCCCTTGGCTTGTAATCAGCATGTGGTAAAGAGCTGTGGCCAGAACTTAGATTGTGCTTTTGAGGCCCCACACAATTCAGAACAATATTTTTTTTATTTCACATCCTAATATACTAAATGCTTTTTTCTATATATTTTCTTATTTTTAACTTTATTTTATATCTTACTTTATCTTATATTTTCTACCTTGCTTCTCATCCTTTCAACCATCATAACCTCAACATCTGCATTATACCTGGATGTTGCTGGTGGGGGTCAGGCTCTGTTATGGTGACAGCATAACAGAGATCTGCTCTGTGTTTGTTAGGTAGGGTTGACACATGCTAACTAGGCTTACTAGCCTGCCAGTTGATTTCTTCCATGCCATGCTAAATGAGATTGTGAATTAGTTTTGAATAAAAGTTTATCGATTTCTCACAAAAATTAAGGTTTCAGTATTTCATAATAAATACATAAAAAAGGACTGGTTTTAAATTTTAAACTATGGAAGTGACCTTAAAGGCATGTTTAGTTATAATTATTTGCTTTTTTTTGTTTGTTTTATAATTTTCCAGTAAGTTAAGACACTAGTGACTTGTAATGGAGAAACTTAGCCTTTGTAAAAATTTTGTTCTGTTTTTAACTCTCAATCATCTCCTTAAGTATAGCAGATGCTAACCAACTTCCGGTATTTTTTTCTTTCTACTTGTGTTTTAATGAAGCAGCTCCTTTAACATGGTATAGCAATCTGTGTTACTATTAGTGAACAGAGTAAGGACTTGAATTTTAAGCTTAAACAAATTCATTTTGTTAACATCACATTTTGTTCCATTTTGCAGCTTCTTGGTGAATATTTGGATGAAGCCATTAAATTAATTGTTTGCCATCATGAGCAGAAGCAAGCGTGACAGCAATTTTTATAGTGTAGAGATTGGAGATTCCACATTTACAGTCTTGAAACGATATCAGAATTTAAAACCTATAGGCTCAGGAGCTCAAGGAATAGTATGGTAAGTTTTTACTTCCAAAAATTAGGCAAAGAATCATTAACTGCCATCTTTTCTCCTCTTATATTTATCTGAGTAAATATTTAACTTGCCTCAAAAAAATTAAGATAAAACTTAATAAAGTTTGAATTAAAGCTATAACATAGTAAATTGTTTTGTTCTGGGGTTGATGGTCTTTATTATTCATTAAACACAACTTTATAAATCAGCACTGCCATCTTTAAGTATAAATTATGATTAAATACTTGGTCATAAGCCATGTAAAGACAGATATCTATATCAGGAAAGGATAAGTGGCATGCTTGTTAATTCCATGTATACATCCCATAGCTAGTTGTTTAATAAGAAGCTTCTCTTAATCATTACTTTCACATTATAATGAAACTCTGGAATTTCAGAAATCTTATTTTGTACTGGGGGATGAAGTGAGCTAATGCCTCATGTATGTGTTTCAGAATTCATATGTGTCTTTGAAATTGATTTACTGGCTAATTTCTACAAAACGCCCAGGCTTTATATATAGAGCAACATAATTTTTTTTTAGATTTATTTATTTGAGAGAGAAAAAGCACACGTGCAGGGGAAGGGGCAGAGGGAGAGAATCTCAAGCAGACTCCCTGGTGAGTGTGGAGCTTAATGCACCCTGAGATCATGACCCGAGCTGAAGCCAAGAGTTGGATGGTCAACTGACTGAGCCACCCAAGTGCCCCAACATAATTCTTTATAAAATATAAGGGTAGAACACTTTTTGGAGAGTTCTGCTAATGATTTTTAGATCACTGAATAAGCATAATAAGCTAGTGTTTTGAGGAATTTTAAGCCTCACTCAAACATAATTATATCTTTATTACCTCTTCTTGAACCAAATTTATTTCGGAATTCTTTTTAAAAACTCATAAGTATTTATGACCCTGCAGGTCTCTCAGGTTTAGAATAACTCTTGCACATGTACATAGAGACAAACATAGGAGTATTCTTTGCAATACCATTTATAGTAGTAAAAATTGGTAATACCAGCAAGTCTGTCCATGAGAATAAAACAATGTGATATATTCATGTAGTGAAGTACTATACAACATTTAGAATGAACTGGAGTGATGTTTCAACAAGAACAATCTTAGAAATACAGTATTGAGTTTAAAAGGAAGATGCAAAATATATATACATTATTGTACCATTTATATAGAGATTAAAATATGCAAAATAAGACCATATGCTTATGGATGCATACATATGTAGGAAAGTATAAAAACCATTAATAAACAGCAAACTCAGAATAATGCTTACCTCTGAAAATAGAGATAGGGAGGAGACTTTACCTGTGATAATATATTAATTTTTTAAAAATTCAGCATTTGGGGTACCTGAGTGACTCAGTCAGTTAAGCGTCCAACTCTTGATCTCAGTTCAGGTCTTGAGCTCAGGATCCTAAGTTTTGAGTCCTGTGTTGGACTCCACACTGGGTATGTAGCCTACTTTAAAAAAAATTACCAATTATGGTAAAATACTAAAATCTAACAGATTTCTGTAATGGAAACAGTAGCATTTAGTCTTTCTGTTCTCTTGAAGTAACTTATAATACCAGAAATTATAGAATTTGGGTAATTTTATAAAGTATTAGCTGGCTGGTTGTCATTTTAACTAAGCACATTTAACCAACCACAAATTAAATTTAAAGAAAATAATGTGGTACAGTCAATACAGGAAGGATTCTGAAAGTCAGCTCATGGTTCAGATTCTAGTTTCATAATGTATTAACTTTGTGACTCATGGCAAGTTAATACTTCTAAGCCAGTTTTCTCACCTAATTTACATGGTTGTTGTAAGGAATATAGTATTTATAAACTTCTTAATAGTGTTTAAAAATGTTTTTTGTGGGGCGCCTGAGTGTCTCCGTTGGTTCAGTGTCTGCTTCAGCTCAGATCATGCTCTCAGAGTCCTGGGATTGAGCCCTGCTCAGTGAGGAGTCTGCTTCTCTCTCTCCCTCTGCCCCCCCCCCCCTCCCGTCTGTGTGTGTGCACGCATACACTCTTTCATGCTCTCTCTCTCTCAAATAATTAAAAAAAAATAAATTTAAAAAAATGTTTTTTGTTTTTTTTTTTTCTGGGAGTGCCTGGGGTGGCACAATTGGTTAAACCTCTGACTCTTGGTTTCAGCTCAGGTCATGATCTCCAGGTCCTGAGATTGACCCCTGTATCAGGCTCCGCCCTCAGCGTGGAGTCGGCTTTAAGTTTCTCTCTCCCTTTGGTCCCTTTCCCGTGCACGTTTGCACGTTCTCTGTCTTTCTCTAAAATAAATAATTTAAAAAATAAATAAAAAACCTACTCGGTGTTACTTACCATCAGAATCAACTAAATAACTTAATTGTTTTTTAAATGCATTAATTTGGACCCCAATGATAGTAAGATTCATAGAAGTCTGGATTGGGGTCTCTAATTTGTGCACATTTAAGTATCAACAATTAGAAATCTAACTTCCTTGGATACAAAGTGCAGCCTTCTCAGATACTGTTGAACCTTTAGAGTTTTCAATACTACTTTGGTTTAACAGATAAAATGAATTTATTTATTTTATTTATTTATTTATTTATTTATTTATTTATTTATTTATTTATTTATTTATTTATTTTTAATTTATTTATTTATGATAGTCACAGAGAGAGAGAGAGAGGCAGAGACACAGGCAGAGGAAGAAGCAGGCTCCATGCACCGGGAGCCCGATATGGGATTCGATCCCGGGTCTCCAGGATTGCGCCCTGAGCCAAAGGCAGGCGCCAAACCGCTGCGCCACCCAGGGATCCCCGATAAAATGAATTTAATGCTTAAAAATAAAACATACTTGATCTGAAACAGTCAAAACTTCTATTTTTTATGACTCCTAAAATTTTTTTTTAATTGAGGAGAACATATCTGTAAATATGACATTTTCTAACTCAGAGTTAGATTTATGTCTTTTTTACTATCTCTGTGTGTGTGTGTGTGTGTGTATATATATATATATCTGTGTGTGTGTATATATATGTATATATACACACACACAGACACATACATATGTAGGAAATAGTTATGGCATATATATCATGCATAGATGTGTTCCTTTATGGCATAGTACCAATTTCTTAATACATATTTCTTCACTACATTTGAAATAGTGAGATAGCTAGAGAACAAACTCAAGTTTTCAGTTAGAGAATAGTTTTAATCAGCAATATATCAAACTTTCCAAATATATAAACAGAAGTCTTACAGTATGTTAGGTAGTCCAGTATGAAAAGCGATAACCTCACGTCAGTCTTTTGGTCACAGCTTTGTTTTTAACTTTCTGGCTCACTTTAGGCAAATCAATCAGGCAATTAATTTAGGCAGTTAATTAGTGACTTCAGTGATTTGTAGTCTCTTTCAGTCATAATATTCTACGATTTTAAGATACTTTATTTGTGCTTTACTTTCTCTGATCTTTCATTTACAAAACATGGTGTTTTGTCAGTGGGATATGGTAGAAGATATGAAGAGTAATGATGTTGGATGAAGAGGAGGATGAGGATGTGTTATATGTCACAGAATTATAGATGTTTCATTAACAGCAACGAAACAGCTTGTAATGTCCTGAAATTTAGCATTTATATTTGTAAACTTGATTTTTTAATTCCTCCCAAAACAAAGTTTAAATACTTTTATATTGTAAAATAATCTTTTGCATACCTTTATATATGCATATATGTATTCTTATATATGTATTCTTTCCTCTCTCTGTATTCATTTTGTTGTGTCCAAGGAAGATGGAAATGATCTGCTTATGTAGAATTCTTCAGAAAGTATCTTGGGTAGAATTTATGACCACATGTATTCTTTAGGATTCTTTAGGATAGGCTTAAAGCTATCTATTAGACCTGAATACTCATTAAACATTTGTGCATTGAGTGCTAATTGTATGCTAGGTGGAATTTGGAGGACACCCAACAAACAAGCAGTCTCTGTCTTCACAGTCCATTGTTTCTTTGAATATAATAGCATTTTAAGAAACAGTTAATGCTATACCTGTTAGAATATTCTATACAGTGTTAGAATATGCTATAATAGGTGTTCAAGAAATATGTTGAATATCAAAGACTGGAAATTGACACAGTTGCATTCTATCTTTGGAGAAAGTTAAGGAATCTGCATGAATGTTTCATAAATTCAGTTTTGCAGATTTAAAATTTTTGTTTGTTTTTGAATTTCTTGTTACAGTGCAGCTTATGATGCCATTCTTGAAAGAAATGTTGCAATCAAGAAGCTAAGCCGGCCATTTCAAAATCAGACTCATGCTAAACGGGCTTACAGAGAGCTAGTTCTTATGAAATGTGTTAATCACAAAAATGTAAGTGAATGTTTTGGAAAATGTCTTAGGTATAGATTATATCAGGATTTGTTCAGGAATACATAACAAATACTTTAAAAATATTGAGATGCTATAAATTATTCTAGATTGGAACATTATTGGGATATATAGCTATAGGGTAAATTTTTTCTCAACTTTATTGAGTTACATCAAAAGAAAAACACCTTCTGAAATTTAGATTGTATACAAATTTTCTGATATTTAATTTGCAAAAGGAGTTTTAAAAGAGGTAGGTGTTTTCGAAGAATTTTATTTAGGCTTGATCTCGTCTTCTGGTTTTTGTTTTCTGTCAGGCTGACATTTTAGAAAACCGTAGCTTTAGCACAGAGATGAAATTGTTTTCATTTACTTTGACACTGGAGTTTTATTTAATAATATTTGATATAAAATTCAAATCATTTCTCCCTACTCCACTCCCACTTTTTTTTTAAATTTTTTTTTAATTTTATTTATTTTTTGATAGTCACAGAGAGAGAGAGAGAGAGGCAGAGACACAGGCAGAGGGAGAAGCAGGCTCCATGCACCGGGAGCCCGACGTGGGATTCGATCCCGGGTCTCCAGGATCGCGCCCTGGGCCAAAGGCAGGCGCCAAACCGCTGCGCCACCAGGGATCCCTCCACTCCCACTTTTTTAAGTGATGCTTATACTCAACTTGTCAATTTAGGTTGAAGATAGTGAATTTATAAAGCAGTTAAGCAAAAACTTCAAAAAATATTTAAATGAAATTAAGAAAACATTCCTAATTCTTTTTCCTGATGATTATAACAACTTAAACATATAACTTTCACTCATTTTGAGAAGAAATAAACTTTTTAAAACTTATTTTAAGCATATTTTTGTGATTATTTTAATGGAATGATTTCTCTCAGCTGAGAGGAAAAAACTGGAAGTGAATTGAAAAGGGGACGGTTTTATGAAGTACTAAACTGAAAGCATCTGACTGGAGATGTCTTGTGTTTGTCCAAAGGAACTTATAAAATACAAGCTCAGTGCTTTCTAATTGCAGATACACAGTTTACCACATTTTGAGAGCTAACTATGCAAGCCTGTGTGTGCTAGAGTTACTAGATTAGTCACTGAGGGGAAAAATTCATGGAAGTAAATTGTGAGGCTCCTTATTTGGGGGAACATACATGTTATTTTTAAGACAAATACATAGTGAAATATCAAATATGACAAAGCAGTAGAAGTTTGATTGTCAACTTGTGGTGTATAAAAAATAAGTCCTCAGATTTCAGGAGAGAGAAGATTGCATGAGCTTTCATAAAATGGGAGGGCTTTTAGGAAAAGGTGGCTGTAGACTGTAATTCTTAAAAATGGGGTAAAAATTGAATTGTTGAAGGAAAAGGGCCTCCCAGAGAGAAAGAACAGCATTTAAGAAGAGATACAGATTAAAGTCTGTGACAGGGAAGTTATGTCAGCCATTCTTGTTCTAGATGGGAACCAGCCATGTTGCTTGTCAGGGTTTTGCTGGTGGCCTTCTGCCCTCAGATGGAGCTGCTCATCCCTCCTTGTAGCCGTTTCATGGTGATGATAGTGGTGATACTGCCTTAGTTTTGTGGTAGGGGCATAGCTAGTGACTCCTACTTCCTGAACCTGAGTGACTGCAAAAAAAAAAAAAAAAAAAAAAAAAGGTTCCATCGACTAAAAGGAAGGCATGGGAAGCTTGTTTAACATAGTTAACCCTCTGGTAGGGATGGCAAGATCCATGCAGGCAGTACCCTTGGCACCTATAAGAGTATTGATATAGGAGTAGATGCTGAAAACATATTTGTTCAGACAATGAATGTAAAACTAAACACAGTTGACCCTTGAACAATGTGAGAGTTAGGGATGTTGACTGCCTGTGTAGTTGAAATATGCATATAACTTTTGACAACCTCAAATTTAATGACTGATAGCCTCCTGTTGACCAGAAGCCTTACTAATAATATAGTCGATTAATACATATTCTGTAAGTTACATGTATTATATTCTTACAGTACAGTAAGCTAGAGAAAACAAAATGTTACTAAAATCATAAGGAAAATTCTTACCATGTACTGTATTTATAAAAAAAAAATCCATATATAAATAAACCCACACAATTTGAACCTATGGTGTTCAAGGGTCAACGGTATAGGGAAACCAAGAATGATAAAGGAAATTTTACACTCCAATGGATGGATGTTTTTGTTATGTCTTGCCTTTTCAGCAGTTTCATGTTCTTCACAGATCATCTCTTCATTGGTCTAAACATCTCTGTTTTTTCCTACTTTTTTCTTTTTTATTGTGGTAAAATACACATAAAACTCACTCTCTTAGCCATACACTTCAGTGATACTAGATAAATTCATATTGTTGTGCACTTCCTACTATTTTCATAAATGCTTTTGAGTTTGTTTTTTAACTTGGTCACGTATCTCTGAATGTACTTTAATGTGTCACCTAGGACTTCATATTTGACTCCTCCAAGAGGAACTGAAGCATGTCATCTCCTCTTAACTATGGGCATTACTATAATCCTGTTTAGGAATCAGATAACCATTTGATTCACATTGTCTTATACCAAGTTATTCTTTGTCACAGGCCTGCTAATAGACCACATCTTTCCCGTCTTTCACTTTTTAAAAAGATTTTGTTTTTAAGTAATCTCTACACCCAGCCTGGGGCTCAAATTTACAACCTCCAAATCAAGAGTCACAGTCTGCACTGACTGAGACAGCTGGGTACCTTCCATCTTTTACTTTCTTTTTAATCTTTTGATTTTGGAGGTAAAGTATAGTACTTTCTATTTCTCCCCAGAATTTCAGATGTGAAATCTGGTTCCTTTTCCCAGACTATTGGGGATTGCTTTTTCCTTTGTTCTGACTTTTCACTTGCTGGCTTCACTTCCCAGTTTTGCTCAGGATACCTTCATAATAGCTGGATTAGTTCATTAGTGACCCTTGAGTATACTGTAAAAATGATCTCTGCCCATCTCTCCTGAATTCATCTTATTCACATGGATATTATGACTTGAGACATTTTCAAAGATGCCTTTTTGAAATCTTCATATGCTTATCTGGTCACATTTCTGATCTACTGCTGCTATTCTTTGTTGTTGTTTTATTCACAGAAGGAAGTACAGTTTCTCAGTGAATTTTTACCTGCTCCTAGTAAGTGTTACTTCTTTCAGAGTACTTACTACATACCACCCACTTAATCAGTTCTTGACTTTTGTTTCGCTGTCCAATCTATGATTGATATAATTTCCTTTATTTTCCTTTTTGAAAGATAAGACAGCTGTCTTAATCTTTTATTTTATAACTGCTTTATTGAGATATGATTCAGATATTTTATAGTTCATTCAGTGTGTGACAATTCAGTGGCTTTTAATGTACTCACTGGTGTTTGTGACTAGAACATTTTCTAGAACATTTTCATCACCTCAGAATCTCTGTATTGTTTAGTTCTCATTTTCCTATTTCCCACCCCTCCCCCCCTTGGCTCTAAGCAACCACTAATCTCTTGTCTTTATATGCTTTTCATCTTTAGCACTTACCTTCTATAGGGTTTCTCAGATAAGAAGAGTTTTAAGTATTTTCCAAGTCTCTAGATGTGATGTTCATCTAGTTGGGAACCAGGAATTAGTCATTTAGAGCAACTAGATGCATTCTTATGATCACTTTCCTTATCTTAAATTTGTTTGACCTTTTCTGATCTGGATATTATTTTTCTCAGTTTATTCACTAATCACATATTTGAATGCCTTCTATAAGCAAAGCTTTATGCTTTTTTTTTTTAAAGCTTTATGCTTTATTATGAATGACCTAGATTCTGCTCTCATGAAGTTTGTCTAGAAAAACTTTCCCATTCCTAAATATAATTGTCAACAAATGTTTTAAAAATGTGTGTTAAGTATCTCCCTATGGTGCCAGGGCTGAAAAAGGGAATAATTCTTTCTGACAGGATTCCTGGTGTTACTGGCGTGAGGCTTTTGTGAAAATGAGACTATGCAACAGTATGTTAAATGCATAGTAACAAATAAAATATCATGGGGATGAAGTAAAGATAATATTCAGCAACCTGTCAAGGCCTAGAGGTTATCAGACTCTACAAAAGACATTAATTTTGAAAGTTAACTGAATTCAGTAGGTAAATAGGACAAGTACAAGGAAGAATATATTTTAAATATTGAGAATTTTTAAAAATAGCATTGTTTAAACTTATTTATTATGGCTAAAATATCAAGTTTAATAGAGAGCTTAGCAGGAGATGAAGTGGGTTGATGTTCTGTCCTTTGAAGGCTTTGAATGTATTGCAAGGGAGTTTTGGAATTTTTTTGCTGGCATTAAGTTTTTGAAGAGGTTGGTAATATGATCAAGTCTTTACCATATTTTAGACAGTAAAGTGGTAGCTAGATTTTCAGAAAGCCATTGTTAGGGAACTTTAATGTTAGAAATAATTATAGCATGAACAGTATAGATGAGATGTTAGAATCCTCTATCTAGTAGCACAGGGAATGAGAGGAAGTTGAAGTTCAACTGGCAGTTAGAATAGGATAGTTTTTCTTTTCAACATTTATTTATGGTACTAATACTGAAAAAGGAGTCAAAAATCACTGAGCTTTCTATTGTAAAAGGTAAGGCACTCTGGAAAAGTAAAGGGTTTGGGTAGGAATGATAATGAGTTCAGTTTTATATTATTTGTGAGACTTTAATGTGAACTGGCAATATATATTTGAGACTTATAAGCTAAGCAAGGACTTTTAATGTATATTTGGAAATTATCCACATGGAGATGTTTAGAGAAAAAAAACATGTATTGTCTAGGGAAAGGGTACAGGCAGAGAAAAGAAAAGGATTAAAGACAAAATGGTGGCAAAGAGGGCATGCCTCTGGATGAACCAATGAATAGACTGGAAATGTGGAAAATTGGGAAAGTTCAGTATTATGAAAAACAGGATGTGGCAGGGAGGGCTGGGATTATGTACAGGTATTAAATTAGATAAGAGCTGGTGTAAGGTATTTAAAAATTGCTTACAAGTTATGTAGAGGATTGTATAATATAGGTCCTTGATGTTGAGTATTTATAAATGGAATGGATATATGGAACTCTTGATTGTTTTTTTAAGGCTTTTTAAAGAGCATTTTTAGGTTCACAGCAAAAATGAGGAAGATACAGAGATCTTCCATATACCCTCTGCCCCCATACATGCATAGCCTCCCTCATTATCAGTATCCCCCACTGACTGATACATTTACTATAATCAGTTGACACATCCTTATTGCTCAAAGGCCATAGTTTACATTAGGGTTCACTCTTGCTGTTGTATATTCTTTGGGTTTGGACAAATGTGTAATGACATAATACCTTCCATTATAGTATCATTCAGAGTATTTTCACACACACACACACACACACACACAAGATCCTGTGTACTTTGGTTCCCTCCCTAATCCTAATCTCTGGCCGAATCCCTGGCCATAGAGTTTTAATATGTAAAATAAAAGGGATTACTTGGGTTTAAGAACATAATATTTTAAAATTCTTATACTGATGGCAGAATTTTTTTAACCCATGTATTTGCAGTTCTTAAATGAAAGTATTAGCAGCAGCGGTGTCTAATTTTTCTGTCTCTTTGCTTTTGCCACAGATAATTGGCCTTTTGAATGTTTTCACACCACAGAAATCCCTAGAAGAATTTCAAGATGTGTAAGTGTGATAATTAAAATTTTATGTTCATACATTATTCTTATATTATTGCTGTACACTTTAGCTGTCATCTTTTTTCATCCATGAAGTTACATAGTCATGGAGCTCATGGACGCAAATCTTTGCCAAGTGATTCAGATGGAACTAGATCATGAAAGAATGTCCTACCTTCTCTATCAGATGCTGTGTGGAATCAAGCACCTTCACTCTGCTGGAATTATTCATCGGGTTAGTAGAAAAAAACTATCATCATATTCTTTTTTTAATGATTGAGGTGAATTCACCTAACATAAAATTAACCATCTTTTAAAGGGTTCAATTCAATTGACATTTGTACATACACAACATTGTACAACCACCACCGATATAAAATTTCAAAATATTTTCATTGCCCCCAGAAAACTTTATACACATTAAGCAGTCAGTCCCCATCTCTCTTTGTCCCCAGCCCCTGGCCATACCAGTCTGCTTTCTGTTTCTATGGATTTATCTCTTCTGGATATTTCATATAAATGGAATCATATAAATGTACCCTTGTGTGTTTAGTTTTTTTAACTTAGCATTGTGTTGTCAATTGCGTTCAAGTTGCATGTATCAATAGTTCATTCCTAATTTTTAGTGTTTGCAAATTGTGCTGCTGTGAACAGTCATGTACAAGTATTTGTCTGAGTTTCTATTTTCAATTCTTTTGGGTATCTTCCTAGGATTGGGTCCTATGGTAATTGTATATTTAACTTTTAGAAGAACTACCAAACTCTTAACAGTGGCCTATATCATTTTACATTCCTAGCAGCAATGTGTGAAGGTTCTGATTTTGCCACATCTTTGTTAATACTTTTATTTTAACGATCCTAGTGAGTACAAAGTGGTATCTCCGTGTGATTTGCATATCCCTAATGACTAAAGATCTTGAATGTTTTCATATGCTTGTTGGTCATTTGTGTATCTTCTTGAGAGAGGTGTCCGTTCAAGCCCTTTGCCCATTGTTCTAATGGGGTTGTTTGTATTGTTGAGTTATAAGTTCTTTCTCTGGATACCAGTTACTAGACCCTTATCAGATAAGTGATTTGTAAATATTTTCTCCCACTTTATATATTTTCACTTTCTTGATATCTTTTGATGTACAAAAGTTTTTGATTTTCATGAAATCGAAGTATCAGAATTATGTGGAACTACTGTAAGAACAGGGGCATAGACCAATGGAATAGAACTAAGAGTCCAGAAATAAAATCACATTATCTATGGCCAACTGATTTTCAGCAAGGGTGCCAAAGATCATTCAAATGGGAAAAAATAAGTGTTTTTAAAAATGGGGCTGGGTTTCCACAATCAGAAGATTGAATTTGGACTCTTCCTTCGCATCGTACACGAAAATTAACTCAAAATGGGTCAATGACCTAAACATAAGAGTTAAAACTATAAAACTCTTAAAATATAAGGGTAAATACAAGGATTTGTATTAATGATTTGACAAGGAATTCTTACAGGAGGTACCAAAAAAGCACAATCAACCAAAGAAAAATAGATAATACTGTAGCTTTGTAGTAAGTTTTGGAAAATGGGAGAATGTGAGCCCTCTAACTTTATTCTTCTTTTTAAATATTGTTTTGACTATTCAGGTCCCTGAGACTCCATGTGGATTTGAGTATCAGCTTTTCCATTTCTGCAGAAAGGCCATTGGAATTTTAATAAAGATCTCATTCATTGAATCTGTAGATTGCTTGGTTTTGTCTTCTTAATTATATTTAGTATTCCAATTCACAGACACCGGATGAATGTCTTTCCATTTGCTTAGGTTGTCTTAGCCTCCTTGGGCCAGCATAACAAAATAACACACTCAGCAGTTTAACCACAGCTGTGAAATTGCCCTCTGAGTTCTGCTTTTTCTGTATTCCCTAAATTTTTGTATGTTGTGATTTCATTTTCACTCATCTCAAAGTATCTTTTCATTTTCCTTGTGAATTGTTCTTTGCCCCATTGGTTGTTTGATAGTATGCTGTTTAATTTCCACAAATTTGTGGATTTTCCAGTTTTCCTTTTTTCTTTGTAGCTTCTTTGTAGATTTGTAGCTTCCTTCCATTGTGATCAGAGAAGATATATTGTATGATTTCTGTCTTTTAAAATTTATTGAGACTTGTTCTCTCACCTAACATGTGGTCTATTTTGAAGAATATTCCACATGCACTTGAGAAAAATATGTATTCTCCTGTTTTTGGAGGGAGTATTCTGTATCTGTCTGTTACATCTAGTTGGTTTATAGTGTTGTCCACATTCCTTATTTCCTACTGATCTTCTGTTTAGTTGCTTTGTCCATTAATGAGAGTGAGGTATAGATGTCTTTAACTATTACTGTATAATGGCTTCTCCTTTTGGTTTTGTCTGTTTGTGCTTCTTGTATTTTGGGGCTTTGTTGTTTATAGTTGCTATATCTTCTTCTTTTTTTTTTAAGATTTTATTTATTTATTTATTGGAGGGAGAAAATGAGCGGGGAAGAGGATCAGAGGGAGAAGTAGACTCTCTGCTGAATAGGGAGCCTGACGTGGGACTTGATCATGACGTGAGCTGCCAGCATACACTTAGCTGACTGAACCACCCAGGTGCCCCAGTTGCTAGATCTTCTTGATGGATTGATCTTCTTATTAATATTTATTGTTCTCCTTTGCCCCAATTTTTTTTAAGTTTTAAGTAATCTCTACACACAGTGTGGGACTTGAACTCACGACCCGGGGATGAAGAGTCACAAGCTCTTCTCCCTGAGCCAGCCAGATGGTTCCCCTTGTAGCAGTTTTTGACCAATACTCTTATTTTGTCTAATATTAGGTTTTCTATCCCACCTCTCTTTTGGTTTCTATTGGCTTGAAATATCTGTTTCCGTTCTTTCAATTTGTCCCTTTGAATCTAAAGTGAGTTTTGTAGAGTTTCTAATAGGATCATGTTTGTTTTATCCCTTCTACTATTCTCTAGCTATCTACATTCAAAGCAGTTATTGATAAGGAAGAATTTACTTCTGCCATCACGCTATTTGTTTTCTGATATATCATATCTGTGTTCCTCAGTCCCTCCATTGCTTTTTTGAATGTGTTTAATTGCTTCTTGTGCAGTGTGCCATTTTATTCTTTCCACATTTCTTTTTCTGTAAATTTTTCACTCATTTTCTTGAAGGTAACCATTGGGATTGCAGTTAATCTCTTCGGTTTACAACAGAATCTATTTTGAATTATTACCACCTTATCTTCAATAGTACACAAAAACTCTATGACTCTGTATTATACAATCTATTCTTCCCCCATTATGTTATAGTTGTCACAAATTACATATTTATGCACTGTGTGCCCAATAAGATAGACAATGTAATTATTTAATACATTTGTCTTTTAAATTGTATTGAGAAAAAAAAATAGAAATTAGGAGCCCAAAACACAGTAATACTGACCCTTGTGTTCACCCACGCAATTATTACCTTTACTAGTGTTATTTCTTCCTACAGCTTCAGTTTACTGTTTAGTGTCTTTTTATTTCTACCTGAAGGACTACTTTATAGGGTAGTTATAACCACCAATAAATTCCCATAGCTTTTATTTGTCTCAAAGTGTCTTAAATATCACCTTCACTTTTGAAGGGTAATTTGCTAGATGTAGAGTTTTTGTTTGGAATTTTTTTTTTTCTTTCAGCAGTTTAAATGTATCTTTATACTGCCTTTTGGCCTGTATGATTTCTTTTGAGATACCAATTGTTAATGTCATTAAGGATCTCTTATAAATTGTTTCTCTAGATTCTTAAGATTCTCTTTTTGTCTTTGGTTTTCAACAGTTTGATTATGTCTCAGTGCAGATCTCTGCTTTTATCCTTGGAATTCATTGAGCAGCTTGAATGTGTCTTTCATTAAATTTGGAAGTTTACAGTCATTATTTTTTCTGCCCCTTTACTTTTTCCCCTTATTTGGGACTTCCATTATGCATATGTTGTATACTTGATGGTGTGCTGCGTCTTGTTTTCAACATTAATATTTTGTCACAAGCAGAATGGCAGAATTCATTTGCTTTGCAGTATATTTGAGAAATGCCCCCTGTCTAGCCCAAGACCAGAGTCCCACAGTGAGAATGCAGGCTGCTTTCTGCAAGACCCTCCCACCCAGCCAGGAAGATGAGTGAGACAAGGGCTAGTAAAAACACCACATAACTTTCCTGTTGTTTTAAGTTGCTTTTTTCTTGATTCTGTATTTACTTGGTTGTTGTGAACATTTGATTATTTTCCAGATTTCTGAAAAAGTTTATTCTGATCCATTTTGTTCTGCTTTTTGGTGTTTCTCTGAAGCTATCTACTCTTCTATTTTGCTAACACCACTGCCTTTAATCATATTTATAAATCACTGATTTATATGGAGTAGTATAAGCTTAGTTTTGCTCTGAAATGAAGTGGTATATAAAATATCCTATCATTACCAATTATATAAAATTGAATATTCAGGGGTGCCTGGGTGGCTCAGTAGGTTGGGCATCTGTCCACTGGGGTCATGATCCCAGAGTCCTGGGATTGAGCCCCACATTGGGCTCCCTGCTCAGCAGGGAGCCTGCTTCTCCCTCACCCTCTGCATGCCACTCCCTCTGCTTGTGCTCACTCTTTCTCTCTTGTTCTGTCAAATAAGTAAATAAAATATTTTAAAAAATAAAATTGGGTGCTCATCAGTTATGTTTCTCATATTCAGAAATAGTTTATATTTCTATATTCTGTGTTTTAACTGTTTTAGTGACATAATTCACATACCATACAGTTTATAAAGTGTATAATTATATTCAAAGGTTGTACAGTCGTCACCACCAAATATTTTTAGAACATTTTCACCCTTCTTAAAGAAATCCTGTACTTGTTAGCCTTCAATTCCTGTTATTCCCCCAGCCCTACACAACTACTAACCTACTTTCTATCTCCATATACTTGCCTGTTCTGAATATTTCATATAAGTGGAGCTATATATATAATGTGATCTCTTGTGTTTATAATTTCTTTTCCCTAACATAATGTTCTCAAAGTTCATCTATTTACCATGTATCAGTACTTTGTTTCTTTTTTTCTCTTCTCTTCTTTTTTTTTTTTTTTTTTTTTGCCAAATAATAATTCACACTATGGTTGTATACTACATTTTGTTTATCCATTCATCATTTGAGGGACATTTGGGTTAACCATTAACCATTTTTTGGATATCATGAGCAATGATAAACATAAACGTGTGTGCAAGTTTTTGTGTGAACATGGTTTTTGCCTTTTAGTTGTAATTCTAGCTTGTTCTTTGAAAAGTGTAGCATCTAATTTGAGAGAAATTTCTTGAAAAGTTTTCAATTCAGTGAAATTATATCTTTGAACTACCTTGTGTCAAATAACCTAACTCAAAATGAATATATAGATTTGTGTTCAAATTAACTATTTTAAGACAATTATGTCTGTGAGATATTTAGGCTTATTCTTAGTTCTGTCATTCTAACTGAATTGCTTTGTATATTGCATATGCAGCTGCTATAATGTTATATCTAACGCCAACTTTAGGCAACATAAGAGGAATCATTTAACATGGAAGAGTATATTATCTTCCTCATTCCATATTCATATATTGTGTGAGGCAAATGAGTTAAACTTGTAGGTTTTGTTTTTGTTTTTTTCTTTTGCGCTGTGGACCAGGACAGTAATCTGCCACCATGGAAGTTAATTCTTCCATATAGAAAGTCTTCAGATTAATGGGTAAAACAGAAGTCATAAACTACATGATGGAAGATAAGAAACAAAAGAAATAGCAAGAAACATAAAAGAGCAACATTATAGAAGACCAATATATAACAGAATGAGTAAAGGGATTAACCTCTTAATAAACAAAGGTCAGATTTTGACACACAGAGCCACTGACAACTACTATGTATTTCAATAATACAAACAATTGTAGCTAGCTTCCAAAGGATGAAAGCAAAAGTATTGGCAAAGATGTAGTGGGAAAACAAAACATGAGAACAAGGATAACTGTTTAATCAGATGAATTGAATATGGTGGGGCCAGGGAGAAAATATCTCCATAATTTTGTGAGGAAAAAGGGTGTAATCCACCTATTTGGATAAGTAACTGTCAAGAACTTTATACATGCAGTGTATAAATTACAATACACAAAACTTAAATGTGGAAAATAAAAGAATTCTACAAACACAATAGTAATGGGATGTTTTAACATACTCCCTTAGTTGGCTAGATAAAGTTGTAAAAATACAGTACAGTTATAGAAAACTTACATAATTAATTTGAGCTAATAATTAGCTCAAATGATCTGTTTCCTGTGGAGAAGAATATGCCTTTATCTTAGGTCAGGCTCTCTGGGAAACAGTACCTAGGGTGGGATATACATGTAAGAAGAAGTTTGTTGGGGAGTCTTTTCAGGATCAACATCTTTAAGGGAGTAAAGGAAGTAAAACTGGACAGAGGGAGGAATTGAAATGGATGCAATCACTCCAGGGGATTCACCTGGTGACAACTGGATTTGTGCTTTGGGGAGCAGCATGACCTTGGAAAAGGTGGCTTTCTGTGGCTGAAGGCAATTCCTGGAGAGAGATTTGCTGAAAACTCAGCACCAACACTGCTAGCAGCTGGAAGGGATCCTGAACCAGGGACCCACTATAGGACCTCTGGTGCCACTTGTTCTCACTTCCTTCATCAAGTAAGTTCTGGAAACTCTTCCTCCAGGATTTTATTTGATGTTTACTCCTTGAGTAATGAACTTAAAAGGAGTTTAATGGGATAAACTACAGCACCTACTCCTGTAGCTGGTCTTGAGGCCACAAATGATACTCATCTCTCTGCTCTACTACTAGTTAATTTCTAAACCCTTCACCCCAGCCTAATACCTCTGCTGGTGTAAAATCGTTTTCTTGGTAAAATAACCTGAACTTCATCCCTTAGGGTTTCAGTACAAGTCAGGGTAGGGAATGGGGTTCCAGATAGTCACTCAGAGACCCAAGCTGAATGTGGTTCCACCATTTGCATAGTTGCAGGTCAAGAGAAGAGAAAACTTGGTGGTGTGTCCTGGCTCTTCTATGCTTTGACCTGGAAGTGACACATGTCACTAATGCTCTGGAGCCTGTTGGCAGAACAGGTCTTCATGTTCTTCATGTCCTATTATAACGGACAGGGAAATGTAGAGAGGCAGACTTCAGAATGGTGGTGAACGTTAGTCTCTGCCACAGTCTACCCTTCTGGTTATCAAACATTTCTTTGCTCCCTTTGTTCCACACCTAGTACACTCACCCCCTGCTTAGGGTAGATAACCTAAAGTCCTAGTCTATCAAGGCATTTATTTCCCAACTGATACATGGTAATCTCTATGTCAGATCCTGTAAACAATCCTATTTGGGAAATTGAAAAGTTTAGTTATTGGTTATTTGTAATTTGAAATTCTCTTGAGCCAGGGTAGCTGGATGGCGCAGTCAGTTAAATATCTGACTCTGGTTTCAGCTCAGGTCATGATCTCAGCATCATGAGATTAGTCCCTATGTTGTGCTTCATGCTGGGCATGGAGTCTGCTTAAGACTATACCCCACCCCACGCTTGCTTGCTTGCTCTTTCTTCCTTTCTCTCTCTCTCAAATAAATCTTTAAAATTATTGAGAAAGAAAGAAATTAATTCTGTTGGCAGGTGCTGTGAGTGTAGCCTCCCTTGGGGATGGGGAATATTCCTTGGTTAGCCCCTGAATCTCATTTCTGCAAGGAATGGTCTGTTCACTGTTCTTAGTGGTTTTCTGTGAAGAATCTTTAATTCTACTATTTTTTATTCTACTATCCTTTTGAATATATTTGAAGTGCTTATTGGAAAATGTGTTCTTCTTGGGGGCTACTCAGCTTTCTCAGCTTCCTATCAAAGATTGGGGGCCCAACTGTCAATTTTAAGGCAGTCCTTCTCAACCTGGATACTGTTGATGTTTTGGATGAAGAATTCTTTGTTTTGAGGATCTGTTCTGTATGTTGTAGAATGTTTAGCACATTCCTGGCCTCTACCCACTAGATGCCACCAGTGTTCCCTAATTGTGACAACCAAAAATATCTCCAAACACTGCCAACTATCCCCTGGGGCCAAAATTGCCCTGAATTGAGAATCACTGTTTCTAGGCTAGAAAAGTCACAACTAATGGAGTTTCTTGATAGTATAGCTCTCTCAGAAACTTTGGAGACTTCTTTTTAATTACAGTTCTTTTTCAGAGCACATTTGTTAGTCACTGGCTTTATATTCTTCGGCTTAATGTCTACTTTTAAACTCTCAGGCTTCTGTTGGCAAGTGTAAGGCATTTTCATCAACCAAAAGAATTTACATCTCTTTCCTTCAAGGGTTTTCAGAAGTATTATGTGGGAATGATGCATGAAAAAAATAATCCAAGTTATTGGTGGCTTAATCTGCATTTATTGCTTGCTCAGGCATCTACAGGTTGGTTCTGTGGCACTGCTCCAGATCATGGGGTCAGATTCAGAATATGTTCAGGTTCAGGTTCAGGTTTCAGCATCCAGGCTGAAGGAATGCCTCCCAGGGGCACATCCTTTTCTTTTGGCGAAAGAGAGGAGCAAGAGCCAAACTAAATCAAGCATATTTAAAACTTCTTTTCAGATTTGTAGAACATCATATTCCCTCACATTTCATTGCCTAAACAAGTCATCTGTCAAGGCCTTTGTCAAGGCTCATTAATAAGATACAGGAGTACAGATGGTCCCCTACTTAAAGTTCAACCGAACTTTTCAACTTTACAATGGTGTGAGAAGTGATACACATTCATTAGAAGCCATGCTTTGATTTTGATCTTTTCCTGGGTTAGCAGTATGTGGTAAGACAACTCTCTTGTGATGGCTGGGCAGCAGCACTGAGCTGCAGCTCCCCCTTAGCCATGCAGTCACAGAGGTAAACAACTGCTACACTTACAAGTGTTCTATAGCCATACAGTCATTCTGATTTTCACTTTGAGTATGCTACTCAGTAAATTACATGAGATATTACAATACTTTATTATAAAATAGGCAAAATCAGATGATTTTTGCCCAATCATAAGCTCAGGTAGGTGTTCTGAGCTTAGGCTAGCCTAAGCAATGATGTTTGGTAGGTTAGATGTATGAAAGCATTTTCAACTTACGAGGGTTTATCGGGACATAACCCCTTCATGAAGTCAAGGAAGATGGATACACTGGGTTGGAAGAGGGAGAGATTTACTGGACAATCTTTCCTTTTTTTTTTTTTTTTTTTTTTTTTTTTTTTTTAGGGCTTAAAGTTTAGCTTTTCTAGAGACAGGTCCTGAAATTCTAGATTCTGGTTCTCTTTCATTTCATTTTCAACATTTTTCATTGTTTTTAAAGTGACCAATTCTTTCAAATGCATCCAGTAGCTACCAACACACACTACTTGAATTTTGCTTTCCAATCTCTTGTAGAGCAGGGGTTAGCAAACTTTTTCTATAAAGGCTTAGTAATATTTTAGGCTTTGGAGTTGACAGAGTCTGTCTTATAGCTATTTAACTGCCACTGTAACACAGAAGCAGCTTCATACAGTAGGTAATTGAATGGGCAGGACTAATAAAACTTTGTCTTTGTAAAAACAGGTCTTAATTTGTCAACCTTGAGCTTCAGATTCATTGTGCAAGTGCAGTGCCTTCCAAGTTATTGCTAGTGGCAGTATCATGAGATAAATGTATTGCTGTTGTATAACCTGCATCACCTTTCCAACCTCTGATATTCTCTGCTACCCGCTGCTCAAACTGATAAGCTGTGATCCTGTGTTTAAAATTATAACACCTCACTTCTGGCACTAATTTCAGTGTTAGGATAGACTAATATAAAGGAAAAACATTTCTATGTGTCTCCTTTACTCTTACATTATTATATCTGACACCAAATATGTGGTAGTTTTTCCCACACCAAACAAGTCTCAGATTATCTGGACACCAGCTGGGTATCTTGTAATTTAACTAAATCTTGATATTACCAGATCCAACAGGTTAAAGGGATCAGTCCTACAAGTGCTTGGCTGTTTAAATGCCAGTCACAAATTCAGGTTACCTGTGGTTCTGACTTCCTGGCTATAATTCAGAGGTCCCTCCCTCCTCAGGCTCAATTAATTTGCTATAGTGGCTCACAGAACTCAACAAGAGGTTTTACTTACTGGATTGCCAGTTTATTACAAAAGACATAGCTCAAAAATAGCCAGATGGATAGATGTATTGGGCAAGGTATATGGGAAGAGTAACAGTTTCCATGCCCTTTCTGGATGTGCCATTCTCCCAGCAATTTCACATGTTCACAAATTCTCCTTACCAGTCCTTTTGTTTTTTTATGGAAACTTCATTACATGCCAGATTTGATTAAATCATTGGCCTTTGATGATTGAACTCCGTCTTTAGTCCTCTTCCCTCCCTGGAGGTTTGGGGTGGGAAATGCTAAAAGTTCCAACCCTCTAATTACTTTATTGTTTCCCCTGACAACCAGCTCCCATCCTCTGGAACTTTCCAAAGTCACCTCATTAACATAAACTTAGGTATGATTGAAAGGCACTTTTTTTTTTTTTTTAAGAAAAAGCACGAGTGGAAGGGAGGGGAACAGAGGGAGAGAGAGAGAGAGAGAGAGAACCTTAAGCATGCTTAAGCATGCTGGGCATGGAGCCAGACACCTGGAGCTTAGTCTCATGACCCCTGAGATCATGACCTAAGCCAAAATCATGAGTCCATGCTCAACTGACTGAGCCATACAGATGCCCCCAAAATGCACTTCTTATGAAAAACAAAAGGCTCTCCTTTCTCCTTATTGCTCTTATCTCTTAGGTAATTCTAAGAGTTTTAAGAATTCTGTGCTAGTAATTAGGCCAAATACCAAATATGTATTTCTTATTATAAATCACAGTGTTACAACTAGGCTTTGCCAAGGTAACAGATAAACCCTGAATTCTTAGTAGCTTAACACAACCAACGTTTATTTTCCATAATACATGTCCAGGACAGGTCATGGTGGGGTAAGGACTTTGTCTTACATTAGGTGCTCAGCAACCTCAGTAGTCTGACAGAGGGTCTACTATCTGGAATGATAACTAATCAACAAAGCAGGGGAAGAGACAACAGGATGTTGTGCAGTGGCCCTTCTCTTCTTTGCTCCCACTCCCATCCTGTTGACTAGAACTAATCACGGTTAGGTCTTACCTGTAAGGAGGCTGAAAAAATTGGGGGGCAAAGTTGGAATATTAGGTTACTTCTACTACTTCTGCCATAAATTTATACAAATTCACTTACTCTTCTCATACATAGTTTGAAACACTGTTACATCTAGAAAGGTATAGATTCATATACAAGGTTGAATTTCAGGTAATATTCTTTGAAGCATTTTTTTTTACTTTTTTCTTGATGAAAAAATATTTCTTAAATTGTATTTTGCTCTTAATCTTGCCAAAATAAAGTGTTTTAAGGTTGGAATCTTATTGCTAAGCTAGAATGCAGTAGTATAAAGAGCCATTAATCTTTAACCATCATAGTAAAACACTGAAGTAGTATCAAAGCTTACAATATGTAATTCTTGAACTAGCTCTGTTACTTTGCTGGGATAATGTATTTTGTAAATAGTATACAATTATGTTTACAGAATAGCAATAATGAAAATTTTCATCTTCTATTTCACTAAGCCTGTTGATCTCTATTTTTAATTTGATAAAACCCTTAGATTATATATCTTCTAAACCCATTCATGATCACCTATCAAAATAGGCTAAAGACAACATATGTGATTTTCTGGATATAGACATTACAAAAGTGTGAATACTATCTTTCAGGCTGCTTTTTTTCTTGTGTATTAATCACTGGTATTTAACGTTATATACTGCTTGTCAGTACCAGTAATGGAATATTTTTGTGGTGTGGATATACTGTGCTTGCTTTCTTTGGTTTCTTGGTTCATAATAAGATTCATCAGGGCTAACAGGCAAAGTGTGTTGGACTTGAAGTCATGAGTGTTTATGCTGCTGCCTTCCTTTTAATTATCATAGCACATAATTCCTAAAGGGTAGGATTAGGTAGAAAATTCTCACAAGGACATCATTTAGTAGCATCAACAGCAAGTAATTTTATGGATTAGTGGCACCAAGACAATGGTATCCTACTTCCATGGGCAGACAAAAATTTTATGAACAAATTTGTGTGATTTAAAGTGGGAATCTAGTGATAGAAAAGACTGATAATCATTTCAGTCCTTTAGAACTAAAAATCTGCCAGTTTGAAAGATAAAGGACATTTGCTTGGATTGACATGGAATAGCCCATTATTGACTCGTAATATCTATATAAAGCTTATTGTGAATTTAAAATGAGATTTTTAAATTTTATTTTAGAGAGAGAGAGAGTGCGAGCTTCTGTGCTAGCAGGGAGAGGGAGAATCTCAAGCAGACTTCTGGCTGTGTGTGGAGCCCAATGCAGGCTTGATCCCAAGAAACTGAGATCATGACCTGGGTTGAAATCTAGAGTTGGACACTCAACCAACTGAGCCACTGGAGCATCCCTAGAATGAGACTTCTTAAAATTTGGTCATTTATAAAGGCTAACTTATGATTCTCTTTCTTTTACTATAATAACTTTGAAATACCTTTCCAATTGTTTTTATTGCACTTGATTGAAAATTTCTAGCTAATTGTAATTTCTAGAAACTGAAAGATAAATATCTCTAATATGTATGTATTCATAAGTGAAAAATGCCATTAGGCTAAATTCTCAAAATTGCCTGTTACGGTGAATTTGGGCAGTGATATTGATTATAATGAGAGACATTATAACAGTTATCATGAATTGTTTTTCAAGTGATCTAATGGACACGTGGGTGGCTCAGTCAGTTAAGCATTGACTCTTGATTTTGTCTCTGGTCATGATCTCAGGGTTGTGAGATGGAGCCTCATGTCGAGCTCTCCACAGAGCAGGGAATCTGTTTCTAACTCTGTCTCCCTCTCCTTCTGCCCTACCCCCTGCTCACTCATAACTCCCTCTATCTCAAATAAATAAAATCTTTTTTAAAAAATTATTCTAATTAGCTTGTGAACTATAAAATATTTGTATATACCATAGCAGTCATTTTTTGTTTTTATATTTTTAAGGACTTAAAGCCCAGTAATATAGTGGTAAAATCAGACTGCACTTTGAAGATTCTTGACTTTGGACTGGCCAGGACTGCAGGAACTAGTTTTATGATGACACCTTATGTAGTGACTCGCTACTACAGAGCACCTGAGGTCATCCTAGGGATGGGCTACAAAGAAAACGGTCAGCAAACACTATTTACTTGAAATACTGTTATTCGCTTTTGTTTATCAGATTGCTTATGTAAATATTTAAACTTAAGTGGATAGAGTTAAATGTATCACTGAAATGTTTATCACAAATTTGAAAGTAACTATAAATTTTGTCATAAATGTTTAGAAAAACTTGGGGCCCCTGTTTATTTAAATATAAGTACATAACCATCAATACTACAGCTAGACAAAGGATTTGTTGCTTTGGCTTCTGAAACAGAATATATGCCATTTGCTTGCCTGTAACTTGAAAGTGAGTATTTCTAACAGGGCTGAAGTATATGGTGGACTGACAGTTCTTTAGTAATAATACTACTTTGCATAAGTGATATTTGAACATACTTCCAACCTTTTGAAACTAAAGTTATAGCACCTAGTGTAGACTTCAAGAGCTATAGTGAGGCCATTTTGCAAAGCTGATGGATGATTAAAGTGATCTTTTAGAAGCAGTGCTTCATCAAAGCCTTGTGTCCACCCTAAAGAAATGTCATTATTTATATGTACGTATATTCAATTATAGATTTCAGCATTAGAATCAAGTTTGAAGGGACGCCTGGGTGGCTCAGTGGTTAAGCGTCTGCCTTCAGCCCAGGGCGTGATCCTGGAGTCCCAGTATCGAGTCCCACATCGGGCTCCCTGCATGGAGCCTGCTTCTCCCTCTGCCTATGTCTCTGCCTCTCTGTCTCTGTCTCTCATGAATAAATAAATAAATCTTTAAAAAAGCAAAAAAGAATCAAGGTTAAAGAAAATTAACAGGCATGTAGTTCATATACCTTTTAAAATGTTACATACATATATGTGTATATATACACATACGTGTAAGTTAAGAAATTTTGTTGAAACTCAGATTTTTAAGCTATAAATAAATCTATACCAGATGATTATGAGCTTAAACTATAACTTTTAAAATGTGGCAATTTCATCCAAAATACTCCCTAGAATAAGACCTAGGGTACCTAAGGTGTGTTTTTTTTGTTTTTGTTTTTAAGCAAGGAATCTGGAACAGAAGTTCACTTTGAATCAAGAAACTGTATTAATTCAGTCTTTAAGATTAATTTTTATAAAAGATGACACTAAACTGAAGATTTTAGCTTAATTTCCTTTGCTTTTCTGAATTAACTAAAAACAAATACTTTGACTATTTATGATTATTCTTTTCTTTAACATGCTGTTCTGTTCCCATACTGTCTAAAATTGTTTTATATGTTAGACTTCACAGATTTAGATTTCGTATTAGACTCTTTTCTTTTGAGAAATGAGATTTCCAGTAACCAGCATGAAAACTGCTTTTGCATTTGTTGTAAAGCTGTCAATTGTCACAGATACTGTGTCACTCAATGTCCTATAAATGTGATCTTGGAGATAGTTTCTATTGGTGCTAATTTCTGGTAGAAACTATCATATAAAGAATTGACATGCTTTCCTGTCTTAGGAATTTTGCAGATCACTTTATTGCCCTTTTTTGGCCTCAGGAAACGAAATCAAATGTAATGCTTGATCATGATAACATTAGTAATAAGGTTAGAACAAGAACTTCCTTCTTTTAGTGACACCCCACCCCCACTAGTTCTAACAACTTTGTTTTGTCTTTTATTGCAAGCTACCATAAGGCTTTTTACAAACTGTGACATGATAACTATATTTAAACTGCCTAATAGATTAAGCAGTTAAACCGTTTAAAGCTAGTTTTGTTTGAATCAGGCATGCTCTATTTTGAGAAGTCTTCCCTAACCCAGGCAATATCTTCTCTTGTGCTTGCAGCTTTTGAAATTTGTTTAAAAACATGTTTTTCTTAAGGCTACCTACATAAATTGTGTCCTGGATATTTAACTGAAGTTTACCATTCTTTAAAACCTATAGGGAAATTTTATTGTAGTAGTTTGTTTCCAAAAATAAAAACCCCAGAAAAAATGGTTTTCTGAACTGATTTATGAGTATTAACTTTCCTCTAAAATTGTATTCTTGAAAGGTGAATCATGAAGATTCATATGAATTCTAATAAATTTTAGAGAAACTTTAACTCAACAGGATTTCCAAAATTTATTCCCACCTTTGTTCCTAAGATTCCATAAGGAGCTGGTAGTCTCTTTATGAGTATATTGGAAAGTACAGACTTCTCATTTCACAAGTCCACCTATCTCTAACACTTATTTCTTTCCTTTCTTTTTTTGCCTGAAAAAGGACCTTGAAACTTCAAAAACAAATGCAAGTTTCTAAGGCTTTCTTTTTAAATTGCTCATTCTTCCCCTCTTCTATTAAACTGCAACCACCTACTCTCCTTTATTTTAATTGAAGTATACAGTAGGCATGCAATATTATATTAGTTTCAAGTGTACATTGTAGTGATTCAGTGTTTATACACATACACACATATGTATATATATATTTATATATAGTGAAGCAGTCATCACCATATGAATCTACCTCCTCTCTTTTTTTTTTTTTACCAAATTTACAAACCAAAGACATAAAATATCAGGATGTATTAGTGAAACAGGTAGAGATCCCCAAATTGCCCTTTTCTTTGTTTAGCTGATTCTTTTCAGCATTAATTGGATTTCCCATTAAAAGTTGATGGGAGTCAGGAAGTCAATAGGGAGACTCTTTGTAGATAATAAATCTGTGGGAACTTTCATATTATACCCAACTAAAACTAACTTCTTAAACCAAAGCAGTTTGGTTTTATGGGCTTAAAAAACTTTAGATGGAAAACATAAAATATACTTCTTTTACTAAGGTTTTTTTCATTGATTATTTGTTCATTCTCTATGCACTTGTTCCATTTGGAATAGTAGGGTAATTGTAGTATGACATCAAGAAAACAAATGACTTTCATTTCAGAATAAACATAGGACTTCTCAAATAAATTTACCCAGTTTGAAACCCAGTTTGAAAATTTCTGAAGAGCTTTTGATTAACTTTTTAACTGTAATTATTCATAGAAACGCATTCTTTCTGTTAAATATTTTAATATACTAGATTATTTCCGCTCATGCTTTTTTCTTTTATTTGACTTAAAGAGAGAGTATAATGCACAGTTGAACCTCAAAATAGTATCAAGATTTTATTTAAATTTTGCCGCCTCATGTTCATTTTCAGCCTTATTTGCAAAGATGTGTTTGATTCTGTTTCATATTTTATAAACAAATTTATAGAGACAAATGTATAGGTTTTTCAGTTATGTGATTTCTGTGCATAGCTCTCACTTTAAAATTAGATATGTAGTTAAAAGGCTACACTTCACATTTGCTTTTGTGAATCAAAGCCTTTTGAAAAATATTTTGTGTTTTAAATTATTCCATTAGCTAAAATTAAAAGCACTTTTTTCTTTTTGTGATGTTTTGCAGTTTTTATATAATGCAGTCATTTATGCTTCTTTGATTTTAACGACCTTTTGCTTGCTTTTCCTTCTTTTGTGCTGCAAACATATAGTGGATTTATGGTCTGTGGGGTGCATTATGGGAGAAATGGTTTGCCACAAAATCCTCTTTCCAGGAAGGGACTGTATCCTTGTGCTGCTGCAGCAGTTAAATTAGTTAGGTGATGAACTTCCTTCTGTTCTCTAATGAAAATAAATATGGCATATTCATATATATGGGCTTCTTTAAACAGATGTAAAGTTTGTGGCTGTTATAGTTCAAAAATTGTTGAGACAAGAAGCTGAAATATTTGTAGGCTGCATTTGGCAGTAGGACATACAGTCTCTGCTGGTAGTTAGAGCACATTCACTGTCACTCATTTTTATTTTATACTGCTTTCTATAATTTTAAAGTATACATGGTGTATGTAATTTTTTTTAATGTTTAATTTTTTTTTAACCAAAATCTTTATGTTAATGTCATTGCATTTTGTTTTCAGTTGACATTTGGTCAGTTGGGTGCATCATGGGAGAAATGATCAAAGGTGGTGTTTTGTTCCCAGGTACAGATCGTATCCTTATCTTTGGCCTAAAATGTAGTTTCTAAAGGTCAAAATGTATGATAGCACTTTAACTTGGTCAGGTATAATGTATTTTGTCTCTCCCTAATAGTAAAATATTGTTAAACTACTCTTTCAAAATACCACCTGCTATTTGACATAGACTTTCCTTTCCCTCATTTATTAGTTTATATATAAGTTAATTCTTACAACTGCTAAGTGAATTACCCATAATTACTTGCTGGCTTTGAGTTGATTTATTTAACCTAAATCAAAAATCATGGCTTGCATTAAAATTTCTAATAATTATACACTCGAGTGAGCCTAGAAGTACTTAGGACTTAATACAAATTTTGGAATTGTCTGTTGCTTCTGTTCATCCTTTTGTTTTGTTCCCCCAACCACCTCCTCTTTTGTTACTGTTCTGTATGTTTTGCATCTTTTTGGTTGTTGTCTCATTTTTCAACATAACATACTGATTTTTTTCATCTGAGAATTTTAGCATAATAGTTTTATATGGTGGTGAGTAGATTTGGGTTCATTCTTTTTGTTCATCTGACTGATTTTAGTTTTATATTAATGGTGGGTGATCTGTTACTTGTTTATCAACTAGTAACACTGAGGGAGAATGGGAAAAGCTATACTCCCTGGGCTAAGAAAGACTGAATTAGTCTGCAGAGAGGACTTGGAGTATGAAGACTAGGACAAAAAAGACCAGGGAATCATAACCTTATTAACAACTTATCAAAACACAGACTCATTTCTTAAGTTTCAGAGTTTTAAAAATATTTTAATTAAACATAAGCTAAACAAAGAATGACAAAAGAAAATGGCACTTTTGTTAAAGCCATTATTTTTATTGTTACTGGTTATTTTCTGTTAGTACAGAAAACGAAAGGACAGATTATAAGAAGTATTTCTTAACCTCCCAGAAATGCATTCACATTTTCTAAGTTGAAAGAAAAGACAGATTTTATATTCTAGAAGTGTGTACAGTTTAAATTTAGAGTCCCTGTGGGTAGTAATTGTCGTTATTCCTTGAGTCACTTATCCTTTGTTTTTAGAATTTGTGGGTTTAAGCTTCTCTTTCTATGGTAAAATCAGTATTAGTAGACATACACACACACACACACACACACACACAAAATAAGATTAACAAAGCTTATCTGTTGATCCTTTCTATCTACAGTCATTGCCTTTTACAAGGTGGCTATAAGACAGAAAATTTATAACTGCCACATTCTTTCTTAGAATTTTTTAAATTGCCCATTTATTGTTATTTTAATATAGACATGGCTAATGTATTGAACATTAGTTACAGAGTATTTTTCTTAGCTACTTGATATTAGATATTGATCAGTGGAATAAAGTTATTGAACAGCTTGGAACACCATGCCCTGAATTCATGAAGAAACTACAGCCAACAGTAAGGACTTATGTTGAAAACAGACCTAAATATGCTGGATATAGCTTTGAGAAACTCTTCCCCGATGTACTTTTCCCAGCTGACTCAGAACACAACAAACTTAAAGGTACTTTTTATAAATATGTATATTTATTCAGTTTTGGGATGTGTGTGTATGTATGTTCTTAAGGGATAAAACCCAGCGTTATCTCTGAGTGGTGGAACAAAGTGAAAGGTTTGAGTTAACTTTTTTTGTTATTTTTTTAATCCTGTATATAACCTGATTTTTTAGTAAAATCTTTTTTTTAAACATACATTTTCAATAAATGAAAGTTACAATAATGAAAGTTATAATAATTTAAAAACTTTTGTTAGATACATATACATTAACATCATTATTTTTACAGCCAGTCAGGCAAGGGATTTGTTATCCAAAATGCTGGTAATTGATGCATCTAAAAGGATCTCTGTAGATGAAGCTCTCCAGCACCCATATATCAATGTCTGGTATGATCCTTCTGAAGCAGAAGCTGTAAGTTCTTTTCTTAATGTTTGAAGACTATACTGAATTAAAGTTAGGTTTGGAGGAGACTTTAATTTTAAATAAAAATAACATATATTTTCTGTTTTTTGCATGACTAGTATCTTAAATTAATGATCATATCCAAGCACCCCACACAGAAAGTTGCATCCCACTATTTCTTTCCTTTTAGCCTTGGTACGTGATGCTAGGATGTTGAGCACTTTGGGAAAACATTCTAACTAGTTACAAGACAAACTATTCTGTCCAGAGCATAGCACAGTTGTGTGATGTAAATAAAATAGGACAGTTTCAAAAACTAGAAGAAAAGAAAAAGATGGTTAAACATCTTTTTTCCTGTCGTGAAAGTGTTATCCAAAACTAGTCTCTCTACATAAGAAGTTTGTTTATGATTGATCAGTGTTTGTCTAATGATGTATTTTTGAGAATCTCTGCCTGGCTAATAATTCAGATAATTTATAAGAAATTTATATACTCTCAATAAACTGAATTATTGTTGCATTGTGTTTTTCAGCCACCACCAAAGATACCTGACAAGCAGTTAGATGAAAGGGAACATACAATAGAAGAGTGGAAAGGTAACATTCACCAGATTCTTAGAGATGAAGCTGGAAGAGCTTCTGGATCTTTATGTTGATTTATTCATGTTAAATTAAAGATACTTTCTATTATTCCTAACTGATATTTGGTAAAAAGATTATTAGTATTTTTACAGAAGTAGAAAGTAAGTTTTTTGTCCCTGACTTAATCTGAATCTCTCAGGTTCCCACCCCGACATACTGATGCTTTCTGGAATTTTTATGCTCTTTCATAGTGTATAGATGTACAAACTTGTGTTTGATGTCTCCCTCTTTTCCTCTCCCACCCTGTTTTAATCACAAATGGTTGTATACTGTGCACACTCGCTTTGTTGATATAATCATTTATCTTTGAGATGTCTTACTCCACATATCTAGCTCATGTGGTTTAATAGCTGGTTAGTGTTCTATTGTATGGCTGTGTCACAACTTCTGTATCTAACTCCTTCTTGAAGAGCTTTAAGTTGTGTCCAGTCTGTTGTTGTTACAGACAACGCCACAGTCTTCTTGTATACATGTGAGAACATCCCTGTAAGAAAAATCCTACAAGGAGATTTGCTGGCCCAAAGGATATTTTTCAAGTATTTCCAAAATTACTCTCCAAAGAAATTATAGCAGTTTATACTTCTGTCAGCACGGTTTAGGAATGTCTATTTTAGCAACTCACTTGGTCCCTTCTTTACCTGATCTTAAAATGGAGACAGAAGACCTATTATTAAGAGATTACATATATAAATAGTTGGAAAGGCTAAAGGTAGTGAGTGGGGAGATATAAACCTGAACAGGTGATCCATCTGTAAATTTGGGGTGCACCTGGGTGTTTCAGTCAGAAGCATCTGTTGGCTCAGGTCATGATCCTCAGGGTCCTGAGATCAAGCCCCAAGTCGGGCTCCTTGCCTGGAGAGGAGTCTGCTTCTTCCTCTCCCTCTGACCCTCCCCTTGCTTGTACTCTGTCTCTCAAATAAATACATCTTAAAAAAAAAAAAATCTATTCAGGAAGAATGAATTTGATTCTTCCTAGGAGTAACCAAGATTAGTTTTCTCTGAGTTAACTTTTGGGAAACATAGTTATACTCTATAGAGCCCCCCAGAATGATAGAATTAAGTAGAACCTAGTGTATCTGTATATGTAATAAGTAATGTACAAGAATATAATTGTGGACCAAAGTATGTGGTCCTGATATTTTACATATTTTATCTGATATTTTTATATATCGTTACATTTACAATAGACATTTATGTATTTCTTATAATTTTAATAGGCCACCAATTGTAAAACATATAATTCTATATCACGAAGAGAAAACACTGCCAGTTGCACTACACCATTGATTATAAGATACAACTCTATTTCATACATGTTAAACTGCAAGTGCATCTTAAAATCAATGAAACATAGTACAGTTGACTCAACAACCCTGGGATTGAGGTGCCGACTCACACACAGTTGAAAATTCGCATATAACTTTTGACTCCCCAAAAGCAACTGCTAATAACCTGCTGTTTTTTAGATGCTTTACTAATAACATAGTTAACACATATTTTGTATAATACATATACTGTATACTGTATTCTTATAATAAAGTAAGCTGGAGAAAAATGTTATTAAAGTCATAAGAGAAAATAAATTTATAGTACTATACATATATTTGTTGGAAAAAAGCCATGTATAAGTGGACCCATGCATTTCAAACCTATGTTGTTCAAGAATCAACTATATTTTCTTTATTTAAATTTAATTTGCCAGCATATAGTATAATACCCAGTGCTCATCAGGTGCCCTCCTTAATGCCCATCAGGTGCCCTCCTTAATGCCCATCACTCAGTTACCCCATCATCCCCACCCACCTGTCCTTCAGCAACCCTCTGTTTGTTTCCTAGAGTCCACAGTTTCTCATAGTTTGTCTTCCTCTCTGATTTTTCTCCATTCAGGAGTCAACTGTATTTTTGTTTGTGTGTAAAGATGTATCTGTGATTTTTGATTACTGTAAACAAGTTTACCTTTATTCTGTCTTTTTCTCCTAGTCCAAGTGCAGCTCAGTGACCCATAAACTGCTTTTTTTAAAGATCTGCTTGACAGTTTCAGCATTATAGCAGAAAAATCCATTCCAGAGCCATTAACTTACAGGTTACTTTGTCTACTAGTTAGTACTCCTAATTAGCTTTGGTTCCTCTGCCCTAATATCTTTTCACAAATGGGTGTTTTCTCTTTAAAAAAAAAAAAAATCCTCCTATTTAGAATACTTATCATTGCTTTTTTGTTTCTTTCAAGAAAAGAATCTTCCATTCTTTCCTCTATTCAGACTTCGTATTTTTCTCTTTCCAAGACCAAAAAAGATTACCATAGCAAGCAAACTTTGGTGTCTCTAGCTCTTGTTCCTTCTGACATTCCCACTTATTTTACCTTATAATTAGAGATTCTTTATCAGTTTAATTTAAGTAATTAGATTCCTTGAAATTCTGTGAACATTTTCTGCTTGGCCATTTTTCTTAGAAGAGGGTTCGTTGTTCTTATGCATTTTTCAAAGGATTCCATGATCAAAGATGAATAATGGTGATGTAGCATCCACTGGAAGGTTCTTCTGAAGTAGACATTCAGACTCACAAGGTGCATCACACTTGACATAGAAGAACACAGGGCAGGAGGGATATAATAATATCCTCAGGGCAGCATCTGGTATCTCTTCAGTTGGAGCACTGCTTATAGCAGTCCATTCACTATACAGAAGTCTAGTAAAAAGGATTCCCATGGAGAAATCTGTGATAGCATGTCATACTTCAAATCATAAGGAGTTGAAGGGTAGCTACCTGCTTTTTTAAAAAATAAAAACATATTTATATTCCATTCTTATTAAAGAAGCTTCCATACACACTTGCATTTAAATCTTATAACAGATATCTAATAAGCACCTACAATGTACCAGTACTATGCGACAGCTCAGGAATTAGATGTGAATAGGACAAATGTGAGACAGAATTGAGCATTTGTCATACTATGTGTAGAATGACATGGTATAGTACAAAGAACTGGCGGAGTGAAAAAAGATGAGGCTTCCAACCCTAGCTCTATCCTTAACCGAACTTTAGGTGTAGATAAGCACCTACAATGTACCAGTACTATGCGACAGCTCAGGAATTAGATGTGAATAGGACAAATGTGAGACAGAATTGAGCATTTGTCATACTATGTGTAGAATGACATGGTATAGTACAAAGAACTGGCGGAGTGAAAAAAGATGAGGCTTCCAACCCTAGCTCTATCCTTAACCGAACTTTAGGAACATTAGTTATAGCAGAGATTTTGTTTCTTTCAATATAGTTCATGGTTCAGGATCAGGGAATTGTGGTTAACACTTTTGAATCTTTGACGATTAAGGGAGTTTTTGCCATTGAGAGGACACTATCAGAAATAGTTAATATGTGTAAAAATGTTTTACTTAAAACATAGAAAACTGTGAAATTGGCTCTTAGACTTTGAAAAGTTTATTTTTGTTCACCTTTTTTTTCAGAGTTAATATACAAAGAAGTTATGGACTTGGAGGAGAGAACCAAGAATGGAGTTATACGGGGACAGCCCTCTCCTTTAGGTTGGTTACAATATAAGCTTGGTTAAGGTTATACAGTTTGCTTCTTCTGTTGTAATCTTCAGTTGCATGAATCCTGTAGTTTTCCCCATATTTACTACTGTTATTATTGAAAGTTTTAAAAGTATAGGGAGTATAATTTGGTTAGTTCAATTTGAAAGCACTGATACACTATTGTATCAATACATCATACTAATATATCCGTAACTGACTTTATAAAATATACATCTTTTTCTATAGTACTGACATCCCAATGAAGAAGAGAAATTTAAAACCTTTTTCTATTGACATTGTTCTCTTTAAAGAAGAATGTTTTCACAATTAAGTATACTTATCAGGATTTTAACACTTTACTTTGGATAAACTAAGGCTTTATTGCAAAATTTGGTACATGTGATAATAAGTTACCATCTTCTCATTTTGGTGTTTTTGATTTGTTGAACTAAGGCAGTAACATTAAAACTGCCATTAGAAATTGTTCCATCTCTAACAAGAAAAGCGGTTTGCAGGAGTTAGACATTTTCTTTTATCATAAGCTATCTTACACTTAATTTTAGTACTTGTAAAAGCATAAAGCATTGAGGGGGGAAAGTTAAATGACAGGTAACTTGTATGAAATATATACTACATGACAGGCACCTTGTGGTTTATGTACTTTTATTTCTTTCAAACCTTACCTAAGACCTCATGAAAGGGATTATTATGCACATTTTACATGTGAGGAAACTGAAGTTCAAAATTATTAAATGAATATAAAATTACAAATATATTATGTAAAAAAGTCGCTAACCTGAAGCCATGTTTACCAGTAGCTTCAGATAACCTGGTTTTTCCAGTATCCCATATGGCCTTTGGCTGGCAGCAGAGACTTTTAGCTGCAGAGGTTAGGGCAGCTTTAGGAAAGAGATGAAATTTGAATTGAACCTTGAAGGCCAAGTAGTATTTCAACAGATAAGTCTTGAATTTGAGTAAAACGATGCCATTTTAATCATCCCTTTAAAACTCTTCTACATTTTAAGAAAAAAAAAAAAAAAGAAGAATATCCTGTGGGTAAGATTTTTAATTATAGTTTCAAATGCCCATTTTGTTGTACTATAAACATATATTTGTTTAAATAATTTCTGTGGCTCTCTATAACATTTTTGGTTATATTTGTGCATCTTTAAAATTTTTTATTTTTTAAATCCTTGATCAGGAGTGCAGTCTTCTAAATTATAATGTCGATACTATTGAAAACATAAATTAATTTTGACCTTATACTTAAAATTTAGTTGTAACAAAAGCTGTGTTATAAATACTTTAATAGCTGAGTTGATTGGCTTTGTATTGATGTACGGTAGTAGCGTAACTAAATTGTTCGTGTTGGAGATCCAAGTGGGATTTGAAAAGTCCATTATTTGGAAAACTTTTATACTTCAGAATACTATCCTAAAAAAAATTTTTTTTTAGATAAAAATAAAAAAGAATACTATCCTAGTGAGTGGCACGTTCTAAGTGTTGAATGTTTGAGTGAACTTAATTTCATGAGATGGAGCAGTTGTATCTCTTCTTAATTTAAAGAAATGGCATCTTGGGCAGCCTGGGTGGCTCAGCGGTTTAGCGCCGCCTTCAGCCCAGGACGTGATCCTGGAGACCCGGGATCGAGTCCCATGTCGGGCTTCCTGCATGGAGCCTGCTTCTCCCTCTGCCTATGTCTCTGCCTCTCTTTCTGTGTCTCTCATGAATAAATAAATAAAATCTTAAAAAAAAAGAAATGGCATCTTAAAGAACACTTGACTGTAGTTATAAAATAGTGGCAAGGACAGGACTGCAGGTTTCTAGACATTTTCTGGGTTCTCAGTTATTAGCTTGCAGAGGAGAGTGTTATTTTAGTAAATCAACCTGTTATAAAAATATTCAGTTCTTAATTATATGCAAAAACAGAAGAAAAATCTTTGACAAATTAGAATATGAGATAATCACAATACCATTTCAACTTGATTTTTTAAAATGAAATATATTATTTTCCCCACTTTCCTATCTTTATTTCAGTTTGGCTAATATACAGTGAGTTTGCATGCCTTTGAGTGTATAGAGACTCACCTGAGAGGGAAATGACCCAGCTACCAGAAACGAATGATTTTCCTTATTATTGCCATTCAGATAATTCAGAATTTACTAGATTGCTTTAAAGTTCAGGGGAAACAGGTACCTTTTTTTTCATAGGTATTTGATTTTCAAATGAAAAAGTTACCTATGTAATGCATTTAAAAGTTAGTTTTGGGGTGTTAGTTAGTTAGTTTCGGGTGGCTCAGCAGTTTAGCACCTACCTTCAGCCCAGGGCATGATCCTGGAGTCCTGGGACTGAGTCCCACATCAGGCTCCCTGCATGGAGCCTGCTTCTTCCTCTGCCCCTCTCTCTCTCTCTCTCTCTCTCTCGAATAAATAAATAAAATATAAAAATTTAAAAAAAGAGGCATGAAAACGTATGTTTGGTAGAATCCTTTTATCATCTGAATATTTCAGTACAAGTCTTCAAAGCTAGCCGGGTACTGTGTACTCTTCAGTCAACAGACACATTTTGTAGAGTCTTGTGGATTGAATCTGAAGTAGGGTGTCAGGCCTGAAGTCTATTCAGTCTGCTCCTTTTATTCATTTTACTTTGTGTTACCTGTTCTGTCTCTAGTAGTTCCATTCTTTTCTGTCTCCCAGCTCCCTCCCCAGTAACCTAAAGATTTGCCTATTCTATGTCCCTGGTGATTTCCTTGTTGCTCTCAAAGGACCTTTTCTGTTCTAAAGAGTTTTATTGTTCATCATTAGACAGAATAATAGGATAATTTAAAACACTGAGATGCTAGGTACTAGAGCAGTGGTTTTCAGCCTGCTTTGTTTTTAGCTTTGTTTTTATCCTTGAGTGCTTGAAACTCAGCCCTAGAAATGCTTACTGCTCAATATGAAAACCATTGCTTTTATTCCATAAATGTATTCTTAAGAACTTCTGTATAATTTGTATTATTTAATAAGCTCAAATTTGGAATGACTCTTATTTGATCACATAGCTCAGAAGAATTAAAAAAAAATACATACTTACCTAGAACATGAATCATCTTTAACATATTTCCCATCCCTCAGTGACATTCCCTCCTATGTCCTAACCTAACTCCCTTCAAAGGATTTCTCTATTGGTTATTTATTCCTGCTACTTTCTAAAAAAAACTCCAGGTGGGATGCCTGGGTGACTCAGCAGTTGAGCGTCTGCCTTTGGCTCAGGGCGTGATCCCAGGTCCAGGGATCAAGTCCCACTTCGGGCTCCCTGCAAGGAGCCTGCTTCTCTACCTATGTCTCTGCCTCTCTCTCTCTCTCTGTCTCCCTCTCATGAATAAATAAATAAATCATAAGTAAATAGGTAAGTATATGTATGTATGTATATATATTATATTGATAAATATCCAGGAAATGCTTGTTAGCTATAGCTAACTTACTTCCAGTAAAGGAAACAATCTTCTTGTACTTTTATGTTTTATGTTTTAAAATCTTTTTTAAAAAAGATGTGCCAGGATATTATTTGGAGTTTACAGTGAAAAGATAAGTAATTTTTATTAGGGCAATAGTCTTTTAACTTTTTGGGCCATATATCCCTTTGAGATTCTCTCTCCAACAAAATGCAGTACAGACAGTTTTGCATGTTTTATCAGTATTATTCATACACAATCTAATGAGCCTTTTCAAAGCCAAGAGAAAAAAATTATTCATCACTAGAGGTAGCCAATACAGTATAGGCAGCTCGGCATGCAACTCTGTCTGCAACTGATTTGCTGTTTTGTTTCTCATAGCACAGGTGCAGCAGTGATCAATGGCTCTCAGCATCCATCGTCGTCATCATCTGTCAATGATGTGTCTTCAATGTCAACAGATCCAACTTTGGCCTCAGATACAGACAGCAGTTTAGAAGCATCAGCTGGACCTCTGGGCTGCTGTAGATGACTACTTGGGCCTTTGGGGGGTGGGGGGATGGGGAGTCATTTAGTCATTGATAGAACTACTTTGAAAACAATTCAGTGGTCTTATTTTTGAGTGATTTTTCAAAAATGTAGAATTCATTTTGTAGTAAAGTAGTTTATTTTTTTTAATTTCAAGTGATGTAATTTAAAACTTAAGTTGTGTTTTAAAACAGCAACAAAACTGTATTGTATTTTTGCTGTAATTAACTGTATAATGTAAACCTAATTATTTTATCATGGTTTAAAATTTTTGCATATTTGCTTTATCTTATGCTGCTGATTTTTTTTTTTACTGAATTTGTAAGATTTTGTTTAAGCAATTATTATGTGGTGACTTGCCTATATCATGAATTATTTAAGATTTTATAGTTTTTTTAATTAGAATTTTATTTTAAATGTTTTGTTCATGATGCTATCCTTCAGGGTTATGTGCTTATCAATTAAATAACCCCAGAGGAGTGAGGGAAAATAACCTGTAGCCAGTTGTATTCAGGAATAACTACTGTAAATGATGAACGTGTTAAAAAAAACCTCCAATATTTGCTACTTGCCAATCCTAATTTAATTATAACAGTTGGTAGGCATCCTACAATTGTTCTTTGGCAAAAGTCCCATCATCTAAATGGCAGAATAACTTAGAGCATGTCTTTGAAGATGCTGGGTGTCTACCACCACCCTCCTATTCCCCAAACCCACACAACAAAAGTAAAGTAAAAAGAATATGGTATTTTCTACAAATTTGTGGCATGCTCAAAGCTTATGATTACATAAAGTCAAGAGGATACTTCATGAATAATACATTTCAATGCAAATAAACAGATGGTTCACTTCTACTAGCTATGAGCCTGTTTTTGTACACAGAGTTAATCTACTCAGGCTGTAGGTCCCAGCAGTGGTCTAGAGTCTGGTCTTTCCCTTTCCTGCAGCCTCAGGCCCTTGGACCTTGGACCTTTTTGGTTTCCTATCACAGTGTCAGTCAGGGGAGCACCAGTTCTCAAGGTGTTTCTGGCCATTTGATTCTAACTGTAGCATAATCATATTTATACTAGCTGTTGGGAGGTTCCAAAGCCTACTTCAGTTTCTGTAGGTGATGTATCAAATGAGCAATATACCGTTCATCTGAAAATAGTAGCACACAGCCATATATAGGATATCATTTTCTAAGGACTGTTTCTTCACATTGAGCAGAGCAGGCATAAGTAGTGGTTATTTAGTCTGAGTCTTTGTTTTTTTATACCTAATTTTCAATAAAACATGCAATGTGGATGTTGAGTAGTGTAAGAATGGTGCTGCTCCTATCAAGTGTATGTTAACTGTTTACATTTTATACCTGCAGAATTCTTTCTCCACAACAAATTTTTCTTAAGTAAATGCCATTGAGGTCTCTATCTCTGAAATACATTCTCTGTATTGCCCCCAGGCACTTTTTGTTATTTTTGGAACAAGAAGGATTTCATGTAATGAACTGGGAAATGCATATGTAAGTAAGTGACAAGATTCTAGGCAGAAAGTCCATGGGAATTAATGACCAACAGGAGCAAGAACTGGTACATCTCAATATGCAGTGTCTGAGAGTTCGCTTGGCATGTTCTTCATATATTTAGTGCAAAATGCCTTTTGAGTTAGGTATTTTAGGTTATTGTTAATGTGCAATATTTAGGATTAAAATACATTAGCCTTTTTGTATGCTTTGAAATAGCAAGTTTGTTTTTGATGGTTTCCAGTTGTGAGTTCTAGCCTCTTGAAGTTATCAACCTTTTTATCAATCCCTCTTCTACTCATACAACATGGTGTGTTAATTTTATTAATAAGCAAATTAGAGTTTTGAGAATGTTACACCTCAAGTTATAGAAACAATTGGATTTGCAATTTTAGTGGAAATTTGAGCATGAGTGTGTTCTTAGTTTATATTAGTTTGGCAGTTAATCAGCTTTATTTTCCCTAGGATAGATTATTTCACTGTTGCACTTTAACAACTGACATGCTTTCAGAAGTTTCTCATATTTTATGTTTGATTGCCAGTAAGCCATCTCTATTGATACAGATTAAGCAAGGAAAACCAGGTGTTCTTACTGTATCATTTGTTGTAAATGCCAGCTCCCCCTTGCCAGCCAGCATGTTTCAGTTGATCCAGAGAAAAGGAATTCTTATTAGTCAATGCAGACTAAAATTCTTAACAAATTCTATCCTGAAAATAGTCTGTTAAATGTTAGGTGCCCTAGGTTTTTAAAATACAATATCTAAATACAACTTTCCCTCATCACATAAATCTAATAAGCTAAAGATGTACTGGTTCTTTTTATTTTATAAACCTTTTGAACCTTTAAAACATCTTAAACATTTCTGTGGTTTTTTTTTTAAGAAATTGCAAATAAGATTTCTATTAAGCAGTACTTATGTAAAGCCACCTTGCTTCTCATAACTTTGGTTTTTCAACCTTATATATTTAATATACCCATCATCTTACTGTCAGAAAATCATTTTGATTAAGATTTATTATTAACTGTTTTATTTTATTATTCAGCTTTATAGGAAAGAGACAGTAATTCTTTCTACATAGTTCTTCCTGGTTACTACTCTGTTACTTGCTAATCATTTGTAAAATGATTGTGGTGTTGGGATTGCTTAATTATGATATATATATAAATAGAGCATCTCAACTCTTTCATACTGTTTGCTGAACAGTTCTCGTTTTGTCACACACCCTTGGCTGCTGATTATTCCTGGTTTGTACTCTTCCAGGTTGGCACAGTGCTTCACACCAGACTTACTAAGAGAAATGCCAGCCTCTTAAATGAGGAGGCTCCCATACAGCCCCCTTTGTAGTATAGAGAAACTTGATGGTATGCAAAGCAGCAAACTTTTCCATAAGCCCTTGCGTTATTCTGTTCCATGTTAATCCTGTTTTGTCTAAAAAGATGAAGGTGAAGAGGACATCAGCTCTGATAGTGAGATCAGAGGTGGGCAAGTGAAACTGTTTTGGGGTTATAGATAAGACTTGGTTTACACTATCGGCCAGTATGTGCTACACATATGAAGATGTAACTACTCAGTGTTGCCTAGGCACAAGCCTGTACAACATTTTGAGATAAAGACATAGTCTGTTTTCAAAAATACTGTTGTAGTTTGTTTGTGGGTGTTGTTCATTAGTCACACATTAGCTGTAGAGTGAATGCATGAAGCCCCATGACCCCAGTAAACTTCTCTTATCAGTAGAAAAACCAAACACCACTGTTCCATGATTAGCAGCCCTCTTAAATGTTGCCTCCGTGTCTTTACATGTTAGTGTACCTGTGTTTCTATGATCTCTCTTAGGTTTTTCCTTCAGAGGAAACTGATTTTTCCTTAATAATAAGAATGATGAAGATGTAAAGGGCATTGAAGCAGAAATGTATAGTTTGGGGTATGATTAGAGAAATCACAAGGAAAACAAAAGTCCTAATTAATTTCAAACTAACTGCTCTCTTAGTTAAGTGCTCTTAAGGAGAGTCTAGTAAGAGTAACAACTTATGGCCATTTCTAGTTTAGATTCTCTTCGTTCCTGAAACTTCCGGGAAATGTTACCTGTGGATTAATTTTGCACAATGTTCTATTCTCACAATAATTTACAAATTAAACTAGATTTTTATTGAACTACCTCACACTAATTTTCTATGCTTTCCCAAGTAAGCTATTGCCCTTATTGTAAGCTCTTTACTGAGTGTGAATTATAAATGTGTGTTAAATACTTTATAGCCAATGTTGACACAGTACCAATAAGTGTGTAAAATATATATCTTGCATCAGTAAGAGAGACTCATGTGGAAAATCTTTCATTGTATATCTTAGAAAATTGTGTTAGATGTGTTCGTTGAACATTATTACTGTCTGTTTTTATAAGTAGAAACCTGCTCGTGATACCAGTCCATTCTTTACATTTTACAAAAGGAATAAATCTTAGTAAATTTTACGAAGAAATAAATTACTTTTGTAGGCCCGATATTTGGTATATTTTTGAGAAGCTCTTAATCTTTTAGCTGAATGATGAAGTTGAACTAGCTGTCTACCTGGACTGTGACATCTATTTTCTCATTACAGTTAATCCTGTTCAACGGGTTTTAAAACCTGGAAACCTGCATACGATAATTGACATTTGCTTTTCTCCCTCTATGATGCCATTCCTTCTTCATTCCTGTTCCTTCCCTGTGTTCCATTCCCTCTCCTCTCTAGAAAAAAACAAAATGGGGCACTTTGTAGGGAATGCTGAGATAATTATTGTGGTTTTTAAATCATTCATGCCCTGGTCATTAAACATGCACCACTGGAATGTACACATTGTTACCTAGTATGTTAATTGGTTATAATATTTTAAATAAAAAAGAAAAAAAGTGGTATGAAAATTATGAAATTAAGAGTTTTTTCATTGAAAATAAAATGTAGATTTGTGGCAAAAAGTTTTTCCGGCAATTTTAAGATATCCTGTGGATTGGGATTAAAAGGGTGGTGGTGTTAGCACAGGTTTCTTAGATTTGGATTTATACAGATTGTGAAGAGCTTAAAATACCATGCTGGTTTTCTGGTTTACCTAGTCTTGCTTTTCTTGAGGTCTTGAGGTCTCTGGAGAAAGTTTATCTAAAAGGAATTTTCTTTAGTGCCCTTAAGCTAGTTCTTGGTAACTATGTGAGAGCAGCTATCATGGCCACTTGGCAAAAATTAATTTAAAAGGATCTATTTCAGAATAAGTTGAGGATTTCAGCCTTGAGTATGTTCTTACCTTTGTCATGCATATTTTCTCTTTGCCTGTGCTGCTGACTAGGCTGCTCTGAGTATCAGAGTCACTCACTATATACATCCAGGATGCCTCTGTATGACAACACTCCTCTATCTTACTCAACTCTTGCTCCAGAAAACCATCTTAGCCATGCTATCCCCAACCCTGGCCTGCACTCAAACTTCCTGCTCTGAGGACAGGACTGGAAGGAGGTCTTTAACCTGATCACTGCTGCTCCATCAGCTGATGGGGTTGCCAACCTGCTGCATGCAAGCTGTTTTATCACAGTCACTGGAGAGGCCTCCGGGAAGAGACTGGGTGGCAGAAGCAGACATTAAAGCGTTGAGTCAGTATCCACCACCAGTTGGTATCCAGTATCCAGTTCTGATACCCCAGTGATGTAATACCCCAGTGACACTAAATAAAAGGGGAATAGTTCGTCCTTGTTAATCTAAGTACTCCATTTATTTTAGTATTGTACCTTAAAAAGTGCATTGACTTCATGTAAGTAAAAATTGATTTGTACTGATTTTGTGGTTTAAACTTTTTTTAGCTTTACAGCTAATGCACCAATATCTGTGGACTTCATTTGAAACTAAAATACTTAAAATATGCCTTGTTAACGTTGGACTTCTAACATTTAATTTTGTCAACTGATGAATGCATTTATGTCTAAGATCCTAAGTTGGAAGCTGGGGTAAGGAAAGATACAAAAATGGATGACAGTCTGGTCAGCCTGATTGAAATACTCTTGTGAAGAGGAACAAGAACCATGCTGAAGGAACACAGGGATTGATCAGATGAAATGAGAATTTTGCAGAGGAGGCATTTTTTGAGCCTTGGTATAAGGAAGGGTAATCCCAGGTTAAGGGAAAAGCAAGGAGGTTTAAAAGTGTGTGCATGGGCAAGGAATGTGGAATGGCCTGGCATGAATGTGGTCTATGAGGAGAATATAATGACAGATAAGTCTGAAAGACTTGAAACATTTGGAGGAATTGTCTTCATTTTAAAGGCAGTAGGAATTTGTAGTTTGTGGGAGAGTAATGTGACCAGATCTTTGTTTAGGAGGTACATGGATAGTGGGAGTAAGCTGGTTAGACTGGAGGTGGAGACTGGTGACTGGGCAGCCAAAGATAGAGAGCTGAGATCCTTTTTGAACAATAAAGGAAGGAGAGGACTCAGGTTGCCATTAGCTGGGCAAAATGGCCAAGAGTAGCATTTGGGGATGAGCCCTAAGGATTTGGCAGCACACAAGTGGTTGTGCAGGGAAAGCATATCCAGTCTATTTTCCAGTTTGTTATCATAGTTTGAAGAGACCATGATGGAACATACATCAGGTATGGCATCAGCTTGCCACTTTGTTTCAGGATGGGAGGGAAAGGAGTAATTTCTCCTTTACTGCCTGTACACCTCTCCAGTCTCTTCCATCGTGAGGTCTGCATCATCTGCCTGTATGACTCATAAACCCATTTCCATTAGTATCATTTTGTGGACAGAAGAAAAGGGATTCCTGTTGGGTAATATATGTAAGACTTAGAGTTACCTGGATAGGTGGGGGCATAGTTCTGTTTGCTAAGGATCCAGTGAGTGGTGAAACAGCAGTAACGAGGACTTTTTAGAAGTTGGCAGGAAATACAGAGAATCACGACATGTCTTGAGGAAAAAGACTGAAGGGTCAGACAAATGAAAAAAGAATTAAAAAGCACGTGTGTTGACAAGACAAGGTTCCAGAGAGAGTGGGACCTATTGAATCCTGTGAATCCAGGTTAGCCTGAGCTCAAGATGGAGAATTTGGGCAATCTAGGATAAGTCTCAATTTTGGTGAGCCTGGCGCTTCTTTGTCACATAAGGATGGGAGATGGTCTCACAGGGCTACTATAATGATGACTTCATATGCTTTTATAAAAGTAATCAGTAGGGGATCCCTGGGTGGCGCAGCGGTTTGGCGCCTGCCTTTGGCCCAGGGCGCGATCCTGGAGACCCGGGATCGAATCCCACATCAGGCTCCCGGTGCATGGGGCCTGCTTCTCCCTCTGCCTGTGTCTCTGCCTCTCTCTCTCTTTCTCTCTGTGACTATCATAAATAAATATTAAAAAAAAAAAAAAGTAATCAGTGTAAGCAAATGGAATTGCTGACTTTAACTTTGGAAAGGAATAGAAATGGTTTAATGTAGAGAAGTATCCAAGAGCAAAGGAGCAATTGTGTATTGACTCCCACCTGAGAACTTCTGCTGTATGCTCTGACCTTCAAGTAATTTTTTATATCCCAAGTAGTCCCACCCTTTGGTTGATAATAATTCATTGTTTGAGAGAAATGCCCCAAAAATCAATACTGATATTTTTAAAATATTTTATTTATCCATGAGAGACACACAAAGAGAGGTAGAGATATAGGCAGAGGGAGAAGCAGGCTCCATGCAGGGAGCCTGACGTGGGACTCGATCCTAGGACTCTAGGATCATGCCCTGAGCCAAAGGCTCAACCCCTGAGCCACCCTGGCATCCCCGGACCTTTTTTTTTTTTTTTTTAAGAATTAGAACAGATAAACATTTTGTTTTGGTTCTATTTCATGTAACATTCCCACTGTTCACCTCGTTCCAGCTGAACCTCCACCATGGCATCTCTGTGTACAATGCCTCGGTTGCTTACTCCTGCATTTGCCTATTTTAACTCCTCATTGCTTAAGACCTAGCTCAGATAATTCTCTGATGAGCTTTCCCTGCGGTGACTTTTTCTTTGACATACCCAGTGCTTGCTTGCTAACTCATTTTATTCATTTGTTCACGTCCCACTTTTTTCCACAGGATATAATGTCTTATAAGACAGGCATGTTGTCTGCCTTTTATTATTGTTCTGTGAGGTACCCTGTGTTCTCTTTTAGATGCTTCATTCTGGAAGCCCTTGGATGGAAGAACCTGTCCTAACTCCTAGGTAATGCCTGGGAGGTAGGCATTCAATAAATGTTGGGCTGGGTAAATTAATGGCTAGGGCCTACATCTATGCTGTTTCTGCCCTCTGGAATGCAAAATTCATGATCCTCAAAATGTGTCCTAAGGAAACCACATATAGCACTCTGAAATTACTGTAGTAGTGTGAGCTTGGGCTCTGATACCTAAAGTGGAACCCTGGCTTCACACTAGTTGCCTCACCTACAGCAAGTTGCCTAAACTCTCTGAGGCTCTTGTTTTCCCAGAAAAGGTGATTCTCAAATAGAATTAGAACCATGAGGGAGATGGTTTTCTTACAAGCTTTCTGAGATGACTCTAATATGTCCCCCCCTCCATCCATTATCAGCTGCCTTAGAGACCTAAACAAATACCCAACTCTCCACAAGAGCGGTGACAGATGGGATGCAGGGCACATCAAGAATGAGGCCGGCCAAGCCCCAGGTGGTTACTATGAGAGAAGGGAACCAGGATGACCCCAGGAGACCTCTAAGGGAAGACAGAGATGAGGAAGTAGAGGGGCAGATGGTGCAGCCCAAGTAATGATCCTGCCTCTGCCCTTCCTACAACCCTTCAGTGACTCGGTAACTAGTACCAATTCTAGCTGGCTCTCTGTTGAATTAGTAACAAGCTTCATTGAGTGCTTACCCTATGCCAGGCATTCAGGGCTTTGTATGAGCTCACAGAGTTTTTGCCACTTTGGTAAGAACTGTTCTCCCCTCAAACTGAGGCGCAGCGATCCTAAGTAACGTGCTCAGGGCTACTTGACTGCCCTGTGGTGGGGCGGGGTCTGAATCTGGGCAGTCTGACTCCAGTGTTTACTTTGTAACCACCTGCTCTACAGTGGTTACAGAGGGAAGACTGAGAAGTTCTATGCCAATAAAGGTTTTAGTGTTCAAGTAAGTTATGGGGCTGCTACTTAAAGGCGAGCATGTTCGTTTTTCAGGACTCTTGAAAGACTTTAGTATGTGTTTAGTCTGTGGCCTCTGGCCTCCCACTTCTTGTCTTGGAGGCCAACCCTTCCACCTTCTTGCATCTTTTTTCAGACTTCTCATTATCACCCTCATTTCTTCATCATTATCTTTCCCTCTCTACTGAATTATTCTTAGCAGCAAACATGCTCTAGTAATTCCCGTCCTTAAAAGGCACTCTCACCCCCTTTCGCTTTGCTACCCTATTTTTCTGCTCCTCTTCACATCAGGACTTCTGTAGAGATTGATCTGGGCACAGTGGCTTCCCTTCATCCCTCATTCAGTCTTCAGACCATTCCTATCTAGTTTCTGACCTGTCACTCTATTATACTCGGGCTGGACCTCAGTTCCTGGACTAGCTTCTCTGCAGCCACTTCCTGTCACCCCCACCAAAGTTCTCCACTCTCCACCAGTGGCCCAAAGAGCCTTGTTGGGATACAAGCCAATTCATGTCCATTGATTTAAAGCCTTCAAATGCTTTTCTACATCCCTTAAAATAACTCTACCTTGAGTGACAAGGCTCTAGTGTCTGGCCTTTCCTGCTTCCTGCCCTGTGACCCACCATGCCGACACTGGTGCCATCACTCATGCAAACTTCTACAGCTCTTTTTCTTCTGCCTACAGCCGTCTGGTTGCATGGCTGCCCTGTCTGTCCTTCCGTCTTCAAATTCACCTTCTCAGGACTTCCGGACCAAACTGTCTAAAATATGGCCCCGGGATCCCTTTTTTTCAGAGCACGTCTTAAAATCTGAATGTATCTTGTTTATGTGTATGTCTGTTAAGGAAAAAAGCACAATTCAACTGAGTAAATTTAGGTTTTGGTTTTTTTTTTTTTGTAAATTGAGATCTTAATGACTTTATTCAATGATTCATAAATATTGGGCAGAATTGAGTCTAACATAGAAAGGAACTCGGAGGAGCTGTACAAAATGAAAAATTTCTATAGGCAGAAGGAAGCAGGAAATTATATTAGAAAAAAAGCAAGTTGGTTATTGTAAGGTTACTTTCTTACAGGGGACAGTTGGGGTCTAGATGACCTAACTAGTACTGACCAGATGATTACTGATGGACTGGTTTAAGATTCCGTTCATTCCTGGGAAAGCTCTAACTGTTAAGTCTTGGGTCTGTGATGTGTGGCTTAGTTTGAATGACTGCATTTGGGGCCTGTTGTCTTCTTTTTATACTTATGGTCTATCTTACATCATAAATTCTATGAAAGCCATGACCTAGGTCTTGTTCCCTGTATCGCCATATGAATGAAAAGCCTGTGGATTTCTACAGTGGACATAATATGCAGCAGGGAAATCCTAAAGCATAAAGGCTAATAGCATATCCCACCCCCTGTGACTAGATCCTTGCCACCTTCTCTAGCGCTCCATCCTCCCCCACCTCTCTTTCTCTGTTTCTCTGTCACATATACACACACCTCTTTTGCTCTAGCTACACACATTAGCATACAAAACAGTTCAGGTGTCAAATCTATCAGGGTGCCTTCCCTGACCTCTGCCCTCTGATTTAGAGATCTCATAGCAGTCATTTTGCATCCTGTGCACAACCCTCATTTAAATTAAAGATTGGTGTAATGTTTTAAAACTTTCAAGCCAGCATCTTTTCAATTTGAATGAGTAACTAAGAATACAGGCTCTTAATTAAGACTCCCTGGGATGGGAGCCTGACTCCTTCACCGACTTGTGTATGGTTGTGGTCCAGGTCCTTAACTTCTCTGTGCTTCCAAAGTACTAGGTTCTAGCAGTACAGAAAATAATGTCATCTAATCACATGTAAGGTGCTTAGACTTGCTGGCACAGCAACCATTCTCTGAGGCTATCCTCATTTTAGACATGAGGGAGCAGAGACCCACACAGCTGAACTTCCCCAGTGTCTTCCAGCTGCACAGAACTGGCCCAAGTTCTTTGTTTTATGCCAAGAAGCTTTCTGTGGTTTATCTTTCCATTCTTACCAACCACAATACAATTTTGGCACATCCTAAGTCCAGCTGTCACAGGGCTTCTTGGAGTATGGAAGTGGTAGCAGTGGGCTTAGTAGGAAGGGCAGAGATTTCTGGCAAAGGTGGTGGCTCTTGGTGGATACAAGGGTGTAAGAGGCAGTAACACTATCATATCTACTTAGCTGTGAGGTCATATAAATTAGAAATTGTTCCTTTATGACAGCACCACATAGGATATTGGGAGACCTTTCCAGGGGGCTGGGGCCCTAAATCAAAAGGAAAGGGAGTCAGTGAAACATGTTGTTACTGTTAGTGACTCCATTTACTGTCCACAGGCCTGGGAACATGGATACATGGACTCCATTCCAAAGCCCTTTTAACAGTGTGGAGTATGCAGTGGTTATGCCTAGTCCAGTATTCAACAGCCAGCTAAAATAAGGAATGTCTGTCTGTCTCTCTCTCACACACACCCTAAAAACTCTTAAAAAAAAAAAAAAAAGGACTTTTGGGAGTCTTATTAAACCAATTCCTTTTTTGTTTTTGAGTATGACACTTATAATTTCCAGTTTTGGTTTTAAAGCAAAACAAAAATTTTAAGACACTTCTGAAGTAATCTGAGAGCAGAATGCTAGATTTTGGCTAATTTTCAACTATTGCATGGTTGATTTATCCATAATTCAACAATTTTTTTTGCAACTTACCTTTCCTCTTTCTAAAGCATCCAAAAAAAGTCAGGAGTCTTCAAAACATTAATTTCTTATGTTTTCACGTTTGTAACTCATTGGTTTGCTTAATATGAAATGCTGTCATTACACTAAATCGGTACAACTTGAAACAGTTTGGAAATAGGTTGTTGAAATTAACTCAGGGAGAACCTGAGTGGATACAGAGTACTGGGCCAAAGCCCATCGGCCCTGGTGCTGAGTGTGCTTTACAGGCAGAAGGCCATATGCTTTACAAATCGAATGGAAAGTGCTGGTTAAGTGAGAACTGGAGGACAGAACTTCTACTGAATTGAATGTTGGCTGATTTTCAAAGAATCGCATTTGCAGATCCTACTTCCACCAGCAGGTGGCAGATAGGGTTCATGAGCCGGTTTTGGCCTCGGTGTGAAACCCCCTTTGTCTTTCCGCTCCTTTGATAGCCTAGCAGTGTTCCTCTCCAAGTCAATGTGGGCAGAATCCCGGGACTGTGGTAAGGGATCCCAGGACCATGAGAATACACTGGTGTTCCCACTTATCTTGTCTTAGCCTCAGTTTCTCCCCTGAGATGGGGCCAACTCCTATCTTGTTGAGGAATCAGTCCCTTCGATTTCTTTCTCTTTCTCCTTGAATAGAGAGGAGAGCAATATTTTACCTTCTGGGGAAGCCGGTCACCCAAATCATCTGCTAGTAGATTGCCTGACAGTAGATCTGGGTATTGGTCTCCGCTGACCCCCTCCCTCCTCACAGTTCCCCAGGAGAACTCTTGATGTCTGATGCTGCTGGGTGCCCTTGGCAGGCATCTGGCTTCCTGGTTGGTAAGACCACAGGTGGCCTGTGGTCAGCCTGCCTCACCGCTATGGAAGTTACTAGCCAACTTGGGCATGTGGGCTTATACCTCACGGTATGAAGCCAGCTCTTCTTGGAAGCACCAATAGCCTGGCATTTAAAGCATCAGTGCAACAGTGTATACTTGACTGTAGGCAGATGGATGGTTGGGCCTGAGGGACTTTTCCCGAGATAGTGATCAGAAATTGGGGCACTTTAGTGTTCAGGGTAGCAAGAGGTGATAGGTAAGGACACTATGAGCAGGAGCAAGTGAAGGACCACCAGCCCAGTCTGCTCTGAGGCCACTCCTTTGTTGCCCCCTAAATCCCAACCCTAGGAGCTCTGGCACAGGCCAGTACATGTGCTGTGGTGGCCAGGTAGACTTTCTTATAGGGTCTGCCCTAATGGAGCTCTGAAGTCTGGGGATGAGCTGGAGAAGGAAGGTAAAATGGGCATGGAAGGGAGAGGGACTAGTACTAGCCCGAGGGAAGTGTGGAGAGAAACAGGGCCCAGCTCGTGGGGCCCCAGGAGGACAGAGAACCGGCACGTCCCATCACCATGGCTCCCTTTTCCTTTGTACACATGCCTTGCTCCCCCGCACAGACCCGGGTGCAGAAGTGAGCTGTACATGGTCCTCATGCTGAGCTCTGCCTCATAGGCTGAGCTCTGCCTCATAGGCTCTAACCCTGGAGCAGATATGGGGTGAAGCAAAAGCAAGCAGGTTATGGTGGAAGGCTTGTGAGGAATTCCAGACCAGCTGCCAGCTGCACAGGCCCAGGTGGCTCAGCGGGGGAAGGAAGAACTGACAGGAAAACTGTCCTGCCCTGGGCACAGGGAGTATGGAGCAAAACGTAGATTTGCATCAATCCAGCTTCAGTGACTGTGATCACACTGGGTATTCCTCAGAGCTTCGTAAGGCCATTCCACTGTGGGACACCCCGAGGACTTCCGACTCTGTGAGCAACTTGGTAACACCTATTCTGCATGACCATAAAGGAGTCAGGCATCCAGACATCGTGCCATGACAGCAAATTTAATAAAGAATGCAAAATGTTCCCAGTGGGCTACTCTGATCCCAGGTGCTTGGGTGGTCATGGGATTGTCCCCTCTGACACCTACCAGGCCCTGCATGGTTGGAGAAGCATCCAGATCCTACATGGGGCTTGGGCTCCCAACAGTTCCCCTGGGGGTGTCAGGACTCCTCCCTCCAGCTGGCTCCAGAGCTCCTGGCACCACTGAAGCCCAGGTCCAAGCTGCAGGGGTTTGTGGCTCCTCCTGAGGCAGGCAAGCACTGCTGTGGGAGGGAGCTCTTTCCACATCTTCACTTTTGGGCTTTGTCACCTTTTGCCCCAACAGTCAGGCTTCCCAAGGTTGAGAAAAACTCCTCCATTTCCTTCTGCAGCAGCTGGTTCCTCTTCTCTGCATCTTCCCGTGCCCGCTCTGAGTTCCTCAGCTTTATTTCCAGCATTGTGTGCTTTTTCTTTTCTTGGTCCAGTTCTTCTTCTAGCTGTGACATTTGTTTCCTCAGGCTGGCACTGCCTTCTTCAAGTCTTTAAAATGAAGAAGAAAGACACTGATTTAGCCTTTGGCTGGCTGGGTTTCAGGAAACATGTACCTGCATGCACTCCTTCCAAAGGAGCTGGTCAGGCGGCCCATGGTGGTGAAAGATGAGCACAAGCTGAGACCTGGCTCTGGGATGGGCCCTGTAGGCCTCATCAGCTCCTCACAGGACCCTGGCACTGACCCTCGAGCCAACAGGCCTCACCCCCAGGGGACCTCCCCTCAGCCTGTGATCCAGAAATGCCAGCATGAGCATCTAGCCCTTTGGCACTTGAGGCTGGAGAGCTCTCTGAGTCCTTGCTAAAATATAAAGTCTGCCACCCTCCCGCCCAGCCAACTGTCCACAGAGGAATGGACTGCCGACTGGCAGAAAACAGGACTGGTCCCCAAATGGAGAGGGAAGTAGCAAACTGTCCCCGTGCCTTTGCTCTTCTGCGAGGCTCCTTGTGCTCCGGCCTTCCTCTGGTTGCCCCACCTCCCATGGCCCCCCAGGTCCCAGCCAGACACCGCGACTCACTGGGAACCCCATTAGGGTTGTCACCTCCACTACTCCTTGTCCTTCGTGCCCCAGCTCAGATGTCTCACCCTCGGTGATACTTCTCTGGATCCTCCCCAGGAGGCCACATTAGTGTTTCTTATGCCACCGCAGACATGCTGCTATGAATGTTGACACTATGCTGTGCCAAGGTTGGCCCATCCGTCTTTTCGGCCAGATGACTACATCCTATGAGGCCTCTGGGGCACGCTGAGCCCAGCCCCTGGGAGCCAACATATGGCAGTGTGAGCCCCAGGCTGGCTATTTATGAAGCAACATGGGCTGCTCTGAGTTCTGGTGTCTTTTCTGAAAAAATACAGGTGCCAACCCTCCACCCCAAAAGCTACCACTACTATGGACGAAGAAGAACCAGGAGCACACAGCACAACACCTGTTACTTGTACATGGAGTAAATATCCATTCCCCAGCCTGTCCAGGAGGAAGCCCAGGCCTCCACCCTCAAGCACTGAACACAAAGCACGAAGAAGGCAGGAAAGCTCCCTGCACCCCAGTCCTCCATCTGGGGAGCACAAGACATGCCATCAGAAGAACCTCTCCACAGACCCCTCATTGCTCGTTCCTCTGCCCTGGTGCTCTCAAGCTCAGGCCTGGGCTACCCGTCTGCTTCTCTATGTGGGTCTTTGTATGACCTCACCCAGTCTCCAGACTCAAAACATCATTTACACGCTGGCAACCCCTCATAGCCTCCATCTCCTTCAACTCCACTCAGAAACCTCATAAGCACTGCACCTTAACAGGTCCACAGATAGCTCCTGATCCTTCTCCAAGCCACTTCTGCAGCCCTGGTGTCCCACTCAGTGAACATCTTCTTCCAGTTACTCCGCCAAGACAAAAATATTGTCCCTTAAGTCAGTTCTTTCACCCCCACATCGGACCAATTAGGAAAAACTTCCAAATACATTGATAATCTGGCTCTTCTCCCCATCTCGACTACTGCCCCTTAGGTCCATGATACCCACATGTCTAGCCTGGAGCCCCACCCTGTGCCCTCTACCCTCTTTCTCACACTCCCCTCGTCCCCACTCTTTCTTCTACCTGCCTCTCCCAGCCACAACCCCCGGGCTTCTGCACCTGGCCTTCCCTCTATCCCAGCATTGCCTTCCGACCCTCACTCCCCATGCCCCCCTTCCCTTCACCCTGCTGTGTTCTCCTCCTTTATCTAACCTTCTAACACACCATACATTTTTAAAATCTATCTTGCTTACAGTCTCTCTCCGCCCCCCACCCCCAAGCACCACCAAATTAAGAATGAGGGCAAAGGCTTTGATCAGTTTTGGTCTTGGCTTGTGTCCCCTGTGTCTAGTACAGTATCTGCACATCACAGACACTCAGTGGATTCTCTCTGGGAATACAGGATTTGGCACAGGGGAAGGGTTCTGAGTCCTGGGAGGCAGGGCAGAAAGCTGGTTTCTCCCAAACCACTAGACAGACCCAGTGCTGACTGACTTCATATGTGCAGACGTATTCCCCAAAGACCCGCTGGGTGAGGCTCCAGTCTTTCTTATGCTCACACAGACTCTTCTCTCCCTAGACCACCCCTCCAACCAGGATGACAACATGACCACTCTGCTAGTGAGGATGCTACAAGGGCCGTTCCTTCCACCCCTTTGCCTCTGAGAGCTTTAGCTTATCTCCAACCCATGAAGCAGGAGGTTATGTGAGCAGCAAAAGCTTCCTGAACACTCTGGATGCACCAGGTCCTGTGCTGAACACTCTCATCTATTGTGGCACTTAATCCTCATGACAAATGGGTGAGGTCACTGGAGCCCAGAGAGCCTGCCCAGGCAGACATTTGGCCAGTACACGCTGGGGTCAGAGAGCCTGCCTGGGATGCTCGGCCAATACACAGTGGACAGGGACCTAGCCCTAGGCAGTCTTATCCAGAGCCCTCCATGAAACAACACTGCATTTTCCCCTGAGAAGCCAAGCTTCTTAGCAGGTCAAAGAACTAGAAGCTCAAGTTGGTCCACAAATAGCTAAGGAAGTGAGAAGTTGGTTCTGACTTCCTCTGAGGCTATGTGAGGACAGCCTTCACCTAGTAATATTTCCCATGTATTCTGTAGTTTTTGTCTGTGAGCTCATCTTCAGGTCTGTCGTCATCTTCCTCTGTATCTGCAGGATGTTCCACTGTTCCCTCTGCCTGGTAAATTCCAACCCAAGGCTCACATTTGTGAGGTTTCCACCTAGCTGTATACCTCAGTTTTACTCATGTGGTGTCTTTCCTCCTCCTTGCTCAGCCCATTCCTACTGGTCCTGCAACTCCTGGCTCAGGTATCACCTGCCATGACCCTCCCTGACCTGACCTCCTGCAGAACAAAAGGACCAAACGCTGCCACTCCTACTTCCTTAGAAATATCAGGCTCAGAGTTAGAAGCAGGAACCCCCCTCTACCTCCACTGTCTGATGGGGAAAAGAGGACCTCAGAGCCCACTAACACCTTCTGCCAGTGGGTGGGGCCTGATTTATAGGTCAGATAGCTGGGGCCAGGGATGGAAGCCTGAGATGGTGGTGGAAGCACTGCACACTGGCCAGTGCAGGCCCTGCTGGTAACCTTGGAGAACCTGGTGCCTCAGAGCTGGAAAACACCTTCCTCCCAGGGAGGCTGGAAGGATCAAACTAGGGCCATCTGTGAACAAACCTGCAAGGCTCAGCATGTGGCACAAGGCATCCTCCTGTGGCCAGGGAAGGTAGGAGGGCAGGGCTCAGCACAGCCAGCTCCCTCCTCATAGGAAATTGGACTTACAATCCTGGAAGGAGCCCTCATTGCATATCAGGCCCAACCACGGTCAGCCAGTGAGGCTGGCCTGGGGCCTGCATTGCATGTGGGCACTTCCTGGGGTCCATGCACACCTCAGGGGGCCCGCATCCTCCCTGAAGGCCACATGGGGACTCCCATGCTGAGTCTCTCTGTTAAAGGTGCTCTGAGCAGCGCAGGCTGAGATTCTGACTCACTGGCTCACTCAGCAGGCATTTGTGGAGCTCTGAGTGCATGCCAGACCCTGTAGCTCCTGAGCTTCTCCAGACAGAGGACCCTACTCCCTCCATTCCCAGCCCTGTCCTGGGGGCCTTCCCCCAGAAAAGTGGCTTCCAGAGGCTGGCTGCTCTGAGCCTCACCTCAGGGAGGCTTTCTTTCAGAACCAGAGGCCATGACCAGAGGCCAACTACCCAGGGCCAGCGCCCGCGAGCTGCTGACCACAAGGGCTCTGCCCGGCCCTGGGAGTGCCAGCCTCGCGCTCACCCCAGGGCTACAGCCCTTTACCTTTTTATACTTGTCTCGTACTCAGTCCTCTGCCGGCACAGCTCTGCCCTGAGCTCCGTGACCAGGCCCTGGAGAGCCTGGGAGCAGCGGGCATAGTCCTGGGTTGGGCTGCCTGGGTCGCTGGGCTCGCTGCTGCTGATGCAGGTGCCCACCTCGTCTAGGCCACGGCCCAGCTCTGGACATCGGTGGTCCTCACTGCTGCTGGGGAAAGGGGAAGGTTCGAGGGCCCCCTCAGTGTGCAGGGAGCTGCAGGTGGACGAGTCGCTGGCCCGGCAGGCCGTGCAGCTGCTGACCGAGCCCCTGGCCGATGCCTCGTAAGAGGAGGCCCCCGACCGTGCTGTGCTGGCCACACTGGGAGTGCTGGGAAACAGGCCACCGGGCGGAGGCACGTTGTCATAAGTGGAGAGTCTCTGCGCAGAACTGGAGTCCTTGAGCCGTTCTCCCGAAGAGGCCCAGCGGTGGCCACGCAGAGAGGACAGCCCGTTCATGAGCCAGTTCCCTCCAGAGATGATGGGCACCTCCAGAGATGAGTTGCCCACCTTCGGGCTCCCCGAACGGGACCCTGACTGCCAGAAGGAGGACTTCCAGTTGGGCAGAGTCTGCACCTTCTTCCCAGGGCTGGTGGTGACAGGGCTGCCTCGGCGACCCAGGCCCGTAGGAGAGGTTCTGGATAGCGCCGCCACAGTGGCCCCATCCAGAGATGAGGTCCTGTGTGACGGCAGGCCAGGGGTGCTGGGGCTGCTGGGTTCTGGCCGGGCATCCCTCGGGACCTCCTCCGAGCCCCAGCTCACTGTGCACGGTGGGCCCCCACGCGGGGAGGCCAGTCCTTCCTCGGCCCTCGCAGCGAACAATTGGCTGTGTTTGTGGATCAGGACAGTCATCAGGTGCTGGACCAGAGAAGTACCTGCCAGGAAGAGAGTGAGAAAGCCTGGCTGTGGCTGTCTTAAGTCCGGGCTCTCTAGACCACACCCAACCTGGGGTGCCCCTCAAGAGAGGAGCAAGAGCTTGCCGTCTGCCTCTCCAGAGGAAAGGATGGCCACCACATCCTCCAGACCCAGCACAGCCTGAAGAATCCTGCCCACGAATCCCCTTCCTTGGACACAGAGGAGGTACTGTGCCGCCCCGCCAGGTGTGGGGAAGAGGCAGGCACTATGCCCAGTGAGGCTGCAGGGTGAGCCAGCAGCAAGACCTAGACATCACAGCCTTCTCAGCTGTACCATGTCAGTCCCCTGTACTGCCAATGAGGGCTGTGCCTGGCTGGCCCCATTCTGGGGGGGCACAAGGCTCTGGGACAGGGACAGAGATGTCTTACACACACACACACAATCCCACATCCACACGGTCACAACTCACAAATGAATGTATGCAGCCCCCAACATGCACAACCTGCCCTTGCCTCCCCCTGCACACTCTCCCTCTCTCTCTCTCCCTCTCTCTGTCACACACACACACACACACACACACACACACAGCGACACACACACACAGTGACACACACAATACCTCTTCTCCAGGCCACAGCCCCTGAGATGCAGCCTGTAGTGCCTGACACAGGGGCTTGGGGGTCCGCGATGAAAGGGGGGCAGTACAGTGGAACCATGGTACCTATCTGCTTGCCGTGTTCCCTCCTATTACCCTCCACTAAAGACCAGAGACTGGGAAGGTTTTCAGGTGATAAGGAAGGAGGGGTGGTCGGGTGGGCCCTCCCACTAGGGGTAACCTTATAAGGGTCCTGGAAAACATAAGGAATCCTTAGGCCACAAAAATGGGTGAAGCAGGAACTTGGTGTTTGCAGTTGGCCATTTGTTCAGCCTGGCAGGCCCAGAACCTGGGAGCTCAACGTGAGAGAGTGAGCTCAACAGTCCCAGGGAGATCTGAACAAGCGTGCCACCCCAAGAATCCCAAGCAGCTGCTATTGCTAATTTTTATCACTATTATTATTATTATCTCCCCCAGGGAATGGCTCTGACATCTGGGAGCCAGCGACAACTAAATAACATTTACTTAAGGGAAACAAAAACATCATTGTGTATTCAAGGACAAGGGAGCTGACCTCTTTCCCCCACCCCAGCCTCTCCTGCCATTCTAATTGCTCCCAAGGACACCATCCACAGGCCAAAGTTCCTTTTGCTTTTATAGTTGGACCCCATGGGGTTGGGGAGGGGGTGGTGAGGTGGTCTAGAGGCTCCTGCCAGGTCCCCGGGACACAGCCCCTTCCTACCGGCTGGGCCCTGGGCAGGACTGATGTAGGGTGATGCTTCTGAGGACGTGCCTGGGACTGAGGGGAGGCCAGACCCAGGCAGCACCCAGTACCACCGTGTACACCTCCACCGTTACCTTCCATGATGGTTACTGGGTCTTCTATCTGTGGCCGAAGTATATTAGGTCCAAAAACAGTTGCCAGGTTCTGGACGCTCATCTTGTTGACATTTGAGTGGGACTGAACTTCATCCAGAAACCTGTACAGTGAGGAAGAAGCAGCTGGCAGAGAAGCAAACGCTGATGCCAGATCCGCTGGGAGTTGCCAGGCCCATGCCCAGCCACATCCAAGGGTATCCGCAAGCTGCCGGGCATAGCCAGCTGCCCTGCCAAACTCAGAAGAGGGCAGAGCTTCCCCCTCTGTGGGGCAGGAGGCAGCCATCCAGAGCAGAGGCCAATGGGACAAGGGAGGACACAGGACTCTCCTGCCTGCAGTGGGGGCAGATGCCCCAGAAGGCCCAGAGCCCTCAGGCATGGCGCTAGATGAGGGCCACACTGCATGCCCGCTCCCAGCACCTGGGCCTAGGCCGTTGTGCTCTGGAGGCTGACCCCTGAAGGGAGGGGACAGGGACAGGCACCCAGAGAGGACTCCAGGGACAGAGGGTACATCTCTCCTCTTCAGAAATGATGCACCGGAGACTATCGAACACCACCTGCTCCCATGGGGAGTGTCAGCTCCATGGGCATAGGGGCTGTGTTCTTTATGCCCCTCACTGGCTCCAGCAACACCTGGGGAGGGTGGGTATGGGGTGTGAGAATGACCAGAGCCCCTCTGTAAAGGGAACTGAGCCAAAGTGCAGGAAGGGAAGCTCTCTGCCCCTACTCACTTACTTGCAGATATATCTGAGCAGGTTGTAGTTGGCCAGGGGAAGGCTGCTCACTTGTTTAGCCAATTCCAGAGTCCCCTTGGGATTGAAAGAGAAAAAGAGCATTTCAAATTCCAGCAAGGAGACTCCAAGGCCCTTTTGCTGGAGGGAGGGCTGGGAGCAGGGGCAGGAATCAGAGTCCAGACCTGTAGCCAAGCCTCAGGGGACCAGAAGGTGCCACCACCTCCATCTCCCTCAGAGGAGCAGCGAGGCCAGGCTTGTGACATCTTGTGGGAGCCGATTTACTCTGGAGAACTGATGTGAAGGGTATGCCTCTGCAGGGCTAAAGAGGAATGTCAGGGCCAGGGCTCAGCACATTTATGGAGACACAAATATTTGCCAGGCAAAGACCCCTCATCTCCCACAGGGCCAGAAGGTCAGCATATAGTCCCTGCCCAGCCAAAGGCACCTGCAGGAGAGGGTGATGGTAGGCTGGGAGCCCTCTGTCCTGGAAGTAGTCTCAAATTCTTTTGGGAGGAGACAGGATATAAATAGATGAAGGGTCTGGTGGTTTCTGAACCCAATGGCTGGCCTGGGTAGCCTAAGGTTGAGGTGGGTAGTAGGAGGAGTCCCTACTGTGTGGGGGTCCAGACCTGGGCCCCAGGCACCCAGAAACATGACGGGAACTCGGCCTGTCCCTCCCAGAGACTGAGGTCTGCACACAGAGAGGACCGTATGCAGACAGGGGATGCTCTCAGCCCCCTCCATTAAGAGCTGCCCCCCCAACATGCAGACAGCAGGATGTTCCAGGCCCCCCTTCACAGAGCAGGAGGTTCATGACCTCCCATCTTACAGAGCAGGCTGTGGGCCAGGATCTATGGGCCAGGAAAGTCAGTTTGTGCCCCGCTCCATACACCCGCCTCCCAGCAGACCCGCTTCCCAGAATGGGCCCCAGGAGCTACTGACCTCCCCCTCATCCTTGGTGAGCAGCTGGGCACAGCTAAGGAAGTCCTCATACCTGGCGAAGGGGACCACGGGCTCAGGGAGCTCCCGCAGGTAGAGCTTCAACAGAGAGGCCACCGTGTGCACGTCTGTTGTGCTGTGGGCAGGGGGACATGCATGAGGCCTGGGACACCAGGGAACCCCAGCGGTGGCCAGCACCTTGTGCCACTCCCCCAGAGGCAGCCTCTGCTCTCCTGTCCGTGTGTGTTTGTCTGTGTACAGTTAGCCAGGAAAGCGGCAGGAGTGAAGGGCCCCTTTCTGCTGGCCTGGTGGTCCCTCTGGGGTCCTCAGCAGGGCAACATGAGAGCTGCTCCGCTCTAAGCAGGCACTGGGTGATGGGAAGCCTGAGCTTGCTCTCCCCCCACCCCCAGACTGGCCCACAGTGTAAGGGGAGGGGCCATGGCAAAGGCACCTGGCATGTTAGCCTGCTGAACTCCTGGAAAGAGCAGGCGTCCCTGGGCCCTGGCCACTAGGGCCCAGGCAGCTCAGAGGTCGGGCCCTCCCTCTCAGCCTCTGGGCTCCTAGACACATTATAGACACCTGGGCGTCTATGTTCATCACCCTACTTCCAGCGCCCCAGTGCTCTGTGTGTCCACTCGGAGGCCTCAGTTTTCTACGCCCCAGCTTGGATTTGCCCAGTGAAGAGCAGCAGCCCTAGGCCTATTGGCCTCTGGGTTCAGGTTCTGAACTGGGGTCTTGGCACCTCCTCTAAGCTTGCCTTCCTGGATGGACCTGGGCACTAGGTATTTCATGTTTTTCTAGGGCCCTGGATTTAAACCCTGAGCCTGCATCTTCCTCATGGCAGGAACTCAGGAAAGATGAGGCTGGGGCCAGGAGAATGCGGCTATGCCCTTAAGGTGCCACCTGGCCTTGGCTGTCCATAGCTGGTCTTGCTGAGTTAAGCCCTAGGGTCCCTTCTGGCTTCTCAAGCTCCTCCTCTATGCCCTCAGCTTTCAGTACTCCTGGGCCTGGGAGGCCTGGCCCACAGCCGGGGTCCGCAGCCCCAGTCCACAGCCTTCTGCCCTCCAGGTTCCTGTAGCCAGATCCTCTGCCCTACCCTGGTCTAGGGAGTCTGGCCCAGCATTCTGTCTCCCCTTCTTTCCTCCCTGCCTAGAAACACACTTCCTCATCCTCTCCTTCTTTCCCTACTCACTGCAGAGTTTTCCTTTTAAACAGTGGCTTGAGGCTTTTTCTTGGTACTCCTTGAACCACGTCCTCCTCACCACCCTCTCCCGCTACACACACCTGCCCTGAATCCAGGCACCCTATCCCAGCACCCAAGGAGGATGTTCTGCAGCCCACAGCTCTGTGGATGCCCGCCAGACTGAGAGCCCCACTAAGGCAGGTGCTGTCACCTGTCCCGCTCACTCCCCCAGGACCAGGCTCACAGCCTGTGGTGGAAGGGGGCTGGGTGCACAGGCAGGGAGGACAGCTCAGGGGTCCCAATCAGCTTCTGCCTTTTCTGTGGGCAGGACTCAGACAGAGGGAGCTAACCCGAGAGCCTTAGTTTCTCCACCTGTTGGATAACACTTCCATTCCTTGGTCCTCTTCTTTCCTAAGGGCAGAACTCCCCTCAGAATGGGGGCAGTCCCAAGCTCTATATCTACTGACAGACTTGCCCACTGCAGTGATGGGTCCTGGTAGAGGCTGGAGGGACTGAGGGTGTTCTGCCCCAAGAGCAGGGCTGGGAAGGCCAGGGCTGCCAGCAGGAACCCATGGGCTTATCTGTGACTGTGAAGGCAGAGCTGAGACGCTCCAACAGAGGCCAAGGCTGGCTTGATGCAGGAAGAACTTTCTATGAAAACTACTCTGTGATGGGTGGGGTCCTGTCTGGGAGAAGAGGCCCCAAGGAGCCACCTCCCTGGTCATAGCCCTACCCACACAGTGCAGCCCTCAATGGGGAAGTCCCAGTGATGGGATAGGACAGGTACCGGCTCCCCACCCCTGGTATCTGAGAGAATGTGGGGCTGCTCCATCTTGCCACTGAAGGGGCCTGAAGGGTGGGAAGCTGAGAGAGGGGGCCCTGCAGAAGGCCTAGAGTCCCAAATGGAACCAGCAGAGGCCCTTCTTTTCCCCTGCCTGGGTTGGGTTTACAGGCATCCACTGTGGACACAGCCTGCATAGTCATGAGTGTGCCTCATCCGTGGCAGGATCCATCCCTGAGAGGAGACCCAGGGCTGCTGCACTGATTTTGTGCCCAATGCTCTGCCCATGGGAACAGTTGGGTGCTGGGGGGGCGGCTGACTGAGCACACGTGCTACTGTGGGGAGCCATGCCACCACCACCTTGCTGCCAGGCTTCCTGGAGGCCAACCTACTGCCCCCTGGAGCTTGTGTCCTGGGAGGAGCCCCTACAGCAGGAAATGGACAGGTGATCCCATCTCTCCTGCTTTCCCTCAGGAGCTCACCTGTCAAACAGTGGTTTCTCCCCACAGTCGAAGGAATCCTGCAGGTCCCTCACCAGGTTGGCTTGGCCTGGCATGCGGAAGAGCCCCTCTTCGGTGAGCCCACGCTCCCGGATGAAGTCCACACACTGTTCCACCAGCAGGGGGGCCAGACGGGGGCCATACTTCCGCTCATGGTGGACTGTGTCCTCTAGGCGCTGCCCAAAGATCCCTGGGCACAGAGAGGAACTGGTCACACTCTCAGCCGTCCAGCTCAGTGGTGGGGGAAGGGTGCTTTGGACAATGGGGGGCCAGAGGTGCTGTCAGGGACAAAAGTGTCTCTCTCTGAGGGAGCAGATGAGGATCTGGAGGGAGGGGTCTATACTAGGCAGCTGGACCCTGGGCCACAAGCAGGAGGGGACAGTGGGCAGGGGGCCTATCCTGTGCTGTGGAATTTGTCTAAGCCTGAAGAACTTTCAGAGGGCCCTCAGGGAACATGAATTATGCATTTTATTGATTCATTTATCTGTACAACACTCACCTCCAAACAGGAGTGACTTACATTTAAAATCCCAGAACTATGTCCTCCAAAAGATGTGCCCTAGAATGTTCTTAGCGGCATTCTTTGCAATCTGTCCAAATGGGAAACCACCTAATGCCCATCAGCAGTAAAATGAGTGGGCATGTCATGGTCTACTCATACTGTGCAGAACCAGACAACTATAAGAACAGATGGCAAAACAGCTCACACAAGACAGATGACTCACTGATGTGAAAACTTACTCGTGGCTCAGCATCACCGATCGTTAGGGAAATGCAAGTCAAGCCACAGTGAGGTACCACCTTGCACCCCGGGAGGATGACTACTATCAAATCAGAAAGCAGCAAGTATTGGTGAGGATGTGGAGAGATTGAAACCCTTGTGCACTGTTGAAAGGAATGAAAATGGTGCAGTCACTAGGGAAAACAGAGCAGTGCCCTCAAAAATGTAAAACAGGATTACTGTATGATCCAGCAATTCCACATCCAGGTAAATAAGCAAAGGAACCAAAAGCGAAGACTTGAACAGACATTTCTACATCCATGTTCATAGTACATTATTTGCCATATTCAAAAGGTAGGAGCACTTGGCGGGCTCAGTCAGTAGAGCCTATGACTCTTGATCTCACAGCCAAGAGTTCAAGCCCCAGGTTGGGTATAGAACTTGCTTAAACAAAACCAAACAAAACAAAAGCCAAAGGCAGAAACAACCCAAGTGTCTATCAAAAGATAAACGGATAAACAAAACGTGGTACATACATACAATGGAATACTATTCAGAATTAAGATAAAAAGGAAACTCTGACACATGCTCCAATGTGGATGAATCTCAAAAACATTATGTCAAAGTGAAATAAGCCAGCCACAAAAAGACAAATACCGTATGATTTCGCTTCTGTGAAGTACTTACAATAAGAATTCATAAAGACAGAAACGAGAATGGTCGTTGCCAGGGACTGGAGGATGGGGGGCAGGAATGGAGAGCTACTATCTAATGGGGTAAGAGTTTCAGTTTTACAAGATGAAGGAGTTCTGGAGCTGGAAGGTGGTGATGACTGCACATTGTAAAGGTACTTAATGCCACTGAGTTGTATGTACACTTAAAAATGGTTAAGATGGTAAATATTAGCTCTATTTCACCAAGAATTTTTAAAAATTAAAAAATAACTGCAAGCAGAAGCCAGACCTAGAGTTCACACTGCATGACTCCACCTATGTAACATGCAACACCAGAGCAGGATGTGGTTACCCTGGTGGGTCAGTGACTGGAAGGGGTCGGAGGGGGCTTCGGGAGTGCTGGTAGTGCTCTGATTCTGGACCTGGGTACTCCTTACCCAGCTGTATTCACTTTGAAAAAAAATCATTAAACTACCCTTGTGATTTATATACTTTCTTATATGCTACATTTCAATAATGTTTGTAAAAAAAAAAAACAGGAAGCAGGAGATTCAGAGCATTTAATGCAGGACAAGAGGCAAATGAGGGATAAAAGGAGAGAGAAAGAAGTAGAGGAACTCTGGACTGAGAAGATCTATGACAACTAAATATACAACCAGCTAAGGGGCTCCTCGCGGCCTAGGCCAAGAGCAGAAGTAGCTGAGGACCATAAAGCTCTCGCTCTCACAGTGATGGTAACAGGAGAAACACACTTCTCCCAGCCCTAAGCTCTATGAGGATTTTCAAATACCTAACATCTTCCACTTGCACACATGACGCAGAGACTTCCCCCACAGGGTGGCTTCTGGGGTGTGCCAGGGGCATGATGCCAGAGCTCCATTCTGTCCAGGCATGTGGCTGCCGGAGATGTGGATGGTGAGCCAGTCAGGTGAGCATTCAGTCTCTCCCTTACCACTGAGCAGTGGAAGGACTCTGGGCACCTACTTAGCTCCCCCCACACTGGCTAGTTTAAAATAAGATACATCAGTTCCTAATACAGTGCCTGGCATAGAGCAGGACTCAGTAAATGTTCGTTCTCCCCCTGCTCGACCCAAGTACAAAGCCTACAGAGTCTGGGGGTGGTGAGACTTCTCCCTTCTAGAAAACATGCCCATGTAGAATGCATCCAGTGATGCCAACAATACTTTAGGGAGAAGTGTGTGCATGCAAGTGGACTTGTGTGTGCACATCTATGCATGCATATGCATGAGGAAAGGGCGCTAAAACAGCTAACACATGGCACTCAAGGTGCCAGGTCCTGCTCTCAGCACTTCAAAGACACCAGTGCATATAATTCTCATGCAGCTTGTAACCTAGGGACTATTACTTTCACATCACTATCAGCATCATCCCCATTTTTCAGATGGACAAACTGAGAGGCAAACAAGTTGAAGAGCATGCCCAAATTCACTCAGCACATGGCAGGGTCAAGGTTCGAACCCAAGCAGGCTGGTTCCAGGCCTAGAGAATGTTCTAGGCCACAGTGCTGCTCTTTACCCACACTGATGCTCGGATACCTGGATACTATCCACCCACCAATCCTGTTCCCCAAGTTTCTCCAGTCTTCACTGGCAGTTCCCACAGACATGGTCAGCACTAAGCAGAGACTATAATACGACATGCAAGGAAAAGCTGTCTGCCTCCCGGGCCTGGGGGGAGAGCCCAGGGCCCCTGCCCGCAGGGGTGTGGCCTGCGGGCCAGTCAACAGCGTCCTGGCCTCTCTGCCGAGCCTGAGAGCGGCCTGCGCTGGCCCTGGGGACACAGCACCACTGTTCCCCCTCCCCTCACCCAGGGCTCCATCACCAGCGCTCAACAATGGGCCCCATGGGCCCAGATGCTCTTGTTTAGCTGGTGTGCAAACCACTGTAATATGAGTTATTTAAAATCTGGAGGTTTCATATAAAAATTGATTTCCAGCTTCTCTTGAAAAACCCCACAGGTCCGGAGGCCGGGAGGTATTCCTGAACAGCAACAGGGGCGGCGTCCTGCCATCCCTGGCCGGGACAGCACATCTCACGGTCCTCACCAGGCCCTGCCACCTCACGCCCAGCCCAAGCCTGCCTTGGGGGAGGCCCTCACCCCTCTGCTTTGACCTGAACGGCACAGACGGCCCCAGGGTCCTGTGGGCATGGGAGGTAGGGGAGCAGGGCGGTGATCCACGGAAGGTAGGAGCGGGAAACCATCACGTCACCACCTGAGGCAGTGCCAGGCCCTTCAGTGAGCCGGAAGATGACATGTTGAGGGGAGCCGCACGTGGGGCGAGGGTCCCCCAAAGGGGAGGGGGCTCGACTGGCACGGCACCCTGGGTGCCCACCTCCCTCTGGCCCGCCTCCCTCTCTGGTCAACGTTACATACTACTGGAGCCCCCTAAACCACAAGTCTGCCTTCCTGCCTCTGGCCCGTGCATAGACCTCGGCCCGGAGTCTCCTTCCTCTCCAGTCTGGGCAAATTTCCTACCAGCCCTTGGGAGCAGCTCTGATGGCCCTCCTGCGTACTCCTCACCAAGAGCCCCTCCCTGTCCTTCCTGAGCTAGTGCAGGATGGGGATCACTGAGGGGAGGACGGTGAAGGATCCAGAGTTAGTGCTCCCCACCCCTGGGCTCATAGGGGACTGAAGGCCCGTCAGGGAAGAGAGACACTGAGGAGAATTCTACAACTCCTCCAGAGACCCACAAAGCTGGGGTAACCCCGTGCAGCCCTTTTTGCTTGCCCGTCTCCTGTCCCCAGGACACCTGCCATCCTCTGTCTGTCTACCTGTCCATCTACCCTTCCTCACCCTCGCACTCGGGCCTTACCCTGTTCTAGGTAGTGGAAAATGCAATGGGGCAAGCAGGCTGGCCAGACAGAGGGCAGCTGCTGCAGGGCTGGCCCACTGCTGCTCTGGCAGCACTGCCATCTCTAGGAGCCCCCTCCCAACCCCGGCACAACCATGGCCTCCCTGGTAACCCTCCTCGCTGCTCACCCTCCCTCCCAGACAGGGCTGTGAGCCAGGAATCGGGAAGTCCACCAACCCCAGGCGCTTCCAAATACAGGTGATTTGGGGGAGGAGGTGACGTTGAGACTGGGGTGCAAGAATTAGTGGGAGGCAGCCAAGCAGGCAGGTGGGAGTAGGGTGGGTGAGCAGAGGCCCCAGGGCAGATGTGGGTGGGGTCTGATGGGGAACTGCAGGGGCTGGAGAGTGGGTGTGAGGGAGCCTGCTGAAGAGGCAAGGATCCTCACCTGTGCTGAGCACTGACCTTCTTTGCTGCTCAGGGGCTTGGGAAATGGCAACACTGCCCCAGGGCACTCCAAGTGCTGAGCCCAGTGACAGGGCTGGCCTAGGGGTGGGGGTGGAGACCCAGGCAGCAGGTGACAGTCACAACTGAAGGTCACAAAGACAAAGATTTGAGTCTAAGTGTGCACTGGTCTGGGTGTACGTTCCAGCTAAGCTACCGAGGAAAGGAGGGGGCCTCAGTTTCTCCACCTATAAACCGGGGTGACCATGCTGTTTTTAGGAGGCTGCCCTGAGGCCCTGCCCAAGGCACCACCACATCCCCGGCAGGGCTGTAGGGCAGGGCTGTGCCAAGCCTTGCAGGAGACTCTGGGGCCAGATGCTTTGTGGAGGGCCTGGGAGAGCTCACTGCAGCTCTGCCTCCTGGGCGTCCTCCCCGGTGGTCCTCCTGCTGGAGGCAACCTGCACTCAGGCTACAGAGCCTGGCCTCCCTCAGCCAGGATCTCTCTGGCAGAGCCAGGGCTGCGAAGAGCTGCGCTGACCTCCCTCGGCCCTCCAGGCACACCTCGATGGGGAGCCTTGCCAAGAACCAGTTCCAGTAGGTTTGTCAGATCCCTGGAAGCCCAGCTGGTGTGCAGGTTCCTCAAGGTCCCGGCCCACGCTCTTCTCCAGGTACCGAGGGCTCTGCCACGGAGAGGAAACTGGCAGAGGCTGCGCTTCCTCTGGATGAACCTGCCGGTGGACTCAGAGCTGGGCCAGGCCTCCCCCGCCAGCTCTCCCTGGCAAACAGTGGCTCCCACTCTCCTCTCCCCGAATCACAGGCAGGAGCAGGAGGCAGGAGCAGGAAGCCGCAGGCTGCAGGCCAGGTGCTCAGCGGGCTCAGCCCCTGTCCCTGATGACCTTGGGCTCTGAGCTCTTCTCTGCAGTTCCATGAGCTGTGAGCAGCCCCAGGAGGGCCTACCCCCGACAGGCACAGTGAAGCAGGTGCTGGGTCCATGTGGCCTTCTCCTGACCCAGGAAGGCGGCCCAAGGCCATGGCACTGCCAGCTCCTGAGGCCCCAGGAGGAAAGGGGGCAGGTGGGACTCCCTCGAGGAGCTCATTCCTCAGTGGGGTCAGGCCTGCTCGGCTCTACCGGGCCGTCTTGTTGGGGGATGGCGGGACAGGGGGGACTAGGCCACACTCACAGCTTACAGCAACATTCTTAGTCTCCCTCCAGAGGTTAGGCCTTTGGGAAGTCCGTCCCTGCTCGCGGCCCTCCACCCTTCCCGCTCGGTGTGCCTCCACCTGCCTGGCCCTGCTCCTGCTCCAGAGACTACAGCCTCACAGCTGCCTGGGGACAGAAAGCAGCCCCGGCTGACATCCACATCCGCCAGGAGGCAGCCGTCTCCACCAGGGTCTTGCCTAGGGCGAGCCGGCCCCATCCGCGGGATCCCTCTCCTCCCGGAGGTAGCCGGCGCGGCGCCAGGCTCCGTGGCCTTCCTGAGGCCCACGGCGGCGGGGGGTGTGCAGACGTGGGACGAGCACTGTGCCTGTGCTTGGGGTCGGGACCCTGGGGCTCCCCCGCAACTCGGTCCCCCCGCGGGTCCCCGCTCCGCTCCGGGCGGGCACCCCGGGGCACGGGATCGTCTGTCGGCCCGCTCCTATCTCCTACCCTCCGCCCCGCCGCGAGCACGCGCGCGCCCCGCTCCCACCCCCGCGCCCCCCGCGCCCCCCGCGCCCCGTCCCGCCCTACCTGGGGCGGCGGGCGCGCAGCAGGCGGGCGGGCGGCGGGGCGGCGGCGGGCGGGCGCAGCAGCGGGGGAAGGCCCGCGCGGCCGGCATCGGGCCGGCGGGGCGGCGGCGGCGCAGGAATGCCCGGCACGCGCAGGTGGCAGGTAGCGTCCTGCCCGCCGCCGCCCCGGGCCGCACCGCAGGGAGGCAGGGAGGCAGGGAGGCAGGGAGGCAGGGAGGGCCCTCCCCTCCCCTCCCCCTCCCCGAGACGCCACGAGACGCCAGGCCTGAAGCCGGCCCCGGGGAGGGCCCCGTCCGGACGTCGCAGCCCCTTTTCCCGACACGAACGCTCGACGACCCCGGCCCGGAGCGAGGGACGCCAGCAGCTGCCGGAGAGGAGCCCCTGGGGGAGCGCCGGGTCTGTGCCCCCGCGGGCTGGGAGGCAGGTGTTGGCCCAGGAAAGTCCGGTAACTCGTCTGGGTCACGCAGCGGGGGGACAGCCGGTCACGGACCTAAAGCGGGGTCTCCTGGCTCCAAAGCGGGTACTTGGGACTTAAAGTCAGGTGTCGTCTAGCGCAGCCCCGAGAGCTAAGTATCCATGTCCCCATTTTACAGACGCGGCTGCTAAAGCGTAGAGGGGTTATGTAATTTTCCTAAGGCCACACAGTAGGTAACAGACTTTCCATCTAAACCTAGATTACCTATCTGCAGGGATACATTTCTACAAGGGCAGGATGCTGTCCCAGGAAATGAGCCCGCAATCCCATACTTCCAAAGTTTGAAGAGCAGAATGGCTAGCCAGCGGCAGGGATATACCAGGAAGGTGGGTGGAAAGCAAAGCCAAGCTGGGGCCTTTGCAACACCAGACAGGAGGAAAAGAGGTCCACAAGGGTCTGTGGGCCAAAACCTGTAAGGGAGGGGCTTAGGAGAGCCCTGGGGCTGGAAGGGGTGGGGGCTCCTCCAAAAGCTGGGTGTGCAGGGCAGGGCCACTCTTTTTACTCTACTGAGCAGGGCTGGGGCTAGGATGCGGCAATATGAGGCACTCACCACAAGGTGCAGAATTTAAGGAGGTGTCAAAAGTTTCAATAAGATATTTTATTGCAATATTTTAACATGTATAAATTAAATGCAAAAAAACCCATGACGAATGAGTTAATCAAAATTTTAAGTAATGACAGGCTCTAGCCCTGCTCTTGCAAACTCTGTGAGCACCTAACCCTAATTTACCCACAGATCCTGTCTTTATTTAAAATTTCGATATTTATCATGGGTGTGGTAGGCTACATAATGACCCCTCCCCAAATGTCCACATCCTAATCTCTGGGACCTGTGAGTGTGTTACCTTACCCAACAAAGGGACATGGTAGACATGACTAAATTACGGATGGAGAGATGATACTGGATCATCCAGGTTGGTTGCATAAAAGGGAAGAAGAAAGAAGTATGACTACAGAAGCAGTAATGATGTAAAGAGGGAAGCAGCGACCTGGAGTGATGAGGCCACAACCAAGGAAGGAAGGCAGCATCTAGAAGGTACAGAGAGGCAAGAGCCCTCGGAAGGAACAGGCCCTGCCAACATCTTTATTTTAGCTCTATAAGACTCAGTTCTGACTTCTGTCCTACAGAACTGGGAGAGGATATATTTGTATTCTTTTGAGCCACTCAGTTTGTGGCAATTTGTTGAGCAACGATAAGAAACTAACATAATGGACTTTTTGCATTAATTTTCATTTAAAGAAAATTTCAATAAAATGTTTATCTTGACTGCTGAGTTTGCTGGCGCACCCTTAAATTCTGTGCTGGAGGCCACTGAGGCTCCTAGGTCCTGGCCCTGATACAGTGTGGGGGTGGAGGGCTGGGTTGAGGGGAGGGGCTCAGTGTGCTTCCTTCCCAGAGCTCACCTACCTGAGGAGGGAGGAAGGGCATTTCATGATGAGGGCCACAAGCCAAGGAATGCCCCGGCCTAAACCTGCCAGAAAAACCTGGAGCTCCCATGGCCCCGGGACCCCTGTGTCTGAGTAGCACTGCCCACCTTAAAGAGAAGGGCCCAAGGCCTCAAGTTGAAGCAGCTACTCTGGGGTAGGTGGGCCCTCCCCCTGGACCTGTGGGCTCTGGTGCTGACCTGCTTTCTCCTCCTGAGCTTCTGTTTTCCCACCTGTGTGGTCATCACATTAGGCCTGCCAGTCTCTAGGGAATCCCCCCACCACCATTCCCCAGATGGATGGAAGTCCACAGGTGCCCTCCATTTAGAAGGTTCTGGACTCAAATGGGCACTGATAATGAGGTCTAGATTATGCCCTGGAGGGGATGGTGCCCATACCACATTGGGGGCTACTTTTAGTGGTGGGACCTGGTAGGGGGGGGGGTATTCAGAGACGGTCATCAAATTGTCCTCTTGGGCCAGGGCCAAGAAGCTGAGAAGCTGGGGGTGGTCTGTCCTCTCAAATCAGTTCCTGGTGACTGGTGACCCCGGCTGGGGTGGCCCCCATTTCTGTGCTGTGTGTCCTATGGCCTGGGGTCCAAGGCCACAGGGACAGCCTCTCTCCTCAGTCTGGATGGCCTGCTTCCCCCGACCTCCACCCCTCTCATCAAGACAACTACTCAGATCCAGAGGTTGTGCTGCTTTGATGCTTACCCAGCAAGAGAGAATCTGCAGATAGGCCCACCCTGAGGGCGGCTGCCCCTGCTCCCACCTCAGCTGTGTGCCATAGGGCAAACTGCTAAACCTGTCTGGGTCTCTCTGCCTCCCTCTATAATGTAATTTTGATACAACTAACCCCTGGCAAGAGTAGCACTTAGCAAGCATGAGGCCCCTCCCTCTTTCCTCAGCCTGATATGGAGGACAGGGCTCCCTGGAAGTGGCCGAAAGCCCTAGGAACCTGGGCAGAGGACACCCGGAGGCCCCATGGCCTCCCTCTCTCCAGAGCAGGCATCTAGCAGTGGGGCTCTGAGCGCCAGCACACCTGGGTTAGAACCCAGCTTCCTGCTGACTTCTCTGTGACCTGATGGAGCATTTGAGCCTCCCTGCTGCTAAGTGTCCTTAGGGGAGTTAGGACAGTTCCCTGGGGCTGTTGCAGAGCCTGACACAGGAACATGCTGAATGAATGTTAGCTGCTCTGGCGAGTGGCAATGCCTCTGGCAACTTCTCCGTGTCCCCCCCGCCACCCCCCCCCAATGGCTCACTGGCGCTAACCCTCCACTGGCTTCATCTTAAAAGTGGCCACAGTAAACTCTTTCCTGGCCTGTGATTGGAGCTCTACATAGCCCAAGGGGAAACCAAGAAGGCCAAGTTGATGGGGCACTTCCCAGCACAGCTGCCAGGAGGGACGGAGGCAGGAGGGAAGGAGGACTTCCAGTCCAGCAAGGTGGGTAAGAGGCAGCCAAGCGGCTAGAGTCCCGAGTTTCTCAGGAGGCAATGGTGAGCAGCCCCCACTAAACCACCTTGCTGGCTTGCCAGGCTCACCCAAGGTAAGGCAGCTGCTCCTTCGCCTCTCCTCCTGGTAAACAGCCCTGGGCTCCCGGGCTGTCTCCTGTCAGAGGGGACTGTGGCTGGGAGCTATTTCCCCTGCCCTGGGGATGTGAGCTCACAGACCCCAGGAGCACGGCAAGGGAAGGAGGCCCCAGGGTGCCATGAACCCACCCCTGTGCCCAGAAAAGGCCAGATCTTCCCTTTATGAGCCTGGGGCATGGACAGCATCCAACGCCTTTGGAGGTGTCTCCTCCTCCACCTGGCTAGTGGACCGTCAGTGTCCATGCGAATAGGCTGAAGGTACCAGGATCATGCTCGAGTGTCCCATCTGTCGGCTTAGTGACCTGAAGCCCAGACCAGATCAGCCACGGTCTATTCTCTCCCCTTTTGGAAGAGCTGCCCAGAAAGGCCCGGCCAGGCCCCCAGACTTGGTGGGTCAACATTCAGGGGAACTAGAAATTAGACTTTCTCCTTCAATCTCCTGGATGAGTTGGGATATGAAGCAAGCAGCACTGGGGAGAAGTGGTCCACTAAGATCTCAAACTCCACCACTGCTGGCCCAGGCTAGGTCAGTGACCTTTCATCCTGAACCTGATTGTGCTTTGAGGGCCTTCCTTTGGAGAGGTCATTCTAGCAAACAGCAACCTCTGCTGGCTGGACTCAAGAGGTTGCATTGTATCCCTCCAAGTTGTCTCAAGGCTGGGATTGTCTCCATGTCAAGTGTCCTGTGGCTTCTGGAAGCTGCATTTCCCCCCTCTTCTTCTGTCTTCCATGTGATTTCTGAGGAACTGAAGAGGGAGAAAAGTGGCTCCAGGAGGCCAGAGGGAAGTCTCCAGTGGCCTGCAAAAGCCACACAAGTGGGCTGGGGCAACGAAGCTGTGATGCCACTGCAGGCCTGCTGTCTGGCCCCTCGCGCCCATCCCCAGCACAGGGCAGTCACTGGGGGCGGCGTTCCTGAGTAGAAAGCTGGGTTCCCAGCCCCAGGATGACGGCTCTCTGCTGCCACTTTCCAGGTCAGGACAAAGGGCTTCTGGGCTGCACTAGGCAGGACAGGACTAGACTGGTCTGTGAGCAGGACAGTTGCGGTGCTCTTAGTTACTGAGCACTAACCCCCAGACTCCTGCATCCAGCTGCCCACACAGCACCTGCCCTGGTTTAAGGACAAATAACACCCCAGGGATGCCTGGGTGGCTCAGTGGTTGAGCGCCTGCCTTCAGCTCAGGGCATGATTCCAGGGTCCTGGGATGAAGTCCCACATCAGGCTCCCTGCCTCTCTGTGTCCTTCATCAATAAATAAATCTTTTAAAAAATCCCAACAGACACCCCAAACTCTGATGTGTCCCAATGGAACTGCGGTCTTGCCGCAACTCCCAAACACACTCTACACTGAGTCCTTCTGTCTTGGCTAATGACAGCTCTGTCCCCACAGCCACCCATCGAGCCCTTGGAGTTGACCTGCCTGCTCCCACTCTCACACCCCCATCCAGTCCTTGTCAGTCTGATTTCCAGAACAGTCTCAGAACGTGCTGACTTTCACCGTCACCCACCAGAGAGAAAGCGCCCTTGTCTCTTGCCTGGAGCAACTCGAATATTTGTGTCCTGGCTTTGCCTTATCGTCCCTCAAGAGTTAGCAGTCAGAATGGCCCTTTCCAGCTGTAGATCAGATGCCGTCACTCCTCAGCCCAAAGCCCTCCAATGTCCTCCTGCCCCTTTTACTTCAGAGTGAGAGCCAAAATCCCTATAGGGGTGTAGGAGGCCTGGGCGGCAGACTCCTCCCCATGTGCCCTGTCCCTTGCCCTTCAGGCCCATCTGCCTCCATGCTGGTTCAAGACCACATCAGACGTGCTCCACCGTGGCCCAGGCTATCACCTCGGTCCCGGACATCCTGGCTGGTGTTCTCACCTCCCAACACTGTTTGAATGTCCCACCCTCCCCACTGTATTTAAAACTGCTGTCTATATTTCCTTTGATAGCACTCACCGCCTTCTAAAACACAGAGGTTCACAGGACGTGGGCCCCAGGCCAGCAGCACTAGGAGAAGCTGGGAACTTGTTCGAAATACAAGCTCTAGGACATCCCCCAAGTGAGCAGGAAGGAACCAGCAGTGTGTTTTCACAGGCCTTCCTCTGGGTGACTCGGATGCCCGCTAACGCTGGCAAATCACAGCTCTGTACCTGTGATTTACTATCCTGGTGAGTGGCCGTCTTGAGTGGGACAGAAGGTCCCTCTGATCTTTTTTGCCCTGTCACATCCCCTGCCTATGCAGGATAGATGTGCTGTGTTTGCTGAATGAATCAGGGCCACCTAGTGCTGAGGGGTTGCTGAGCACTCTGCATCTATCTTCTCTCTTAAAGATACTCTCATTCCCATTTTGCAGAAAAAGGCACAGAGAGGGTAACTGGCATACCCAGGGTCACACAGCAAGCAAAGGACCAAGCCAGATCACATCAGCCCACAGCCCGATGCTGAAGTCTGTGCGCATACTGCCTCCTCTCAACCACGGGTGCAACTGGTGTCACCATGCACCTTCCTCTCCACATCAGATCCACCTCCGAGGGGCTTGTAGTTGTCTTTGGATTCCAGGCAGCCCTGCCTCTCACAGTGAGCTGGTTCGGAGGGGCTACCCTGGGTCCCAGAGCTGGCCACAGAAATCCAGACATCCACGGGACAGCGCTACCCTCTTCACGAGATCACGCCTTCCAATCCATGAACACATGTCTTTGCATCCATCTGGGTCTGTTTCCATTTCTTTCAAACTATGTTTTGTGACTTTCAGAGTAGGAAGTTTTATACTTCTTTTGTTAACATTGATTCCTAAGTATTTTTTTCTTTCGGATGCTACTGCAAATGAAGTCTTCTTAATTTTATTTTCAGTCTGCTCATTGCTACTGAACAGAAATATGATTGATTTGTGCATACTGACCTTACATCTGCAGTCTTGCTGAATTTTTTATGACTTCTAATTGTTTTCTAGTGGATTTCTTAATATTTTCTGTACAGGAGATCATGTTATCTGCAAATAAGAAACACGTTTATTTCCTTCTTTCTTTCTAATCTGGATGCATCTTATGTCATTTTCTTGCCTAAGTGCTCTGGCTACAGCCTCCAGCAGAGTGCTGAACAGAAGTGAAACTGAGAACCCATGCCTTCTTCTAGATCTCAGAGAAGGATCCCGTCTTCCTCCATAAGTATAATGGTGCATGTGGGTTTTCTGTAGATGCCCTTTATCAAGTTGAGGAATTTCCTTTCTATCCTTATCCCTAGGTCTTTGAATGTTTTTATCATGAGAGGGAGCCAAATTTTATTACAGGCTTTCTCCATGTCTCCTGAGGTATCACGTGGTTTTTGTCTTTTCTTCCATTGGTGTATTACAAGTGTTGATTTTCAGATGGTAAACCACCCTTGCATTCCTGGAATAAAGCTTATTGGCTGGGATGCCTGGGTGGCTCAGCGGCTGAGCGTCTGCCTTCAGGTCAGGGCTTGATCCTGGGGTCCTGGGATCGAGTCCTACATCGGGCTCCCTGTGTGGAACCTATTTCTCTCTCTGCCTGTGTCTCTGCCTCTCTCTCTCTGTGTCTCGCAACAATAAATAAATTTCAAAAAAAAATCTCATTTGGTCATGGTGCACAATCCTTTTGTGTATTGCTGGATTCAATTTGTAAGCATTTTGTCGAGGATTCTCGCATCTAGATTCAGAAGAGCTGTCAGTGCTCCAGCCGGTCTTCTCTCCTGCTGTACCATCAATCTTTCGCATTGCTGTTTTGTCTCCTGACTTAGAAAAGCAAAACAAAAGCCAATCCTCTCTTTACCTGACTTTCCCTCCAGCTCCTGCCCCATTTATCTCTCCCTTTACAACGAACTTCTTGAAACAGTTTTACTGTAACAGTTCGTGACAGTTATTGTCACGCTCCAATACCCTCCTCTTACCCTTTTCATGCCCAGCATTCTCATCTCCGGCTCGCCACCAGAGCCATACACCCAGGTCGGCGGAGCTGTGCTCAAAGTCCGCTCTCTTCCACTTCATCTGTCGATGGTGCTCGCTATCACTGTTCCTTCCTCCCTAGACATTCTCTTCACTCAGCCCTGGGTCCCCAGCTCACTCCTAGCTCCACTCCTCACTTCTGAACCGCTTCTGCTGGCTCCTCCTCTGCCCCTGATGTCTAACGGATTGCAGCTCAGAGCTCAGCCCTGGAGCCCTCCGCTCGTTCCACGGTGTGTCGCCCAGCCTCATGGCCTCAAACTCCATGCATGGTCAACAGCCCCCAGATTCTCCAACCCAGTCCTCTCTCCAATTCTCTACCCTTAAATGTTTAGCCACCTGCTGGACATGTATACTTAGGTCTCTAATGGGTATCTCCGACTGAGCCCCAATGCGATCTCTCAGTCTTCATTCCAAACACTGTACTTCCTGTGGTTTTTCTCATCTCAGTCAATGGCTAATTACCCTGACTCATTCTCTATGTGTTTCTCCCATTCCAGCAGGGAAACATGACTGCCTTTACCTTAACATATATCAAGAATCCAGTCACTTCTCATCACCAGTAGCATCTAGAGCCAAGCTGCTGTCATCTCTCACTGGCATTATTGTATAATGAGCTCCTAACTGGTCTCCCTGTTTCACTCTTTGATCTGTTCTCAACACATGGCTGGAGGGATCCTGTTAGAACCCAAACCAGGCCCTGCCACTCTGTTCAAAACCCACCCATGGCACCACAGACCTCAGGAAAAGCCAGAGTTGTCACCGTGACGATAAGGCTCTACTGATTTACACCTCATTGCCTCTTTGACCTGTTTCCTGCTCTCTCCATCTTCACAGAGTCTGTTCCAGGCACACTGGCTTCCTTGCTGCTCTTCCAACACAGAGGCTGCTGCCTCTGCCTCCAAAACTCTCCGCCCAGATATACATGCAATTCACTCTTTCATCTCCTTTACTCAGAGGTCATGAAATTCCGACCCCCATCACTCTCACCTGCTCTCCCCACCTTACCTTTCTCCACTGAGCACATCATTGTCTAATCTGCAACGGGCTTCTTTATCCTACCTGCTACCTATTTTCTCTTCTAGAGTGTGCACTTCACAAAGGAGGGCAGGGACCTTGTCTGTCCTGCTCACTGCTGTATTCCTCGGCCCCTAGAACACATCCTTAAGTGAATGAGTGACTAGCAGAATGAATGAAATGAATGAATGAATGAACGAATGCCCAGACAAGAGGCCCTACAGTTGGGGACTCCTCTGGGCAGGCCATTGACTGTAACAGGCTCTGCTGAGCCCGTGCACCTGCCCCCAGGTCTCTCGGTGGGGACGGCCAAGCTCTCCCCTGACGGTGGCAGGTACACTGCCCACTCCTGTCTGTCAGAGGTGGCTGCTCTCTGCCAGAACAAACAGCTTGAAAGGGCTCACAGACTCCCTGATTTGTAGTGAAAGAAGGACTGATCCCCCAAGCCTCCCTTCCAGGGGAACCCAGGCTAATAACAGCTTTGCCAGGAAGCCTGCGGAGGCTGCTGAGCCCACCTGCCAGTGCCCACTGCTTGTCCAGACATGTGAGCCATTGCTACCCCCTGGGATTTCTGCATTTCCTCTATGCTTCAGGTAGAAGGGAGGTAAGCACCTTTGATGACGGTTCCCGTTTTAATTCTTACAAGCCCTTCAGCACACAGCCTGGGCAATTTGATAAATGCCAGGGGCCTGAGGGAGGGTCAGATCTGGGGTCTAATGTGGGATTCTGCAAAGGGTCCCAGTTGTGGGCAAGCACAGAGGAGGAAGGGAGGAAGGGGGCAAGAGAAAGACACAGAGAGAGAGAAAGAGAGAGACATGTGGCCGGAAGACAGCACCCTATGTTGATGGGCTGTGCCAGTGCCCTGCATGGTCTGAGTCAAAGCCCGGTGTCCAGGGTCAGAACATCCACCCCCATTTCTCAGCCTTGCTCCCTGACTAGCTGGGATGTCTTAGACAAGTTTTGTAGTCTCTTTGGCCTTCAGTTTCTCCTTATTTTTTTTAATATTTTATATACTGAAATATATGTAACATCCAGAAACGTACCTAAGGCATCTATGTATAGATTAACACATTATTATAAAATGAAGCCTATGTAGCCAGGGCTACTACCCTGACTTGTACAGCATTCATTTCCCTGCCTTTCTGTATTTCTACTGCCTAATTACCTATCTCCAAGTAATACAGTTTCCTTCTCCCCTATTTTTATAACTTCACAGAAATGGAATCATCCCTATAGCATGTTCCTGGGCTTCCCTTGTCCCATGGTATGTCTACGATTCATGCATGTTGCTAGGTAGACCTGTAGTTAATTCTCCCTCATTGCTGTAGCATTTCTGCTGCAAGGGCAAGTCATCTGCATTTATCCATTGTATTGTTCCTAAACACTGGGTTGGTATCAGGCCATCATGAGTAAGGCTGCTGTGAACATGTGACATGTATAAGTCTCCAGCATCTCTGTCATGTTTTTTTTTTTTTTTTTGAGAGAGAGAGAGAGAGCATGGAGAGAGTAGCAGAAGGGGAGAGAAAATCTCAAGCAGACTCCACCCTAAGCGCAGAGCTGGACATAGGCTCAATCTTACGACCCTGAGATCATGACTTGAGCCAAAATCGAGAGTTGGATGCTCAGTTGACTGCACCAGCCAGGTGCCCCTTTGTGCATATATTTCCACCTGGGACATGCCTAGCAGTGGATCTGTGGGGGCCTAGGTGTGCGTAGCATGAACGTTCACAGGTAATGCAGGTTTCCCTAGTCATACATGCAGTGCCTATAGCTCTCTGTCCTCGTCACCACTGCAAACCACCTGCCTTCCTCTTTTAATCTTTCAGGTGGTGACTGCCCTGATCACTAGCAAGGTTGAGCACCACTGCCCGTGCTCACGGGGCATGAGGATGTGTCTGGGTGAAAAGCCTGCTCAAGTCTCTTGCCCAAGCCTCTACTGGCTTGTCTGTCTCTGCCTTACTGATGTACGGGAGTTTGAAGAATAAGTTGTTTGTTTGGGGTGTGTGGCAAACACCTTCTCCCACCCTAAGAAGCTTGTCTTTTCACTTTCCTGGTCTACCTTTTAAAAACAGACACTCTTCCTTCTGTGAAGTATAATTTATGAACCTTTTCCTAAAAGATGAATGACTTTTGTAACTCCTGCAAAAAATCTTTCTGTCCCCTAAGATTGTGACGATGTTCTCCTTTCCCCCCCTGTGTCCACGGTGGCACCTGTCATAAATCAATATCCAGAGGCACAAGGGTTTGCTCCTGGGCTCTGCTCTGTTCTAGGGGCTCAATTTCCACCACCCTGCATTGAAGGACATCTGTGAAGGCTGCAGAAATCCCCGGATGGGCTTAGGGTCTTTGGGTGGGAGGTGCCACAGTCATGAGCAGGCAGGGAGGCTGTGGCCAACACTGTGAGGCTGTGTATGCTGCACAGGGAAGAAACGGACTCTCAAAGTTCTGTCGACTGTGCTACATGAAGACTCACGGTTCTAGGAAAGGTGGCCAGGTAGGCCGCAGCCAGGAGGGGCCGAGGAGAGCTGGTGAGGCACGGGGTGAAGAAGGGGCCCAGCCTGTCGGGCACACTGGTCTGGAGATGGGTTCTGAGCCCCCCGAGGTGAGCCTGTGCCCAGCCTGGACTGTACACTCCCAGACACCTGGGGGAACAGGAGACATCACAAGCCAGCAGCTCCTGGTCTCCGCATTCAGCCCAGCCAGCAGGTGACCCCTTCTCAAAGCTCTTCTCATGATGACCATGGAGGGACACCAACCTACAGAGACAGCAGCTGCACAGCCGGGGGCCAACCTTCCCTTCTCTTGCACCCCATGTCCCTCAGCAAACCCAGCAGCTCTGCCTTCAGAATACACCTGTGGCTGGTAGCTCTTCACCATCTCCTCCATGCCCAGGCCAGCCTGCACTTCCCATTGCCCCAGTCTGATGGCTGTCTCAGCCTGCTGTATCTCCTTATCTCTCTCTGCTCCACCTCTCACATGGCAGCCAGAGGGCCCTTTACAAATCCCAGTCAGGTCATGTCTATCTCCTGCTCAGAGCCCTCCTTGATGCCCCATCACTTTAGAACAAAGTCTAAGATCCCCACCACATGCCCAAGGCTCCAGTAACATCTCCTGTCCTCATATCCTAAGACCCGCTGGCCTTCCTGAGATTCTGTGTTCACATCTCTCATTCCTGCCTCAGGGTCTTTGCACTTGCACTTCTGACTGAATGTTCCTCACCCGGCATTCCCCTGGCCCTCCTGGCCATTTCCCTGAGCTGGCTGGGCTACAGCATCTAACACAGCATCCCCTATCATCCTACTTAGCTTGACTTCATTATGTTTCTCTCTACTCAACATCATGTGACACCTCTACTTGCCTATTGTCTATCTCTTGCTGGGCGAAGGATGGGACGGGAGGGTAGAGGAATCCTCTATCTCGCTTATCACTGAATTCCTAGTGCCTGGAATACGACTGGGTACATCTCAGTCATCCGATAGGTGGTTTTAATAAAGGTGTAAATGAGTAAATGGCAAGTGCAGCTCTCAGATCAGGAAGAGGGTGCAGGCTGTGAGGGCAGCGCCACGGCCCCGTGTGGCTGCAGTGAGGCACGGCAGAGGGAAGGGCACCGTACCTAGTGCACACCACATCATGAACACCTACCCAGCATGGTCTCGATGCAGGGAGGCGAGCACGCACACACCCCAGGACTCTAGTAGGCAGAGGGCATGTTTTGATTCCCCTGCTGCTGCCCACCTGGTACCCAGGAGGTGTGATTCCTGAGGGCTGGCAGCCGGGGAAGTGAGCGTGGTCTACACGCTGCCAGCGCTTGGGACACAGACAGTGAGCCCTGAGTGAGAGGGGTCATACGGGCTCCATGCAGGGTGGAGGGGCATGATTACCTGAAGGCAAGGGTTCTAGAGGGTGAGCATGAGATCTACGGGCAGTACCTCCGCCAAGTGGGGCCCAGATGACCCGGCGGATGGCCTGCACCCAGTCCTCCATGTCACGCTGGGAACTGGCCATGAGTAGGAGCGCCTCCGGGTTGGCCGGCACCTTCTCCCGCTCCCCGACACCACCTGCAAGACAGGGAGATACAGGCTTACTGCAAGGCCCCTGTGTGGACAGCAGGGTGCGCCTCCCACCCCGATGCCTAGTAGCCTCTTCTTCCCTGCTGGGGGACAAGGCCCCTCTCCCAGCCCTGCCCTCCATGGCAGGCTGCTGGTTCTGGATTTTGAACACCCACCCTTCACACTTCACGTGTCTGCCTTGGGGGCCCTCCCAGGTTTCGATGTTCAGCCTTGCTCTTTGTTGTATTTCCACATCAAACCAGAAATCATTAGAGCCCTTCCGCCCCCTCCCCCCCCACACACACACAGTTAGGGAAAAAGCAGATTTGAGGCTAGCTGGGAGAAGTTCATAACCCAGAGCAGCCTCGCTATGTATTCTTTTTTTTTTATTTTTTTAATTTTTATTTATTTATGATAGTCTCACACACACACACACACACACAGAGAGAGAGAGAGAGAGAGAGAGAGAGAGAGAGAGACAGAGACATAGGCAGAGGGAGAAGCAGGCTCCATGCACCGGGAGCCCGATGTGGGATTCGATCCTGGGTCTCCAGGGTCGCGCCCTGGGCCAAAGGCAGGCGCCAAACCGCTGCGCCACCCAGGGATCCCCCTCGCTATGTATTCTGTTTTAAATCAGCTTTCTTCTACCTCCTCAGGACGCAGGGCAGCTTCACTCTGTGCTTTTACCTCAGGCTCTGACATGACAGCCTGCCTTCCTCAGCTAGCCTGAAGGTGAGACCTGGTTCTCCAGAAGTAGCAACATCACAGAGGCTTGATATTAAACCAGCATGGAGCCAAACGCTCCGGAATTCTCCACCTATCCCTACTCACAGCTAGACATTGGACTGTTACCTAAGGATGGAAGGACAAGAAAACTCAGACTGATGTTCATGAGGTGACCTTTCCTCTAAGGCAGCTTCAGTGCTTCTTACATTTTCATATGTAAGTGAATGGATCTTTGGGATGTACCCAAAATGCATCTGTACTGAACTTTATAGGACTGAAGCAGTGTTCAAGAACGATCTTGTCTTTGTTCATCCCCAACATCCTGCACTATGTAACTCCCCCATCTACTTGGCTCTGGCCCCAGAGCCTCAGACCCTCAGCAGGACCATCTGCAGTTGGGGTGTGAGTCCCAGGGCCCTGGGTTCTTGAGGGCATGGGGCAGCAGCTAGGGAGAACTGTGAGACCCGGCACACCCCTTGTGAGAGCCTGCAGCCCCAGGCCAGAGACCCGACAGGAGCAAGTGCTTCCTGAGTGCCTGATACTGGCCTGGGACTCTTCTAGAAGCTGCAGACCCTTAGGTGGACAAGACTGAAGGACACACCAGCCCCCCTAGGACTCTTTCATCTTTGCAAAGACTCTGTGGTCCTATTACTTCCTGCATTTTACAGGCGAGGAAAGGGAGGCACAGAGGGATTAGGAATGTGCTTGAACTCAACACAGTTACTACACAGTAGGGCCTGGAATTCCAAGGCCCCCGCTCTGGGCTCTGACCCAGCCCATGCTCTTGTCGCCACTCATGGACAAGGCAGCCCACATGGGCCAGTCTGACAGCGGTCATGGCAAAGCCCCCAAGGACCTCAGAGCGGAGGGCAGGGCTCTGAGAGCTAGAGCCCAGATGGGCTGTGTCCTCACCGATGGGATGTGTGGCATCCTGGCAGACCAGGAGGCTGGAGAGGCCCGTGTGTCCCAAAGCTCAGGAGCAAGCTTGTGGCGAGCAAGGAGACAAGGAGACAAGCTCGTCAGTTGCCTAGGATGCCTTCTGGAGCCTTCTCTGCACACACAAGCCCTGCTCCTTCAGGCCCACACAGCCACTGGGCAGCAGGGCTGCAGAGGCGGAGGGGAGTGGAGCCGGGGCAGAGCCCAGAGACAGAGAGGCCATGCCGGTGACTCGGTGGCCTGCAGTGGTCACCCCATAGCACAGGGTGGGGGCACTGCCACTGAGGTGGGGAAAGTGGGGAGGGGAAGCCGGATGCCAGCAGGGAGCTTTTCTACAGAAGCTTCTCTGAACCGGTGTCTCAAGATGACTCAGGAGAAAGAGATCTAGGACTCCAAGAATTTGATGCAGTTACTTGCTTATCCTAAATAAAGCCTCACTTTTGTACCTCATCTTGACCTCTCGTTTTAAATCCTTTTCCCTTAAGAGAGCCACTCATGTCCCATATGCTTCATTCAAGTTTCCCACCAAACTTGGACCCATCACACCCAGAGCTTGGCAGGAGCGCTCATGTACAGCTGTGCCCCGGCCTAGAGTCCTGCCCCAATGACGCTCTAAGCCGGCTCGTGTGTTTATTTCTGCATAGTTTCATATACCTACCTTCAGCTTTTTAAGAAACAGCCACACCTGATTTCCCAAGTGACGTCACCGCTACATTCCTGCCAGCGCACACCGGAGTTCCAGGAGTTCCACTTCTCGCCAGAATGTCTTCATCTGGTTCTGGTACCAGGGCACTCTGGCCTCACAGAATAAGCTGGTAACTATTTCCTTCTTTTTATTTTTTTGGAAGAGTTCATGTACAATTGCTATTTATTTCATACTTTAAAAATTTGATAAAATGCAATGGTAACGCCACCTAGACCTGGAGTTTTCTTTGTGGGAAGGTTTTTAATAACAAATCCAATTTCTTTAATATATACATGTGGGCAGCCCCGGGTGGCTCAGGGGTTTAGCGCCACCTTCAGCCCAGGGCATGGTCCTGGAGACCCAGGATCGAGTCCCACATTGGGTTCCCTGCATGGAGCCTGCTTCTCCCTCTGCCTGTGTCTCTGCCTCTCTCTCTCTCTGTGTCTCTCATGAATAAACAAATAAAATCTTTTAAAATATGTGTGTGTGTGTGTGTGTGTGTGTGTGTGTGTGTTTCTTCTTGAGTGAGCTTTGGTAGTTTGTGTTTTTCAATTAATTTCTTTCATCTTAGTTGTTACATGTATTGGAAGAAAGTTATCTATAAAACATCCTTATTATCCTTTAAATATCTGAAGAATCTGTAGTAATGTCACCTCTCATTTCTGATGGCAATTGTATCTTCTTTTTTCCCCTCTGATCAGTATTGCAAGAGACTTACCAATTTTTTTGATCTCAAAAACCTAGCTTCTTGTTTTATAGATTTTGTTTAATATGTTTCTGGTTAGCAAATTTTTTTAAAAGATTTTATTTATTTATTCATAGACACACAGAGATATGAGAGGCAGAGACATAGGCAGAGGGAGAAGCAGGATCCATGCAGGGAACCCGACGTGGGACTTGATCCCGGGGCCTCCAGGATCACACCCCTGGCTTCAGTCGGCACTAAACCGCTGTGCCACTGGGGCTGCCCAGCAAATTTTTTAAAAGATTTTATTTATTTATTTGAGAGAGACAGAGCATACCAGTGAGGGGAAGGGAGCAGAGGGAGAAGCAGAACTCCCCCCTGAAAAGGGAGGCCCACTGGAGGCTCGATCATGACCTGACCCCAAGGCAGAGATGCTTAACCAACTGAGAGACCATCAGGCGCCCCAGCAAACCTTTAAAGGGCTAGACAGTAAATATTTTAGGTTGTAAGGCCATATGGTCTCTTCCATAACCACTCACTCTGCTGTTATAGCTAAAAAGCAGCCACAGACAATATGTAAACCAAAGGGCACAGTTGTGTTTGTGTAAAGCTTCATTTCCAAAAAGAGGGAACCAACCACAGGTTGTAGTCTGCAAATGTCTATTCTAGTTCACTGATTCCATCTCTAATCTTTAGGACTTTTTCTCATCTGTCTACTTCGGGTTGAATCAGGTCTTCTTTCTCTAGGTGCTTACAGTGATCAGTGCTATACTTGTTCTAAGTAATGCTTAACAGAAACCCCCAAATTTTGGTATGTTGTGTAGTATTCATTTTAGTTTAGCTCAAAACATTTGCAATTCAAAATAACCTCCTTTTAGATTTCTTCTTTGACCTATGAGTTATCTGGAAATGTGTTATTCTCCAAGTTGGGGGAATTTTCCAGAAATCTTTGTTACTGATTTCTAATTTAATTCCACTGTGGTCAGAGAACACATGTATGATTTGAATTTCTTGAGGACTTGGTTTTGCCCCAGAGTATGGTCTGGTAAGTGTTCTTCGAGCATTGTTTCTGAAGAGAAATTTGCAGACCCCTTCATGTTGGTTCCTCTGCATGTAATGTCTTTCTTCTTTTTCAGCTCCTGAGCCATCTGATTGTGATGTGCCTCAGTATAGTTTTCTTCATGTTTCTAGTATTTAGGACTCATTGAGCTTCTTAGATTTCTGGGTTTATAGTTTTCATAACATTCGGGAAATTTGGGGCGATTACAGCTTCAAATATATTCTTCTGTCCCCTCTCCCCATTTTGAGCTTCCAAGTATATTAGGCAAACCTGAAGTTATCTGACAGCTCACTGATACTCTTGTTTGTTCTTGTTAAATTCTCCTTTCTCCATGTTTTATTTTTGGATAGTGCGGTGGGTAGAACAATAGTCCCCAAAGACACTTCCTAGGCCCCAGGACCCGTGACGGTGGTAGGCTCCATCTTCTCCAGAAGTGAAAGTCCTGCTACCACTTTTAAGGATTTACTACATGTAAAACACTGTGCAAGGTGCTTAACACACATAGTCACACTTAGTCCTCATGAACACCGTAGGAAGGAGTGTTACTGACCCAGACGAATAAACTGAAGCCCTGAAAAGTTAAATGTTTAGCTCACGAGCAAGTGGAAGGGCCAGGATTCAAACCTAGGTTTGTTCAAGTATGCACTCATTCTCTATTTATAATACAAACCCTCCTCTGGAAGCAAAGGGGAATGCAAGGAAGATAAAATAGGTCATTAAGGCAAACTCTGGGATTTTCTACAGCATTCAATTATCTATGCAAACTTTTTTCTCTACTGCTCAGGAAAGAGATGTATGAGATTTAAAGAAAAGAATCGCAGTAGCCAATTATTTCAGGAAGACATGCATCATAAAAGATGAGGGGCTAGTGCTCCTGTTTTTGGTTTTCCCGTGTCCTTTTAAAAACAGTCTGTGCAGCCCCTGTGCTTCCATTCTGTCCTGATACATGTCACAGGACTCTGAGGACTCCCTGAACAGGGCTGAGCCTGACCTGGGGTGTGCCCTCAGCTCCACCAGGGGGAGCCCAAGGCCTTACCCTCCCCAAGTGTCAGTCACACCCCTGGAAGGTGAAGAAAATCTAGGTTGGCTGCTACCTTCTCTGGAGCTTAGTTTAGCACCAGGCCTCTAGCAAGTGCTCTTTAAATGCTCACTTTTATTATCACCTTCAACTAAATACGACAGAGAGCAGAATTTTCCCACCTCAGCACTACTGGTATTTCTTCCTTGTGGTGGTGGTGGGTGGTCTCGTGCAGAGGAGGAGTTTTGCAGCATCCCCCACCGCTTGCCACCGATGCTCACAGCAGACTGTCCCTCCCAGGCTGACCACCGAAAAAACTCTCTATAGGTTGCCAAATGTCCCTTGGGGGGCAAAGCTGCCCCCAGTTAAGAATGAGATATGGAGCAACCAAATGTATACCTCCTCTGAGTCTAAATGTCTTTTATGATTCTACACGTGTGTGATGTCCCACAGGCACAGAATGGCCGGTCTGAAAGTCATCACGACCTTGTCCACCATCCCAGCCTCCTTTTGTGCTCCCACCTCAGTGCTGGGCAATCAGGTACCTCAGCAGAGAACTGAGGTCAGCTTTTCCCTCCCCTGCTCCCCAGAGTGACCCACACTGTCCTCTGGGGAGCTCATGCAGTCTCAGGACTTTCTGTGCCATCCCCATGCTGTTGACTTCCAAGTTCACTGTCCTCTGCCCTCCAGACTCACTGAACACTGCCCACCCCCACAGCTCTACTGGGATGTCTCCAGCCACCTTCCACTTAGCAAGAACAAAATCCATCTCTGGATCTGCCCCACCCTGCCCTTGTCTGGTCAGGGTGACTCCCTCTTCTAACTACTCAAGCAGAAACCAGATGCATCCTCAGCTCTGCTCTTTCACATTTCACATCTATTCCTATCAGTAAGTTCCACTGGCTCTTCTGTCAAAAGATACTCAAAATCTGACCACTGTTCACTGTTGGACCTGGTCCCAGCCACCATCCTTCCGGATCTGGATTACTGGCATGGTCTCCAGACCCCTATGGTCTGTTCTCAATATGGCGGCCACAATGGCCCAGTAAGACCCAAACCAGCTCACACACCTCCCCTCAAAACAAAAAGTGCCCCTATTAGCAGAGTCCTCATGAAGATCTTCCAAGCATTCCCCCCCACTCCCTGCCCTGCCCCAGCCCGCCCTCCCCAGCCCTCCAGCTACTCCTGTAACTTCATGGCTGCTCTCTCCTTAGTTCTCAGCCATTACTCCCATTACTCAAACCACCAGGCACACCCTGGCCTGAAGATCTTTGCACCAACAGCTCTTGCTGTTGCCTGGGGGAGCTGTTCTCCCAGACACAACCTTGCCTCCTTCAGGTCTGTCCTCAAATGTCACCTTCTTAGGGAATTTGTCCTGATCACCCTATTTAAACGTCATCATCCACTGCAACCCATGCCCCTTCCCAGCCTTAATTTTTCCACAGCACTTATCACAATCCACTACACATATAATTTATGTGTTTATTATAATTTATGTATATATGTGATATGTTTATTCATAAGGTTTATTTTTGGTCCACCCTCATTTTGTCTATCTTAGCAGCAACTCCAGCACACCAAGCAGTGACTGGCCAGGGAGGGCATGCAGAGAGTCTGTGATGAAGGTTAACTGCAGCAGCAGCAGAACCAACATGATGGATGCACACATAGCGTTCGCACTAAGGTAGGCATGATGTTAACGAATAGATGAGCATCATGTCTGAACACTCATGAACGAAGTGGTAACATTATCTCCATCTTACAGGAAAGGAAACTGAGGTCCAGAGATGTTTAGAAACATGTCCAAGCTGTAAAATCAGTCCCTAGGCAAACTGGTTCCTAACCCTGTCCCCACTAGGTTCAAGGGACTGGCCCCCAGGTGACCCAGCCAGGACCCTAACCCAGCTTTTCCTGTTCCCAGCTGGGCTTTCTTCCCCTCTGAGTTCCTCAATTTAAGAAACTCTTTTTGTGCTTGAGTCTCTCTTTCCACCCACGCAAGGGGGCTTCAGGGGAGAGGAGGTGACTCCAAAAGGCAGTGGATCCTGGCAGGGGTTCCAGAACAGGAACCCCTCTCTCTCAACTTTTCTGTATAAAAATTTTATAATAAAAAGAAAAAAAAAGAATAAGTGATATTTATGAAAGCATTTTTTTAAACCACTGTAGCACATAGGACTCATTCTAGGACATTCAGGTGAAAAACATTGTCATTCTGATGTAATTAATCAAACACTGTTATCAGGCCAGCAATTATGGAAAATTGTTTAAAAAATAAAAGATGTTACTATTTAAAGGTGACAGTAACTGCAATACATGACCTGTCCCTGGGCCTTCCGTCTTTCTACTAGGAGCCCAGGGGAGTGGGGAGCCCCAGAGAAGCCCCAGGTGATGGATTCCCAGGGGTGAAGGCCCAGTATGAGAGTATGGCTGTCTGAAGCAGTGTGGTCCAATGGAAATATAATGCAAGCTACACGTATATTTTTATTTTATTTATTTATTTTTTTAATATTTTATTTTATTTGCTGCACATATAATTTTAAGTGTTTGGGTAGCTACATTTAAAAAATATAAAGAAAAAATAAAAAATAAAAAGTATAAAGAGACAGGTATTATACAAATTATTTTGTATAACAAATTTACCCCAACACAACCAAAATAGTACCATTTATTTCAACCTATAATTGATAATTTTAATATATTTTTTATACCAGGTCTTCAAAATCTAGTGTATATTTTGTACTAACACCACATCCAGGCTAGCCCATTTCAAGTGCTCAATAGCCATATGTGCTGGTGGTTACAGGCCAGTCTCCAAGCTGGGGCAGGAGGGGAGAGGGAGAACCTCCACCCCCAGACCTGTGGAGACTGTGGGGGGCAGGGGTGCAACGAGCCAGGCCCCAGAGCCAGCTGGCCTGGTCTTCAGGGGCTGCGTCCCTGCGCCTCCCTGACAGCCCACACCAGGCTGAAGCCAACCCCTGTCCAAGCCGCCCCTCCACTCCATCCTCTGTCTCCACTCATTTCTCTTGACCTGGTTGGAGTCACCGAACGAATGCCACATGCCCCTCAAGGGTTAGTCACCCCTGGCCTAGTGTCTCCACAGACTGCCCACTTACCCCTGGGCTGACGCCTGTTCCTCTTTAGACGCCTGGCGGGGCAGAAGGGCTTGGTGTAGCGGGCAGGGGTGTGGGGCAGGGGAGCAGCAAGCAGGGGCTGTGGCTGTTGTGTGCTCCCTGGGCCCTGGGCAGGGCCCATTCGTCTCCTTTGGGGAACTTCTGCACTTGTCAGTGACCCAAAGCCAGGACTGTTGAGGGCGGGGCGAGGAGGCCAGAGGCCTTCCCTCCCCCCCAACCGTGGGGCCCTCCCACCTCCCTGTAGGGGCCCAGGGGCTGCAGGGTTTCCCAGGGGGGAAATCCCGCTGCAAGTGCCCTGCACCAGCCACCTTGCGCGTTCCCACCCACAGCTCAGCAAGTGCCTACCCACCTGCCTGCAGGCTCCCGTTGGCTCTATCCAGTCCCCCAATTCCCTAGGGCCCCAGATCACCCGCCAACTCTGGGCCTCAGGGTCCTCTCCACGTGGAGACCTGGAGGACCCACCTCGGGGGGTTGGTGGGAATTCCATGAACATCAGCACTTACTGGCCATAGAATCTTTCAGTCTCACCAAAATGAGGCCAATAACCGGATCTACCTGGTGAAGTTCTGGTGGGAACTGACGGAAACGAGGAAGCCGGAAGCTGGGCAGGCCACCTGCACAGGCTGTGGAAGGCACCATAATCCCTGCCTTAGACAGGGAAGTCAGGGCCCCCAGGTCTTCCAGTGGCCCAGGGCCACCCAACTGGCACAATCCAGGACTTGAACTTAGCTGTTTGGTGGGACTCTTTCCATGAGATTAGCTGTCATTCTTATGGTGTCTCCACTATCCTTGAGAAAGAGAGCTGGAGACAGCCCCCTTACCAACCTGGCTAGCTCTCCTGCATCACCCATTCCTTCCAGGAGAGGTGTCAGAAGGTTATTTCCTAAAGCTCCGGGGCAGGCAATGGGCTCTATACACTGGTGAGCTGTTATGCTGGTGCTGCTGGTGGTGCCATCTGTTTATGTGCCCATCTCTCCCTCCCCATTTGTCCGTCCATCCATCCATCCATCCATCCATCCATCCATCCATCCCTTCAACAAAGAAAAGCAGCCAATTAAGAACAAAGCACATCTGCTTAAAACTCTTCAGAGGGCCTACTGTTCTTGGAATAAAATCTAACTCTCCTGGGATCTTGGGGTCCCAGGTTCCCTGACCACGTATCCTCCCTCTTGCCCACCCTTCCAGCCATCAGCCATTTGGGTTCCCTTTCCCTTCTTCAGACTCACCCTCTTCTGCTAGTATGTACTTAGGGGCACTCAGGATGTCTTTCTCCCGGTTCCCTTTGGGGCCAGCTCCCTTGCACCTTCACATCTCAGCACCGATGTCAACTACGGAAACGCTCCCCTTCCCCACATGGGAACATCTGCCAAATAACTGTCCCTTCCGCCCAATTACAATCCTACTTTTTTTCTATAGAGTTTATCACACTGGGAAATTAGCTTATTTATGTGTATACTTGTTTATTGTGTCTCTGCTAAAGGATGCAAGTTTCATAGAAGCAGAGCATTCCTCCCTTGGTCTGGCCAGTATCCCCAAAGACTTGTCCAGTGTCTGGAAAAGGGTGGGAGTTCAATGAACAGCAGTGGTCACTGTGGGGACACATGGAAAGCTCCGTGGAAGTGACAAGCAATCTCTCTTAGTACAACATCCAAGTTTTATTGGGTCTTTACAATATTCTGGGCCTGGTTTCTGCAAACTGCATAGTGGAGCTCATTATTTTAGCTTTACAATGACCCTAGGTGGTACAATTATGAGAGCCACTTTGCAGATGAGAAAACAGAGGATGAGTAATTTGTCTGAGGTCACATGCCTAACCAGGTACCGCTTCCCAATGGCCCTGGTCAACAAGGAGAAATCGCCTGCTAACTGGTCCCCTAGAGTTTTGGCCACTCATACCCCACTCTTGTGGGTGAAGGATCTCAACCCAGGCAGTCAGGCTGCACTGTGTCCTGGCTCCATTCCTGTGGTGGCAGCATCTGAGAGAGCCCCCCCCCCCCCCCCCCAGTGAACCCTGCTTCCTGGCGTCACACCCTCTGGAACATGGGCTGAACCTAGTAACTTGCTTCCAATGAATAGAAATGGCAAAAGGTGACAGATGCCACCTCTGAGATTAGGTTCCAAAGAGACTGAGGTTTGTGTCTTATGTGTCCTAGATGCCAGCAGCCCTCAGCCAGGGGATGAAAGGAGGCTGACAACTCACTTCTCCATTTCTAGAAAGCCTTTTTAGTGTCATAAATTTGAGAGAAAAAGGAGACAAGGGTAGGTAGTGTCTACTCAGCCTCCCTGCTCTGCTCCATCACCAGGGCAGCCCAGCCTGCCACAGGCCCAGTGAGCCTCAGTTCTGGCACCACCTATCACTGAAGAGATGCTGGCCCGGGGGCTGGGAGGGGTGGAGGGCAGACCATCAGGTGTCCCAGTGACTAGAGGAAAGACTCAGGTCCCCATGGATCTTTGAGGGCTCTCTTGACTCTGTTTCTCCAAGGAAAAACCTTACAAGGCACTTGACAACATTTAACATCCATTTTGATGGGCATTTTATATTAAATAAAAATAGATGGAGCCTTCTTCAACATGAATATACCAAAGCCAACACTGTGTGTTCAGTGGAGACAACAGCAGCATTGCCATCAAGGCCAGAGACAATACAAGCATGCCCACCATCTTCACTATTACTTAACATTTTCCTGGAAGTCTTAGGCAGTGCAATTAGATTGGAGGAAGAACCTACAGCAATCAAAGCTGGAGGCAAGGGTACAGTGTTATTATTATTGCTATCGTTATTTAAATATGTGGAAAACCAAAGTCAAGGAACTGAAAATGATTGCAAGCAATAAGAGAATTCAGTAAGGTGGCCAGACACAGAATTAATATACATAGACCACAAATTATTTATAAATTAGAAGAAACGGAAATACCATCATGTAAGTAGGAAAACCCACATAATAGAATACCAATTCACCCTGATTTCGTCTACATGTTTAACACAAGAAAATACAGCAAAAAAATTTAGAAAAGAAAGAAAAAGAAAATACAGCATTTCTTTTTCAGTTAAACAAGTTGATTCTAAAGTTTATAACAAAAACAGCAAATGCATTTTGGAAAAAAAAATGAAGTGAGACCAATTTATTAAAATGGAGTCGAGAGGATCCAGCTACAAAAGTAAAACCAGCAAGGTCCCTCAGTACATAAACAGAGAAAGACTCAAATACGCACTGGAGTTTGGAAACGAGTTATTTCAAGTGGGCGAGGACAAGACATTATTTTTTTTAAGATTTTTATTTATTTATTCATTCATGAAAGACACAGAGAGAGAGGCAGAGACATAGGCTGAGGGAGGAGAAGCAGGTTCCATGCAGGAGTCCAATTCAGAACTGGATTCCAGAACCCCGGGATCACATCCTGAGCTGAAGGCAGACACTCAATCACTGAGCCACCCAGGTGTCCCAACAAGACATTATTTAGTAAATGGATGAGAGACAAAGGGATAGCCACCTGGAGAAAAATGATGGAGTTGGATCCTTATATTACACCTTATAACAAAATAAAAATTCCCCATGGATCAAAGGTTTAAAGATGAAGCATGAAACCACAGAAGTACCAGGATCAACCATGGGAGGAATTTCATATAAGCTCCAAATTGGGGAAGGCCTTAGGAGAGAAACCACAGAAAATTTTCACTCCACAGAAGTTAAAAATATTTGCATGGCAAAGAAAAGACAAATGACAAAAGGAGGTGAAAGGGATAGGCAGTCATCAAATGTGATGCTCTGTGGGTGTTGAAAACCATGAGGATGTGCTTAATCCCCAGATTTGGAATGTTCTCTGCTAGATACTGTTAGGTGAAAAATGCAATCATATGTGACCATTTTTGGACAGGAAAGAGGTGAGGGGGGAAGAAGTATGGAAGAGATATTTATTTGTTTGAATATATGCAAAGTATCTCTAGAAGGAACGGGAAGATGACTCCATTGGGAGTAGTGGCTTTTCTGGAGAGGGAAGCAGGTGACACAGAGACACTGGCTTTCTGCCCTCTGAAATTTGGATGATGTTACCTATTTTAAAAACTAAGGGTCAAGAGAATTTATTTTTTAACTTTTAAAAAATGACAGTAGAATTTAATATAAAGTGACAAGTAAAAAAAGCCTCATATCACCTGTGGGCTATGGAGGCAATGAGGTGTGGGCTGCAGGCTGTCCCTTCAGCAGGGAATTGGCGTAGGTGGGCCTACTGGCCCCTGGGAGTCACTCAGAACAGGGTGGGGGGACAGTGAGAGTTTCGGGGTAGAGGAGGGAGGGGACCAGCTCACCAAGGGATGGGAGGAGGTGGAGCTGGAGGTACCAAGTTGAGGGGGCCCCCTACCATGTTGGTAGAAGTGAATTTTTGTATCTCTTTGGGGAGCAGTTTGACAATATCTATACAAAATTTTAAATTTTGCTAGGGGCTAGCAATCCCTTCCTTCCAGGGAATTTACTCTGCGGGTAAATTCACTCATGTGGATAAGGAGGCAGCAAGAATAAACTGGGGACAACTTAACAGTCCATTAAGTTACATAAATAATATATTATAATTAAATAAATTATGTATCCCCAAAAAGAAGGTAGCAGGACACGTGATAGGGGATAATACATTACTACGGATAAAGCACAAAACAGTATGCCAAGTATACTGCTATCCGTGAGTCACACATGCACACGGGCATGGTTGTGCGAGCCCATTTCTAGAAGGACAAGCAGGATGCGGGGGCCTGGGCTTGTCAGGAGAGGAGGCAAGAGCTCAGGCACAAAGAGGCTCACTTCTCCCTAAGGACCCTTTCAAGTGTACGCGTGCAGGTATTGCTACATGCACAGATTACGTTCTTGAATAAAGATTGCTAAGGAAGGTGTCACTTCCCGTGTTTGGTCCTGGAGAAGTTAGACCTGTCTGCACTTTGAGTACTTTTTTTTTTTTTTTAAAGATTTTATCTTTAATCTTTACACTCAATGTGGGGCTCCAACCCACAATTCCAAGACCTAGAGTCATGTGGCTCCACCAACTGAGCCACCCAGGCGCCCCTTGAGTACTTTTAATTTAGGGAAATGCCCCAAATATCCTCCAAATGGTTTGAGCTCCAACTTCCCCTCTTGTCAGCCTACCCCACAGCAGAGGTTCATTTCCCAAAACCAGCATCCCCCTGGGAAATCTTTTTTTTTTTTTTTTTCCCCTGGGAAATCTTTTGTGGTTCTGGGGATGTTGGGGCTTTTAGGGAATCCATACTGACCTTGCCCCAGGCAGCACCCAGGGGAGAATCCGGACTATGACTTTCCTCACAGGGACAATTGCAGAAGTGAAGGAAGAATGCAGGGCTGGAAATGCGCCTGGCCATCAGGCCTCTCCCTTCCCTGGTGAGGATTCCACACCTTGGCCTCTCTCCTCCCTTCAGGATGTGTCCCAGCTCACTGCTTCCCACTGCGGCTCCTCTGTGGTCAGCTGAGTGTGCCTTTTCAGGCCAGCCAGTAGGCACCCCCCATCTCGCCGGCCACTAGGGCACTCAGCCGGACTTCTTGTTTCTGGGATATACGAGTTGCTTCATGCCTCACTATCTTTGTACATGCTGCTCCCTCTTCTTGGGACACCTTTCCACTGTGCCCATTTGGTAAACTCCTACTCATTCATCAAGACCATCTCAAATACTTCCATTTCTTCATCTTCCTTAACTGTTCCCCCGGCCCACTCCCAGTTTTCCATATCACATTCTCCCTTCCACAAGTATGTATTAAAGGTCTACCATGGGGGCGCCCAGGTGGCTTAGTGGTTTAGCGCCGCCTTTGGCGCAGGACCTGATTCTGGAGACGCGGGATTTAGCCCCACGTCGGGCTTCCTGCGTGGAGCCCTGCTTCTCCCTCTGCCTGCATCTCTGCCTCTCTCTCTCTCTGTCTCTCTCTCTCTGTCTCTCATGAATAAATAAATAAAATCTTAAAAAAAAAAAAAGCTTAGGAAAGATTCCAGAGGTCTGGGGGGTGGGGACTGTGACCACAGTTTGAGAACCATGTCCGCAGGGCCGCCTGCCACCAATACTTCAGGCCTACCTGGCTTTGGTCTCCTGATCACGGTAGGGCAGCCAGGCCTGAGCAGTCAGGCTGCACCGCCAGGCCTGGAAACCACCACTGATGGCGAGGCCACGGCCCCCTGATCCCTACCCCCACTTAAAAATAACTTTTGTGGAGGAAAAAAAACAAACAAGTGAAAAATAGCAATGTATTAAAATAGAGCATGCTAATTGGCAGAGGAAGAGCAGGTTCTGCACTGCTCAAGGGAGAATTGTGAGGGAAGAGGGGCGGGCCCGACACAGGATGGAAACAATGTGATTTATGCCGAGTGACATGGAGGGAATAATGGCTTAATTCATTGTTCTAGGAATAGACATGGGTATTAACATTTATGAAGCGCCTCCTCAGTCCAACGTCCCCACAAACTCTGGGAGTCAAGTTATCTGAGGTGTGCGTGTGCCAGACAGGACCACCATGTTGGGGGTAGCAGGGCCCATGCTGCCCAGTCTGCCAAGGGCTTGTGGCTGCCCGACAGGATGATGCAGGAGAAGCCCAGGCCACGGGTCAAGGCTCCCAAGCCCCGTGACCTACATGTGGTGGAAGCTTGATGCGCATCCAGAAGCCCCTCAGGCCACCCCCAGCCCCAGTCCCATCCTCCTGGGCTCCTTTCTAGGCCTCTTGGGGTATGAGCTGCACCCTCCTGGGCTCCCTTCTAGGCTTTTCAGGGTATGTACTGCACTTGTACTTCTCCTACCCCTGATGGAGCGTTTTGCTCTGGGTAGGTGCATCAACACTCTGTTAAACAAGTGAATAAAGCACTGTGGGCTTTGAGGCATTGTTATTAACTGCAGGAAATGGGAGTCTTTGCTGGTCTACATTGCTACTGAGTGTCGCCCCACTCACCCCACTGTCTTAGCCAGGCCTCCTCTAAACCCAAGCCCAAACAAGGGCTCCTGCATGCATGGGGTGGGGGGCTTGGTGGGAGGTTGGGAGCTAACCCAGGGAGAGGGACAGGGCAGGAGCCGGCAAGTGGACAGAACCCAGGAGGACTGGGAAGGAGCAGCTGCTGCTCTGGAGTCCTGGGGGCTCCAGCCTGCCGTCCTGGCGGAGTGCCACTCGGGAACGCCCAGTCCAAGGGTGAAGGGGAGCGCTAGCCATCAGCTCTACCTACCCACTGGGGGTGGGGTGCGGGCGTTTTAACATCCCCCCTCCCCTCACCCCATTCTGAAGACCAGGGCCTGGGGAGCACTGGGAGGGAGGCTCCTCCTCTCAAAGGGGCCACAGATGCTTGGGGAGACCCTATTGTGTCAGCTCTGTGCTTGGCACAGGGGAAGTGCAGAGTGCTGAACAAGACAGGCGAGGCCCCATCCTCCTGGGCCTTCTTCCAAGGGTGGAAGGGACACAGGACAAGGAAGCAAACAAAGGAAGAAGGCAAGCTCAAGTGGGGTGACTGAGGCAAGATGGGGTGCGGTTGCTACTTAAGCAGGGGATCAGTAAAGGCCTGCCTGATGGGGGACCCTTGAGTCAAGCACTAAGTGACTAGAGGGGTTGGTTTTCCTGCCCTGATCTGGTCCAGGCACAGAGGGTTGGGGGTGGGGAGCAATTGCAAAAGCCCTGGGGTAGGAAGAGTCCTGAGGTCTTCTGTGTGGCTCAGTGCACCCAGGAAGGGGTGAGTCAGTCAGAAAGTGGGTAGGAGGTGGTGGCAGGTATCCAGGGTGGAGATGCAATGGTGCGGGCCAGGCAGGGAAGGGGGCAGGGGGTGACCAGCGCCTGGGTTCAGGATCTGTCTTGGTGTTGGTAGCGATTCAGAGGAAGATCAGAACAAGGATCAATTTCCAGGCCCTGGGCCCACTGTTGGTAAGAGGAGTGGGTGTCCCATGTCCTACCACACCCTGCTCACTGTCTCCAGAAACTGCACACTTTAGACAAAATTTAATAAATAAAATCACTTTGTAATTGTACGCACCAATTTTAAAAATGCCAGTGGCTCCCTTCTCATCCCCTTCCCAACTGAACTCCACCTGGGCTCAAGCCCAGCTGCTTGAAGAGCATGGACTGTGGAGGAAGTCTGCCCGCTTCTCAGCAGTTAGCTCTGGGACCTCATGCTCCCAGGCTGGCATCAGGGGGAAGGACTGGGGTACAGGGCAGGGCTGAGTGTCACTCAAGGGCCCAGGCCAGATTCTTCCCGCTGACATCAGGTAGTGGCGGTCAGCCCACAGCTGTGTCTCCATCTCACCTCTTAACAGGAGTTCTTACTTGTCCCTAGACTGGAGGCAGCCCTTCTGAGCTGGTGTTTGAGAACTGCCGCCCTAAAAGACATTTTCGGATTGATCATGGCACAGCCTGAAAATCCTGCCAGGCAGCCTGCTAGGAACTGGGAACACAGATATTAAGCCCTGGTCCTCAGGGAGCTAAGGTCAGCCACAGACTGGGAAGCAATCCAGGAAGACAAATTAGCAACAAGGATGTCGGTTCCCTACTCCAGAATCTGGGAGGAGACCCACCTGAGGGGTGGAAGCTCCTCCCCACCTCTCTGCTCTTTATTATGGAGGTCATCAGCCCCTTCCATGTTCAGCATCATAACACCTCTACCTCACAGGCACTCTCCCAGGTGGGGAGGTGGGGAGAAGGGAGGAAGCTTGCAGGCTGCTCCTCGCCTCCAGCAGCCTGGAGCAGCAAGCAGAACTCCCAGGGTAACCATTTCCTCGCCTCCCAGACAAGTTGGGATTTCTGGCCAAGGCCGGCGGGCACAGAGGGGCAGGTCTGGAAGGCTGCCTGGAGGTGGCTGGGGGCAAATGTAGCCACAGGCCTGTAACCAGTTCCGCTGGCTGGGGAGGAGGGCTGAGTGCAGAGGTAGGCTCAGGGAAAGGGACCTGCCAAGGGCACAGAGGTGCGGGGCCTGTGGGCTCCACAACCATGTTCTACCCACCCAAGCCCTCACACTCTCCCCAACCTCCTAGGTCCTTTCTGTGGGCTCTAGCCACTCACACAGACATTTGTTGAGCCACAAAATCTATGTTGGGCACATGAGGAAGTACCTTGGTTTTGTATGGACAGCATGGATCTCTCATTGGCATTCTTTTCCTTTGCCCCAGCCAGATGTGGGTCCACCTCCAGCAGGTGTGTGGGACCTCAATGCTTCCACTGATGTTTTCCCCACACTCTTTCCACCCAAATTCTTCCCTTAGGAAAAAAAGTACAGTTTTTATAAGCTGCCTCCCTCCTGGTGGCCACGTATAGACAACCAGATGAGTAAGATGTCTTGCAAGGACGGAAGCTAAATGTGTTCTCTGTTAACCAGCACTACTCCCTGGTCCAGATCCTAGAAGCTGCCATTCACATGGCAGTCTAAGAGCATGGAACCCTCCGAAGGCAGCCACTCATCTTACAGTTTTAATGAATGGCACCCCTGGAGGATGACATTCACATTATTATTATATTATTCACACAGTCTAATAAGTGTGTGGCATCCTTCTCCCCCTCCAGGTAGCCACTCTCATTGTAGTCTAAATGAAAGGTGCCCTCTGGTGGCACCAATTCACATTATCATTTATGTGAATCCCCACCCATCCTGCCACCAATCCTGGAGTTGCTTGACACAGTGGCCTATATGTTCTCACGTTTAAGCCTTAAGCCAACCCTGGGGAACTACTTCTCTTTCCACTTTCTACAGAAAAAAAATGCCCCAAAGTTCCCCAGTCAGAGAGCCAGAGCTGAGATTTTATGCCTTGTTTACCTGGTGTCCAGTCCTTTCCCTCTCAGCAGACTTGGAAGGCTTAAGGGGCCAAAACCTCAGCTCCTCCAGCCTCTCAGGGCTTCCTGCCCCACGCGGTCTCCCACAGTATGCCCCACATTAGGCCTTATGGATCCTGTTTTACTGATAGAGAAACTGAGCTATGGAAATGCCAAGCTCCTTGCCTAAAATGCAGGAGCCCGTGAATGATGGGGGTCTTTCTGTCTCAGAGGGAGGGCATCCTGCCTTCTATAGGATGGTAAGATTCCAGTTCAGCTACCAGGGCTCCAACACCATTCACACCCAAGTGGGTATCGTTCTTCATGTGGTGTTGCTTCGCAAGAATCCCCAGACCATCCCCAAGGCTGTGAGTCTCTCACCTAGTCCTCACCCCAGGTTTGCACTGCCAGGGCTCTTGTCAAGAGTCACACGTTGGGCTGCAGATGTGTATAATGACCCCATCACTGGTCAGAGTGGCCCAGTGTCCTTCACGGCCAACTGTTACTAGGGACTTGTCGGGGACCTGCCAAGGACATTAAAAACCTTCCATGGGAGCCTGGACACCGGTCTTGGCTGACACAGCAGCTCAGTGAGGGAGGTACTGGGTCCTGGCCTGCCAGGCCTTCTGGGCAGTGCGTGGGTCCCTCTAGCAACCACCAGACACACAGCAGGTCTGCTGCAGGCTCTTGGCCTCGGGCACAGCTTGGACAGCTAAGCTGCCTCCTTTTGGAGGAATGTCTGACTTTCTATGCAACACATGGTTAGGTGCCAGTGGGGAAAGACAAACACTAAGAGGTCATCAAACCTTTTGACCAGACGGGGAGCCCAGCCATACCCATGTCCTGAAGGGCACACAGGAAGATAGGGCTAGAATATCACCATGCAGCTGGCAGCTCTGTGAGGGAGGGCCTCGAGGTTAAATGTTTGGGAACAGCTGCCCAGTGCATGGCCTGTTGGCAAGGCTATGGGGGTTCAACACGAGAAAACACTTGACCCCGTTCAGCTCCTCCCAGGTACCACAAAACACATTGCTAATAGGACCCCTGCTAACATGCTGAGGGCAGAGTAGTATTCCTGAGAATGCACTGTGGGTGCTGCTGAGGTGGGGGCAGAGAAGCAGCTGATGAGGACCTGCTGTGGACGCCGTCCACAGCAGATCCTGCACACCCCCAGGCGTGCACCTGGGCCCTGGGCCTTGGTCCCCCAACTAGATCACATGCCCCCCTATTAGCATGTCAGTACCTGCAGATGCTAAAACACCAGGGCGCTGATTCTGGACAAAAGCGTTACCTCCCGGGGCCCTTCATGATGACGACCCCTGACTCTTCACTCTCATCTGACCACCCAACTCTACCTGAAAAAGCCTGCATATGGCCTGGTGACAGGGTTGACCAGACCTGGGCTGGTGGGGGGTGCCCACTGTGAGGAGCCCGTTGACATTTACCAGGAGCTGAACACTGGCCTGCACTCCCCTGGCCGGGGCAGCCTGGCCCAGGGCCTGTTCCAGGCTGGCGTGGTGGACCAGAGTCCTACTGGACCCCTGCAAGACCCCAGGGGCCTTGCCTGGGAGTACCCAGGATGGGGACAGTCCCAGAACCCCCATCAGTGGGGCAGTGAGGTGCCCCCCAGCAGGGCCCAGACAGGAGGCGAGCACAGCAGAGCTTTGTTCCAACCTCTGCCATCGATCGCCATGCAGACGGTCTGTGAATGGCACTGTTGTGGTATTTTAAGAAGATTCTACAAATAGCACTAACTCAGAATGGGCCTCAGAGCCAGCTCATGAATGTGGGAGTGGTGAAGGCGGCCTGGCCTGGGACTCAAGGGGGACAATGAGGCCTCACAGGGGAGGTAGGACAGGATGTTGGGTGACCCTGGCCTTTCCCGGGGCTCCGTGGCCTCATTTCCCCCAGACGCACCATGGCCCTGCCCCCATCACCCAATTCTGATGGGTGGCTTCCTGGGCATTTATTGGGAAGGATCAGCTTCCCACCCTTTCTGAATAAAAGGAGGGGATGTGACATCCTTCTGGCACCTGCTACTCTGGGATCTCTAAGCTCAGATGATGTTCTGGGGGTCACAGAGGAGGGAGGGCACAGGAAGGAAGGATGTCCTTAGGTTTCCATCACAAATCACTTTATCAGGTAGCCAGAGAAACATCAAAGATTCATCATCCTAGCAGCCAAGGACAATTAACTGGTATCTTTTCAGAAGAGACCATTCTCAAGGCTTAAAAGATAGCTAAAGAAAGAGAAAATGAACAGGGATTTGGGGGCCGTTCGAAGTGAGGTTCCAACTTTAGTGTGACCAGTGACATTGAGTCACTCACCTCTCAGAGTCTCGATTCCTAAGACTGACAGTACTGGATCCCCCTCGCCGGGAAGGTAGGAAAATCAGAAGCACTGCATGTGCTACACTTGGCACAGAGGCATGCAACAAGTGTGAGCCTCACTTCCTCCCCAAATCAAAGGCCGAATATCTAATGGATCAGTGCATTCCACACAAAAGACAGTTCTGCACGACGGCTGAGAAACCTGGCAGGCATAAGGGAACCCCCTTGACCCTGTGAATCTATAAAGACATCAGATCAGGCCTGTGGAGTCAGTACAAATGAGCAAGGCAGAGCAGCAGAGAGCCCCAGGGCCCGCGGCAACATAGAGAGGCTCAGAGCTAAGCCCGTGGGTCCCTCCTGGTACTTGGGACCTGTTGATGCGACAGAGCAAGGATCACTGGCAAGTGCCCTGACCCAACGCCCCCAACCCTGCAGCACATTCTGAGCAGGCCACGACCAGAGGCTGACCGGGCATCCAGCTGGAAGAGGTAGCACGAAAGGGTGGCCCCCCACACCTACCAGCTGCATCTGCCCAACCCTCAACCGTACCTGGAGTTCCTTGTCTGTTCTGCCCCTTCCTTCCGTTATACACCCAAGTATGGAGGTGCCAAATGTGCTCTGCCACAGGCCAGCACAGCTCTGCACACAGAACCTGCCCTCGATCCAAAGGCACTAAACTAGATTGAAGTTAGAAGGTCTTGTTCAAAGCCAAGAACACAGGGGACCCCCGACTCAAGGGCCCACTGACATGCTGTGTGGCCCCAGGCAGGTCACTTCCTCTCTTTCAGGCTTTTTAAAAAACTCATCTGGAAAAGGAGAAGGTTTGGTTGGTGATCTCTGAGGACCCTCTGCTCACCCCTCAGAGTCCCTATGTTGTATCTCTAAGTACTGATGATGTGACCATTGGTCCTGAATGGTGGGTGTTTTCCTTAACCCTCCCCTGGGAGGCCTGCACTTGGGGAGAGCTTGCTTATTCCCCACACTGAATTGGGACAAGGTAGGTAGTGGCTTGCCCATAGGCAGGTGGCCACGGCCATGGCCCTGAGGCCTTGCCAAGTTAGAAGGTGCTGGTATCTCCACAGTCCCTTCTGTGACAGGGGAAGGCACTATTTGGTGCTGGTAGGTACTCATCCCATACAGATCCTCTTCCTATACAACCTCACTGCATCAGGGAGGGATAGTGGGTGAGGCGCTGCCCATCTAGTTGGGGGACCGAGGCCCAGAGCCCAGGTGCATGCCTGGAGGTGTGCAGGTCCACATGGGAGAGTCGGGACTTGATAGCAGGGTTCCTGGACCCTAAGATCACACCTGCTGCACCCATACTTTGTACCCCAACCTATCAGGGGCTCACACGCTGCCCCAGTGAGCAATGTGCCCTGGAAGGGTGGCAGAGACCTCTCTCCATTTGACTGTCCTAACCAGTAAATGAAGGAAAATGACCTCATCTTAAAGATCTTTCCTTGCTCCCAAGTTCAGGGTCTCTCTTCCCCAAAAGTTGTTGATGGACACTGACTGAGTGGTGTCCAAAATCCTGAACGAAGGGACCAGAGCTAATCAGAACAGGCTGGCCCATAAGCCTATACCCAGGCCTGGGTATAGGGCCTGGGCCAGCCTGTTTCAGGCACTAAACATACAGTTTCAGGTACTAGATGATGGGGAATCTGGGGGTAGCGACAATTTACTAACTGGCACGGAAGTACTTCTGCGGTTTACAAACCTCCTAGCCTTTCTGGTGAGTGCCATCTGAATATGGGCCAAGGCTGCAGACCTCCTGGGCAGCTTAGGGAGGGCCCTAAGAAGGCCCTGAGAAGGCTGGGGAACAGGTGCAAAGGGCCTCACATGAGCTCCTGATCCACACCTGTGCTCTGTCCTTGCAGAGACAGGCAACAGGCAGGCAGTGACCACTGTAACATTAGTGGCTGGGATGCACCCACTTGAGTCTGAAAAGACCGAACTGCCCCTGCTGTGGATGGTGAGCAGGGAGGGGGTGCCTGGTCGGCCACGTGACTGAACACCCCCTCCCACTGCTGGCATGGGCTCCTGGGTGCCTCCACCTGGGGAGCTGCCTGAGGGGGCAGTTTGAGAGTCCCAGCAGGCTCAGGGTCACCACAGCCCCTACCCAATCAGGAACTCCAACAGGAGCTGGAGGGGATGCAGGTCCTGTGTGTGACTGATCCTCGGAGAGGAACCTAGCCTAGCTGAAGCCACAAAGGAGAAGCTGCTGGTTTGTGATTGACCCCTGACTCTTTCCAAACTGATGTGACTGGGAGTGTCCAGCTTTCTGTTCCAAGTTTCGTGGCTACAGGGTATGTGCCGCTTTTTGTTTTATTCTTGTGTGTCCTGTCTCCACTGCTGGCTGTCGAAGGGACCTAAGTCCCATAGTAGTAAGGGAAAATAATGCAGAGTTCAGGCTGGGAGTGTAGACTGGTGCCAGTCAGCCTGGGTTGGACTCCCAGTTCGGGGAGGTCTTGGGCATGGAACCACTGCCTGTCTCCTCAGCTCTAAAATGACATAAATAACAGAATCCACAAAAAGGCTACCGTGCCGATTCAATGCATCCTGCATATAAAGTGCTTAGGCCAGGGCTTGGCACACAGTGAGTTTTATGTGTGTTCTAAGTGCTTTCATATCAGCAAAGCAACACTGACCTCATCATTTTTTAGAATCTTACACTGACCCTGAAGTGAAAGAATCATCTTTCCCATTATTGGGCATTTTCTTGTGTGCCAGCCATCCTCCATACAAAGGCTAATTTAATTCTACCTGTAGCACAACTGGCTGGCATATTTGATATTTCAATCTACAGACAAAGGTATCCCTCTGCGGCTTGGAGAAGGGACTTGACCTCAAGGCTGCACAGACAGCAGGCAGCACAGCTAAAATTCAGAACCAGGTCCGCTCAACTCAAAGCTCCCTGAGCTTCCAAAATTTCAGACTGCCTCCCTGAAACCAAGCCCTCAAGCACTTTAACTCACCTCCAACTCACCACTTCACATCCAGGTAGTTCAGGTAAGAAAAACAAAGCCTAAACCAGAGAAGACCTAAGAACCACTCACATACCTTGGTATGACATGGCATCTCAGAAAGTCCCCTCCCCAGAGCACTGCAGCAACTTGATCTGTCTTGTAGATCCCTGAAAATGCCCCATTTACATAGCACTGTCATTATTTGACCTGACTCACTAAGTGGAAAAGCCCTATCTCCAGGGCATTTTGTGGTAATTCTTTATCATTACAGCTGTCTAATGCTGTGATACTAATTTGGGCAAATAAGGTAAACCAAACGGAAGATCTAGGGATGGAGAAATCCACCAGGGGCTTTGAAAGCCCTGACCCAGGGGATCCCTGGGTGGCTCAGTGGTTTAGTGCCTGCCTTCGGCTCAGGGCATGATCCTGAGGTCCCAGGATCGAGTCCCACATTGGGCTTCCTGCATGGAGACTGCTTCTCTCTCTGTCTGTGTCTCTGCCTCTCTCTCTGTGTGTCTCTCATGAATAAATAAATAAAATCTTAAAGAAAAGAAAAAGAAAAGCCCTGACCTATTGCTGGAGATCTAGAAGCCCAGGTACCTGTGCAGAGCTGTGCGGATGAGCAGGAAAGACCCGATCTCTCACTTCTGGCCAACTATTCACAAGCAGGGAGTGAAGACTAAGACAGTCATAAACTACCTGAGCACTGAAGGTGCACTACAAGAAATTCTAAAGGGAGTCCTTCAGGCAAAATGAAAGAACATTATGTGGTCACTTGAATCTACACAAAGAAATAAAGAGCACCAATAAAGGTAACTATAATAGGTAAATACAAAAGATGGTATATATGTATTTTTGTAGCTTTTTTTCTTCTATCTGATTTAAATGACAACTGCAAAAAGCAATACTTATAAAACTGTGTTGATGGGCTTATAATGCATAAAAGGTGTAATTAGTATAATAATGGCACAAGGAAGGGGAGAGAGCAGACTATAATCCCTAGAACAATCATTAAGAAAATAACTTTAAAAATATAGCAGAGGAGCAAAAAGGAGGGGCACCTGGGTCACTCAGTCATGATCTCAGAGTCCTGGGATCGAGCCCCACATAGGGCTCCTTGCTTAGCCTGGAGCCTGCTTCTCTCTCTCCTGCCCCTCTCCCCAGTCATGCTCATTCACATGCACCCTCTCTCCAATAAATATATTTTTTAAAGAATTTATTTATTTGAGGGAGAGAGAGAGAGCACGTATAAGCAGAGAGAGTAGCAGAGGCAGAGGGAGAAGCAGACTCTCCGCTGAGCAGAGAGCCCAATATGGGACTCGATCCCAGGACCCTGGGATCATGACCTGAGCTGAAGGCAGACACTTCACTGACTGAGCCACCCAGGTGTCCTAAAAAAATCTTTTTTAAAAAAGAAACAAAAGGAAATTAAAATGATATAACAGAAAAATATCTATATGATATAAAAAGAAGGCACTAATAGAACAAAAAAATATGGCACATATAGAGAACCAATAGCAAAATGATAACATAAATCCATCTTTTCAGGAATTATATTAAATGTAAATGGATTAAAAAACAAACTATATCCTGTCTACAGGAGACCTATTTAGATTAAAAAACAAACAGCGGGGATCCCTGGGTGGCGCAGCGGTTTAGCGCCTGCCTTTGGCTCAGGGCGTGATCCTGGAGACCCGGGATCGAATCCCACGTCGGGCTCCCGGTGCATGGAGCCTGCTTCTCCCTCTGCCTATGTCTCTGCCTCTCTCTCTCTCTCTCTCTCTCTCTCTGACTATCATAAATAAAAAAAAAAATTTAAAAAAAAACAGCGTGAAAGTAAAATGACAGAAAAAGATATACCATGTAAACAATTCCCAGAAGAGAGCCTGAGTGGCTATACAAATATGGGACAGAATAACTTTAGGACAAAAATGTTACTGGAGAAAAAGATGAACAGTTTACAATGATAAAACAGTCAATACAGCAGGAAGGTGTAACACTTATGAACATACGTCCCTTAACGGCAGAACTCCATAATTATGAAGCAAAAATGGACAGAATTGAAGTGGTATTCCACAATAATACTTGGAGATTTTAGTACTCTACTTTCAATAATGGATAGAACTAGGCAGAAAACCAGAAAGGAAACAAAAGACTTGAACAACACAAGGAACAAAGCAGCCCTAACTAATACCTATAGAACAACCCATCCAACAAGAACAGAGCACACCCTCAATCTTAAGGGCAAGTGGAAGGTTTTTCCAGGATGGACCATAGGCTAGATCCTAAAGCAAGCCTGAAACATTTAAATGCATTAAAGAAAACAAAATATGAATGTATGCTTATAGGTATAGATAGAGTATAAAATTAAATCAATAAGAAAAGGAGATTTGGAGAATTCACAAATAATGTGGAAATTGAAGAATTCACTTTTAAATAACCAAAGAAGAAATCACAAAAGAAATTTCAAAAACACTTTGGGTTGAACTGAAACGAAAACACAACATATCAAAACTTAATGGGATACAGTGCTTAGAGTGAAACTTACAGCTATAAATGCCCACATTATAAAAGAAGAGTGATCTCAAATCAATAACCTGGCCTTACATGCTTGAAAACTGGAGAAAAACCAAACCAAACCCAAATCAAACCGATGGAAGAAAATAATTAAGATTAGACTGGAAATGGTTTAAATAAAGACTAGAAAATAATAGAGAAAATGGAAAGAAAAAACACCAAAAGTTGATTTGTTGAAAGGATAACCACATTTGACAAACTTGGCTAGACTAACCAAGAAAAAAAACAAGAGAAGACTCAAATTACTAATATCAAGAATTAAACAGGAGACATCACTGTCAACCTTACAGAAATAAAAAGGATTATTAGGGAATAATACAAACAACTGTGTGCCAACACATGAAGTAACTTAGATGAAACAGAAAAATTCCTTGAAAGACGTAAACTACCAGAACCCACACAAGAAGAAATAGAAAATCTAAATAAACCTTTATGTAACAAAAGATTGAATTAATAACTATTCCCCAAAATGTTTCACTGACAAATTCTACTAGTCATGTAAAGAAAAATTATTACCAGTGTCACAGGCAAATTCCACCAAACATTTAAAATATTAAAACTAATTGTTCACAAAATTTCCCAAGAAATAGAAAAGACAAACGGCACAGTTCCCACCTCCCGCGCGGCCCGATTCCTCTGGTAACAAAAACAAGGACAGTGCGTGAAAACTACAGACCAACATTCCTTATGAATACACATACAAAAGTCCTCAACAAAATACAAGCAGGATACAACCCAAATGCTCACCAACTGATGAATAGATAAAAAAAAATGTGTCATACCCATAGCATGGACACTATATTTACCATAGAAAGGAATGATCCATGCTTCAACATGGATGAACCTTAAAAACACTATGCGAAGTTAAGCCATTCACAAATGGCTGTATGTGGCATAAAAGTAATTTATTGGTTGACTGGGGCTGCAGGAAAAAAAGGGGGGTTATCTTGGGAATGGGAAGTGACTACTAATGGATTTAGGGTTCCTTTTTGGGGTAATGAAAATGTTCTAAAATTGGATTATGGCGGTGTTTGCATAACTGTGAATATTCTAAAACTTAGTGAGTTGTACAGTTGAAAAGGATGAATTCTATATGTGAAATATATCTCATTAAAGCTGTTTTAAAAAGACTGTTGTGTTAGGATGTTTGGGGGAAGAGCCTAGCAAAAGTTGTGATTCAGACGAGGATATGCACCAGCTTGAAGCAGGTATGATAAGGAGAACTGTTTCAGGGATTCGCTGCACTGGGATGTCCCAGGGTTTGGTCCCAGCATTCCTGAAGTAGAGCCACCTTACAGGTGCAAGGCCCCACAGGCTAACAAACACAGCACCAGAAAACACAGCACCAGACATTTTCTTCCCCTCTCCATTCAGGGCTTAGAGGATTCTTGAGCTGTTAGGGAGGCTTGCTGCCCTAATGGTCAGAGTCAGAGACTTCCAGCAACCCCAGGATTGGCTCCCCTCTGGGAGCCATGGATTTGTGTTGGTTAAATAGACCTGCTCATGAACTTCATCTAAGGGGGGCTGCTGACCTAAACTTGCAGCATCAAACCCCCATCCTCTGCCCCCAGCGAGATGGCCACTGGCAAAGCCTCTGTCTGCACAGGTAGGAAGAGGCATGTGGTCTTCTTAACGCCTTGCTGTTAGGAGCACAGAACAGTTCTGGGTTTCCTCCAAGAACAGTCTGAGGTTTAAACGGACACGACCTTAGTGATCATCTAGTCTTGCCTATTTCTCTCTTTACAGAAGAGGAAACTGAGGTCCCAGGTGGTAACCCAGCTGAAAGGAGTGGGTCTAGAATTACCAACAGGCCTTTCTGAGGTTAGCACTCATGCCTATCCCTGTTTACAGGTGGGGATGTAAAGGCTCAGAGAGGTGAGGGCTGGCCTGGGGTCTTTGGCCAGGAAGTGGATACAAATCCTCTGCCTGAGGCTGGTTCCCTTTTTGAAAAACCCACAGCACTGCTGCTCAGGACACTTAAATGGGGAAGAGGTAACAAAGAAGGACACTTGTCAAAACAGAGTGGGACCCATGTAAACTGTAAGCTACAGACCAAAGGCTTTAGGGCTCTGAGGCATGAGCACAAGTCCTGGAGCAGGAGGCTCTAACCTTCTGACATGCTATCTGACCTCATATCTGTCCTTGTCAAATCACCACTGTCCTCAAGGTCGGGTCAGACAACAAAGCTCCCAAACAGCCTGGCTTCTGCCTGCCTTCTGAGACTCAAACAAAAGACAGAGCCTGCCCTGCCTCCAGGAAGCTTCCGGCTCATTTGATGAGAGAACAGATCTTATAAATGGATGCACATATATTTATGCTCTGTGATATGTTTCAAAGTTACATTATAGAATAGCAAGTGAGCACATAATAGGGGTTAGGGGCAGCCACTTAGGCCCAGACAAATGCTGGGGTCCCCAGGTCAAGAGCAGGGAGGGGCAAGGTGACTTCAGGCAGGGAAGAGCATGGGTGCTGAGAGCACTCCATGAATGCACCTGTCATCTCTGAGTGTGAGGAGGGAACAAGGAGATCCTGCAGGCAACCTGAGCAGGCACTGCCTGCCGCTGCAGAATATACTGGAGTGGAGACAGTGGGAAGACCCATCAGGAGGCGCCTGTAGCAGCCTGGGCAACAGGTAGGTGGCTGGACCAGGGTGCTGGCCTGGGATGGAGACAAGCAGAGGAACTCAGATATATCCTGGAAACAGAACTGGCAGGTATTGGTGATGGGCAAATCATAGCAGAAGGACAAAAAGCCAGAGTTCAGATTTAGCCTGATTAGCTTCAGCCACTCTCAAGTCCAGGAGAACCCAATGGCGGGGTCAAGCGGTCTGGTGCCCAGAGACCTACACCTGCACTCTGCCAACGCCTCGGTCCTGGCACACCTCTGCAGGCCTCGAAAGCCCTTCCCTATTTTCTCTACTGGGGGGCTGCTCCTCTTATAAGACTCAGCTCAGGCATCGGCTGCCCTGGGCATTCTCTGAACCTCCAGGCTGGGTGGGATGACAGCCCTTCCAGAGCACTTAGGCTGGCTGTTCTCCTGGCGTTTCTTCTCAGCCTGCAGTGTCTCTGTGTGTCTCCTGGGTCTCCACCCAGCCAGACTATGAGCACCCAGGGTGGGGCAGAGCTGCACCCTCCCCAACTCTTTATTCTCAGGCTGAGTACAGGCCAGGTATGGAACGGGTATCCAAGAGATAACTGTTAAATGGCTAGACAGAAGCCCAGATGGCAGCTATTAGCAATCTTGGAAGATTTTATGAAAAATGGGGGAAAAAAAGAAAAATGGGACCTTCTCCAGAACCAGTTCTACTACTTCTACCCAATGACAGCCTCACCTCTCTCCAGGACAGAGCACACCCCACCCTGCAGGGTGCCCAGCCTGGCCCACTGGCCTCTGTGCCCAGGCCACCAGGTCCCCCAACAGGCCCTCTGTCCATTAGGAAAGGGGCATGGAGGCCACGCACAGCAGAGTGGTACACGCAGTGGCACTGGACTCTCCCAACAGGGTGGCCACTGGGGTCCCCTGGGGGTCTGGCAACACGAACAGGCAAAGGTGAGCATGACTGTCTCTTCCAGCTGTATTCCATGCACTGAGCACAGATTCTCTGCAGGGCACAGAGGTGACACAATTGCCAGCTAAGGCTGACAGAACCAGACCAACCAGGCACTGAAAGGAATGAAATGCACTGGGGCTGTGGGCCAGGGGTTCAGAAGCAGCTCCAGGTACAGCCCACCCTCCCCGTGGTTGCCACCTCTTGGGCCTGACTAAAGGCTCTAGGAGAGGGTGTGGTGCATGCAGGGACCAGGGACAGGGGGAAGTCCAGTTGTGTGTCTGGATGGTTGGCAGGGGGTGGGGTGTATGTGATGCCAGCAAGGCTAAGAAGATGGGCTTTCTTCTGTGGGCTCTCTGGGCTGAGGCAGTTGGAGGAGGGACAGTGTGATAGGAGCTGCACATGGGATGCTGGCCTGGGCAGTGGACCAGAATGAGCAAAGACAAACTTGGGATGACCAGTCAGGAAGCCAGGTGCAGGCAAGATGCCGAGGGTCTGCACAGGCATCATGGGCAGCCTTGGGGCAGTGGTGGGGACAGTGCCTTGGGCAGGATCACAGGAGTTGCCAGCCTTTGATCAGGGGAAATGAAGCAGGCAGGGGTGGGAGCCAGGAAACTGAAAGAAGGGGCAGGTGAGTGCATAGGACTCCAGCAGAGTTCTGGATTTATAAGCTAGAGATGGGCACTGCAGGGGTTGGGATGGGGACAAAAGATTTAGGGGGCTGCTTACAGAAAAGCGAGCACAATTATCAGGGTCGTTAGTGAGATTTCTGGGAGAGACTTATAAACAGAGTGCAGAAAATGAATTGGAATTCCCAGCTCAACTTGTTGCATTAAAGAGGGCAGGGCCAAGAGGAGCTAGAAGGGCAGGGCAGGGGCAGCCTCAGTGGGGAAGGAGGAGGGCAGAGATGGGTCACTGAGCAGGCTCCCAAGTGCTCAGAGCACCAGGACTGTTCACCAGGTCCAGCACAGGGGGCAAGGAGATGTCCACGGGGAGAAGGGGAGGCAGGGAGGACGACTGCTCACTGGTGTTGGAGAGGAGACAAGGGCGGGGCTTGTGGTGTACACAGGGGCAAGAAGCTGGTTTTTAGAACATGTTCTGATGAGTGACTTGGACAGGTTTGTGGGCTGACAAGGAGCCAGCAGAAGGGAAGATGGGGGTGATGGGGAGAGAGGGGACATGACAGAGGACAAGATCCTGGAAAGGAGAGAAGGGCTCCCAGTGCTGAGAACAGCAGGAAGGGTGAATTTGGGGATGAAGATGCAGCAGGGGGCCAGTGTACCTCAAAGTACACTGATTTGCCCTGATTGCCCCCCACCCCACCCCAGCCTTGAACAAAAGCTGCTTCAGTGTGGTATCCCGGGACCACTTCTTCCTCTAAGTCTCAGCCTTGGACCACAAGGCAAAGTAGAAAAAAATGAAACTTGCCATTAAACAGACCCACCCTAGAGCTCTACATGGTGGAAGCATCTGGAAACATTGCCTAGAAACAATGAAATCAAAGTATTCTCAGAGTTCAGATCAAGCACATCTGCCCTCTGCTTTGAGGAGGGGTAATCCTTCTCCACACATCAGATCCTGCTCACTGAACTTTTGGCTTCTCCAAGGGCACCAGGGACCCAGGACTGCCCCCATTTGCAGCGATCTGTCTTGTGTGTGATAGTTAAGTGTGATTAAGATCACCACGAATCATGTCCGAAATGCACCTGTAGCAATCCCTCCTCGGAACCACAGTGCCCACCCGAGGCTCTGCAACTGGTGGGTGAGCTGTGTTTCCTGCAGGGAATACCAGGCTCTGGATATAGAGGCATGATGACTAGATCCACCGTGGTGACTCTGGCACCTGGGAGATGTCTGAGGCTCTCTTCAAGGGCTTGATTATTTGAGCTTTTCTGCTTTACCCAGTACAGTTTCACACAGGGACAACATAGTCAAATATTCTGTTCTAAAAGTTTTGCTTCATAAATATCCAACAATGAAATCCATTAACAACAGCTATTGTCTTGGGAGATTTTAAATTACATCAATGACTAATAGACTCTCTTTCAATCTTTTCTTTTTTTTTTTTCTTTCAATCTTTTCTTAAATGAAATAGCCACACACATTTCTAGTCTGGAAAGTCAGAAAGCTCCCTGCCCAGGTAGTCGCAGCAGCTAAACATACAACACATGCCCTAGAAAGAGAGGCATCACGTCACAGCTATGACAACTGAGTCTGTTTCATGTTTAAGGTAACATTTCTCAAAATGTGTCCAGAGATGTGGGTGCTGAGGTGCTCCAGGGAAAGTAGGTTCCCTGGGTGAAGGTTTGGAGACTGTACCTACAATCCACCTGACTTAGAGATACACAGTGGCACCATTGGGTTAAAAGCACTGAGAAGTCTCACAGTGAAAAACCTTCCAAATACTGATAACTCATGATTTCCAAGATTATTTGATGAGGGGGAACCACTCCTCCCCCTCCCAGTTTATGGCAGAATTCATTTTTGCACAATGGTCCAAACTGTTCTGGCCTAGTCAGATTTGGCCAGATTTATTAAATGAGGCAGTAACACTTAAACATTTTGGAGACTACATTTAAAAAACCAGATATCTGCCTTCCTTGAACCACAGGAAATCTCTCTTGCCTGGCAGTGGTGGGCTGGCCACCCATTCTAGACAGGGCAAGCAATTGTGTGTCACAGTGCTCCCTATCCCCTCTCCCTCCAGACTTGGCCAGTTTTGTTAATTTACAGGGATTGGGGGGACCATGTGGGCTGGACTGGGTCTCTGGCCGCAGGCTGCTGGGGCTAGCTGTGACTCCAGATGGGGGGTGGGGTGCCAAGCGGGGAAACACTCCTATATCAGACGGGTTCCTCACCTGGATGGGTGTAGTAAGGGCAACCACAGCCCCAGAAGACAAAGCTAGAAGGAGATGCCCCCGGCCCCCTTTTAGGGCTGCTCCCTGAGCGTGTACCCTCCCTAACCAATGCCGAGCAAATCCACCCTGGCTTCAGAGACCCGGCCTCCACCCCTTGCCCTGTTTCCTGAGAAGGGTCAGGCAGGATGGGGCCTAAGCAGCCCTAGTTCAGCCAGCCCCCAGGGAAATCCTAGCTGTGCTCTCTCTGACCTGCCCTCAGCCAGCTTGCAGCAAAGTCTGCCTTCTGGGTCCTACCACTGCCCAGGCTCCTGGAATAGTCAAGACTCACTCTCAGTCCCTTCCCTCCAAACAAAAAGCCACAGAGGCAAAATTCTTTTTCTTCTTTTCAAAATCAAGTGCTAAGAAAACTGTTGCTTTAGGCAATGAGAGCTGTGCAGCTAGTCACATTTCCTATTTGGTTTTGGCTGCAGAGAGTCTCAAGCACAGAGTATTCTTTTGAAAAGATTTTTATTTATGGCAGACGGGGGGTGCGGGGGAGACAGGCAGAATGAGAAACAGGTTCTGTGCAGGGAGCCCAACGCGGGACCCGATCCGGCACCAGGCCACTCCGGGATCACGGCCTGAGCCTCCCTGAGCCGAAGGCAGATGCTCACCTGCTGAGCCACCCAGGTGCCCCGCACAGAGAGTTATCTTAGGGCCAGAGTAGCTGGGCTCCTTTCTCTCTTTGCTCAGTGAGTTCTGTTTAAGTGTAGAATCCTGTTCAGCTTTTAAATTATGTTTGTTTGCTATATGCTATCTCAAACCCTTTGTGAAATAAACCTGTACATTTGTGGCATCATTATCAACTGACAAGAACCCTTCAAGCTGCTTGACAGTTGTACCTTTATCTGGATCCGGAATATATTTCTCAAGGAACCAGTCCTTGAGGCCCCTCTGTTAAAGCCTGCACTGACCTCGTGGTTTCCATACAAGGCACCTAGTCTTCTTGGCGGTCACCCGGGGAGGTCCCTCCCGAGGGCCTGTCCAACAGGTGAGGGGGGGCCTATGGATCTGCGCGTCGTGGGGGCAGGAAGGGGGTGTTGGAGGGGTTTTAGGGGCCGGTGAGTTGGGAGGCACTGCAGTACGAGGTGCAGTGGCAGTCAACAGGGGTCGTTCGGCCGGTCAAGGGTAGGGGCCGGGAGGGCCGCGGCCGGGAGGAGGCAGGGCCCCAGGTGCTCCGGCTCCGCGGCCCGTTTCCCGGCTGGGACGCCGCCCCCCGCACCCGCACGTTCTGCCGCGGCTGGTGGGACCCTGAGTCGGGGGCCCTGGGCCCAGGGGTGCGGGAGAGGCGCCAGCGAGACGGACGCCCCCTCGGCGGGCACGGGACCCGGGACCGCACCTGCCGGCGGGGCCGCGCGCCGCGGGCTTGGCCGACCCGGAGGGCGCCGCTCCCCTGCGCTCGCCCCTCCCGCCCGGGACCCCGCCCGCGCCCCCGCGCCCCGCCCCCGCCCCGGTCCCCGGACGCGCGCCCCGAAGTGCGGACAGTCCCGAGGACTCGCGGCCGCACCCGAACCGTCTCGGGCGGCGGCAGGTGGCGGGCGGCCGCGGACAGGCGGCGGCCGAGGCCCCGAGCCGGCTCTGGCCCCAGCGGGAGCGCGCCCGAGTACCTTTGGGCGCCGGCAGGTGTCGCCTCCAGTCCCGGCAGCAGCACAGCCCCATGGCCGCCGTCCGCGCCCGCCGCTCGGCTCCGCTGCCCGCCGCGCTCCGCGCCGGACAGAGCGCGCCGTCGGGCAGCAGAAGCGCAGACTGCGCCAGCCGAGCCGCCCGCCCGCCTCTACCCCTACCCCTACCCCTACCCCTACCCCGCGCCGCTCCCCGCCCCGCCCCGCCCCGCCCCGGCCCGGCCCGGCCCCGCCCGGCCCGCCCCGCCAGGAGCCGCCAGGGGGCGCCGTGCGGGACCCAGAGGCCTCCGGCCGCCTCCTCCGCGCGCCACGCCGGGAGCCAAGAGCCACGCGAGGGCGAGGAGGGCGCCCTGCCGTGGCTGCGCGAGGGCCCTGCCCCCTCCCGGCGTCCCCGTCCCCTCCCGGGCCCCCGGGCCCTGCCCCCTCCCGGCGTCCCCGTCCCCTCCCGGGTCCCCGGGCCCTGCCCCCTCCCGGCGTCCCCGTCCCCTCCCGGGCCCCCGGGCCCTGCCCCCTCCCGGCGTCCCCGTCCCCTCCCGGGTCCCCGGGCCCTGCCCCCTCCCGGCGTCCCCGTCCCCTCCCGGGTCCCCGGGCCCTGCCCCCTCCCGGCGTCCCCGTCCCCTCCCGGGTCCCCGGGCGCTGCCCCCTCCCGGCGTCCCCGTCCCCTCCCGGGCCCCCGGGCGCTGCCCCCTCCCGGCGTCCCCGTCCCCTCCCGGGTCCCCGGGCGCTGCCCCCTCCCGGCGTCCCCGTCCCCTCCCGGGCCCCCGGGCCCTGCCCCCTCCCGGCGTCCCCGTCCCCTCCCGGGTCCCCGGGCCCTGCCCCCTCCCGGCGTCCCCGTCCCCTCCCGGGCCCCCGGGCCCTGCCCCCTCCCGGCGTCCCCGTCCCCTCCCGGGTCCCCGGGCCCTGCCCCCTCCCGGCGTCCCCGTCCCCTCCCGGGTCCCGGGCCCTGCCCCCTCCCGGCGTCCCCGTCCCCTCCCGGGTCCCCGGGCCCTGCCCCCTCCCGGCGTCCCCGTCCCCTCCCGGGCCCCCGGGCGCTGCCCCCTCCCGGCGTCCCCGTCCCCTCCCGGGCCCCCGGGCCCTGCCCCCTCCCGGCGTCCCCGTCCCCTCCCCGGTCCCCGGGCCCTGCCCCCTCCCGGCGTCCCCGTCCCCTCCCGGGCCCCCGGGCCCTGCCCCCTCCCGGCGTCCCCGTCCCCTCCCGGGCCCCCGGGCGCTGCCCCCTCCCGGCGTCCCCGTCCCCTCCCCGGTCCCCGACGCCACGACTGCGGTGGCAGGAAGGCAGCTCGCCCGAGCCACGCACGCGCCGGCTACCTGGGCACTAGGCGACCTCACTAAGCCACTTCCCTGCTGAGACTTTCTCCACCTGAAAAGTGAGGGAAATGACACCGTTTCAGTTGTCACTTAGCGCGAATTAAAGGCTTGACGACGGTATCAAGCTATTCAAACATTGTGTGTTTCCCGTCTGTAAGTCAGAATGACGGAAGGGCCCCAATCCATCTTCCCAAGGATGAACTGAGCTGCTACCATAGATCTCCCCGTAGATCTGTAGACATTCACCACCCACACATCAAGACCGGAGCCCAGCGGGTCACTCGTGCGGACCGTCATTGTCAAGCGTTGGTGAGGATTTGGGCAAAAGGGTGCTTTTGGTGCAATGATCTTAGAAAGTAAAGGCTGCTCGTTTTAAAATAGAGATGCTGACATCCTGGGCCAAGTAGTTCCCTTCTCAGCCTGCACCCCACAGAAATGCTCGCTCATGAGCCTAAGAAAACCTGCACGGGGCCATCCACCTCGGCTCTGTGTGTGATCGCAAAAAAACCGAAACCAACCAAATGTTCGTTGGTAAGGGGATTATCAAATACATGGGCATTTTCATGACATGAAACTCAAAGTAGGGAGCCGGAGCTGTTTGAGATCTGTGGATTCATAGCACTTACGTCAGCACACACACCTACACAATATTACTAGCGTGTCCTTCTGTGTGTGGCACTGCTCTAGGTGCTCGCGTCTAGAAAGACCTATGGGAGGAAAACAAGGAATATAGACGGCAACTAAAAGATGATGTCACTTTAGCATGTGGATAGTGGTCTAATTTCTTAAAAGAAGGCATATTTACATATTGTGTAATTAAATACCAGGTTCTTTCTCAGCCCTTCAGTTCCTGGGCTCTGTTCCTTCCCTGAAAGGGCTGCGGTGAGCCTCTGATGGCCTTGGCTTCACTGGGATTTTCTCCCTTGCACCCATCTTGGCGAAACAGAGGTGATCTAGGAGGAAGGCAGCTGCCAGGCCAGGCTGCCTGTGGCCAGAGCAGAAGAGCTCAGCAGGGTGAGGGAAAGACGGGAGGAAAGAATGGGTTAGAGCAGAGAAGAGTTTTCCCAGCAGTCAAGTCTTATTCAAAGGAGACATCTACAAAGGGGCAGATTTCTGCCTCCCTCTCCTTACTCTCCAGAAAGACTAGGATGAGGCTTTTTCAGGGAGAGAGAAGGGTTGCCCTGCACTAGATCTGGAAAGAAAGATGTTTTCATTTCATGACACGTAGGTGGGGGTTACAAAGAAGGAGTGAGTGAGAAAAAAACGGAGAAACCTGACTTCTGGTTGCTGCCAAGTCATTTTAAACAGCTTTAGCACCAGGCAAGATCACTTAGTCACAGCAGGCTTAATGAGGCCCCAGGAATTCCAAGCTAGAGCTCCCTGCATTCAGGGAGAGCATGTGCGGGGAGTGAGCCCCCGGGTGATTGTCCAACGGCCAAGTCCTACATTTGGAAAGCAAGATTTAAAAGAAAACATCAGAGCGGCCATTGTGGGCTGCTTGTTTATCTTTCTAAGAGGAAGTAGCAAAGCAGGATCATTTCAAATGAGCCTATTATAGAGGGTCAGCATCCCCATTGAACAGTTCAAATATATTTTGGATACTCGACTTTTCAAAGTGACTTTAAATATCAACTCCCAGGACAGTTTAGGAGATAGAAAGCAAGGCAAGAACTTCTACCAGTATTGCCCTTGCTTTCAAACATTTTAATTCCTGATTATTCATTGTCTTTTTATAGTTTTCTAGGTATGTGTCTATTCCTTAAAAGGGAAGACAAAATGACATTCACTATATGCTTCCTACCAGGTGTCAGGCAATTCACAAGTGCTAATATCACAGTTACCATAGGACAATCCTATGAGGTAGATGACATTAGATTCAACTTACAGAGGAAGAAACAAGAGTTCAGGGAAATGAAGAAACTTGCCCAAGACCAATGAAGCAGTAAGTGATAGAACCAAGATGGATGAATGAATAGATGGGTAGGTGGGTGGGTGAGTGAGTGGGTGGATGGATGGACTGTTGGGTGAGTGGATGGATGGATGGGTAGGTGAGTGGGCAGATGGGTGGGTGGGTGGATGAATGGATGGACAAGTGGGTGGGTGGATGGATAGATGGGTGGCATTTCCTCATTTAGGCATAGAGTTATGGGATACAACTGGAAAAGCACATACTGAGCATGGGATTTGCCTGAAAAAAAAAACAAACTCCTTGAATATAGCTCTGTCCCCTGAATTGATCATGACTCCAAATCATCCTGAATTGAGCCCAAACATCAAGATCACTCAGTAGTACAAGGCTCTAGATGAGTTTAAGCCACCCCACTTCGGAAGAGTAGTCGGGATAATAGGGGGCTCTGAGATCTCTTTCTGAGCTGAGAGGCCAACATCCTGCACATGACAGGGAAGCAGAGCCAGAATCTGAGGCTGGGTTTGTTCTTCTTTCTTTGTTTCTTTCTTTCTTTGTTTCTTTCTTTCTTTCTTTCTTTCTTTCTTTCTTTCTTTCTTTCTTCTTTTAGATTATTTATTTATTTATTCATGAGACACACACACACACACACACACACACAGAGAGAGAGAGAGAGAGAGAGAGAGAGAGGCAGAGACACAGGCAGAGGGAGAAGCAGGCTCCAGGCAGGGAGCCCAACACCAGACTCGATCCCAGGTCTCCAGAATCAGGCCCTCGGCTGAAGGCGGCACTAAACCTCTGAGCCACCCAGGCTGGTCTGAGGCTGGGTTTCCAGTGAGTGCAGTGGGCTCTGGGAGGAAGATTTGGTGCAGATTTGGAGGACAAAGTCCCTGTGAAGTTGGAACTACCCCCATCCACCCAGAGCTCCACCTTCTGCTGCTTATTTCTATTTCAAAGTGAGGATATGGGGTTGTCTAGGAAGGATGCTGCTATTGCTGCTGGGATCCTGGCTTTATGCAGCCCGAGCTCCTAGTTCCAGAAATGCCCTAGGCCATTAAGGGATTTGCTTAGGAAACTCAGGCGCTGGTCCTTACACCTCTCTGTAGGGTTGGGTTGCTCCTCCCTGACATACCCAAGACACTGTCATGGTACCATCTCAAGGTGTGAGCCCAGCCCTGGGCAGCCCAGGGTAACAGTAGAAATGGGGTCATGGCACCCTAGTCACAGGAATAGCTTTGGGGGCTATGATGATCATTCATTCATACATCCATGTACCAAACTATGATTGAGCACAACTGAACACCTGAGAAAGTCCAAGGCCTGAGCTCTGTGGAGGCCAAGACGACACCCTGAGAGCTCTGCAGGAGACAGTGACTCAGTGCTGAAGAAAGTCAGGAAGGGCTCTACAGAGCAGAGGTTTTTGAGATGAGCACTGAGACATGAAGAGGAGACCAACTCCTCAAGGGATGGCATAAGAATGGTCCTCCAACAAGGCAGTGCTGTGATCATGTTGAGGAGCTAGATTCTAGGGTAGGACAGTGCAGCAGGCCATCTAGGGTAGGGGAAAATGAGGCAGCCTGTGGTCCTGACTCATCAGCCTGGCACTGGCCTGAAAGGGGCAACCGGGACAGGAAGAAGCTAAGAAGCAAAAGGCAGTCACATGAGAGCTACAAGGCCTGGACGCAGCAAGAAGAGGAGAGGGAGACCAGGTAGGATGTGTGACCCTGGTGACCACACCTCCCAGGTCTCCCACCTGTGTGCTCTTTCCCCTTGAATCGGGCTGCCCTTTGACCTGCGTTAACCAACAGGTGACAGCAATGACTCTGGGCCAGCGCTGGGTGTAAATCCTAAGAAGTCTTGGCAGCTTCTGCTGCTGTGAGCAGGGGAACTGCCCTGAACCTGCCATGCTCTAAGCAAGCCTTAAAGTGCAGAGAGACCACAGGGAGGGCCAAGGCTAAGGCCAGCAGCCTCTTCTTTCAGCCCTGTGAGTGAGGTCACCCTGGAAGTGGATCCTCCAGCCCATATACGGAGAGCCCAGATGAGCTGAGCCTGCCGAGCCCTGCCCACACTGTAGAATAGTGATCAAATAAGATGTTCTAGGTCACTAACCTTCGCGGTAGTTTCTTATGCAGTAACGCAACTGAACATGGGGAGTAATACATAATACTTGAGAGCCAACGCTGTCTGGCTATGCCAGCGTGCCGGGCTAAGAGCTTGACATTCCATTAGAATTCAGAGCCAACTTCCGTGTTAGGTATGGTCGTTATTTCCACTTTAAGGCGGAGGACCCTGAGGCACAGAGAGTTAAAGTAATTTGCATTAGGTCACACAGCTAATTAGTGTCTGAGATCTAACCAGCCTGTCTTGCTTTGGAACCTGAGCTCTCTGGGAGATATTTTGGAGGGCAAAGGGACAACAGTTGGTGTTGAATTCACTGCCCCATGGGTCTAAGGTATATCTGTAGGTGAGACGGGTTAGAAAAGACAGCTCCTGTGAAGGGCTGGACCACATCTGGCAGGAAAATCATGGGAAGCTCATTGCTCTCTTAGCTTTTCAGAGTCAGGGCTACTTCCTGGAGGCCCTGGCACCTGTAGAAGGGGCTTCTTGAAGACAAAGGCACTCTGTAGACAGTGTGTCACAAACCTCACTCACGCTGGCATTAGCATCTCATTTCACATACACAGCAGCTCAGTGTTGGTGAGCACGCTCCTTTCACAGGAGAGGATATGGACACCCACTCAGGCTATGGGAGTTCTCAAGGTCACACAGCTGGAGGGTGGGAGAGCCCACACTGGAATCTGGGGCAGTCTGACAACCACAGGTCACCTTCCTAAAAACCGGACCCCTGCCTCCTGCCTCCAGGAGGTATAGGTCTCCATCTAGGCTGCCTCCCCCTCTCATTGTCTCCTCCCATCATAGTTCTGATCTGTGTTAGGATTTTGGCCAAAATCCAGGGTGCACACACCATGTATATACCACCAAGATGCAAAGACATCCTAGAACTGGAAAGACTTTACAGTTGAGTACAACTTCTTCACTTTTCATAGGAAATCTGAGGTCCAGAGAGGCTAGATCCACCCCACATCAAGCATTTCTTGCGGGCCTGCTTTGTGCCATGCACTGAAAGGTAAGTTAGTGACAAGTTAAGGCTATCTCCAGTCAGTTTCGGTTTTTGCTCTGAAACAAACAGATCTGCAGAAAAGATAAGCAGAAGGGAAGCTGCTTACCCATATCTCAAAATGTGTTTTGTGCACTTCTCCACAGTGCACAGAAGCTGATTTGGAATTAAATATCTGATTAAACATGGTAACTAGCACCCCTCTTCCCATATTATCCATTGTCAACAACATTGCCTTTGCTAGGATACAGTCAACAAAACCAAAAGACAACCTACAGAATGGGAGAAGATATTTGCAAATGACATATCAGATAAAGGGTTAGTATCCAAGATCTATAAAGAACTTATTAAACTCAACACCAAAGAAACAAACAATCCAATCATGAAATGGGCAAAAGCCATGAACAGAAATCTCACAGAAGAAGACATAGACATGGCCAACATGCACATGAGAAAATGCTCCGCATCACTTGCCATCAGGGAAATACAAATCAAAACCACAATGAGATCCCACCTCACACCAGTGAGAATGGGAAAAATTAACAAAGCAGGAAACCACAAATGTTGGAGAGGATGCGGAGAAAAGGGAACCCTCTTGCACTGTTGGTGGGAATGTGAACTGGTGCAGCCACTCTGGAAAACTGTGTGGAGGTTCCTCAAAGAGTTAAAAATAGATCTGCCCTATGACCCAGCAATTGCACTGTTGGGGATTTACCCCAAAGATTCAGATGCAATGAAACGCCAGGACACCTGCACCCCGATGTTTCTAGCAGCAATGTCCACAATAGCCAAACTGTGGAAGGAGCCTCAGTGTCCATCGAAAGATGGATGGATAAAGAAGATGTGGTTTATGTATACAATGGAATATTCCTCAGCCATTAGAAACGACAAATATCCACTATTTGCTTCAACGTGGATGGAACTGGAGGGTATTATGCTGAGTGAAGTAAGTCAATCGGAGAAGGACAAACAGTGTATGTTCTCATTCATTTGGGGAATATGAATAATAGTGAAAGGGAATAGAAGGGAAGGGAGAAGAAATGTGTGGGAAATATCAGAAAGGGAGACAGAACATGAAAAATCCTAACTCTGGGAAACGAACTAGGGGTGGTGGAAGGGGAGGAGGGCGGGGGGTGGGGGTGAATGGGTGACGGGCACTGAGGGGGACACTTGACGGGATGAGCACTGGGTGTTATTCTGTATGTTGGTAAATTGAACACCAATAAAAATTAATTTATTAAAAAAAACCTAATCTCCTGTGCCCTGAATGGTTCCCAGGCATTTTATCGCTTTATTTCATAAAACCCACGTAGTTTGTGGCAAAAAAACAAAAACAAAAAACAAAAAACATTGCCTTTGCTATTCACTTTAGAGACTCATTGTTCTGGTTTCTTTTTTAAAATAAAGTATGTGACTCTGGGGGAAACGGAAGTCTGTTTGAAGCAGGCCCACACTGCTTTGTGCTAGAAAAGGCTATTGATTCCATAAGGATGGGTCTGTTTTTCCTTTCTTTTAATGAGATTTAACTTCCATTTCTCTTTTTCCCTTTGGCTGCCAGGAAGCTCAGGGAAAGTTTAAAGTTTGGTGTTAGAAAGTATGAAGGCCCTAAAGTAGGTCCTCACAACCATGCCTTTGTGTCCTCGTTTTGCTTTTCTACTTGTTTTTTTTTTTTTTAAAGCAAACTCTATCCCCAACATGGGGTTCAAACTCATGATCCCAAGATCAAGAGGTGCATGGCTCAAGACTGAGCCAGCCAAGCACCCCTGCTTTTCTACTTTTATTTGCATTCTCTTTGATCCTTAATTTTTTAATTCTTTTTCTTTTTGATCCTTAATTTTTCAAATAATTACTATTGTGTTATCTTCATTTTATTCTAGGTGTCTCATCAGAAGCCATCTCAAATCCTTTGTGGAATAACATGGGAGTATAAGTGAGTAAGTGAATATAATATATTCTACTTTAAACCAAGATCAGTAAACTTTTTTTAAGAGGCAGTTCACAAACATATTTAAACCCTGTATGCCATATGGTCTCCATAGCAGCAACCCAACTCTGCCCTTATAGCATGAAATCAGCCATAGACCGCACAGAAATGAATGGGTGTGGCTGGATTTCAATATAACTTTATTTGCAAAAGCAGGTGGTAAGCCAGAGTTGGCCTGTGTGTTTTTGTAGTTTGCAGCCCTCCGTCTTAAAAGAATTTTAGAGCACTGAGAAATTGTTTCCTATTAAGTTGGGAAGTACTTGGCTTAGAAAAAAGTGAATTCCCGTCTCTAAGAGGTGGGAATTCTGTCCAAGACGGCTAGTTTCTACTTCTGGGTGACAGATTAGGGCAAAACAGCTGCACAAACTGGAGAGTTGGCTTTTGAGAGGGGTGTGCAGTGCTGGGGAGCAGTGGGTCTCTGCCAGAGTGGGCTCTGAAGTCTGCTAGCAGGAGTCCATTCTCCTGCACATTTGCCATGCTCACTCCTCAAGGGAAAGGGTCACTGGGGGGCAGGGCCCCAGAGGTGCCAGCCTGGTTCCCCAGCTCTGTCCAGTGGGTCTTCAGCTGCTGTGAACGTTGTTCATGGAAGGAATGTGTCTGCGGCTCCAAATTCCCACAAAGACAAGGGGGATCGTTGGGGAGAGATTCCTGGGCCACATTTTTTCTTGCTGTTCATGTGGCCTGCAGCCATTGAAGTTGGCCAGACTGCCCAGAGAGGGATTTTACAAAGCCCATTGTCTTTTCCTGGAGTCTCACCCCCCACCCCTGCCCCCACCTGCTCGTTCTTTCTTTTCTTTTTCTTTCTTTCTTTCTTTCTTTCTTTCTTTCTTTCTTTCTTTCTTTCTTTCTTCTTTCTCTTTCTTTCTTTCTTTCTTTCTTTCTTTCTTTCTTTCTTTCTTTCCTTCCTTTTCTTCTTTCTCTTTCTTTCTTTCTTTCTTTCTTTCCTTTTCTTCTTTCTCCTTCCTTCCTTCCTTCCTTCCTTCCTTCCTTCCTTCCTTCCTTCCTTCTTTCTTTCTTCTTCTTTCTTTCCTCTACCACCCCCAGCAGAAATGTAGCATGGGAAAGGCGTGGCCACAGCCATAGCCCTGAGGGCTTTTGTCCCCTGCCTGGGGGGCTGGACACCTTCAGCAGTACCTCCTCAGGTGAGATTGTGACATCAGGTCTCTCCACACAGTCGGGGCTGAAGATGGTCTCAGCTGCTTGACCAGGAGTTAGCAAGCGGGATTGTGCTTCCATAAGAAGAGCAATGGATATTGAATACCTGCTGTATACCAAGCACTGTTCTGAGCATTCTACATATATAACTCAATCTCCAGAAGAATCCTATTATACACACACTTTACTGATGGGGAAACTGAAGCACTGAGAGGCTAATGATTTACGTGGGGTCTCACAGCTAGTAAATGGAAGAGACAGGCCGCATGACTCTCATCTGTCGCTTCAAGTGTGTAGTGATCCCCTTAGCTCAGCATCTCATTTACGGATCCTTCCTGATGGTGAATCTCCACAGGTAGAGTAAACCTCCAGTAGGCAAAGTATTTGCATAGATGGTAACTTCATACCTTCTAGGCTCCCAGCATCCACATGTGCCACAGAAAATGAAACCCGTCACCATGAGCTGGCCCACCTGGTATCTGGTCCACCTAGCTAGAGGCATGGCACTGTCAACTAGGGGTTAACTCGCCCTTCTGGCTGCTGTCACCATTGCTGCTGTGGCTGCTGACAGTGCAGCAGAGGGACCTCAGTGGGTGAGCCTTTGAGAGTTTGTACTGTGCCAGGCCCTAGGTTTGGTGATTTACATGCAATGTACATTACTGACACAACAACCCTGAGAATGAATGCTGATAACCCCAAGTTGCAGATAAGAAAGCGAGTTCATTAATCAGGTAATTAATGCTCTCTACTGTAACAAACAACTGCAAAATATCAGTGGCTTAACCCTATAAACGCTCTTTCTTGCTGTGGTCAGCGTCTTGTGTAGAGCCACATGAAGGGGAGAAGGGTGGGGGGTGTCTCTGCTCCATGTGGTCACTTGGGGACCCAGGCTCCTTCTAGGACCTTGATGTCCTCCTCTGGATCCTCTCCATCTGTTTGCCAGAGGACAGGAATAGGGGGCAGGGAGACCTCAGAATTTTAGGGGCTGAGAGCAGCCTACACAGGCACTCCCACCCGCATTCAATTGTCCAGAGTTCAGGCATGTGACCTGTCTTACTGCATGGGGAGGCTGGGAAATAGTTCATTTGCATGGCCACAGGAAAAGGAAACAGGTTTGGCTGAACCCTTGGGGTTCGGAAGGGTTAGGTGCCATGAGAGGCCATCAGGTGATCTGATGCCCACGCTTGTATTTTGCCACCATACTGACACAGTTGCCAAAGCTGTCTGAATTGAGTTCCAACTTCCAACATCTTGGAAGACCCTTGGTCCTTCAGTAGGGGCAATGAATGGGGCTTAAGGTCCTAAAGGGCTGTGAGGATTAACCGGGGTGCTAGGAAAAGAACTTGACACGTATTCAGTGCCCAACAGCCTTCCCTTTCTTAGTGGCTGGGTGCCCAGCTGGTGGAAGGGCTGGACTAGGGGAATTCTACCCCCAGGAAGAAGAGGGGATGAGGAGTCCTTTGGTAGGGGATGGAGTCCCTGTGCTTGCTGCTGCCACCTAGTTGTGGGAGGAGAGAACGCAGGACAACTTGGCCTCCCGTTTCTCCTGGTGCATGTGTCCAGGCTGCTTCTGTCCTACCCTGATGCTCATCAGGCTGCTGAGTAGAAGCTGGCATTGGCCAGGCATCTAAAGGATAAATGCTGGGGTGGGTGGAGTCCCTATTCCCCAGGGTTTTGCATATCCAAGAGGGCCACTGAAGGGCCACTTTCAGCAAGTCCTCCACAGTGTTCCATCCAGGCCTCAGCAACCTGCTCATTTTAGAGGGCCCCCTGCCAGATAACACAGGACCGCTGGGGTACAACTGTGGATATGTTCACCTGGTCACTCCCACGGGGTGCTGGGCTACCGTGGCATGGTGGATGTGGGGCAGTCCCCTCCTGAGCTGGCTGTGGTGGTAGCCACAAGATTGCATCTGTGTGGGCTGGGCACCACGGAAATGTCCCCCCCCCCCCAACCGTGGAGAGGGAGAAAGCTGCCAAGTCTCTCCAGAGACACACAGAACCTCTGTCACATGCCCTTCTGCTTGGGGAGACTGTCCACCAGTTTCTACATACAGACCTTCTCTCTCTAATCACACACATGCACACGCACACACACACAGACACAATTTCTAGGGGACAAGTAGGCCTCAGATGGCTGAGTCAGAGGCAGTTCTAGTATCTGCTAACCCCCCAGGACCACTGTTGGTCACCTCCCTAGCTCAGTCCTGGGTGGGGCTCACTACCCTCAAGTCCTCTCCTTCCATGGCCTCAGAGCCCTTCTTGCAGCTAGGTCTTGGTCCAGCCACCCAACAGATTTCCTGAACTCCAAGACCAAGAAGCAGTTTTCAGACTATGGACTCAACCTATTAGGGGGTCATGGTCTCAATCAGTATTTTTTTATTTTATAATAAATTTATTTTTTATTGGTGTTCAATTTACCAACATACAGAATAACACCCAATGCTCATCCCGTCAAGTGCCCCCCTCAGTGCCCGTCACCCATTCACCCTCACCCCCCGCCCTCCTCCCCTTCCACCACCCCCAGTTCGTTTCCCAGAGTTAGGAGTCTTCCATGTTCTGTCTCCCTTTCTGATATTTCCCACCCATTTCTTCTCCCTTCCCTTCTATTCCCTTTCCCTATGATTTCTATTCCCCAAATGAATGAGACCATATAATGTTTGTCCTTCTCCGATTGACTTACTTCACTCAGCATAATACCCTCCAGTTCCATCCACATCGAAGCAAATGGTGGGTATTTGTCGTTTCTAATGGCTGAGGAATATTCCATTGTATACATAAACCACATCTTCTTTATCCATTCATCTTTCGATGGACACCGAGGCTCCTTCCACAGTTTGGCTATTGTGGACATTGCTGCTAGAAACATCGGGGTGCAGGTGTCCCGGCGTTTCATTGCATTCGATCAGTATTTTTTAAAATAAGATAGAATCACACAGAACTAAAAATGTCAGTGGACTCTGCATGCGGGGAAAATACTGTTCTGTGAGATCTTTCCTTCCATGTGTGTGCCTAGGCCCTGGAGAGTGGGATGTAATGTTCATTTCTTGTTATCAAAAAAGTGTGAAAACACTTTATTGGTGTAACCATCTCATTCCTTCCAGAAAACGTGGGCTCTTTGTGCACATCAGTGCACAAATTTCTCCTCCCCCAACTCTCTCGACAAAATCCCCCATGTCTGCTGCGTGCCAGAGAAGGGCCCAATCTTTGCCAGACCACTCAAAAAATAAAAAATGGAAGCCACCAGCAGCAGCCACAAAAGTTCCTGTTACAAACCTATCCCAGGATGCTGGCTGCTTAACTTGTCAGGCATTTGCATATCCAAGAGGGCCACTTAGGTGACCCTTCACGGAGCAAAGATCAGCTTCTCTCAATTTAAAACAAAGAAAAAAATCTCTGCTCTGCACATTCCTTTTGTGCAGGCTCTTGTGTGGTGGGCTGGCCTGAGGGCACTCAGACACGTCTGCTGGATTGTTCTTTCCTTCCCCAGCATTAGTCCTCTGACACATATTTGTGCGGTACCACTCTGTGCCAGACACAGGCAATCAGACCAGAGCCTCCCGCTCTGCATGCCCTTTCTCAGCCTGTGTATTCGTGGTGAGGACGGGTGTCTCCCTTCTCCCTTGTCAGGCCTCTTCCTCCCAGAGGAAGGAGCTGCCCACCTTCAGCAGGAGGCTGTGTGCTGGCCAGTCTCCACCTGCTCCAGCTCTGCCTGCACACCCCCACCTCCCCCCCACCCCCACCCCCCCACCCCGCCAGAAGCCTGGCTCTCCAGGATGCTGGGATTCTTAACTATTCTTACACTGGGAGGGATGGAGGTTCTCACACATATTGAGAACCTGCTTTGTGCCAGGCACTGCTGCATCCCACCATCGCTGTCAAGGCCCATCCAGGCCATTATTATCACCATCCAAGGAGGCTCAGGCAGACATGATGACTTTCTAAGGCAGTGCTCACAGCTAGGCCAAGCTGGTTCTTTCTTAGGTCTCTCAGATTTCTATAGCTCTCTGTTCTTTCCACTTGATCACAGACATGATGTGGCAGTCCCTGGGTGGGGCTGTGGGCCTGGGGGCTGATGTGCTGTAGTGGGAGTCACATGCTGCCTGTGCGCAAGAGCAAGGCGGAGAGGGGTGCAGAAAGATGGGCCACCCACCGGAGCAGGAAGGGAGGATGATGAGCCAGATCTTCTGAGTTTTGGCTCCTAAGAGTGTGGCTTGAATTCCCAAGGTCAGGGAAAGCAGGTCCTGCTGAGAAGGTCCTGATGCTCTGGCAGCTTCCCTTCCAACTCCACGACATTGGTTTCCTAGGGCTGCTGTAAGAAACTGCCGCAGACTGGGTGGCTTAAAACAGAAATGTCCTTGGCATTCCTTGTCCTATGGCTGCATCAACTCAGTCTCTGCCTTCATCCCCAAGGACCTGCTGCCTCATGTCTATGAGGGTCCAGGTCTCCCTCTTCATTTAAGGGTACCAGTCACTGTACTTACACCTCCACTACTCAGGATCTCATCTTAACTAATTGCACAGGCAAAGACCCTACTTCCAAATAAAGTCATATTCTGAGATCTCTGATGGACGTGAAAGGGCTTGGGGACAACAGTGACCTCCCCCCTCTTTTCTGAGCCTTGGCTTCTCCAGCTTTGTTTCCTCACACTCAGTAAGTGTCAGGGCAAGCTGCACCCTGACGACCCAGAAAAGTGTCACTGACCTTCAGAAGAACTTCCAAATCTGCAGTCTTTTAACTGATTGCAACCCCAGCTTTTAACATTCTGGTATTCCAGAATGGTATGCTTGTCTGCCTTCCTTCCTTCCTTCCTTCCTTCCTTCCTTCCTTCCTTCCTTCCTTCCTTCCCTTCTTTTTGAGAGAGGGAGAGAGAGAGCACACACATGAGGGAGCAGGGGAAGGCCAGACAGAAAGGGAGAGAGAGAATCTCAAGCAGGCTCTACACTGAGCACAGAACCCCATGTGGGGCTTGGTCTCACTACCCTGAGATCATGACCTGAGCTGAAATCAAGAGTCAGACGCTTAACCGACTGAACCACCCAGGTGCCCCCAGAATTATATGCTCTTAAAAAGTGCTGAACTATGGGCATTTTTGTGATATATATATATGTGATATATATTATATATATATATTATATATATAATAATTATATTATATATTATATTATATATAATAATTCATATATATATATATATGAATCATTTACACTCAGGATATACTACAGTAGAGGTTTGGATCCAGTAAAGGTAAACTCTTTTTTTTATAAAGATATTATTTATTTATTCATGAGAGACACAGAATGAGAGAGAGGCAGAGGGAGAAGCAGGCTCCATGCAGGGAGCCCAACGTGGGACTTGATCTCAGGTCTCCAGGATCATACCCTGGGCTTAAAGTGGCGCTAAACTGCTGAGCCATCGGGGCTGCTGAGGTAAACTTGTTTAGAAAGTAGTTTTCTCTTTATCCATCAACCATAGAGGAGGAAGAAAACCAAGGTGACTCTATCCTAACATAAATCCTTGTTCTGGTCCGAAGACCTTCCAACCAGTGGCATTCAAACACATCATCCTGGAAACTGCTCCAGGCGCTCCATTGACCTGACCCACTGGGATCTCCACCTTCCTAGAACACTGGAGAAGATGAAGGCAATTCTTCGAAATAAAACCAGAGCTACTAATCAATTAAAAGATTGAATGAGAAATGAATTATTTGAAGATGAAGAACTCAAAGGACAGTATTTGGAGTTAGCTTGAAATTTCACTTAGAGCCCTCTCCTCACCAGTGCAGAGAGAAAAATTTTATGACAGTTAGAAAAAAAAATGTGCACGAAAATAGGCTCACAAGTCAAGAGTAACATCAACTAGTATTTAATTTCAAGTGTTTGTTATTATTGAAATTTTCTTTATTTTATGGGGTTTGATTTGCTACTTTTGACTATTTTATTAATTTATTCTGCTAATAATTTTTATTAGAAGGATAATATCTTTAACGCTTCTGTTTCATAGGTTTATGTTTTTATTTTATGCTTTTGGTATGTACACATTTTCCAGTGTATAAAATATTTAGCCTGACCGAATTTTAAAACATTTATGGATTATGCACACCTTTTATGGAAAACATTGATCATTAACATAAGCACCAATTAATCAACATAATTCATGTTGAAATGCCAGCAATGCAGGGAATAAATGCCTGTATACCTGTGTGCCATTTTGCTCTGGCAGTGGCAATGACTGTCTTACGAATTAGCTATGGCTGACTATGCGCCAGGTGTGGGGCTTCATGCTCTGCATGGAACTGCTTCTATTGAAGCCATTCCACAGATGAAGAGCCAGAAGTGTGAGGGGTTATGTGACTCACTCAGGACCCCAGACTTGGGAAGAGGCTGAGACAGAACTGAATCTCAGACTGTGTGACTGAGCACCTCACCCTTAACCACAAGCCCACGTGACGAATGCCTGGATGCGTTAAACAATTCAACCCACACCCAACTATCATTTTCTAGCTGTCTTTGATTTGAGCTTATGATTAGTGATACCAGGGTTCACAGACTCAAACCTTTATAGAGAGATGGGGCATGTTTGATGAATGGAGGAGGCAGGTGGGGATTCTAGCCCAACGGAGAGCCATCAAGCTGTGTCTCAGAGGGACCTGTTATTGAGTCTGTCATTGTTTATAGGGAAGAAGCAGACTCATGTTTACTCTATAGAAATCTAAATTTTCCAGGGACGCCTCGGTGGCTCAGTGGTTGAGCACCTGCCTTTGGCTCAGGTCGTGATCCCAGGGTCCTGGGATCCAGTCCCACATCAGGCTCCCTGTAGGGAGCCTGCTTCTCCCTCTTCCTGCGTCTCTGCCTCTCTCTCCCTGTGTCTCTCATGAATAAATAAAATCTTAAAAAAAAAAGGGAAATCTATATTTTCCATAAGTAAACTTTTTGCTTTAAAAAATATTTTACGAGCCAAACAAAATGTGGGCCAGAATCTGCTCATGGTTAATTAGCCCTGGTTTGCCCTTCCGTTTGTACCCCGTGAGCTAGACTCAATTTCTTGTCATTATTTCCCTCTCTCTACCACCACTTTCAGCTCTCTTCTTGATTTTGAATTACTGCTCCTTCACTGATTGACTTTATCAGGCACCAGGCTCTGAGTGCCCAGTGCAATCCTTGCCTGCTGGAGCTCACAGTCCATGCTTGGGTAGCACAGACATTGGTTCACTGGAGAGCAGTGCCTCCCACGTTTGAATATGCTCACAAGTCACCCAGAACACTTTGCCGCCACACAGATTCTGTTTCAGTAGTTCCAGGTGGGGCCCAAGAATCTGCATTCTCAACAAGCTCCCAGGTGATGCTGATGCAAAAGGTGCATGGACCATACCTTGTGTAGGAATGACCTAGACTAAAGATCGGCCTTTTGTCTAAGAAAGTTCCTAAGCTGAAGGCTCCCCATGGGAGGAAACTGTACCTGGGCTTGGTTTTTCAAATCCAACACCTTAACCACTCGATCATCACTTCCACTGGGCGTAGCTTTTCAGAGGTGACCTGGACCCTCCAACTGCTCCACCCACTAATCCCCTGCCACATTCCTCCCCTCATCTTCATTTATCTTGAGTTTAGTCTAGCTGAGATCACTTGTAAAGAATTTTATCTACATCTTTGTTCTGAGCTGGCACTGAGCATGCCTCCTTCTGCAGGTTGCCCTTTTCCTATCGGGTACAGGTATTTCTATTTGAGGAATTTCTGCTGTGTCCCTCTGTGTCTCAGAGCCTTGGTACCCAGCACCTGCCTGGGCTCCTGTTGGCAGCCTGCTTAAGGGTAAGACCCTGGACCCCACTTTGTCCTAGTTGTATGACTTTGGACAAGCTGTCCCTCTGTGCCAGTTTCCACATCTAGAAAACAGAGGCATAATGTCCACTCACTGCATTGCAGGATACCTTTCTCACTTCCCTTTCTAAATAGAAACTCAACAAATCACCTTAGCACTCTCATGTTGCAGGGGACCAGGATGGCTCAATAGGTTAAGCATCTGACTCTTGATTTTAGCTCAGGTCATGATCTCAGAGTCCTGGGATGGAGCCCCACTTAGGGCTCTGCGCTGAGTGTGGAGTCTACTTCTTCCTCTCCCTCTGCTCCTTGCCCCCCACTCCACTTGCATGCTTGTGTGCTCTCTCTCTCTCTTAAATAAATATATAAAATCTTAAAAAAGACAAAAGAAGAAGAAGAATCTCATGTTGCTTGTGTCCTGCAGAAGAATATTAACACAAGGAACTAATTTCTATTGCTACCCCAGGAACATGATCAATTACACTTAGAGGAATTAGCAAGTTGTCCCTGGTGAGGGGCCTTCCATTTGGTCAGTGGGCAAACATGTAGCCAATTCCTAGTCTGGGGCCAGATGTGCGAGGTGGCAAACCATACAGAAGGTAGGCAGACTTGTGAAGTAAGGGAGTGTCACAGGCAGGTGTCTACAAAGTCAGGAAACGTGAAAATAAACTGTTGAATAGCATGTTTGGCAGATTTTAAAAGTAATCTTAATGTACTGTTAGGTGAAACATTTTTAAGGAAACATTTTTAAGAAACAATGTCAATCAACAAACATACTATGTCTAAAAAGTTACAAAATCCAGAGAAAGTATTGTATTTTATCTGAAAAGGTGTCTGGTGGTTGAAGAAAAGCACACAGGAACATACAATTTGGGAAGGTTACCCACCTACTTTTTTAAAAATAAGTTTATTGGGATGCCTGGGTGGCTCAGTGGTTGAGCATCTGCCTTTAGCTCAGGTAGTGATCCCGGGGTCCTGGGATCGAGTCCCGTATCACGTTCCTGGCAGGGAGACTGCTTCTCCCTCTGCCTGTGTCTCTGCCTCTCTCTCTCTCTCTGTGTCTCTCATGAATAAATAAATAAAATCCTTAAAAATAATAAAAATAAAAATAAGTTTATCTTCTGTTTCTTGATTTTGCAGATGATCTGTTATACTACTTGTAGAACTTCACAGAATACTTAACACAGATATTAACCTAAGTTATAGGTGCAAAAGTTACAAGAGCACCTTGGGGCAGGTATTTTTAAAACCCTTTTTATTTTGAAATAATTTACTGGAAGTTGCAAAGAAATGTACAGCGAGGTCCTGTGCACCCTCACGCAGCCTCCTCCATGGAGACATCCTACATAACTACAGCACAATATTGAAACGGAAACTGACTTTGGTACAATCCACACAGCTGGTTCAGATTCCATCAGTTACACCTGGGCTTGTGTGCGTGCTGTGCATGTGCATGTGCATGTGCATGTGCATGCGTGTTGAGGGGGGCAGTATGCAATTTTATTTCATGAAACCATCACCACAGTTTTTCCTCCCTCCCCACTTCTCTTTCGTTTTAAGGATGCTTGTTGAGCACCTGTTCTATGCCAGGCATTGCAATGAGTCACCACCTCCTCTTTGCAGCTCACTGGGCACCTTGGTTCACTAGACACGTATGGCTGCTGAACACTGGAAATATGGCTGGTATCACTGACAATGGGATGGTTCATTTCATTACAAATGTGGCTTGTATTAGGTTCCTACTGAATGGAACTGCTCTGGAGCATGATTTTGGCCAAAAGAATGAACTGCTCTATCCTCTTCAAGGGCATCTATTTCCAGGGACATCGGGGTGGTGGGCGGGGGGGGGGTGGCGTTTCCCACACCTGTTTCGGTGTTTAGTGGGGAAAAGTGAGGTTCAGACAGGAGGGCCAGACTGCAAAGCCAAGAGGTCCAAGTCATCTCACTTTGGGACTTGCTGATTCTCATTCCCAGGGATGAGGAGCGCTTGTGAACTTCTCATCTGATTTCATTTCTAGTCATTACCCATCATCTGGCGCTCTGCAGGCAAACCCAACGGGGCCACATGAGGTCAGGCTGATACACAGGATGGCTGGTACCAGGTGCTGAGATAGGCCGAGATCGGCATCCTGCTCAGGAGGCAGCTCACAAGATGAGCAATGCTCTGTGGATGTCAGGAGCACGCTATCAGGCTACTTCTATGGGGTAATCTGTGTGTGCTGGCTTCGTTTCAAGGTCAGGCCTCAGAGATAGCAGGTGGTAGTTCTCCTAACTGCTCCAAGCTGCAGGCTGGATAAGGACAGGCAGCTACAAGCTCAGTGCCCAGAGTGGCTTCAAAGACCCCATGCAGCCACCAGAAACTGCTAGAACCCATTCTTTCTGGGTGGCACCTCTGAGGTCACCAAGGCCAGCCCTCTTATCATATAGATGGGGAAACTGAGACCCAGAGAAAGGAGGGAAGGGGCTGAGTGGGGTCTAAACCCACTGAAACAGGCCCCAGAGGCAGAGGAGTTGTGGGTTTTGGGGGCCCCTTAGTTTAAGAACTTGGCACATGAGCTTGTATCTGCACAGAAAGAATCACAGCTCGGCTTTGACTTGGCAGGCTACTGAGTCGCTTCCCCCCGGGTCTCCATGACAGGGGAGGGTCTCTCTTCCTGCTCCTCCTATGCAGTGGTCTTCTCTGTGGACACGGGTAGGGTGAGGGTGGTAGGCATCGCATAGCTGGTGGCAAAATGAACAGTAGTTTACCCCTCATCTCCTGCCTGGTCCTGGCAATGCCCCCATCATGACCCCTAGTGCTCTCTCTAACACACAGTTGTGGTTTTCACCATCTCTCCTATAGCTGAAGACTTCCAGTGGCTGCTGCCCCAGCCTCCTTGTCCGGCACACAGTGCTCTGCACGGTGACCTGGCTCCTGCCCATCTTCCCCCTCAGTCCTCTACTCAGACTGTCCACACACCTTCTCCAGGCCTATGTGGCTTGGTGCTGCTCCGTCCCCGCTTCTGGACCATTCTGGGGATGTTCTTCTGTTTGTCCATCTGGAAGAGTGAAACCTTCCCCAACCACCCAGGCAAGTCACCCCCCACTCCTAGCTTTGGGCTCCCAGCCCTGGGGACACCTCTCACACTGTATTGGGATTGTTTACTTATAGGTAATAGCTAAGTGGTGACTGTGTTGCTATTATTAATAATAATGATAAACAGAGAGATTGCAGGGAGGAGGGAAGGATATAAAAATAGTAGGCACCTACTATGAGCCTGGCACTGGGATCTCACTGCATCCTCAAGCCCAAGGCACTCGGCTCTCTTACTACCCCCAATTTACAAATGATGAAACACAGGCACAGGCATATTCAGTGACTTGTCCTGGCTGGCAGGGCTGGGCCTCTGTCCAGTTCTCCCCAACTCCTGGAGACATGGGCAGTCTGCAACCCGGGCTAGAGCCAGATGTTAGAGGACATGCATGCCTTGTAGGGAGAGTGCAGAAAACAGGCTCAAAGGGAAGTCATGCCTGGGCTTGGCCTCCTGACTCTCCCCTGGACCCTCCTTTCTGCATGCAGACACCAGCCTCCCCCGGGGAGCACTTGCGGCACATTCAGGCCCAGTTGACCCTGATTTCCATGTGATGCCATGGCTCGCTTTGCATCAGCCACCAGCTCTGCTTACAACTGAACACCAACGATGTAAGAGGCATCCCCCATCCAGGCCGACTGCTGGGAGGGTGTCTGGGGAGTCGGGAGGAGGCAGTCCGGGAGTCCCGGGGAGAGCGGAGTGCCTGCCAGACCTCTGAACTGGGCGGCTGCCACTGGAGTCCCCAGCACTTTGTCTCAAGAAAGATCATCTGTGGGCCCAGAGCAGACAGGTGTTCCGCCAAGGGAAATGGGCCCAGACTTCAGAGCAGCATTATAGCCTCCGCATCCTCCTGCTCAAGAAGACAGCACTTTCCTCCATCATCTCCTCAGACTCAGGGCAGCTGCCATTTGTGTCCTTACAAGGGCTTATTCTCAGCCCCACCAGCTGAGGTCCTCGCACTCCCAGGAGGAAATGTACCTGGGAAGGGACCCCATCCTGGGGCCCTGGTGTGGTTCTGCAGAGAGGCCAATGCCAATGATGTGATACTTGGCCCTTGAAAAAACAGAATCAGAGATTGTGTCTGGTGCAGTGCACGTTTGTGGAGACCGTCATCTCCCCTCCCTTCCTGAAGTAACGAGGGTCCCTCTGGGGGTTCCTTGCTCCCGTGGTGGGAAGCCTTGGTGGGAGAGTCTGTCCAGCTGCTGGAGTGGGCAGGCCTTTCCTTACCACCCCAGTGTCACCAGACACAGGCTTGTGGCCAAAACACAAATACCAGGACTCTGGATTTGAGCAAAGGACACCAGGACTGAAGAGTCTGCTGGTGTTCAACCTTCTAGCACCTAGTACTGACCTGCTCTCATTCTTGTCACTGAGCATCCCTGCTGCCTGCCCCTTCTATGGGCAGCTCCCCAGCTTCCTGATGATTCTGTGTGGTCTCACAACCTCTGGCCAATTCTCCCTTTGCCTGAATTAGCCTGAGCTGGCTTCACCTGCAATCAGGACTCTTGAAAGACATACCCAGTGATGGAGGAGACATGATAGTCTGGTGGTTGCTCACTGGAAAGACTTAGAGCTCCCATCTTGAATCCCTGTAGGCAGCCGACCTGCCTCCCTTTGGTAACACTGTGTTAATACCAGAAGAAGAATATTTGAGACAAGTTGCACTTGCTTTATTGATTACCTAATTTCTTCCATCAGACACAAGCATCTTGTGGATTTAGTGACTCTCTCTGTCCACAGTCCCAAAGAGGCTTCTCCCTTCTTTGCTTGCCCTGTGTACCTAGGGGCAGGCCTATGCATGACCTGGGCGTGGATGCCCAGTTTGCCAGGACTGATAGCCCAGTAGGATCAAGCCTGCAAGGGGCAAACAGTTTCCAAAGGGCTGGGAGGCAGTGAGATTTGCCAGGGGAACCAGTTATATATAGTATGTGTAGGTTTTTCCCCACACCATCAAGCCATTCTCTGACACCAGCTGGGGTATCCTATAACTTAGTCTATTTTCGCACTATCTACCTGGAGGAAATGTCAGATCCCACAGGTTAAGGGTTCAATCGTACAAGATTGCCTACTTCCCTTCAGACACCAATTGCAAGGCCATGTTATCATCTGTGATTCTGAGCATTGGGCTGTAGATCTGAGATTCCAACAACCCCCTCCTTGGGCTGGATTAATTTTCGAGAGCAGCTTACAGAACTCAAGGAAATATTTTAGTTTCTAGGGGAGGAGGGGCAAGATGGCGGAAGAGCAGGGTCCCCAAATCACCTGTCCCCACCAAATTACCTAGATAACCTTCAAATCACCCTGAAAATCTACGAATTCGGCCTGAGATGTAAAGAGAGAACAGCTGGAATGCTACAGTGAGAAGAGTCCGCGCTTCTATCAAGGTAGGAAGACGGGGAAAAGGAAATAAAGGAACAAAAGGCCTCCGAGGGGGAGGGCCCCGCGAGGAGCCGGGCTGAGGCCGGGGCGAGTGTCCCCAGGACAGGAGAGCCCCGTCCCGGAGGAGCAGGAGCTGCACCAACCTTCCCGGCGGGCGGAAAGGGGCTCGCAGGGAGTTGGAGCAGGACCCAGGAGGGCGGGGATGCCCTCGGGCTCCCTGGGACACTAACAGACACCTGCGACCGCGGAGAGTGCTCCGAGCTCCCTAAGGGCTGCAGCGCGCACGGCGGGGACCGGAGCAGCTCGGAGGGGCTCGGGAGCGGCTCCGCGGAGGGGGCTGCAGGGCGGGAGCGCGAATCCACCAGCGCAGGCCCCGGAGCACAGGGCGCCGGGACACAGCCCAGGATCCGGCCTCCCCCGGGACAGGCAGGGGCCGGGAGGGCCCAGGAGAGCGAGGACGCTCCTGCCCCGAGCTGAGCAGATCAGCGGCCCCGCCCCGGAGCCTCCAGGCCCTGCAGACGGAGAACCGAGAGCCCCGAGCCCCGTAGTTCCTGCGGAGGCTGAATCCAGGCTTCCAGAGTTGCCATAGCAACTGCTGCTGTTCCTCCTGGGGCCCCACGGGGTAAACAACCCCCGCTGAGCCCTGCACCAGGCAGGGGCAGAGCAGCTCCCCCAAGTGCTAACACCTGAAAATCAGCACAGCAGGCCCCTCCCCCAGAGGACCAGCTAGAAGGACAAGTTCCAGGGGAAGTCAAGGAACTTAAAGTCTACAGATTCAGAAAATACTCCCCCGTGTTTTTTGTTTTTTTTTTTTTTTTTTTTATTCTTTCTTTTCTTTTTGACTTCTGATTGCTTCCCCCACCCCCTTTTTTTTCTCCTTTCTTTCTTTTTCTTTCCCTTTTTCTTCTCTTTTTTCCTTTTTCTGTTCTTTTTCTTTTTTCTTTTTCTCTTTTCTTTCCTTCTCTCTCTTTCTCTCCTTTTCCCAATACAACTTGTTTTTGGCCACTCTGCACTGAGCAAAATGACTAGAAGGAAAACTTCACCTCAAAAGAAAGAATCAGAAACAGCCCTCTCTCCCACAGAGTTACAAAATCTGGATTACAATTCAATGTCAGAAAGCCAATTCAGAAGCACTATTATACAGCTACTGGTGGCTCTAGAAAAAAGCATTAAGGACTCACGAGACTTCATGACTGCAGAATTTAGATCCAATCAGGCAGAAATTAAAAATCAATTGAATGAGATGCAATCCAAACTAGAAGTCCTAACGACGAGGGTTAACGAGGTGGAAGAACGAGTGAGTGACATAGAAGACAAGTTAATGGCAAAGAGGGAAACTGAGGAAAAAAGAGACAAACAATTAAGGGACCATGAAGACAGATTAAGGGAAATAAATGACAGCCTAAGGAAGAAAAACCTATGTTTAATTGGGGTTCCTGAGGGCGCCGAAAGGGCCAGAGGGCCAGAATATGTATTTGAACAAATCCTAGCTGAAAACTTTCCCAATCTGGGAAGGGAAACAGGCATTCAGATCCAGGAAATAGAGAGATCCCCCCCCTAAAATCAATAAAAACCGTTCAACACCTCGACATCTAATAGTGAAGCTTGCAAATTCCAAAGATAAAGAGAAGATCCTTAAAGCAGCAAGAGACAAGAAGTCCCTGACTTTCATGGGGAGGAATATTAGGGTAACAGCAGACCTCTCCACAGAGACGTGGCAGGCTAGAAAGGGCTGGCAGGATATATTCAGGGTCCTAAATGAGAAGAACATGCAACCAAGAATACTTTATCCAGCAAGGCTCTCATTCAAAATGGAAGGAGAGATAAAGAGCTTCCAAGACAGGCAGGAACTGAAAGAATATGTGACCTCCAAACCAGCTCTGCAAGAAATTTTAAGGGGGACTCTTAAAATTCTCCTTTAAGAAGAAGTTCAATGGAACAATCCACAAAAACAAGGACTAAATAGATATCATGATGACACTAAACTCATATCTGTCAATAGTAACTCTGAACGTGAACGGGCTTAATGACCCCATCAAAAGGCGCAGGGTTTCAGACTGGATAAAAAAGCAGGACCCATCTATTTGCTGTCTACAAGAGACTCATTTTAGACAGAAGGACACCTACAACCTGAAAATAAAAGGTTGGAGAACCATTTACCATTCAAATGGTTCTCAAAAGAAAGCAGGGGTAGCCATCCCTATATCAGATAAACTAAAATTTACTCCGAAGACAGTAGTGAGAGACGAAGAGGGACACTATATCATACTTAAAGGATCTATCCAACAAGAGGACTTAACAATCCTCAATATATATGCCCCGAATGTGGGAGCTGCCAAATACTTAAACGAATTATTAACCAAAGTGAAGAAATACTTAGATAATAATACACTTATACTTGGTGACTTCAATCTAGCTCTTTCTACCCTTGATAGGTCTTCTAAGCACAACATCTCCAAAGAAACGAGAGCTTTAAATGATACACTGGACCAGATAGATTTCACAGATATCTACAGAACTTTACATCCAAACTCAACTGAATACACATTCTTCTCAAGTGCACATGGAACTTTTTCCAGAATAGACCACATACTGGGTCACAAATCGGGTCTGAACTGATACCAAAAGATTGGGATCGTCCCCTGCATATTCTCAGACCATAACGCCTTGAAATTAGAACTAAATCACAAGAAGAAGTTTGGAAGGACCTCAAACACGTGGAGGTTAAGGACCATCCTGCTAAAAGATAAAAGGGTCAACCAGGAAATTAAGGAAGAATTAAAAAGATTCATGGAAACTAATGAGAATGAAGATACAACTGTTCAAAATCTTTGGGATGCAGCAAAAGCAGTCCTGAGGGGGAAATACATCGCAATACAAGCATCCATTCAAAAACTGGAAAGAACTCAAATACAAAAGCTAACCTTACACATAAAGGAGCTAGAGAAGAAGCAGCAAATCGACCCGACGCCCAGCAGAAGAAGAGAGTTAATTAAAATTCGAGCAGAACTCAACGAAATTGAGACCAGAAGAACTGTGGAACAGATCAATAGAACCAGGAGTTGGTTCTTTGAAAGAATTAATAAGATAGATAAACCATTAGCCAACCTTATTAAAAAGAAGAGAGAGAAGACTCAAATTAATAAAATCATGAATGAGAAAGGAGAGATCACTACCAACACCAAGGAAATACAAACGATTTTAAAAACATATTATGAACAGCTCTACGCCAATAAATTAGGCAATCTAGAAGAAATGGACGCATTCCTGGAAAGCCACAAACTACCAAAACTGGAGCAGGAAGAAATAGAAAAGCTTAACAGGCCAATAACCAGGGAGGAAATTGAAGAAGTCATCAAAAACCTCCCAAGACACAAGAGTCCAGGGCCAGATGGCTTCCCAGGGGAATTCTATCAAACGTTTAAAGAAGAAATCATACCTATTCTACTAAAGCTGTTTGGAAAGATAGAAAGAGATGGAGTACTTCCAAATTCATTCTATGAGGCCAGCATCACCTTAATTCCAAAACCAGACAAAGACCCCACCAAAAAGGAGAATTACAGACCAATATCCCTGATGAACATGGATGCAAAAATTCTCAACAAGATACTAGCCAATAGGATCCAACAACACATTAAGAAAATTATTCACCATGACCAAGTAGGATTTATCCCCGGGACACAACGCTGGTTCAACACTCGTAAAACAATCAATGTGATTCATCATATCAGCAAGAGAAAAACCAAGAACCATATGATCCTCTCATTAGATGCAGAGAAAGCATTTGACAAAATACAGCATCCATTCCTGATCAAAACTCTTCAGAGTGTAGGGATAGAGGGAACTTTCCTCGACATCTTAAAAGCCATCTACGAAAAGCCCACAGCAAATATCATTCTCAATGGGGAAGCACTGGGAGCCTTTCCCCTAAGATCAGGAACCAGACAGGGATGTCCACTCTCACCACTGCTATTCAACATAGTATTGGAAGTCCTAGCCTCAGCAATCAGACAACAAAAAGACATTAAAGGCATTCAAATTGGCAAAGAAGAAGTCAAACTCTCCCTCTTCGCCGATGACATGATACTCTACATAGAAAACCCAAAAGCCTCCACCCCAAGATTGCTAGAACTCATACAGCAATTTGGTAGCGTGGCAGGATACAAAACCAATGCCCAGAAATCAATGGCATTTCTATACACTAACAATGAGAATGAAGAAAGAGAAATTAAGGAGTCAATCCCATTTACAATTGCACCCAAAAGCATAAGATACCTAGGAATAAACCTAACCAAAGAGGTAAAGGATCTATACCCTAAAAACTATCAGAACACTTCTGAAAGAAATTGAGGAAGACACAAAGAGATGGAAAAATATTCCATGCTCATGGATTGGCAGAATTAATATTGTGAAAATGTCAATGTTACCCAGGGCAATTTACACGTTCAATGCAATCCCTATCAAAATACCATGGACTTTCTTCAGAGAGTTAGAACAAATTATTTTAAGATTTGTGTGGAATCAGAAAAGACCCCGAATAGCCAGGGGAATTTTAAAAAAGAAAACCATAGCTGGGGGCATCACAATGCCAGATTTCAGGTTGTACTACAAAGCTGTGGTCATCAAGACAGTGTGGTACTGGCACAAAAACAGACACATAGACCAATGGAACAGAATAGAGAACCCAGAAGTGGACCCTGAACTTTATGGTCAACTAATATTCGACAAAGGAGGAAAGACGATCCACTGGAAGAAAGACAGTCTCTTCAATAAATGGTGCTGGGAAAATTGGCCATCCACATGCAGAAGAATGAAACTAGACCACTCTCTTGCACCATACACAAAGATAAACTCAAAATGGATGAAAGATTTAAATGTGAGACAAGACTCCATCAAAATCCTAGAGGAGAACACAGGCAACACCCTTTTTGAACTTGGCCACAGTAACTTCTTGCAAGATACATCCACGAAAGCAAAAGAAACAAAAGCAAAAATGAACTATTGGGACTTCATCAAGATAAGAAGCTTTTGCACAGCAAAGGATACAGTCAACAAAACTCAAAGACAACCTACAGAATGGGAGAAGATATTTGCAAATAACATATCAGATAAAGGGCTAGTTTCCAAGATCTATAAAGAACTTATTAAACTCAACAGCAAAGAAACAGACAATCCAATCATGAAATGGGCAAAAGACATAAACAGGAATCTCACAGAGGAACACAGACGTGGCCAACATGCACATGAGAAAATGCTCCTCATCACTGGCCATCAGGGAAATACAAATCAAAACCACAATGAGATACCACCTCACACCAGTGAGAATGGGGAAAATTAACAAGGCAGGAAACAACAAATGTTGGAGAGGATGCGGAGAAAAGGGAACCCTCTTACACTGTTGGTGGGAATGTGAACTGGTGCAGCCACTCTGGAAAACTGTGTGGAGGTTCCTCAAAGAATTAAAAATAGACCTGCCCTACGACCCAGCAATTGCACTGTTAGGGATTTACCCCAAAGATTCAGATGCAATGAAATGCCGGGACACCTGCACCCCGATGTTTCTAGCAGCCATGTCCACAATAGCCAAACTGTGGAAGGAGCCTCGGTGCCCATCGAAAGATGAATGGATAAAGAAGATGTGGTTTATGTATACAATGGAATATTCCTCAGCCATTAGAAACGACAAATACCCACCATTTGCTTCAACGTGGATGGAACTGGAGGGTATTATGCTGAGTGAAGTAAGTCAATCGGAGAAGGACAAACAGTGTATGTTCTCATTCATTTGGGGACTATGAATAATAGTGAAGGGGAATATAAGGGAAGGGAGAAGAAATGTGTGGGAAATATCAGAAAGGGAGACAGAACATAAAGACTTCTAACTCTGGGAAATGAACTAGGGGTGGTGGAAGGGGAGGAGGGCGGGGGGTGGGGGTGAATGGGTGACGGGCACTGAGGGGGACACTTGACGGGATGAGCACTGGGTGTTATTCTGTATGTTGGTAAATTGAACACCAATAAAAATTAATTTATTAAAAAATATTTTAGTTTCTAGGTCACTGGTTGGTTATACAAAGATATAACTCAGAAACAGCCAGATGGAAGAGCTGCATAGGGTAAGACATGTGAGAAGGGCTTCCTTGCCCTCTTTGGGTGCTCTGTCCTCCCCAAATCTCCATGTGTTCACCAACTTGGAAGGTCTCTAAACCCTCTCCTTTTTTATTTTATTTTTTATTTTTTTATGGAGGCTTCATTACATAGGTATTGAATCATGGGCCACTGGGGGGCACCTGGGTGGCTCAGCGGTTGACCATCTGCCTTTGGCTCAGGTCATGATCCTGGGGTCCCAGGATCGAGTCCCTCTACAGAAAGCCTGCTTCTCCCTCTGCCTGTGTCTCTGCCTCTCTCTTTGTGTCTCTCATAAATAAATAAATAAAATCTTAAAAAAAAAAGTCACTGGCCATTGGTGATTGAACTCAATATTCAGCCCCTCGCCCCACCTGGAGGTGGACCTGAAAGCTCCAATCTTCTAAAGACCTGGTTTTTTCTCTGACAACCAGTCTCCATCCTTAGATAACTTAGGGGCTTTCCTCAAGTCATTTCGTTAACAGAACAAAAGACATCTTTACCACTCTCTTCACTTAGGAAATACTGAGGGTTTTAGGAGCTCTGTGCCTAGAACCAGGGTGAACACCAAATATCGATCTCTATCTATCTATAGATATATCTTAATCCAAATCACCAGATCATACCAAGTAACTAATTGAGAAGAGGCCAGGTGGGAAGGAGACCCAGGGTCCTTGAATCCCAGCCCCTTTCTGAGGCCTGGACCCAGGAGCCAAAAGCGCTAGTGGAGAGCGGGATTCTGGTTTAGAGGTGGCTCAAGCTTAGGCCCCCACTTAGTGACTTTGGGAGCCCAGCAACAGTCAGTAGTACCGCCTGATTGAAATGGTTGAATGGAGCTGGGGCGCAGAAGAGCCCGGCATGCAGTTGGCAGATCCATCCACTAGAGGGCGCGCACAGTAGAATTTTTTCCTCTTGTATTTCCTCCTTTTTTTTTTTTTTTTTTTAAAGATTTTATTTATTTACTCATGAAAGACACACAGAGAGAAGCAGAGGCATAGGCAGAGGGAGAAGCAGGCTCCCTGCAGGGAGCCTGACGCGGGACTCGATCCCAGACCGCCAGGGTCACGCCCTGGGCTGAAGGCGGTGCTAAACCACTGAGCCACCCAGGCTGCTCTGTATTTCCTCTTTTAATTCTATCCTGATCAAACTTGTGATTTTTTTATACCGTTGAAGAACAAAAATAGAACTAGAACTTAAAATTCATGTAGTTGATCTTACATATTACCATACTTGGAATCTGCTACATTTCCAAGAGTTATCAAGCATTCCCCTCTGGGGTATGGGGTAGGGCACACACGCCACCCATATGGCCTTTTGCAGCCACAATGATTTGCTCAGAGAGACGACTGAGCCTTTCCTGCTCAGTGCTCCACAAAGTCTGACTGATTCCCTCTCTGCCCACCACCGACTTGCTTTCTCTGAGCTGCCTCACTGCTGCCCTCATTCCCTGCCCCCACCGAACACCCCCCCACCCCAGGCCTTCAGGAGCGCTGCATGTGCAAAGGCAGGCGGGTGTCTCTGGGGGTGGGCATGAATCCGGTGCTTAGAGCCCTGCTGGCCCAGCATAGAGGGCTGCAGGGAGCTTTCCAGCCCATGACTGCATTCTGAGCCATCCTGTGCCCAGGTGGGACAGCTGCTAGGTCCTGCAGAGCAGCTCTTTGCCCAGATGCTTCTCTACGACCCTCTAGCTGTGTGTCCCTGGGTGAGCTGCTTATCCTTTTTAACCCCCAGGGACTTTTAAATAAAATAGTCATAAAAGTACTCCTCCCTTAGAGGGATGTTTCACACATTGTGGTAGGCAGAATAACGGCCCCACAGAGACCTCCACATCTTAATCCCCAGGACCTGTGAATGTTGCCTTACATGGCAAATGGGTCTCCTTCCCCTCCCCCACCAGTCAAATAAATCCTTGTAAATAGTTCTGACCCAGATCCAGAGCATGCACACTGGTGATTTTTCCCATCTGGTCCTTGGGGCACTCACTTGGCGCCTTGCGGGATTCATGGCTAGAGTGTGCTGACCTCTTCCGTTCATTTCCAGCCTGGCCTTACTCCTCCCTGATTCCCAAAAGCCCAGGGCGCCTGGCCCCACCCCCAGCCTCCCTTTCCCAGCTGCTCCCCCTCCTGCTGATGGCCGGGCCCTGGCCACCTCGCTGCCTTCTTCATTTCTGCCCTATCTTCCGTGCAGAAGCCTTTGTCCTGTTTCAGAGTCAACCCAGCCTCTCTTTCCCACTCCACACCCCAGGACCCCTCTGTTGTCCCCTTCCACCATCCAGTTTTAGTATCAAGGCTCTTGCAGTAGATTAAATACCCACGTAGGAAAACCCAAATGAAACCAGGGTATTTGCATTTTGCATACAGGACATGAAATTGCAGGGAGGGGGTAGTTTCCTGCCTGCCACCCTCTGCCTGTGTCTTCTGGAACTCCCAGTATGGACAAAGCAAAGGTGAATGTGCCCCTGCCCCAGGCTTGGCTGCACTCACTGCTGCTCTCAATGGGCCACTGCTGACTGGCCTGAGCTGGGGCTGATTCATCTCTTGGTGTGCAGCTGACAGTCAGGTCACCTCGTCAGACTGGTTGGGGTGGCTGTGCTGCTCGGAGTCTGTAAATCAATTGGCTCACAGAGCTGAGTGAGATGCTGGCACACTCTGTTCATAGCCACCACTTCCCAGAAGGAAATGTAAATTTGGATGGCACACTGGTGGCATGTGATGACTAGTTGCCCATGGGCCCTGCTCTGTCCAGAGCCTCAGCACTGACTGTTCCCATCCATGTCATCCTGACTGAAGCCTGCTGTGTCTGTAGGGAGGTTGCCCATGCCATGGGCAGGCCAGAGATGCCAGAGTTAGCTCCCCAGGAAGCAGCTGGTAGAATTAGTAGTGGGTAGGTGGAAGCAGGTAGGTGACCCCCAGCCTCCTTGCTCCATGGGCCACACACTTCTGCAGCCTGCTCCCCAAAGTCTTGACAGGCCCAGCTGGAATTGAACCCGTGGCTCACCCTGCAGGAGTTCTTTCACTAGCACCCCTTGCATGGCTTTCCTCCCTCCCTGTTCCCTTCGCCCTACTTTTTGGGAATCACCTCTGAATAAACTGCTCAAAGCCTTGTCTCAGGCTCTGCTTTTGGGGAAGGCCAAGGTACAAAAACATCACCTGATGGAGGAACCCTCCCTTCTATAAGCACTGGCTTATCTTCAAGACACATCTATTTAGTCCAGTAACAACCACATTTTAGAACTGGGAATTTTAAAAGATGGTTTTGTAACTGCTAACATGACAGCAGTTCGTTGGGTTAAAATATTTCCCTTCCTCCTGCTACATCACAATTCTCTGTTTTGAGATTCACCGTAAAGGTTACTTTAATGCTCTGTATCTGCACTAGTGGACTTATTGCATATGATCCAGATGCTGTGTTTGGACCTTTGCCCTAAGATGTCCCCATTGGCTAGTTTCCCTGGTGTTTATCATGAATTTTAAAATCCACATTTTCCTCTCACCCAAAAGCTAATTACTCAGACAGCTGATTGGATTTTCTAGTACTCCCTCAAACTTGTAATATTCTCTAGACTTGGCCCAAATTTCTGAGCAATACTTGGAGACACACTGGTGTTCCTGTAGGGAGGAGCATCCAACAGGAGGTCTGCCCTTCCGGGCCAGAGGTGTGTGACACTCCCATTGGCACCACCAGGGCCAGTGCCAGTGCCAGCATAGAGCCAAAAGATGCTCAGGCCTACCTGGGCTGATCTCAAAGAGGTGCTTCCCTGCGTCCTCGGGGCCAGGAAGAAGTTCAGTCACTTGGGTCCCTTGTAGAGAAATAAATCCCTAGAAAAAAGAGACAGGCACAAACTCAGGAGGAATGAGATGACTGGGAACAGCTCCTGGAAAGAGAGAGTGGGGCCGCGGGTCAGGGGTGCGGCCTTCCAGGCCCTGACTATGCAGGTGGGGTACTGGGAGGGGCCCGCGTGGGATCCCCAGTGGAGTGGAGTGGGCCCTGTGGTTTACAGCCACAGTTGCAGGAGCCCAGCCCAAGGCAGGACCCCGACTGCCTGGATGTGTTACTCCCTGGTTAAGGTGGGGAAATGCAAATCTGGAGCAGGGAAGGAGGCCCTGTCATCAACACCCCCTCACTCCCCTTGCAAGCGCACCTATCTGCAGCCTGATGGGGGCTGTAGAGGGTCAGGGAGAGGAGAGTTGGCACCTGAGGCTGGCTTCTGGTATGCGACTGTCCCAGAAGTGGAGTGGGAGAAAGGATCAACAGATGCTTGAGTCCAGTTCTGCCCCCTGGAGGGGGGGCATTCATTCCGTAAGCCAGAGTCAACTACCACACAGGAGGTACCAGCACAGACCATGCCTCGTGCCTGGGCCACCTTTGTGTGTACATTCCAGTACCCTCCAGTGCTGGAATCTGGTAATCAGGCTAAATGATGCAGGCAAAGAGCATGGGGTGTAAGTAAGAACAGGGATGCCGGGCTTCAGTCTCAGTCTTACACGTCTGGGCTGTGTGACCTCAGGCAGACCACTCAACTTCTCTGAACTCTTCTTCTTTGATCCTACACTGTGCTCAGCTTCCACATCTGGACGGTAACTCTCACTTCTCAGGGGCCCTGAGACACCAGATTCCTGTGCAGGAGGTCCTGCTCTAGATGGGATGCTGTCACCATGACCTTGACCCCAGTCCTTTTCCCATCCACAGGGCTAGGCAGGGCCTCCCTTTCTCTGTTAGGGACTAATCTCTACTGTGGCTTTTCTTCATTTTGTTCATATTCAGATTTGCTCATTTAAGACCCCATGTGGCTCTGACTATGCATTTTTTGGCTCTCTCCCCGAGAAACCTATTTTAGACTCCATTCCTACAGCCTAACTGTTGGAGTTCAAATCCTAGCTCACTTACTGTGTGACCTCAGACAAATTGCTTAACCTCTCTGTGCAACCTCACAATTATGCTTTTTCAGGAAATAGGAATAATAATACTACCTATTATTAGGGTATTATTATGGGGCTGTTGTGAGCATTGAATGAGTGTCTGGGAAGTCCTTACAGCAGTTCCTGGCTTATAGTAAAGGCATCCTGGTATCTGCATTTGCCCAGGTGAGGGGCATGATCATGTCACCTCCAGCTCCCAGCTCCTGTGTGTGCTCACCGAGCCCTCATCTTCCCATGCTACCTTTTCCAGGCAATTCCTGCATTTAACAGGGTGAATAGAGCCTTTACGAGGCCACTGGGGTCTTGTGCTGCAGGGACACATGGACAGACCTTTTCTCACATAAGCAATGTAAAGACAGGACAACTTCTTTGCCCACACAGACTTACTTTAGAGCAATTACAGCAATAAACCAGAGAACCAGCTAGTAATTGTTGTAACTGATAACTCAGTTACTTGCTAGGGAATCTGGAGCTACTGGGGATAAATTAGGAGTGCAGCTCCAAAATGGGGAAATGTGCTCATTAGAGAGGCTGTGGACACAATCCATCACTGGCTAATGGGATGGTCTCTGGGGTTTGCTGTCTCAGTAACTGTGTCATTCTGGGCACTTTGATCTATTCCTCTGTGCCTCAAAATGTGTCATCCATAAAATGGGAGTAACATTGTTGACAGGGACGTTACTTTTTACTGTAGCTACATAGAAGAGCAGTGATAGGTACTGTTTATGGAGCTTGTTCTGTCTTCCTGTCTTCCTCTTTGTTTGACTTATTGGATTTAACCTTTCCGGAGGCCCCATGCAGTAGGTACCACTATTCTCATCTTCCTGGACGAGCAGATGGAGGTTGGAGAGTAGAGCAAGCAGCATCTTGTCCCACTGCGGCAAGGGCAAACCAGGGAGGGGCACAGGGCCATGTCTGATACCAGAGCACTTTGCCTGTCATTTTTGATGGCAGCTGCTGGCGGACACCAAGAAGCTGTCGTGGAGAGCCAGCCTGTGACTTAGCGACCCACTGCTCTCCTCTCCCTCGGTGAATCCCAGTGTGACTCCCACCACGGCAAGGGATTTCAGAACTGACTTTGGGGGACCCAGATTCCCTCTTGCCTCCACACAGCAAGAGCACAGCTTTGATCCTACACTGTGCTCAGGCACTGGGTAGGAGTGGGAGCGGGGAGAGGGTAGGGTGCTTTCCTCTTCCTCTAGTGACAGTAGTAAGATGCCAAAGGAGTCCATAGGAAGCACCCAGCGGGGGACGTTTAGGGCAGGTCTCAACTTTAAGCACATCAGAATCACTTCAGAGCTTGTCAAAACACAGAGTACCGGGTCTGGTGGTGTGCTGGCAAATGTTTAGCCACAGGCTGAGAAAAATAAGGCTATCAAATTTGTAGTGTTTGCCAACCTCTGTGGTAGAAATACCTGCCCACCATGACTGATTTTATACTTTGATAGAACATGAAGAGAAGAAATCCATAAGGGTATAGAAGGCCCAAAAGAACACCATCAACTCATTTGACCAAATTGCTATCCCCTCAAAATCAGAATATACCTTCTTTTCAAATGCACAGGAAACCATAAACAGGTCTCAATAAAGGGAAAAGAATTTAAATACAACACATGTTCTCTGACTACAATGGAATGAAGTTAGAAATCAGTAACAGAAAGATTTCTGGAAAATCCCCCAAATATTTGGAAATCCCATTAACATACTTCTAAATAATCCACAGGTCAAAAAAGAAATAAAAGAAGTAAAGAGTACTTTGTACTATATAAAAATGAAAACATGACATACAAAAATCTGTGAAGTGCCTTTAAAGAAGTACTTCAAGGGAGTGCCTGGGTGGCTCAGTTGGTTGAACCTCTGACTCTTCATCTCAGGGTCTTGATCTCAAGGTCATGAGTTCAAGCCCCGGGTTGGGCTCCACACTGGGCATGGAGCAAAAGAAGTATGTAAGGGATAAATTGTAGCACTCAATACTGATATTCAAAAAGAAGACCTCTTAGGCCTCCACCTTAAGAAAGTACACAAAGAAAAGCAAGTTAAACCCAAAGTAAAAGAAAAAAAACTTAAAAGATCAGAGTGGCTCTAAATAAAATGGAAAATAGAAAAACAATAGAGAACATCCATGAAACCAAAAGCTGTTTTTTATTTTTTGAGGAGATCAATACAATTGATAAGCCTTTAGACTTATCAGGAAAAAAAAAGAGATTACCAATATCAGGAACGAGAGAGGTGATATCACTAGAGTCTACAGATACTGAAAGGATAAGGTAATGTTAAGAACAACATTATGCTAGTAATTTGACAGCTTAGGTGAAATGGATCAAAAAGAAAGTACTGAAGCTCACGCAGGAAGAAATAGCTCAATAGCCCCTAGCTTGTACAGAAATGGAATCTGTAGCTAAAAATCTTCCAACAGAGAAAACTCCAGGCTCAGATGGCTTCATTAGTGAATTTTATCAAATATTTAAAGAAGTAATAATACCAATACTCCTCAAACTTTCCTTGAAAATTGAGAAAGAGGGCCTACTTTCCAATGCATTTTATGATATGAGGCCAGCTTTATCTTCATATACAACCAGCCAAGGGCATCACAAGGAAAAGACACTACCAATTAATATCCCTTGGGAACACAGATGTAAAAATTCTCAGCAAGATTGGTCAAATCACATTTAACAACATTTAAAAATATATAATGAGCAGCTGGGGTTTGTCTCAAGTATGCAAGGTTGGTTTAACATTCCAAAACCCATCAGTGCAATTCACCATATTAATAAAGATAGGATCACCTCAATAGATACAGAAAAAGCATTTGAAAAAACTCGTTATCCCATTCCTGCTTAAAAATCTCAACAAATCAGGGATAAAAACCAACCTCCACAACCTGATAAAAGGTATCTATGAAAAACTAAAAGCTAATGCCATACAAAAAGTTCTTCCCCTAAGACCAGGATCAAGACAATGATGAAATTCTTACCACTTCTATGAAATACTGTACTGGAATCCTTGCTGCTATAATAATGAAAGAAAAAGAAAAGTTGTCCAAATTGGAAAGGAAGAAGTAAAAGTGCTTTTACAGACAACAAAATTGTCTACGTAGAAAATCTGGTGGAAACCTACAGAAAAAGCTACTAGAAGTGATAAACGGAGTTTGGCAAGGTTTCAGGGTATTCTGCACAAAACTGAATCATATCTCTAGATACTAGCAATGAACAATTGGAAATTGAAACTCAAAACTATTTTTAATTGCATCAGAAATAGGAAATACTTAGGGATAAATACAGCAAAAGATGTTCAAGATCTGTGCACTGAAATCTGTAAATCATTGCTGGGAGAAATGAAAGAGGGTATAGATAAACGGAGAGCTACACTGTGTTCCTGGGTCATTGCTCAGATGTCAATCCTCCCCAGACTGGCCTCTAAATCTAATGCAATCCCAGTCAAAATCCCAGTGGGCATACGGTGGAAAGTAACCAGCTGATTCTAAAATTCATGTGGAATTTTACAATTGGAAATACAAAGGACTTACCATAGCCAGATAATTTTGAAACAACAACGTTGGAGATCTAACACTTTCAGATTTCAAGACTTATTATAAAGTCACAGCAACCAAAACATTTTGATATTGGCATCAAGACAGACATGTAGATTAATGAAACAATAAATTTATACATATAGGTACATACATATATATGTGTAAAAGTTATATATGTGTGTATATATATATATATATATATATATATATATACATAACTGATTTTTGACAAAGGCACAAATGCAATCCAGTAGAGAAAGGATAGTATCTTCTGGAAATTATATGGAACAAGTCCATATTCATGTGCAAAAATAATGAACTTTGCCCATGGCTCACATGTCACACAGCTTCAAATGAATCATAGACCTGAACATAAAATCTAAGACTGAAAGTTCTGGTAGAAGACCTTTATGACTTTGGATTAAGTAAAGACTTCTTAGATACAACATCAGAAGCACACTTCATAAACCAACTAATTGATAATGTGACTTATTTAAATAAAAACCCTGTTCCTTAGAAGTTACTAAGATAATGAAAATATGAATTATGAAATAAAAGAAATGAAAATAAGAGAAACCATGAGAATAAGTTTTTGAAAATCATGCATCTAATAAAGGGCTTGTACTCAAAATATATAAAGTACTCTCAAAATTTAATAATGAGCAAACAACCCAATTTAAAAATAGGCAAAAGATTTGAACAGATACTTTACTGTAGAAGATATAAGGGTGAGTGGAAAATAAGCTCACAAAAAGAGAACCCCATCACTGGGCATTCTCATACACCTTTTATGGGACGATGACTTGATAAAGCCTTTTTGAAAGCAATTTTGCATTTTCTAAAATAATGTTGGAATAAAAATGTCCGTTTAACCTAGTGTTGAATTTTGAGAATTTGTTCCAAGCAAAGACGACAAACACACCAGGACACAGGTATAATGATGACCATTGTAGTATTATTTTCCTAACAGAAAAAGCAGAAAACAACTTGTCCATCAATGAGGGAATGGTAAAAGGTAAGGAGCGATTACATTTTAAGTCTGGGGTGGGGTGGGACAGTCATGGAAACTGCACAGGTGTGTGCTTTCAGGCAGATCCGGTTTCAACCCTGATATCTCTGCGAATCAACAGGAAGGAAGCATGTGAACAAGTTTGCCTCACCCAGCCTCAGTTTCCCTCTCTGTTCAATGGGATTCTCTGGGAACCAGATGGGACAGAGTGAGCAGAGGGCCTGGAGTGGGGCCAGGCTGTCGCAGACACCCAGGATGGCAACCTGGTGTAGCATCTTAGTGAGCACAGAACAATAGATGGGCCTCAGTGTCCCCCCTCTGTCATGGGCTATGTTGTGAAGATTTCATTAGCTAACATTTAGACAGCAGTGAGTCCAGTGCCTGTCCAGAGTAAGTTCTGTTGTGATTTGTGAATTATTTCATAGCCAAGAAGTAGAGCCCCACTTATGACCATTTTGCAGGAGTTAGGACATATATAAACATTAAAAAATAATTTTATGGGTTGTATTATTGTGACATTGACGCTTAGGTGGGACTCAAGCAGCTCCTGGGCTAAGCCCTCGGTTTCTTACCTGGAAAAATGAGGATATTAACCTCTGGCCTTTGCTCCCTGAGCTAGTGCTTTGTAAGCAATAAAGGCTGAATGAATAGGAGTAATTGTCAGAGTTATTATTGTAAAGCCTATTTTGGCCACTATACCTGTTTGTTCTGGGAACAATCTTTCCCGCAATAATACCATTGCTTATGCCCCCAAATAAGGTCTGGTGTAGATTCTGGAGCCCCAGGATGGTGAAGATAGTGTTCATCCTTCACAGTTTGTGAGGACAGCCCTGTGGAGGCCTCCTGAAGGGGCTGGGATGCCTGCACTCCTCCCACTGACCTAAGTTTTGGGGTTCATGATAGTCCTGAGAACTTCACACTCTAACTGAGCTCTCTCTCCAGCCTGAGGCTGGCTCTCTGGAAAGTCTTCATTTTTCACTCTGTCTGAAGGGAGACTGTCTGAAGACCACCTTCTGAACGCTCCTTAGCAAGGACGTGATAAGATTTTCCACCAGCAGCATCTTGAAAAATTGCAGACACATTTCAGAAAGCAATCACTCAAGGTTCCTTATCTTCTGTAATTCTGATTGTGGCATCAGATCAATCTTAAAAAGCTTTGGCCTCTGACACCCAACCAGGAACTGAACCACTCCGAGTTTTAAATAACGCAGATCACAATGAAGTTCAGTGCCAAGCAGGGAACATCCTCCCTTTCCTTATCACACAAGCCTGTAACCATGGCTATTACTGTCTAAAATGCAGGTATTAAGAGAGGCGACCTAATGTTGGAGACAAATTGCTTCTTGGCTGGGGCACTTTCCCTCCCTAAGGAGCTGAGATGAGTCACTTGCTCAGCAAATGTCTTTGCTAAGGACTGGGTCCTGAAGCTTCTCCCAGCAGATTCCAGAGTGATGCTACTTCCTGTGCACTGCAGATGCATGCGGTGTGCTCCACGTGTCCCCACATCCTGCTTTACCTCTGGGTTGCCAGCTACCCCTAGTCTCCCCAGAGAGCCTTTCAGTAGGTAGTCCCTGAGGGACAGCACTGCGTCCTCCTCCAAAGCAGGGGCTTTGGGAGCTGAGCACCAGCTCCCTGCACCTTCCCAGCTGACCACCATCCCTAAATCCCTTACCTGTGGGGCTGCCCAGCCCAAGGCCTAAGCCCTTGCAGGTAGATCCTGCTAGGAACCAAGGGTAGGCCTGGGGCCTGGGGCAGACTTGCAGCTCTAAGCATGGGGTCAGGGCAGAGACCCTAGGAATCCTCTGGCCTCATAGCCAATCCTAATCCCTGAAGGGGTGTCCTTTGCAGGGTGGTAGGTTCTCTTCCTGAGGTCCTGGTTTTTCTTACAGTTAGTTAGCTCTGTGTCATTCCAGGTTCCTGGTCTAGACTCCAGCCCAGATCATGTATATCCCTGACCTGCACTGAGTCATTTCTGGGGCCATCCCTTTAGTTGGCTCCATCTCACTGGATCCCTGTCTCACAGCAGGTGGTGGGGTTGAGGTGCCCGGATCTTCAGCTAACACCTCATTCTACACAGGTAAGGCGGCATCGAACTCAACCTCTGACCCTGGGCCCTCATCTTCACTGTGGGCATCCTAATGCCTGTGACCAAGTTTATGGGAATGAAATGCAATGCCATGTTGGAAAGTGTACAAAGCCAATGCTCAGCAGAGTTAGTGTCCTGTCTTGTTGGGTCACTGTGGCAGGCCCACAGTGCCTGTGGGTGTTGAGTAGACTTTTAGGGTTACAGGTGAATTAATGCTTGTGACCAGACTAGAATGCTTATACGGGGCTTTCCTGAACCTTCTAGTGGTGACAAAGCTCTGGCCAGTGGGACTGGTCAGGAGTGACCTTAATCTTTTCTTTCCTGCCCCTCTTAGTCAACCTTGGAGGTCTTCAGAGACAGATGAGGCTACCACTGGTCCATAGCAAAATTTAAATTTTTATTGTGCTTAGGTGCTGGATTTCAGGACCATTGAACATTGTTGATTGTAACTAATTAGAAGGTATTTGGAGATGTTAAATTTTAGATAATTTTATCCCAAACTGCTCACTTGGCCACACACACAAAAAGTTTTAGAATCATGGTACTATTTAAACATTGTATTTTTATGCAAGTAATGCTGTTTAATTAATAAAGATTATTCTCTTGCTCCTCTGATTGGATGTTGGGAGGGAAAGGCAATGAGAGGTCAGGCCAGTCTATTTGTGATGCGGTATTAGGAGGTGTGGGGGAGCTGCCTTACTCTCATGGTCAGAAGCACTGAGCGGGCCTTGGAAAAGTTCTGGATTTTGACCTCAAGCTGTGATGGCCATGTCTGATGTCTGACTTCCTGTCTGACTTTTGGGACCGGAGTGCTGGAAGGAACCCAGCAAGGCTGTAGGTCACCGTGAGTAAGGGGTCATGGCTACCACACCAGTCCCTGGCAAATGCCCAGCCTTGTAGGAACTCCACTGGACAGAGCATGAAAATGATCCGTCTTCCTCCTTGGCTCACTGGACCCAGGAGTAGGCCTCTTTGCCACCTTAAAATACCTAGTTTTCCAGGTGGAGGGGTTAAGGGAGAAACAAGAGATAAGTTGAATTCATTGGGAGCCCAGGACACTTGGTATCTGCAGAAGAGGACTGATGCATTCACACAGGAACCAGCCACCAGTGGCACGTGCTCTCAGCTTCCTAAGGGGTGGGGGTCTTCGCTGGCCACCCACCTCTTTCCAGTATTTTCTCCGATCCAGGACTTTGGAGCCTTTGGAGCCTGGCTGGAGGGTTTGGAAAAGGCTCTGCTGTTCCTTCAGCTGGGAGCAGGGTGGTGGTGGTGGGGATATAGGGCCTCTCTACAGCTCAGGTTGGGGCCCTGGACCATAAGCTACTCTTCCATGTGGTTTTTCCTTGCCTTGTTTCCAACCTTCTGTCCCCATGACAAACAGGTGTCCCAGAAACTGACCCTGCAGGCTCAGCCTGGTCCATGCTTTGGAGCACACACCCCCCCCCCCCCAGATGGGTCCAGGGACTCACCTTGAAGGGGAGTGGCCCTTCCTGGGCTGGAAATGGTCTGGTTCTCTGCTACTGCTCTCGAGCCCTGCAACTGGACCTGTGCTCTGGGGTCCACAGTGCCTTTGAAAGCAGCCTCTGAGCTGGGTACTTGAGAATGGGTTAGCCTGAGAAACACAGATTCTTGCACACTGACCAGTGCCAGTCTGCCCTGCCGAGGGGACGGCCACCACAGGGTACAGGCTGTGTTTTGTGGAGAAAGTCACACTTCATTCCTCTCCTCTCCAAAGGTGCAGTTCATTCTAGCTCTCTTCCACCTCAGGGGCCCGGGCAAGGCAGCAGTCCTACACAGATGCCCCCAATCTCCGCCATTTTGCCCAGCAGTCTGTTAATGTATTAAGGAGCTAGAATGCTCCAAATATAATTAAAAGTAAGTTATTCCCGTCTAAACAATGAATAAAATATAATTTCCAAGCTGCCTCAATATCATCTGATTCATTTTTCTGGCTAGTCATAGACAAAACTAGCAATTTACCAATCAGTCTTGTAGTTGTTACTGTAGATTAACTGGTTTCAATTGAAAGCCAAAGGATTGATTATAAGTGGGAGACACTGAAGTCCTGTAAGCTAATAACCATGCTGACTAAAATTAGCAGACCCTGCAAGAAGCTCACTGTATTTACATCAATAGTCAGGCCACATGCAGGGAAACATGGGAGTCATTTGTAGAAGGTGAAGATCCATTTTGCAGGTGTGACATTCTGGGTGCAAAAGGATTCGGGGGCAGCCAGACTCTTGTTACTTGTGATTTATATATTCTGGAGGGTGTCATCAGGCCTCTTAGTATCCTGGTTTTCTTTCCCTACAATGAGCAAATATTGCCATATAATGATTGGTGGTATAGGCAACAGGTGTTGCTGGTCTCGTTATTCTGCTGGCCCACTTTCAAAACAACTGCTGTACGGTGCAAGATAAGCTTTAAAACATGTATTTTTGGATTATTCCTTCAATCTTATATTTTTCCTTCGCATGCCTGAAGCAGAAAAAGAAATGGTTTTCACTAAATATTGTCTAAAAATAAGCTGGCTGCTGTTACCGATTTGAATTTAAGAAATATGTTTCTATTTGATTAAAATAAGTGACTAGAATTTTCATGTTGATCCGTTTAATAATGGGGAGTTATATTTCTCAAATAGCTTCACAAATATAAAGCTTCCTCTAAAAAACACCCACAGATTCTGATATTTGATCCAAAATAAAGGAAGGATTTTTCTTTGTATAAGACTCCAATGAGTAATTCTTTGCAAAAGAAACATTTGGAGTTGTCCCCAAGGACATTTTAAACAAGAAAACATTTATTGTTTAGTTTTTCTTCTGCAGCACTAACAGTAAAGTTACCATCACTCCCCAACACAGCTCATGATGACCCCTAACACCCTGTGGAGGACATCTGCCCAGTAGCTCTTGAGTTACTCTGAGGCAGTGAGCAGGGCTTCTGTGGTACCTCAGTACCTTTCCATCACACTCACGTGTTCCTTCTGAGCGCAGAGAGATCTACTGGAATTCTCTCTGGCAAGATCTATGGTAGCAGTGGGAGGCAATTAGTCACCTGCTTTTCTGTGGACAGATTTGCAGGTGGAAAGTAGGAAGGAGGAAGAGAAGTCCGGCTCTCCAGAAGTTCTCAGGAAGTCAGGGGCAAGTTCACTAAGCCAAATGTGACTAGTTGGAGACACCAGCTGCAAAGGTCCCATGGCATCCTTCTTGCCGCCAACTCTTTCTCCATGAAGACCTTTGCCAGTGCCACAGTTGGAGGTCTTTACAAATGGCTCTGCAGAGGCCAGCTGGACTCGGTGCCTCTCTCTAGAAGAGGGAGCCCTCTGAACTCTCTAGGGCTGCATCCTTTCACTTTTGGCTTGAGTTTTCCTTTTCTTGTTTAAATTAAAAATACTTTAAGATACGGATTTAAATGAATATAGTATCACTGTAAGAATTTAAAAGAATACCTCACTCTCCATGCCCTCCCTGCAGCTCGTATTCTGAAAATTCCCCAAATAAATTACTTCGGTTTTATTTCACCCACTTTTTCAGTTAAGGTCATATCTCAACACAACTGAATGAAGCAAACAGTGCCATGAGGCGAGGTGTAAGACAGCAATACCTTCGCCTTCTCCAGGGTTCGCATCCCCTCCCCACCTCCATGCTCTTTCACTTTTAAATAAATACAATCTTTTCTTTCTTTCTTTCTTTTTTTTTTTTACTTTTTTTTTTCTCCTGCATGGTTTCTGTTGCCTCTAACTTTTTTCTTTCTTCCTGTGTTTGCATGTGTCCTTCACATGAGATTCTTTCCTTAAATGTGTAGTGACCCAAAGCTATTTATCCCTATTTAGGAAGGGTTCTGTAAAGAGTAGACTGGAAGCTGTTTGAGGGGCAGCGTCTACATGACAGGCCAGCAGAGATGGGCTGGGGCTGCTTCACTTGAGAAGCCCTGCTGTCAGTATATTTTGCTTTTTTTCTTCTTGGCCTGTTAGATTCTTCAGTGAAAGTTCTTCATTTCCTTCCTGAGGGCTCTTCCTGACTGCTGGAGCCACAAGTGGGATGGAGATGGGGAGGCCTGAGTACCTGGAGCCCATCCCCTTCTGTCTCACTCTCCTGTTCTGGGCAGGGCTTCCTCCAGCAGGGGGCCAGGTGTTCTCAGCCTGGAGTGCCTCTCTCCCAGCCTTCCTGGGGAATCCCAGTGTTACACCACAGGGAGGAAGAGCAGTCAGGCTTCACATGCGGTTGTTCATATCTGCGGCCCAGTTGCTTTTTAAGCTGACCTTCCACCAGCTCTGTTCTGCGCTCCTGTTTTGCCCTTGTTTCCAGAGATAACTGGTCTTGCCAATTCCTGAATCTTTGGTGGGAGGTGAGGGGGAGCTGCTTTGTAAACCAGATTTTTGTGCTCTCCTAGTGCTCACTTGGGATTGAGCTCTCTGGGATCAGCTGAGTCAGCTACCTCTTGCCCATCTGTTTTCTTGCATCCAGCATGCTGCGGTGGCAGCTGTCTTCTGTCCCTTCCACCTAGGTGTGTTCACACCTTCAAAAGCAGTTCTGTTTACTGGAGTTGTAGGGTTTTTAAATCTGTCATCTTTAACTAGAAGTTTGCCTTTAGTTTTTGAATTCTTTATTAATTTAGGAGGTATTATGAAGTGTGTGTGTATTTTAAATTTATTTGAGAGAGAGAAAATGAGAACTTGTGAATAGTGGGCGGTGAGGGATAGAGAGAGAGGGAGAGAGAGTCTCAAGCAAAATCCCCACTGAGCATAGAGCCTGCCTCAGGGCTCGATCTCATGACCCTGAGATCAAGACTCGAGCCAAAATCAAGAGTTAGATGCTTAACGTACTGAGCTGCCCAGGCATCCCATGAAGTATATATTTTATTTCCTTGTGTATAGAACTTCTCTGTCTTGCACACACACCCTCACTCACTGTCATTTTGTTCCTAATTTATAAGTCTTTTTTTGCACTATAGTCAGCAACTACGTCTCCATAATTTCACTTTTTGAAAAAAATGGAGAAAAATGAGTATTGTTTTTCTTTATGTATCCTTCAAAGCTATGTCACTAAGAGCATAGATGTTCACAGCTGCTCTATTTTCTCAGTATGCTAGTTATATTATTATGAAATATTTCTCTTTGTTCCTTTTTATTACCTTGGATTCTATTATATTTTTTTATTTTGATGTTGCTAAATCTGCTCGCCTTTTGCTTGCATTCGCTGACTTATCTTTTCTCCATTGTTTTGTTTTTCAATCTTTTCTGTTTTTTGTTCTTTTTAAAGCCAATCTTCCACTGTCTCTAAAGATTCAGGTGAATCTGACCTAATCACATTTGTTATGATGACTGCAATGTTTGTACGTATTCCTTGTCATCCTATTTGCTTATTTTATCTTTTCTATTCACTCTTCCCTCTTGTTTTTGTCCCTCCCATTTTCCATGCATTTGTTGAACTGATCACATTTGTTACACTTTTTCCATCTTTATGTTTTGGAAGTTCTACTTTCCACTTCTATGCTGTTCCATTTCTATTCAAAGTCAAGAGACCCACAAGTGAAGGATCTGGATGTCGAATCATTAGACTAAAAGTGAGTCCTCGAACCATGGGAATGCATCAGCCTGCTCAACAAAGAATTCAGCAACAGGTTTTATGGCCCAGGAAACATTTCCAGCAGCAGCTAAAACCACTAAGATGCAAAAACCTGGAATCTTCTATTAGTGCAACCATAGGGTCTGTCTTCTGAAGAAATCATCAGAAGCAGGCACTGGCAAAAGGAGTTAGGACAAGGGCACACTTCCAGGTTCTGCTCTAAAGCTCCTTTCTTTGCCAAGTCCTCCTGTCCAGCCTTGTATGCGTACTTTGCCTCTATCGAATTTTCCCCATCTCTATGCTCTTATGTACTCTGCTGGCCCTCCCGCTAGTGAGAAGGGGATAGGGGAAGTGATAGCGGTTGGAGAGAGAATAAGAATATGGGCCGAGAGTCATCCTCGTCATGTGTGATGTGCTCTGGGCAGCATCAAGGGTAGCTGGACGTCCTTCCTCGCGACAATTACATCTTCTAGACAGATGGCAGGCTGTCTGTCAGGTGGGTGTTTACTGCCTGGGCACTTCTGTCACTGTAAACAGTGAGCAGGGCACATTTTTCCAGGAACCAGATATTGAGACTTAGTCCATTACATGTAGTTCATGCAATTAAGTGGAAATGTATGGGCTATTTTGCCAGCAGGCATGCAGGTTTGAGATCATACTGTATAAGCTAAATGAATCCAATTTAACCAACAGTTTCCTTGAGATTAGGAACCTGTGCAACAGGGCTGCCACTGGGCTTTGTGGGGGGGGGGGAGGAATTATGGGAAGGAATCCTGTTCCAAGAGGACTTGGGAGTGTTAGCCAGGCCCAAAGAGGCCAAAACAGGGGCCCTGGGCCTGATGCTGGCATCTATTGGGAGACAGTGGCTCCTTTTAGAGATCCAATGGCTCCCTGGCATGAATGCCCTGGTTTAGTTAGGACGGGGCTCCAGGCTCCTCCCATGCCCAGGCTGATGACTGGGGATGTGGATGCCACCATTTTGTTAGCTGTTTCCACCAGAAGCCACTGAAGTCTGGAAAAGATGGAGGTGAGGAAAAGGAGTGTCTGGTTTAGGAAATCCAGGAGACAGAGCTTCCTCATGGAGCTGCAGCTGATGGACAAGGGCCACCTCAGCCTCACCTTGAGGAACATGTGGGGAAGCCTGTGGCAGGGGTCCACACATGGCCTGGGCCACCTCAGTGTGTCCCTTCTGTCCACTGGGCTTGCCCAGCACTAACACAGTTCTCTCAGGAGATGGTGTCACGGGCTAGGCCGGGAGGGGATGGCAGTAGGGGCCACAAACAGGGCCCCAAAAGGGTGGGGACCCTGGCAACTTTCCCAGTCATCAGAGTGACACTAACAGGTCAGTCAGGAAAGTTAAGACATTGTTTAAAGGCCAAGGCTTGTCTTCAACACCAGAAGTAAAGGCCAGAAGGAAAATGGTGGTGGGCAGGCCGGAAGTGTGGTACATAATCTGGGGAGTGGGAGCGGCAGCAGGGCTGGGGAAGTGGGAGGAAGGCAAAGGCAGGGCTGAGGAAGCTGGAGGGTACCCACCCATTGCTAGGATCTGCAATCAGATATGTATATGTGCTACAATCTGATCCTTAGCACATTTCTGTGATGTAGGGAATGATGTCTCCATTTAGCAGTGAGAAAACCAAAGGGAAAAGAAAGTAAGTGACCTGTCCCAAGTCATAAAGCTAGAGTGCTAGGCCTAATTCAAATCAATTTCACATCTGCCTGACTCCAAAGTTTCTATTTGTTCCACTCGACCTTCCTGGGAGTCATTTTCCTTCCTTATGAAAGCAGGGAGGCTGGACAAGATCAGGGTTTCCTAAGCTTTAGTTCAGCTCCACCTTCATGATGTGTGTCCTACCCACCTCTCCTCTGTGCTAGAATTTATGGAAAAGTTTTCCTTAAACAGTCCCACACTTCTATTTATTTATTTTTTATTGTGGTAAAATATATATAACTTACTGTTTTAACCATTTTAAATGTATAGTTAAGGGGCGCTAAGTACCTTCGCATTGCTGTGCAATGCTTTTTGATTTTTTTAAAGATTTATTTATGAGAGAGAGAGAGAGAGAGAGAGAGAGAGAGAGAGAGAGAAGAGCAAGCATGGGGAGGGGCAGAAGGAGTGAGAGAATCCTGACACAGTCTACTCGCTGAGCATGGATCCTGACATAAGGCTGGATCTCTTGACCCTGAGACCATGACCTGAGTTGAAATCAAGAGCCAGACGCTTAATCAACTGAGCTACCTAGGCACCCCAATGCTTTTTTATTTTAACTTAGATATATTAAAAGGGAAAAGGTGATATCACTGTTCAATGGAGACTTTTCACAAACAGAAGTTAACCATTAGAATAATACACGGAAGACAGAACATTACGCCGCTACGCCACTATTGTCACTGGAAGCTCTGACCTGAGGCCTGCTCCTTTCCACCCCCATCTCCATTTTTTAAGGGAAGATCCCAAATGCTGGAGATGGCTAAACATATGCTAGCACACAACTGATGCTTCCCCTTGATATACTCAGAAAAACTGAAAGCGGGGTGGGGAGGTCATCTATCTTCCTACTGTGATGTCCATATGATCCTGTGCTATGCCCAGGTCCTTCCTCCAACTTGTCCATCACTGAGCACCCTTTCTGCCCTCAGGCCCCAGCTCCACGCAGTGGGACCCCAGACCGGGTGGATCTTCTAGGACTGGTAGAAAACAGAGGTAGCCACTGAAAGGCAGAAGCATTGGACACAGGGGCTCCACAGTGAGCCATGTTTCAGTTTGAGGTGAGATTTGTCTTTGGTATCCATGTCCTTGGACATTGGAAGTAACTGGAATGTTTCCAAGAGGCTGGAAAGAACACAGGGAAGATTCATTTTCTTAAGCTGTGCAGAGATGCTCCCTATCAACTTTCTATGGAGACATTTTCATTACTGAAGTTGTGGACGTGCTTCTGTAAAACAAATTGTGATACCAGGGACATGAGGGCTGAGAACAAAAACCACTTCAGAAATCCTGGTGAAGTGCCACTGTGATTGAAGTCAGTGGCTCAGGGGCTTGAGGACAGGAGGCTATCTCTGCCTTCGGCCCTCTCCTGGGCATAGTTTGCCCTCCCTTCAACCCTGTCATGATGCCCCAGGATGCAAGGCGTGTGCTTCTCACCTGGGGCTTGGTCTCATCTTTGTCCTTGTAGTAGAAAAGTTGATCCCCACGCAGCACGAACCAGCGCTGCTGCCAGTTCTTCATGATGCTTCTCTGCTTCTTCAGCCAGCCCTCCTTCAGCACAGGGCCCAGCCTGTGGGGGCAGGGCAGCCGCCCAGGGCTTCGGCTCTGCTCTCCCATCACCAGGCTTTTGGAGCGGGCTGGAAGCCAAAGACACACACAATGAGTGTAAAGGATGCATGCCCATTGTCAGTCCTTGCCCCATTCTGGCATCCTGGCTGCCCTGTGACCGGGGCCTGGGAGCCTAAACCAGCAGGACATGACTGTGCTTGGCATACTCCCCGCTCAGTTAAACAGGGCATGGGCTGGAACACCTCAGCAGCAGCAGCCCAGGGTTATCCGCTCGGGATAGGCGCACAGCCTGCAGGCCTAGTTAGTCTCTGCCCTGTCTATGTATGCATCTATCCACAAATCCATCTATCCATCCACCCACCCACCCACCCCAATCAGCATTATTCTAGGTACTAGAGATAAAGCAATGAAATAAATAAGGAACAGATAAAAATCTGGGTCCTCCTGGAGCTCACATTCCTCCAGAGTTTCTGTCACTTTAGGCCCTGAGGGAGCTGGCCCCTTCAGACCCCCTCCCTGGTTTCTGCATGGCACCCTTCTCTGGAGGCATTAGACTTGAATACCATTGCCCAGAACCTCCAAAGCTACCCTTTGCTCTGCTGGGATCATCTTGGTACACTGTGTCTAGACAGTGGGGCCTCTGATTCAGCTGTTTGCTGTAACTTGTTAGTGGCTCCCTTGTGGGCAAAGGGGCCATCTCTCCTACCTCAGAGTTTCAGAGTGCCCACAAGCCCTTTTGCCCCACAGGCTTCCTCTGCTCCCCACTTGACACACAGTGTGGGGCCCAATGTGGGGCTTGAACTCACAGCCCTGAGATCAAGACCTGAGCTGAGATCAAGAGTTGAACGCTTAACAAACTGAGCCACCCAGGTGTCCTGCTCACATTTTAGTTAAAGGAGTACGGCATGCATCTGACTGGCCCTCTGCCATTGCTGGTACTGCCCTTCACAGTGATGACTTGTCCCTTATGGGACCTTTATCCCATCACGTCCCCCTCTCTCCTCTGTTTCCCTCTCTGGTCAGTATCAAGCGTATTGCAGTGGTCACCAGGAGTGGTCATCCTGGACTTATGAAGAACAGTTCTTCTAAATGTCATCACACTTATAATTCTTAGACCACGGATCCTAACTTCTGATTGGAAAGCATGTTCGTACCTGTGATTCTATGTGTGTGTGTGTGTGTGTGTGTGTGTGTGTGTGTGCATGTGTGTAGGCTCCTCCCACTATACTGTTGACCACAGTTTCCTAAGCCTGGCCTATCCTCTGCCCATGCTGTCCCACTAGCCTGGACCTTTCTTCAATCCCTTTCACACTCATCCTGGCTTTGGATTCTTGGTGAGCTCCCATGTATCCTTTGAGATACAACTCAGATACTTCTTCTACAGAACCTTCCTTCTGAATCTCCTCCAGAGAGTCATTCCCTCCCCTATCAGGACACATGGCCCATAGACGGCAAATTATCTGTGTGGCTGCCTTTCTGCCCCACCAGACTGAGGCGCATGGAGGGGAGGACATGGTGCCTTACCCAGGTCTACATGTGTGGCCCTCACCATGTGCTGCTCAGGGAATGGATGTAAGTCATGGTTGTCCAACATTACAGGCTACTTAGGCTCACCCTAATGAGTAGATGTGTCTGTGTCTTATCATGGTATTAAATGTGCCATGACACTCAGCTGCTCTCTGAGGAGACTGTATAGTTTGGTGGCCCCTGCTTTGCCTCGAGTGACATATGGCCTGGGATACGATCCTCAATCGACCACTTTTACATGAGCCAAAAATTACGAGGCCATCCCTTGAGCCCTGTTCTAGAAGGATCAGCTCAATGACAGCAGGGAGAGTAAGGAGAGACATCATCCTGTTACCCCGCACAGCTGTGGTAGCTCAGACTGTGTCTGTCCCCACCGTCTCCACCTTGATGCCCCGTTGCCATCTCTTGGCTGTGGTGAGGTCCTTGCGGAATGTTCTAGCCTTGTCTTGGCTGTGCTATTGCCCAGAGAGCAAGCAGGCTGTTTCTAGGCTCACCCCCAATGCACAGAAGGGGGACTGTTGATCCCTGAGGACAGACAGTCCTTCTCAGAGACTAAAGGGAAGGCAAACCAGAGGAGTCAAAAGGCATGGCTTGGCTCCCCCTTCCAGGAAAGCAGCCCATGTCTTAAACCCTGCATGCACCAAGGGTTGAGCTTCACTTGCTCTTAGACTTACTGGCTGCCCTCTCCCTTTGTTCCCTACCTCCTGTGGGTCCTGGTCCCCATACTTACCGATGTGTCCTAGATTAAAGTCTGCTTCCCTCCCTATTTCTGTGGCTGTTTACTATCCCTATGAGTTACCTAAAGATTCCCTTGTTGCTGGGTATTTGGAATTCTTCCAATGTTAGTTATTTAATTAAAGAGACAGTGGGGTTCAGTTGAAGAAATACAGGATTGTGGCCAGCTCTGTGAAGCAGTCTGTGCCTCAGTCTGCTGATGAACAAGCTGGGTGCATGTGGGATGATGATACCTGACCCTGCAGAGCGAGCTGGAGGAGGAGACATGGCCACATCTGGCAGAGTGTTTGGCATGGACGTGGTGTCCAGGAACTGGTTACCGTGGCAGTGAGGATCCTACTAATGGAAATGGTGCAGTGGTTGTCTCCATGTGGAACTGTTCTCTGGAGATGGGTTCCCAGAGCAGACTCACAGGGCAGAAGGCATGGACTTTTCTAAGGCATTTAGCTGGTTAGGTGCCATTATACCCTTCCCTTCCTTCTAAAAATGGTATGTGGATATATTACAACACAAAATTATACTGATGTACCAGTTCCTTCATAGTCATCCATATGGAATATCATAATTGGAATATTCCTACTCCATAATTTAGTAGGTATAAAATGACACTTAGTTACTGTTATAGCTCACCCTGTTGTTGGGTTACTTACCAAGGGGATGTTTTTGCATAGGCTCCCACTCCCTGTGTAATGTTTCTGCCCTCTCCCTTTGCCCACTAAACTGATTGCCCCTGGTGGGAACTGCTGACTGGGAGTGGTGGGGGGGGCAGCTAGGGGCCTTATAGGTCTTCTGGTCATTTGGACCCCTTTCTCCTCTTGAATGAGTCTTACAAATTCTCTAGAAGTTTCTGCAATGCTAGAAAATCTGCCTTTCTGTTTCCAGGTGCCCATGGCACCACATCTGGGGTGAGCCCTGCTCTCCACCTCAGCTGTTCTGTAGGAAGAAGCGCTTGGGTGGAGCTGCTGGCAGGTAGGCGGGGGTTGTGTCCAACAGAACCCGACAGCATCGGGAAGGATCCCTCTGCTCCTAGGGCTGTACCTGCCCCTCCATCACTCCTTCCATATCAGGCTATGCAGGGGCTGGAGCAGGGCTGGATTCAGCAGACACTTACTGATTTCATTTCAGGGCCCAGAGCTGTCTGTGGCACTAGGGGCTCGGGCACTAGGGTTCCACAACCTGAGGATTCCTGTGGAGTCTGACAGAGGACTGAGGTGAGGGAGAGTACAGGTGTGACCCGTAGTTATTGAGTTCTCTTCTCTAGGTCTCAATTTCTTCATCTCTAAAATTCCTTTAATGGGTTGAGAGTCAATGGTAAAATGAAGTCAGCAGTGCCTAGGCTTTTGCTTTTTAACTGAGATTTCTAACATGAGCCTGGACAGAAGCAGGGCCCCTGTGGGTGAAGAATCTCTGGAAGAGGTGGGTTGTTTCAGGTCTCCTCTGTCTATTTGTATATTCTCCTCTTCCTCTTCTTGGGGAATCTGCAAGGGCTGTGTAGAATATTCCACCTTTCTAAAGACTCTCTGGGGCCTTTAGTGAGGAATCTGGCTTTACAGAATGTTCTAATGCTACATCTTTGGTTCTGTTTGTTGTCTTCTATTACAACAAGACCTGAAATGGTCTCATTTGACAGGATCATAGCATTGGTAGGACCCAGAATATACCTGCCCTTCCTTCCACACCCCCTATAGCATCTGGACAGGGCCAGCACATGCAGGAGCTCAAAAAAAAAATACAGTGACTCATCAGTGCACCCCAACACTGAGGAATACTGGAGAGTCCTCAGCTGAGCACTGGGCCATGTCTGCAGAGGCATGTCTACCCAGGGAGGCTGAGCTCTTGGAGGGTAGTATGCTGGATACTGAGCCTGGTGGACAGGAGGTGCCCAGCAAGAAAGAAATGACTGCAGTGTGAGTGATCTGCTGTTCCCTCAATGTGGCCAGACAGTGTAGCAATGTTTACTGCCCTGATCCCCAGGCCCTGGGAACTACCCTCCTGAAGGCTGCAGGTGTGGAGGAGGCAGGCAATGGGGTGGGGGTTGCGGTTGTTTCCTGGGGCAATGGGGCCGGGTCTGGCCTGAGGCAGGAGGCTGCACCGGTTTCTGTTTGAGCAGATGCTGGCATCCCTGCCTGCCCTGCCCCAGGCTCCCTCAGAGGAGAGGAAGAACCAGCTCCCAGCTGCCTCAGTTCAGCAGGGAGGCACTGCTGGCAGATGGTACTTAGGCTCCCAAACCAGCCCAGGCTTTTCCCCAGTTGATCAATCACAGGGATACAACTTCTTATAAGGCCGATTGAGTGTCTTGAAAGGAAAATAATCATTGTTATGATTTATTAATAACCACTGTTCCTGTCCTCTGTTTACTTGAGTCAACTTATTCAGTTCTTTAGATGCTTAGACAAAGCTTTCAAGTCAAACAGCTCGGACATTCTGAGGCTCTAGGACTAATTCGAGTTTCCCAAGGGGGCCCAGGAGCAGGTGCAGGGCAAGCTCCTGACCAGCGGGAGGAGGAGGGGGCCCTCCACCCTCTCCCAGTCAGGGCTCTTCTGCTCATATCACAACCATTCACTCATTCATTCATGCTTTCCAAATCTACAGAACTCCTTCAAGAATAGCACAGAACCCTGAGTTTTTGGTGTTTCCTGGGAGTGCCTATACATGCTTGCAAACACACTCATGCATGCACACACTCACATACAGTCTCATACACTCATGCATGTACCCACTCTTACACATACACACACACTGGCAAACAGACACACATTCATGCTCACAGAGCTCCCCAGGAGGGAGCAAGGTCCTCTACATCTTCATAGTCCTTATTCCCCAGGAGACATCAGAACTCTTGGTGGAGGAAATGGAATTCAAGTGCCCCAAGGTTCATTCATTACTAGAGATGGGCAAAGTGGGAGCAGCATCAAGGTGTTGCTAGGGCAACATGAGATGGGAGACCAGCTGACCATTCCCTGATTCCTGCCCTTACTTACCAAGGAAGTGGGGAGCTTTCATTTCTCAGAGCTGAAGAAATGAAAGACATGAACAGGTAAAGTTACAGAAGAGGAAATATGAATGGCCAATCGAGATGTGCAGAGATGCTGGATTTCAGTAGTAATCAATGAAGTGCAAATTAAAGCCATAAGATGATATAGCACCGTGCACCCCTTAGGCAGGTAAATTTTTAAAGTCTGGTAATGTCATGTGTTGGATGGGTTGTGAGTAATCAGTCGTAAGCCACTACACAGAGGGCAGTTGGGCTGTCTTTGTTAAAGTTAAAAACATGCACAGTCCACAAGCCAACAATTCTGCCTTTCGCCTGTGTACTCCAAGAAAGAATTACAAGGGCACAGAAGTCACACACAGGGATGCCATTGGAGCTCTCTGTGTGATCCCTAAAGATGGGGAAAACCCAATTGGCCAACAGTGGAAAATGGCCAAACAGATCATGCTGTATTCACGTTGTAAGATGCTTTGCAGAAGTTGAACGAATTAGGTGAATGTATGTGAGCTAACATGTTTAGCTCTCCCTTTTTATCAAGCACCTCAGAAGAGATGTCTTCAGTCCTTTTCTTTTTAGTAAAACTAGCCATTTTTAAGCATACAGTTCAAGGGCATTCATTCTATTCACATCACCACCATCGAGCTCCAGAACTTCTTCATCACCCCAGCTGCTTCCTGTTCTCTTCGGACCCCACTCAGTCAGGTTTCCCTTACCTCTGTCCCACCCAAATTGCTCTTATCAAGGCTGTGGTGACTCTCACAAGGCTTAGTCTAAGGGTTAAGTCAGCCCCCCCATTCCTTGACCCCTGATGGTACTGAATCCAGTTGGTAACTTCCTTCCTCCAGGGTCAGAGATGCCCTGGGGCTCCAAGACCACCCTCTCTGCCCCTCTGCTCCTTCACTGGCTGCCACACTATCTCATTATCCTGCTTCTTGGTCCAGAGCCCAGGGTTCATCCTTGGACCCCATTTCTATCCACACTCACTGTCTCAGGGATCTGCTCCTGCCTCATGGACTTAAACACCATCAGTGAGTGCATTAGGGGCCTGTGCAGAGACCCACTCATCCATCACACTGACTATATGACACCTCCAATGTCACATGCCCGAAGCTGAACTCCCCAGCTTTCCGGACCCTGACCCTACTCTTCCCATAGTCTCTGCCGTCAGTCAGTGGAAACACCATCCTCAGCCTGCCATCATTTCTCACTCAAATTCCTGCTGGAACCTTCTGTGGGCTCTCGTCCTGCCACCCCCTCTGTAGCCTCTAACAGGCAGCCAGCGAGAGTTTTTAAAGATGGGGCTCCCTATGGAAGCCCTGCAGGACTCCCCATCTTGCTCAGAGTAAACGTCAGAGCCATTAGTACAGCCTTCAGGGGTCCTCTGGCCCTGGCCATGCGATCTCTCAGGCTTTCCTACACTTTCCCAGTCCCGGCAGCACTGGTCTCTGCTGTCAGACTGGCTGGCCAGCTGGCTAATGGAGCTGATTTTGCCCAGGCAGTAGGAGAACTGGAAGAGCCTGGGAATTTATGCCCCCAGCCACCAGCCCTTGGCCCAAGACTCCCGGTGTCCTGAGACACCAGGGCCTGAGAACTCCTGGTTTCTAGTTGGAAACCACTCGGAGGGATAAGGAGATGTAAGTCATACTTCAAAGTTCCAGGAGGCTCAGGCTGACACCTCCCTGGATTGGGCTTCATACCAAGCCTGGCTCTCTCCTGTCCTGCTCCCTCAGCCCCTTACTGGTGTCTCCTGGGGCTCTTTGATAACTGATTTCATGATAATCCCATCTCAGGGTCTACTTAGGAGAACCCCATCTAACATATCCAATTGCTTTCCAGGTCTTCTGAATAGGCTTATGGCAGCATCACATCGACCTTGGGTGGCTGCTGGAGCATCTGGCCCTAGTGGTGTTGCTCAGTGGTGTTGGGCACCTCGCAGCCAGCCAGGGGATGTTTTTCCATCTGCAGCTCTGTAAGTGCAACCCTGGGAGCATGGAGGAGTGGCCGCCCAGGAACTAAAACATAATTGATTTATACAAGTCAATGGGATTTTAAAGCCAGACTGGAGAACTAGCAAGATGGCTCTCAGAGTGGAATTGATTTAAAGGTTAAGTATTGAGGCTGAAAGATTGATTGAGCAGAGAGGTGAGGTAATGCAAGGGGCAATCTGGAAAGCCAGAAAAGACGGGTCATCACATTAATGCAATCTGCATCCGAGGGCAAGGGGCCTCATCAGGTGCCCATACTGTCCTGGGAATACGGCTCAAGCCTCCTGTGATTTATTATACCAGGGTTCCTGAGCATCCCCTACTTTTTTTTTTTCAACTTGTTACCTAGCATTCTTTCTGGATTCCATTTGGTTATCTGTTCTCTGCTAGGTCCGCCCATCAGGGGGGCCTACAAAAGAGCCAGGCTCTCCTAACAGGTCACACTTCAGGGCCTGGAGGATGAAAGACAATAAGGGGCAGTGCAGTACGTATTCCCCCTCATCCCCAAGTGAAAAGTACTACTTATTTTTTTTTTAAGATTTTATTTATTTATTTGAGAGAGAGCGAGAGAGCACAAGCAGGGGAAGTGGCAGAGGCAGAGGGAGAAGCAGGCTGCTCATTGAGCAGGAAGCCCAATGTGGGGTTCGGTCCCAGAACCCTGAGATCATGACCCAAGCCCAAGGCAGATGCTTAACTGACTAAGCTACCCAGGTGCCCCAAGAAGTGCTACTTCTAAGATAGTGCTGAGGTTGTCTAGAAAGTTGGGATTTTTTTTTTCATAATGATTTCTTTAATGATTTTTAAAAATCAATATAAAAGATAACATTCTTTAAAGTCATTTTTGTTGGCTCTTCCTGGGTCTGCCTCTTGGCTCAGCTGGTGCTGCTCTTTGGCAAGAGGGGGCTGAAGGCAGAGAGACACCCAAACAACTTGATCTGCACTTTCAGCACACCTCCTCAGATTCAGCTGGATCTGGCATTCATTCATCCATTCAAGCAGGCTTCCTGGGTATGCACCCTGGACTAGCCACTAGGTAATGGAGATGGAAGGCATGTGCCTACCCTAGAAGAAGTAAAGGGGTAGCAAATACACCCAAAGGCAAGGCCTCATGGTCATCATGGCACACATAAGGGGAAATGGGAGCATGAAGGCAGCAGGTGGAGGTCAGGCTGGGAGGTTGGGAGGCCAGTGGAGAAGGTGGAGCTGGATGAAAGAATAGAGTGACACTGGAGGGGATCAGGTTGTGTCCCCTGAAATATGCCACTTGCTGATGGCAATATGGCAACATGGCAATATGGTGCATTGATTATTTTGAGTTGTAGGCAATTGAGAAATAGCAAATATTGAAGGAGCTTTCTTTCTTCCCTCTCTCTGCCTAAAAGTAAGGTATGGGGTGCCTGGGTGGGTGACTCATTTGGTTAAGCGTCTGCTTTTGGCTTAGGTCATGATCCCAGGGTCTTGGGATTGAGCCCCATGTTCGGGCTCCCAGCTCAGTGGGGAGCCTGCTTCTCCCTCTCACCATTGTTTGTTCTGGTGCACTCTCTATGCTGTCTCTCTCAAATAAATAAATAAATAAAATCTTAAAAAAAGAAGGCTATGAATTTCCCTTGTAGATGTCTTCCCTGGTCCTGCACAAGGAAGAGGAGAGCGAGACTCTGTAGTCTGAATAACAAACCTTACTAAATAACCTTATCTACCATACATTTCCCAATCACCATCCCACAAGGATGCCGCCGGCTTTAGCTGCCTTTCCTTCTGTTATTCTGTCTTCTATCAGTTTAATTAGCAGGTCCCAGAATCAGAACTTAAAAGAGGGTAGAGGGGGGATCCCTGGGTGGCGCAGCGGTTTAGCGCCTGCCTTTGGCCCAGGGTGCGATTCTGGAGACCCCGGATCGAATCCCACATCGGGCTCCCGATGCATGGAGCCTGCTTCTCCCTCTGCCTGTGTCTCTGCCTCTCTCTCTCTCTCTCTCTCTGTGACTATCATAAATAAAAAAAAATTAAAAAAAAAAAAAGAAGGTAGAGGAAAAGTTTTTCATCCCCCAATGCTACAGAAGGCCAGGGGAAGAAGGGATGTGGCCAGCAGGGGGCACAGGAGGCCATGCAGAATGAGAGAGCATGGGGTCTAGCCTGAGAATTCTGTCTCCCAGACTAACACTGACTCTCACAGGACTCATATCACTGCCCTGGAACAGACTATACCCTAACCCTTCTTGCTCAAGGCTAATGAAAAGACTCTTCCTCTGAGAAAGACAAGCCTGATGGACCTCCATCAATTTCAATCTACAAGCTGGACCTTCAACCACCATGGCACAGTGATGTCTCTCTTGCTGGGGGTCTCCTTTGAAGAGCTGTTCCTTAGCCATCACTAACATGGGTATGAAGTTGAGATGGGGAGAAGGCATCTGTGGGCCAGGGCTCCACCATATCTCTACCATATCTCCAGATCTCCACTCATCCATATAGCTCATTTTTTTCCAAGCCAATGACTGGTCCCCATATGGGCCATTTTAGGTCCCATCTCTGCATTTCTGTGCTTGCTGGACTGATGAGTCCTGACTCACTCTTGAGGCATCAGTGTAGCTGTTTCCTACCACATGAAGACTCCTCTAATAGCCTCTCAAAGCAGAGGGTTCAGTGTCTATCCATGATGTTGCCACCATGACTGGCACACACCTCTGACCAGACATCTCTTTACCGTATTGATTCGTGAGCTTCTTATGGCCAGGGAAGGTGCCCTCCCCCTGCCTAGAGCCCTACACTGCAGCACAGAGCCTCTCAATAAATGTTTGCTGAGTGAATGAATGAACATGAGACAGGAATCCTCAAGGTCAAAGAAGATGGGAAAGATAAAATCCAAGAGACCTTGTGCCTCTGCAAATGATTTTCTTGGTTTGGATGAAATCTGCCAATAGATTTCTCCTACCCAAGGCCTGTTCTTATACACTTAACAAGTTAAAGGGCACGAGATCATCGATTCCATTCCCATAAGCAGAGAAGTGGCAAGCCAGGAGACAAAGCTCAGGGCTTAACTATCATTTTCCTACTTTTCCTAGTTCGGTGGCTTGTACGAAGACGCTGTGTGAGGTCACAGAATTTGGAGGCCTGAGGCCTGCTGGTTTTGAATTCCCAGATTTCCATATAAAATGGGAGCAAAATACAAATTCCATCCACCTCTTAGATTTTGGTGAGGATGAAATGAAGGGTATTTTGAAAGTGCTTTAGAAAGGGAGAGGCACTGGGTGATTGCTGGTTAGTACTGCTTTTTATTAGCGCTGGCTGAGCCCCTTGGAAGCCTCTCTCCTCTCTCTGCACTTTGTCCTAGAGCAGCTGGCCCCAGCCTGGCTACCTCCAATTCTGTTAAGATCAGCAGAGGCCATTCACCAGGAGCCGGGGATTGGTGGAGTCAATGTAATTCAGTATCGATTATAAATTTCATTTTCGTCTGTCTACAAGCCATTAGCTTAGATCAATATATTCTCTACCCTTGGTTAAGCAATCATTGAGGCTGTTGATGATTTCAGCAGAGTCAGAGCATGTTCCTGGCTGTCTTGGTCGGGGAGCCTGAGGCAGTCTTCTGCTCTAGGCCTACCTAACCCAGTTCAGGCCTGACTTGCAAATATATTATTTATTCCCACCTTCAAATAGTAAGGGCATGCATGGCCAGCTCTCTTTTTCTCTGGGGCCAGAAGTCCAGCCTGGAGCTCCTCTGGCCCAGCATCTGGTGGTGTCCTGTGTTCTAAGAGTGCTGGTTTTATGAACTTTGGGCATCTTCTATGGGTGACAGAAGTTTTCACATGAGCTGGGATCTGGGAAGAGAGGCAGGAGGAGAAAGGAGGCTTGGATTCACAGTACATCTCTCCAAGGACACAAACTTCACTTCATCTCCTGGCACATGGACTTTGGGCAGCAAAGGCTAGACTGTCATTCTGGGGCCTGGAACAGTGTCCAGAAGCAGGGGAACCTAGCTGGTAGCAGCTGAGTGCTTTGAGTAGATGTGCTCTGCACAAAAGCCTTATTGTCCCTTCACACCCTCTGCAACGGGCAGATGGGAAACGCCATTGCTCCCAGAGCATTTACTGAATATTGGCTCTCTCTCTCTGCTCTTAGTCACTCCCTGCAGACACACTGCTGCAAGCATCAGCATCTAATGCCCCATCCAACCATGCCACTCCCTTGTTTAAAGCCCTTTCTGAATGTGGATGGGTCTATCCCCCAGGCCGCACCACCATTTCCCCCCTGCCTTTCTGCACTGCATCAGACCCAAGGGCTCACAGCTTGCCTAACATGTGCACCTCTGGTTCTGACACAGGAGGCTTTCTCTGCCTGGGAAAGCTGTCCATTCCTGCTACCCCAATAGAACCCTACTGCATAAATAGGGATGTGCTCAATGGCATCCAAGAGCCTTTGGGTTTTATTTTTTTAAAATTTTTTTTATTTATGATAGTCACACACACACAGAGAGAGAGGCAGAGACATAGGCAGACTCCATGCACCGGGAGCCCGACGTGGGATTCGATCCCTCGTCTCCAGGATCGCGCCCCGGGCCAAAGGCAGGCGCGAAACCGCTGCGCCACCCAGGGATCCCAGCCTTTGGGTTTTAAATCCCAATATTGCTGCTCCTGGCTGGTATTCTCCCTGGCTTCTATTTCTTTTTTCTTGGGGACTCAGTTTTCTCATCTGAAAAATGGGGCAATGGTGGTCTCTCACTAGGGGTCTTTTGAAGATGGAAGGGGATTCCACACATGGTAGTTGTAGGAGGACATTAAAATGGAAGCTCCAACAGGGCACGGAGATTCAGAAGATGTGACATTCTAAATGAGGGCCAGACCAAGAAGCATACTTACAAAGAGGTGGGAGAAAATAAGTTCTGCAGCCCTGGGATGGACTTGGAAATATTGAAGTGGTCTTGGATCCTGCAAATGAAAGTGACTCTAGGGAAAGTCATTAACCAAGAGTGGCTACAGTTGTCGGGGGCCCGACCCAGGCAGGGATAGGGGCAGGCCTGGCGCCCCTGTACCATGGCGGGCACAAAGAAAGTTGTTTCATGAGTTGTGCCTGTTAGCATGGTTACATAAGGTCAATAGACATGACTTATGGTTCTTGCTATTATTATACATTTGGTCAGTGCCAGAGGTTAAATACACGTCTGACTCCAAATGCAAACAGGGAGGTGAAGGTATCTGAGTCTGCGGTATTCCAGCTGGCTAATTTTGTGGGAAATATGGCAGGTTGAAATAAAATAGCAGCCACAGCTGGGATTCCTCAGCATTAGCAGGTGGATTAGCATCCACCTGCTAGGACTCACCTGCCTGGACCTCCCCACATCTTGGCACCCATGGCCGGCACTGTGGCACCCCCTAGTGAGGTCACTTTTACCCACTACCCTCACCTCATCTAATCAGGATTCCTTCCCCTTTTCTACTAGCCTGTTGCTCAGCCAGAGTGCCTTCCAGCTGGACAAATCTGAGACACACCAGGACCAAGTGGGTGGCATGACCATATCTCCTGTTTTTGTCTTTGTACCAAGTGAAAGCCCAGCAAATACCATGGAAACAGGTGCTTCCCAGGGCTCAGATATCCTGGCATCGTTGGGGCCCAAGATGCTCAGTGACACCATCCAGCCCCCACCTCTGGACAGGCCTCTGGGGAAGGAGGCTTCTCGACCCTCGGAGTCCTGTGGTTAAGCTGCCTTGATCTCATTAGTGGTGTGATTTTGAACATTTTGCTGAAATTATCTTGATTCCATTTTCCCCCATGATTCCTCGGGTTGGTATAAGGCACATGCTGAAGGCACAGCAGACATTTTCTGACTTTCTTTCTTTCCCTTAAGAAGAATGTGGAAGGGGTCTCTGTGGCCTTTGATGTATTAGTGATGAGAGAGTCATATCCTATGATTCCATTTATATGAAATTTAGAATAGGCAAAATGACTATACCATGATTTCTATCCATAGTGATGGAAATCAGAAGAGTGGCTGGCTGGCTGGCTCTGAGCAGAGCGAGGAGGGGTGGGGAGAAGAGGAGAGAACTTTCTGGGGTTAAGGAAAAGGCTCTATATTTTGGTCTGGGTGGTGGTCAGAGCTGTACACTTAAGATCTGCACTTAATTGTACACTTAAGATCTGCACATTTTACTGTATGTAAATTGTGTTTCAGTTTTTTTAAAAATGAGGAAAATATTAGAAATGAATGATGAAAATCCTAGAAAAAACAGAATTCAAAAAAATCAGGCTATAATGTACTTTGAGGCCACTGTTGCCCAAAGATCCCCAAATTGGGAATTTTACTCACTCTGACCAGGTATTATCCTAGACTTTTGGTTCATCTGAGGGCCTCTACAACTCGATTTCATTTGGCGTAAACTTCTGGAAGGAGAGAGAAGAAAGGGCTCAGTCTTCTGTGTGGGGATAGAAAGCCTGGCCAGCAGTAGAGAACATTAAATCTGGGAAGGTGACAGCCCTGAGCAGTGGTGCCAGGGCCTGGCCTGGAATGAGGAGGTCACTGGATAAGTCTATTGTGGCCTTCCTTCTGCAACAAAAGTTGCTGTCTATGAGGCCTCCAGTCCCTACCTGACCTGTGGCCCAGACCCTATTTCCACTCTCCAGAAACTGTCTTCCTATACCACCTCCCTGATCCCTCTCCTAGCCTCAAGATCCTCTCTCTAAGTCTCAGGCAAAGCCAGATACTGTGTCACTCAAGTAGGTTACCATCCCTTTGCCATTTCATTATCAGGGCCCTGAATGTATTCTGTCTTAGGGAGCCCTCAGTGGACAAGCTGTGGCAGCGGACAAGGGGGCAGCATGGAGTCACCACGGGCATATCCTGAAAGGCTATTCAGAAGCAAGCGATCAGACAAGGTCTGTGAACCCCATGGTCATCCCTTTAGAACGATCCTCCAGTTTTAACTGGTATGAGGGTACATGATCTCTGAGCTGTCACTCTTCAACCTCAATCACATCTCAAGTAGTCCTACAAGCCTTGATGTGAAACCTGGCAGTCTCCTGTTCTTCCACAACCTTCCATCCCCAACTTCCAGAGGTAGTCATCTTTATCCTTTTTAGTTTGTACCTTTGGTATTTACCTCTACATTTCTAACAGTATTCACTTACTGCCACTTTTTTCCCCATTTTTGATCCCCCATCTAGGTAATGAACACATCCAACACATCACATATTTATCTTTTTGGGGGGGAGAAGGCAAATATCAGTTCCACTCTGCTAGCAAATTTCAGTTACACAATACAGTGTTACCGCCTATGTCACCACCTCAACACCATGTGACCATTTCAATCCCAAGCTTGATTCAATGGCTCCAATTTTATGTGTAAATCAGCTACCTGTCGTAACAAGCATCCCCAAAAACTCTAATTAAAATATCTAGACAGCACGGGAAGTTGGCTGATCCAGGCTGGCGCTTCTCCCTAAACTTGGTGACAGGGCCTCTGGGCTCTTCCTGGGAGCTTGTTTATCCACCTTCCTTCTTTCAGGTGTTTTCACAAAGCAGCTTAAACCTGCCTTGGGTGCCCCAACCCCCACCCCAGGGTGGTATTATATGGACACACTTCGAATTGGGCAAAAACCTGATTCATTTTTCAACCATTAGATCCTCAGACCTTGTTCATCTTATAGCTGAAAGTTTGTGCTCTTTTACTAAACTCTCCCTATTCACACCTCCACACACACACACCCCCGCCCCCAGTCCCTGACAATCACTTTTCTACTCTCCATTTCTGAGTTTGCCTTTTTAGTTTCCACATATAAGTGATACCATGCAGTATTTGTCTTTCCCTATCTGGGTTCACTTAGCATAATGCTTTCAAGATCAATCCATGTTGTCAAAAATGGCAGGATTTCTTTCTCATGGCTGAATTATATTCCACTGTATCTATCTATACACCACATCATTGTCCACTAATCCTTTGATGGATACTTAAGGTGTTTCCATGTCTTGACTATTATAAATAATGCTGCAATGAACACAGGAGGGCAGACACAGATATCCCTCCGATACCCTGTTTTCACTTCCTTTGGATATTGGCCCAGAAGCGGGGTTGCTAATTTTTGGAGGATCCTCCATAATGTTTCCCATAGTGGCTATATTAATTTATAGTACCATCAACAGAGTGCCAGGGTTCCCTTTTCTTCACAATCTCACTTGAGATAACACATCCTTGTTATCCCTTGGGCTAACAGGTATGAGGTGGTATCTCTTGTGGTTTTGATCAGCATTTCCTTGACATTAGTTATGTTGAACACCCTTTCATGTCCTTGTTTTGTTTGCTACTGTAGATCTTTTTTTTTAAAGATTTTATTTATCCATGAAAGACAGAGAGACGAGCAGAGACAGAGAAAGGCAGAGGCACAGGCAGAGGGAGAAGCAGAGGAAGAAGCAGGCTCTACTTAGGGAGCCCAATGTGGGACTCGATCCCAGGTCTCCAGGATCATGACCTGGGTTGAAGGCAGTGCTAAACCACTGAGCCACCCAGGCTGCCCTGCTACTGTAGATCTTAAAAATGTCTCTTCAGTTCCTCTGCCCATTTTTAAATAGAATTGTTTGGATTTTATTTTATTTTATTTATTTATTTATTTATTTATTTATTTATTTATTTTGCCATTCATTTGTGTGAGTTCTTTATATATTTTGGATATTGAGCTCTTATCAGATATATGATTTGCAAATATTTTCTCCCATTTTCACTTTGTTGATGGTTTATTTTGCTATGCAAAAGCTTTTAAGTTTGATGTGATCCCACATTTATTTTTGTTTTTATTTTTTGTTGCCTTTGCTTTTCGTGTCAAATAAAAAAAATAAATCATCACCAAAACCAATGTCAAGGAGCTTGCCACCTCTGTTTTCTTCTAGGAGCTTTATGGTTTCAGGTCTTAATTAGTCTTTAATCCACTTAAAGTTGATTTTTCTGTATGGTATAAGATAATGGTCCGGTTTTGTTCTTTTGCATGTGACTGTCCACTTTTCTCAACATCATTTATTGAAGAAATTATCCCTTCCCTATCATATATTCTTGGCTCCTTTTTCATAAATCAATTGTCCATATATTCTTGGGTTTATTTCTGGGCTCTCTATCTGTTCCATTGACCTATGTGTTTATTTTATGCCAAATCAATTCTTGATTTTTCTTTTTTAAGTATTATTTGTTGACTTGTCACTATGGAAAGTGAGGATTTTGTTTCTCTCACTCTCCTGGCCCCACCACACATAAGTATCCACTCTCTATCCTCCTAATATTGTTATATTATAATTTTGGTTTGATTAACATGCCAAATTTGCATTATTAATTTGCACTATGTAATTGCTAGTCCCAACTGAGCTATATAGTACACTATAACAATTTTTCCTTTCATGCATAACTTTTGCTTTCCCTGGAGCTCATAATTGTCTTGTTTTTTTTCATTTGCTTAGTTTTCTACTACATATTAATAATTCAACCTTAAATATTCCAACAGTTGTCTAAATTTAATCTCCATGTGCTCATATGCAATGGTCATCTTCTTAAAAATATCACAACACCAAAAAAGCAAATGATCTAATTAAAAACGGGAAGAAAGCATGAATATTTTTTGAAGAAGACATCCAGATGGCCAACAGACACATGAAAAGATGTTCAACATCACGGATAATCAGGGAAATGTAAATCAAAACTGCAATGTTGTATCACTTCATACCTGTCAGAATGGATAAAATAAAAAACACAAGAAACAAGTGTTGACAAGGGTGTGGAGAAAAAGGAACCCTTGTGCACTACTGGTAGGAATGCAAACTGGTGTAGCCACTGTGGAAAACAGTATGGGGTTTCCTCAAAATATTAAAAAATAGAGTTACCATATGATCCAGTAATTCTACTATTGGGTATTTATCCAAAGAAAGTAAAAACATCAATTTGAAAAGATATATGCACCCCTATGTTTATTGCAGCATTATTCACAATGGCCAAGATATGCAAGCAACTCAAGTGTGTATCAATGGATGGAGAAAGAAAATGTGATTATATATACAATAGAATATTAATCAGCCATAAAAAGAATGAAATCTTGCCATTTGCAACAACATGGATGGATCTAGGAGGTATAATGCTAAGTGAAATAAGTCAATCAGAGAAAGACAAATATCATATGATCTCACTCACATATGGAACTTAAGAAACAGAACAAATGAACAAAGAAAAAAGAGACAAGGGATCCCTGGGTGGCGCAGCGGTTTGGCGCCTGCCTTTAGCCCAGGGCGCAATCCTGGAGACCCGGGATCGAATCCCACATCGGGCTCCCGTTGCATGGAGCCTGCTTCTCCCTCTGCCTGTGTCTCTGCCCCTCTCTCTCTCTCTCTGTGACTATCATAAATAAAAATTAAAAAAAAGAAAACTATCTTCTAAAAAAAAAAAGAAAAAAGAGACAAACAAAAAACCAGATTCTTTTTAAAAAAAACAAAAAAACAAAAAACAAAAAAACAGATTCTTGAGAACAAACTGGTGGTTCCTTCCTGCCAGGTAGGAAGGAAGATGAGTGAAATAGGTGATGGGAATTAAGAGGATACTTATCATGATGAGCACTGAGTAACGTATAGAATTGTTGAATTACTATTTTGTACACCCGAAACTAATATAATACTGTATGTTAGTTTAAAAAATTAAAAATCAAATAAAAATAAAAATAAATCACTACATTTTGTTACTCAAAGTATCTATAGTTCCTCTGGGGACATGCAGGGCTACTCTTCAGTGGGCTTTGGATGGTGTGGATTCCTATACTTGGTCAGGGAGAGAGATAAGAAGCCTCAGCATTGAACAAACATGAATATGAATGCCACCACTTGGTGGCAGGGCACCCATGATTCCCCTTCCACATCTGTTGACATGAGAGCACTGATACCTCATCATAGTAAGAATTAATGAAGTCCAGTAGAGATTCCTAAAGCATGGAGGACACATAATAAATTCTGGTTTACTTTCCGGTGGGGAAAATCAAGAACAATGAGGCCACTGAAACCAATTCATCTCATAAAGCTTTTTCCTCTCCATCCCCAAAGTACTGACCAGGATCTGCACATTCATCAAGGATTCCAAGACATTAATACTTTTGCTAAGAAACATAGCTAAAGCTGCTGTAGCATGGCTCATTAGTTCCATGATTTCCTCTAAAAGAAGGAGTTTCCTAATAGCAACATCAATTTTATTTTAAAGTAATCTAAACAAAGGTGGAAATCCTGAAAGAAAATATTGATAGAACAGAGATATGAGGGGGGCGGGGCAAGATGGCAGAGGACTAGGGTCCCCAAGTCACCTGTCCCCACCAACTTACCTAGATAGCTTTCACATCATCCTGAAAACCTATGAATTCGACCTGAGATTTAAAGAGAGAACAGCTGGAACACTAAGGAGAGAAGAGTTTGCCCTTCTAACAAGGTAGGAAGGCGGAGGGGGGGGGGGGGGGTAGGGGGTGGGAGGGAATAAAAAAAAAGAATCCAGTGGGGGAGGGTCCCCTGTGAGGAGCCGGGCTAAGGCCGGGAGGGGAAAGGCTCCAGGACAGGAGAGCCCAGCCCCAGAGAAACAGGAACTTTAAGTATCCACACTGGATTCTTCCCGGAGGGAAAGGCGCTCAGCAGGGAGCTCGGGCAGATCCACAGGAGGGGCAGTGGGGCCTCCAGTCCCCCGGGGTCACTAACAGAGGAGGGGCGCCCGGGGAGAGCGTGCCGCACACCGCGGGGCCCAGCTCGGTAAAGGGCTGGAGCGCCCGGCGAGGCCCCGGGAGCAGCTCGGGCGGCGGCTCCGGGCGGAGGGGGCTGCGCCCTGCTGCCTTGGGGAGCTGCGTCCCGGGAGTGCGATCCAGCAGCGTAGGCCCGGGATCCCAGGGCGCCGGGGGACACAGCCCACGATCCTGCGCTCCCCCCTGGGACAGGTGGAGCAGAGGAGGGCACAGGACAGCGAGGACTCTCCTGCCGCTGGGAGCATCCAGGCCAGTGCGGATGGGAGACTGTGGTAGTTACTGCGGGAGCTGACTCCACGGCTGTAGAGCTGGCCGCTGCCACTGTGGTTGTTCCTCCTGGTGTCACCCTGTGCCTGGGATGGAGCGGCCGCCAGGGAACAAGGGCCTCACAGGATAAACAGCTCCCACTGAGCCATGCACCTGACAGGGGGGCAGGGCAGCTTCCCTAGGTGCACACACCTGAGAATCAGCACAGCAGGCCCCTCCCGCGGAAGACCAGCTGGAAGGACAGGGGAAGAGCAAGTTCTTGGCTGAGCAGCGCTGGAAAGCTCCAGGGGAAGTGAAGGATTTACAGTATATAGAACCAGAGTATACCCCTCCTTGTTTTTTTTTTTTTTCTTTTTTCTTCCTTTTTCCAGTACAACTCATTTTTAGCCACTCTGCACTGAGCAAAATGACTACAAAGAAGAACTCACCACAAAAGAAAGAATCAGAAACAGCACTCTCTGCCACGGAGTTACAGAATTTGGATTACAATTAGATGTGAGAAATTCAATTCAGAAGCACAATTATAAAGCTACTGGTAGCTCTGGAAAAAAAGCATAAAGGATTCAAGCGACTTCATGACTGCAGAATTTAGATCTAATCAGGCTGAAATTAAAAATTAATTAAATGAGATGACATCCAAACTGGAGGTCCTAACAACGAGGTTTAATGAGGTAGAAGAAAGAGTGAATGACATAGAAGAGAAGTTGATGGCAAGGAAGTTAAGCTGAGGAAAAAAGAGAAAAACAAAAGACCATGAAGAAAGGTTAAGGGATATAAATGACAGCCTCAGAAGGAAAAATATACATTCAATTGGGGTTCCAGAGGATGCCGAAAGGGACACAGGGCCAGAAAGCATATTTGAACAAAATCATAGCTGAGAACCTCCCTAATTTGGGAAGGGAAACAGGCATTCACATCCAGGGGATAGAGAGATCCCCCCTAAAATCCATAAAAACCATTCAACACCTCAACATTTAATAGTGAAACTTGCAAATTCCAAACATAAAGAGAAAATCCTTAAAGCAGCAAGAGACAAGAGATCCCTAACTTATATGTGGAGAAATATTAGATTAACAGCAGACGTCTCCACAGAGACCTGGCAGGCCAGAAAGGGCTGGCAAGATATATTCAGGGTCCTAAATGAGAAGAATACACAGCCATGAATACTTTATCCAGCAAGACTCTCATTCAGAATAGAAGGAGAGATAAAGAGTTTCTAGGATAGGCAGAAACTGAAAGAATGTGACCACTAAACCAGCTCTGCAAGAAATATTAAGGGAGACTCTGTAAAAGAAAGAGGAAGCCCAAAGAAATAATACACAAAAACAAGGACTGAATAGGTATTATGATGACACTAAATTCATATCTTTCAATAGTAACTCTGAATGTGAATGGGCTTAATGATCCCATCAAAAGATGCAGGGTTTCTGACTGGATAAAAAAAACAAGACCCATCTATTTGCTGTCTACAACAGACTCATTTTAGACCTAAGGACACCTGCAGCCTGAAAATGAAAGGTTAGAGAACTATTTACCATTCAAATGGTCCTCAAAAGAAAGCTGGAGTAGTAATCCTCATATCAGATAAATTAAAATTTGCCCCAAAGATTGTAGTAAGAGATGAAGAGGGACAATATATCATACTTAAAGGATCTATCCAACAAGAGGAGCTAACAAACATGAATATTTATATGACTAATGTGGAAGTATTAGTATATCAATAAATTAATAACCAAAGTAAACACATACTTAGATAATAATACACTAATACTAGGAGACTTCAACATAGCACTTTCTGCAAATGACAGATCTTCTAGCACAACATCTCCAAAGAAACAAGAGGTTAATTTATTTTTTTAAAGACTTTATTTATTTATTTATTTATTTATTTATTTATTTATTTATTTATTTATTTATGAGAGAGAGAGAGAGAGAGGCACAGGCAGAGAGAGAAGCAGGCTCCATGCAGGGAGCCTGATGTGGGACTCGATCCCAGGTCTCCAGGATCACACCTTGGGCTGAAGGTGGCACTAAAACGCTGAGCCACCCAGGCTGCCCAGAAACAAGAGCTTTAAATGATACACTGGACCATATGGATTTCACAGATGTTTACAGAACTTTACATCCAAACGCAACTGAATACACATTCTTCTCAAGTGCACATGGAACTTTTTCCAGAATAGACCACATACTGGGTCGCAAATTAAGTTGTAACTGATACCAAAAGATTGTGATTGTCCCCTGCATTTTTTCAGACCATAATGCTTTGAAACTTGAACTCAATCACAAGAATAAATTTGGAAGATATTCAAACATGTGGAGGTTAAAGACCATCCTGCTAAAAGATGAAAGGGTCAACCAGAAAATTAGAGAAGAATTAAAAAGATTCATGGAAGCTAATGAGAATGAAGATACAACCATTCAAAATCTTTGGGATACAGCAAAAGCTAAGTCCTAAGAGGGAAATACATCGCAATACAAGCATCCCTCAAAAAATCGGAAAAAACTCAAATACACAAGCTAATCTTGCACCTAATGGAACTAGAGAAAGAATAGCAAATAAAACCTGCAACAAGCAGAAGAAAAGAATTAATAAAGACTGAAGCAGAACTCAATGAAATAGAGACCAGAAGAACTGTGGAACAGATCAACAAAACCAGGAGTTGGTTCTTTGAAAGAATTAATAAGATAGATAAGCCATTAGCCAGCCTTATTAAAAAGAAAAAAGACTCAAATTAATAAAATCACGAATGAAAAAGCAGAGATCACAACCAATACCAAGGAGATAAAAAAGATTTTAAAAATATATTATGAACAGCTATACGCCAATAAATTAGGCAACTTAGAAGAAATGGACGCATTTCTGGAAAACCACAAACTACCAATACTGGAACAGGAAGACATAGAAAAGCTGAACAGGCCAATAACCAGGGAGGTAATTGAAGCAGTCATCAAAAACCTCCCAAGACACAAAAGTCCAGGGCCAGATGGCTTCTCAGGGGAATTCTATCAAACGTTTAAAGAAGAAACAATATCTATTCTACTAAAGCTGATCCGAAAAATAAAAAGGGATGGAATACTTCCAGAACTCGTTCTATGAGGCCAGCATCACCTTAATTCCCAAACCAAAGACCCCATCAAAAAGGAGAATTATAGACCAATGTCTCTAATGAACACAGATGCAAAAATTCTCAACAAGATGCTAGCCAATAGGATCCAACAGTACATTAAGAAGAATATTCACCATGACTAAGAGGGATTTATCCCCGGGATGCATACTCATAAAGCAATCAACATGATAGGTCATATCAACAAGAGAACAAACAAGAACCATACGATCCTCTCAATAGATGCAGAGAAAGCATTTGACAAAATACAGCATCCATTCCTGATCAAAACTCTTCAGAGTGTAGGAATAGAAGGAACATTCCTCAGCCTCTTAAAAGCCATGTATGAAAAGTCCACAGCAAATATCATTCTCGATGGGGAGAGACTGGGAGCCTTTCCCCTAAGATCAGGAACAAGACAGGTATTTCCACTCTCACCACTGCTATTCAACATGGTACTAGAAGTCCTAGCCTCAGCAATCAGGCAACAAAAAGAAATAAAAGGCATTCAATTGGCAAAGAAGAAATCAAACTCTCCCTCTTCACAGATGACATGATACTGTGCATTGAAAACCCAAAAGACTCCACTCCAAGATTGCTAGAACTCATACAGCAATTTGGCAGTGTGGCAGGATACAAAATCAATGCCCAGAAATCAGTGGCATTTCTATACAATAACAATGAGACTGAAGAAAGAGAAATTAAGGAGTCAATCCCATTTACATTTGCACCCAAAAGCATAAGATACCTAGGAATAAACCTAACCAAAGAGGTAAAGGGTCTATACCCTAAAAACTACAGAACACTTCTGAAAGAAATTGAGGAAGACACAAAGAGATGGAAAAATATTCCATGCTCATGGATTGGCAAAATTAATATTGTGAAAATGTCAATGCTACCCAGGGCAATTTACACATTCAATGCAATCTCTATCAAAATACCATGGACTTTCTTCAGAGAGTTGGAACAAGTAATCTCAAGATTTGTGTGGAATCAAAAAAGACCCCGAATAGCCAGGGGAATATTGAAAAAGAAAACGATAGCCGGGGACATCACAATGCCGGAATTCAAGCTGTATTACAAAGCTGTGATCATCAAGACAGTGTGGTACTGGCACAAAAACAGACACATAGATCAATGGAACAGAATAGAGAACCCATAAATGGGCCCTCAACTCTATGTTCAACTAATATTTGACAAAGCAGGAAAGACGATCCACTGGAAAAAGGACAGTCTCTTCAACAAATCGTGCTGGGAAAATTGGACATCCACATGCAGAAGAATGAAACTAGAGCACTCTCTTGCACCATACACAAAGATAAACTCAAAATGGATGAAAGATCTAAATGTGAGACAAGATTCCCTCAGAATCCTAGAGAAGAACACAGGCAACACCCTTGTTGAACTTGGCCACAGAAACTTCTTGCAAGATACATCTATGAAGGCAAGGGAAACAAAAGCTAAAAATGAATTATTGGGACTTCATCAAGATAAAAAGCTTCTGCACAGCAAAAGAAATAGTCAACAAAACCAAAAGACAACCTACAGAATGAGAGAAGACATTTGCAAATGGCCTATCAAATAAAGGGCTAGTATCCAAGAACTTATTAAACTCAACAGCAAAGAAACAAACAATCCAATCATGAAATGGGCAAAAGACATGAAGAGAAATCTCACAGAGGAAGACATAGACATGGCCAACATGCACAAGAGAAAATGCTCTGCATCACTTGCCATCAGGGAAATACAAATCAAAACCACAATGAGATACCACCTCACACCAGTGAGAATGGGGAAAATTAACAAGGCAGGAAACAACAAATGTTGGAGAGGATGCAGAGAAAAGGGAACCCTCTTACACTGTTAGTGGGAATGTGAACTGGTGCGGCCACTCTGGAAAACTGTGTGGAGGTTCCTCAAAGAGTTAAAAATAGACCTGCCCTAGGACTCAGCAATTGCACTGCTGGGGATTTACCCGAAAGATATAGATGCAGTGAAACGCCGGGACACCTGGACCCCGATGCTTCTAGCAGCAATGTCCACAACAGCCAAACTGTGGAAGGAGCCTCGGTGTCCATTGAAAGATGAATGGATAAAGAAGATGTGGTCTATGTGTACAATGGAATATTACTCAGCCATCAGAAAGCATGAATACCTACAATTTGTTTCGACGTAGATGGAACTGGAGGGTATTATGCTGAGTGAAGTAAGTCAATCGGAGAAGGACAAACATTATATGGTCTCATTCATTTGGGGAATATAAAAATTAGTGAAAGGGAATATAAGGGAAAGGAGAGAAAATGAGTGAAAATATCAGTGAGGGTGACAGAATATGAGAGACACGTAATCCTGGGAAACAAACAGGGGTGGTGGAAAGGGAGGTGGGTTGGGGATTGGGGTGACTGGGTGATGGGCACTGAGGGGGGCACTTGACGGGATGAGCACTGGGTGTTATATGTTGGTAAATCGAACTCCAATAAAAATATATACAAAACAAAAAAAAAGATAAAAAAATAAAAGCAAGGAGGGGTCCCTGGATGGCTCCGTCAATTAAGCATCTGTCTTCTGGTCATAAGGATTATGGGTCCTGGGATCGAGCCCTGCTTTGGGTTCCCTGCTCAGTGGAGAGCCTGCTTCTTCCTCTCTCTCTGTCTCTTCCTATGCCTCTGCCTGCCACTCCCCCTGATCAAAACTCTTCAGAGTGTAGGAATACACTCTGAAGAGTGTATTCCTTGTGCTCTCTGTCAAATAAATAAATAAAATCTTAAAAAAAAAGAACAGAGAAAATTAAAATCTTATGTACATCTGGAGGAAAAAAAACCCTAATATAAAAATAAAAGGCAAGCAACAAATTGGGAATATATTTGCAATATATAAGTCAGTCAAGGGAGAGGCTGACTTTCCTAAGGACCTGAATCATTTAGGGCAGAGACAGTGCGTCAGCCTCCCAGGCTAATGCTTTCCCTACAATTCATTCATTCATTCATTCATTCATTCATTCATTCATTCAAAATGTATATATTGAGGAACTTTGAGGTGCGTGGCATTGAGGTATAATGATACTTAAAACTGGAAACGGCTCCTGCCCTCAAGGACCTCAGTCCAGTGGAATGACAGATGTCCATCAGATAATTCCATTTGAGTGTACAACTGCAATCCAAGGTAAATGCTGTAAAGAAAGGAGAGCATGCAGCAGAGGACCCAGCTTAGATTGGGGTGTGTGGGAGGACTTCCCTGGCTGGTGACATTTGAACGGAGAGCTGGAGGGTGAGTAAGAGTCAAGGAATGTACGCGTGTAGGAGGAGGGAGGAGAGGGAAACAGAAAGAGAGTGAGAGCGTGTGTATGAGAGAAGGGAGAGGCATTCTATGCAGGGAAAAAAGTGTGCTAAGGTCCTGTGGTAGGAGGCCCATGGAACAGTTGAGGAACAAGAAGGCCAGTGTGCCTGGAGCCTGGAGAGTTAAAGGAGGCTGGAGGGGTGGCCACCAGCTAGACTGCATGTTTGAGGGGTCTTGTGGGCCATGGTAAGTCTTTGGATTTTAACCCATAGACTAATGGGAAAGCCACTGAAGGATTCCAAGTTGGGCTGGGTGAAGAGGCTGGAGTGAATGTATGGCTGAGTTTACATTTGAATAGATAGCTCTGGCTTTGGAGTGGAGAATGGGTGAAGGTGGGTGGGAGTGAGGCAGTCTTATTGCCAAAGTCAAGTGAGAGTTGATGACGGCTGGAGGTGGATGATGGCAGGAGTTTAAGTGAGACAGGCAGAGTCAGGAGCTCTCAGAAGACAAAGCGATAGGTCTGTCCTCCATCCCTCATCCTTGTGGACTAGGGCAAGGCCAGAGCAATAAGCCTCAATCAAGAATGACAGAACGTTCCAGTCTCTGTGAAGATGTAAGTCCTCTTACAGTGGGATTTCAGAAGGGGAACAACTCCAGCCAGCTGGGGCTGCATCAAGGTCAAGTGTTTTGGGGTTCCATTCTGACTATAGCTGGAGATATGGGGAACCAGGTCTGGTTCCAACCAGGTGCTCCAGGGGCTGTGTGAGCAGAGGAGGGACTGTGGAGGACAAAGGGTGAATGCGGTAGTGGGCCTGAGGGTATGGCATGAGGCTCCACTGCTCCTCCTTTCCTATTCCCAGGAGAGGCGGCACCTGCCTTACGTTTTCATTTTCTATCTTGAAAAAGAGATTGCAACTTTCACTGTGTTACAGAGCACAGACTTGTGACTTGCTCCACTGTATATGTGATACATTCATGGAGTTCTAGTGAATTTATCTTACTTTTCTCTGAGAAAATTGGCAAGGGTAAGGGTAAGGCTGTTCCTTCTTCCCACACTCTGGGAATATGGAAAGGGGAATTGGTGTAGAAAAAGCTTGCTGGGGCAAAATGATAGGAAAGGTTCTCTGGAAGGGACCTCTGAAGCCAGGTGGGAACAGGGAACCACACCTGGTTCCAGATAGCCTGGACTAGCTTCAACAGGTTATGACTAATAACGATGAGTCTGAACCTGTCCTAAGCAAGCAATGGTGAGCTAAAATCACTTATTGTAATAATGGCCAGTTTGTGCTGATTTGAGCCAATCTGCACCACTTTCCTGAAATCAATTCGAATTGTGTGATGTACTTAAAACCAAGCAAGCAATTTGAATTGACTGGCCTATTTTGTGCCACTTCCAGCTAGTTTGGGTGACTATTTTTTTAAATTATTGTCTTCTTGTGTGTGTGTGTGTGTGTGTGTGTGTGTGTGTGTGCGTGTGTGTCCATAGGTAGACACCTAACTCTTTTGCCTCTAACTTCTTGGAAATTGAGCTCAGTCAGGGTCTGAGTTCACCAAACTTAGCTCTATATGCAGGTAAGTGACAATAGGGTTTTCCTTGGGAGGAAGGAAAATCTTAATCTTGGCATCTCTCCCTTCTTAGGAAGGAGACCTCAGGACTGCTTTCAGTGTGTTGGCAGCCTTTGCATGCTCACCCGGGGCTGGCCTGGATGGGGCCTCACAGGAAGTTAACATCCAACATGACTCTGTGGAAGGATCCCTGGGAAGCCCCTATCTGCAGAGCAGCCCAGAGGCTTCTGAGCTGGTGGAGGCTGATTTTATTACCAATCCAGAAAGCAACCTCAGTCTTGTTCATGCATCCCAGTGCATTCACATAGTGTATCTAGAACATGGATAGCGTGGAGCAGTCTGGACAAGGCAGTGTCTGGATACCAATGGCTGTGATTTGCATTTTATGACTTACTGTGTTTATAACATGTATCCTGCCCAGCTCCTAAAAGGTTCAATGGTTCAAAGATAAATTTTGATGGGAGCTCTTCTTTCCACCACAGCCTAATTACTTCAAGGTAAACACATGCGCGCGCGCGCACACACACACACACACACACACACACAGAATTTTGGTTTGTATTTCCCCAGAAATATCCCTAGGAAGAGTTATTCCTTAACAAGCTGCAAGCCTGACCCTGCATGATCTAGTTCCGGACCTGGTCTCCTGCCTTGTGCTGTGCCTGCTGCCCCTTCCTGCCCCTAGCTCCTGTGTGCCCCTCCCCTTCCACAACACCTGCACATGCTATTCCCCACCAGGAATGTGGCCTCTTCATTCCACCGTTCTTTGCCTAGTTGGCTCCCTGTCATTTCCTAGCCCTTGCTAACATACCTCTTGCTTCCTCTGATGCTACATTTGTAGTATATGCTCCTAGAATGCTTCTTATCATAGTTTATGATCATACATTTTTGTGGCTAAGTGGTCAGTTGATGCATGGCACACAAGCATCATCTTTTAATATATCAGATACTATCATCAAGTGGAGTGTTCCTCAGTCTTAGCACTATAGACCTTTGGGGCCAGATAATTCTTTGTTGCAAGGCCTGTCCCCTGCTTTTTAGGATGTTTAGCAGTGTCCCTGTTCTCTACCCACAAGACACCAGTAGCACCCTTCAGTTGGAGCAACCAAAAATGTCTCCAGACAATGCCGAAGGTCCTGGGGGTGGGGAGTAGTGGAGGGTGGGGGTGGCACAAAATCACTCCTGGCCAAGAACCACTAACCTAGGACAACTGCTTGTAGGAAGTTTGGGATTTCAGAGGCTGGTTTCCTGAGAGCCCTTTTGCTGAAGCCCTGGTCTCTTTCTAGATGAACACTATGCAATAAACATATAATGTAAGCCACATATGTAACTGCAATTATAAATGTTCTAGTAGCTGCTTTCAAAGAAAGTAAAAAAAAAAAAAAGGTGAAATTAAATTTAATGATGTATTTTAACTCAATATATCCAAAATATTGTCACTTTAGCCTATACTCAATATAATTATTAGTAAGATATTTTACATTCTTTTTTATGCCAAATCATCAAAATCTAGGGCATATTTTTCTCAATTTGCACTAGTCATATGTCAAGGGCTCAATAGCCACATCTGGTCAGTGGCTAGTGCATTAGACAGGGCTGGGAGGGTAGATAGCATGTATGGCCTGGCCCAGCCCTTCAGGTGGTCACTAGATCACACTCCTGCCCCTCAGCAGAGCCATGCACAGCCCTCATTTGCCCATTGGGGTGCACAAGTTATCATCCATTTGGAGCACCCCACAGAGGGGTCCTGATAGTTGTGACTATGCCCTGGAGCCAACCCCACAATCATCCTTTAGTAGCTAATGAGATGAGTGTGTTGCCTGTGAGTTCACAGGAGGCTGAAGGCTTCACACATACTGGGCAAGACACACTGTTTCCAAGCTCCCCAGGTAGTTGTTCTATCTACCTCCAAACCACCTGTCCTCGTACTCATGGCTCAAAAGGGAAGCTTGGAGTTTACAGCCCTCCGTAAGCACTGGCCACTTATAAAGACACATCCTATTCTCTTAAAAGACAGATGTTCTTATCTAAAAGGACACTGGTCAAGAAGTTGTTGTCCATAGAGAGATACTATCCCTAGTCCAGGGACTTGTCCTGAGTCTCCAGGCCACTGAGTGGGGACAGAGGCTGGCTGTGGCACCAGCTCAATCCCTCAAGATCATCCCTGCAAGATTCTCCAGACTCCCATCTCTTACTTATCTCGAGATCTGAGCCCTCAGCACCCTCACCTCAGGCCATGCAGCTTCCTGGGAGTTCTCCCTGTGGGAGTGCCTGCCTGCCTATGGCCTGTCTGAGAAACTGCTTCTTGCAGCCCAGCCCTAGCAGCTACTGCAGGCTTCACACAGCACCCTCTCAGGCCACAAGAACAAGGACTCTCACTTGGACCTGGCGGGCTCCAGAAGCCAGGGCATGGTCTTCCCTAGTGAGGGCCACTTTTGTCTTGGCTGCTGGACAAATCTTGAGCATTGAGCATGTATTTTTTAGTAAAGGAACAAAGGTTTCCCAAGGTTGTCACCTGCTCATTTTGAGAAACTCAGGAACTCGTCAAAACATAGAATATGGGGTGAGGGCTGCACACCCACTGGAGGACTAAAATGGCCATTGCCCCTTTGTGTCTCAGGTCTGACCCCAGGAGCCTCGCTAGGAAGGCCTGTGCGTCAGGATGCCTCTGGAATGCCTGCCTCATCTGACCCCCCAGTGTGGCAGCCGGCTAAGTGTCTGCACGTGTTGGCCAAGAGACACACACTGCCCAGATCCACCCCAGGAAGTTGGACTTACCCCTCCTGGCTTGCCTGATCTTTGGGCTCAGCATATTCCAGAAGCTGCCAGGCCTGAGTCCTTGTGCCGATCATGCTGTCATCCACTTTCCTTTTCTCTTCCTCTGGCCCGACTGCCCCTCCGGCCCCGCTAGGGCCCCCATGGCTGCTGGCTTTACCGGCGATGCTCCCTCTGCTCTGTCTCCTTGCTTCCGACTGACGGCTTGCCTTGGACTGCACGAACCTCAATGCATTATTGATCCATCCCAGAATTAATTCCCATCCAAGCGAACCATTAAAAGCCTTGGGAAGGGCTGCTGGTCAGTCACTGGGCCAGGGCGGGCCAGCCGGACTGTCCCTCCGCCCGGGGCGCCCGCGGCACTACCCATCCCGGAGCCTCCGGCGGGCGGGCGCGCGCGCGCGGGCGGGGAGGGGCCGGTGCGGCCGGGGCGGCGCGGCAGGCGGCTCCCAGCTCCGCTCCGGCTCCGGCTCCGGCTCCGGCTCCGGCTCCGGCTCCGGCTCCGGCTCCAGCTGGGCTCCCGCTCCCGCTCCCGCTCCTGCTCCGGCTCCGCTCTGGCTGCCGGGCGGACCCGCCCACTGCGCGGGGAGGGCCGGGGCCGCGCGCCTCCCGCAGAGAAGCCGCAGGAAATCCGCGGCGCTGCCGCCCGCGCGCCGCCTGCCCCGGCCCCCGCCCGGGGGCTCCCCTGGGGACCGAAGGAGACCCGCCCCAGCCAAGGCGACCTCCAACCCGTCCAGCGGGACCCGCTCTGCCTGATGGCCCCAGCGCTCACGGCCGGCGGTGTTGAGAGCCTCGTGGATGGGCCCAGCAAGCCGAGGGATGCCTGATAGGGATGTTTCCGCTGCTTCGACAAGGTGACAGGAGTCCACGCACGTGAAGCACTTCGTTTAGGGTCCGCACGTAGTAGGGTCTCAGAAACGGTTCACTGAGTAGTGAATCTGCTAATTGTCATGTTTCCGTTCAATACTCAACATGACTCTAAAGAATGCGTAGTGGGGCTTTTGGGGAGTTCAGTCTCAAGAGCCAAAAAAATTGCCCAAGAGATGCAACCACAGTACTTAGCTATCATTTAGGTGCCTACTTGTGTGTCTGGCATTGAGGCTGGCGCTCTATATTCCGTATCTCATTTAATTCTCTAATTCTCTGAGGCAGGTGCTATTCTTTTCAGATAAAGAAGACAAGGCACAGAAATGCTAAACAACCTGCCCCAAATCACATAATACTGTCAGGAGGGGACTCTGAACCCCAGGTGGCATGTCTACAGCTGATGATTTTCCACGATGCCAGTCTCTCTAAACTTCCAAATTCCAACCACTTCATGTGAGCAGTTTTTTGCCCGAGTGTCCTCAGTGACTTGTTAGATGGTGAGGACCAGCCTTTGTGCCCCTGAAATGACCCCAGGGGCTGTTAGACATTTGTGCCTGGGACTGGGTGTTTTTTAGTCTAAGTGCTGTGTGGTCCTCTTAGCAGTTGAAGATGAGGGATTTGAAAGATGACCTCTCTGAATGGCCATGCTCCCTCCCTGATCCTCAGAGTGCCCCCATGTCCACTGATTGCCCCAAATGAAGTGTTAATGTGGAATCCTCCAGAAGTTCTGGAGGCAAAGGGTCTACTGGGAGCCCCTGCAGCAATCCATGCTAGAGAGGACAGGGTGTGGCCTACAGAGGGGACAGGAGAACTGGAGAGGTCAAGGACTCACCAGGATGTGGGAGTCCAATGGCCTGGTTGCAGGGAGAAAGCAGAGTGCATGCAGACAAAGCTGTCTTACTCAGCATCAAGTCATTTGCTCTGGCCCTCAGCCACCCCTCAGAAGAAATGAATAAGTATTTTGATATAATATTTAAGGCGTTTCATGGTGCCATCCATGCCTTCATTGGTGACCTATTGCTGCTAATGCTGCACACAGCCACGTGCACGTGCGGCCCCGTGTGCCCCTGTGCCTTTGCACCAGTGGTTCCCTCTCTGGAGGTATCCTTTCCCACAGTTTCAGTTACACAAGTCTGATCATTCTGAGCAAGTTCCTGTGAAACTCTCCTGATTCTACCACCAAAGGAGCCATCAAGCACTTCCCCAGGGCTCTTGGCTGTGTCTTATAGGTGGCCCAGCACCCCTCTTCACTCCCAGTCCTGAGCCTCAGGCTGGACTCAGACCACCAGCCATGTGAGGACTATTGGCTTGAGGGACAGATGCAAAAACACCCCTGAATGATCCAATTGCCCTCCTTTTCCTTTCAGGCCAGGTAGAGGCCGGGTCAGGCTTGGATGGAGGCTACTCAGGAGGAGTGGGGAGGATACAGATCTGGAAAATCTCATGTTGACATTAGGGTCATAGGGTGAGGTCTCGTGGCCACTGATGATGTCTTGAGCAATCCTGAAGCCCTGTGAGTAATGCAGCCTGGACTGCGTGCTCCAAGCCTGAGGCAGGGAAATGCCCTAAAGACTTAGTTTGGGTCCACTCACACTTGTTTTGGTTAAGAAACCATCCCCGGGTGCTCTTCCTGTGCAGCTGTTTCCTCCCATGACATGAAGTCGCTGTGCTCACCTTCTTGCTTTTCTTGGGATCAGTGTTAGAATTGAACAAAACCACAGAGGCTCTTGCCTCAAACCCAGAAGTAAAGCTGGGGAACAGGGTAAGAGCTAGTCTAGATTCTGCATCTGAGAATGATGGAGGATGAAGATGAGTAGGGGGACAACATAGCCCTTCCCTTCCCCTGCGCTCAGACTGTGTTCCCAGGACATTTCTGGATGAGGGGATCCATAGGGTCCAGCTGGAAGGGACATTAGTGCCCCTGCCTTCCTGAAGTTTACAAAGAGAAGATACAGGCTTTGAGTAGAAGTCGAGACAGAGAAGCAGCCCTCTCTTCACAGCCCTGCACTTGCCCTCATGGCACTGCCCCTCCTAGCAGCGATCCTGGGTCTCCCCTGGTTCCCTGCCTGGCATCCTTTCAGCATTTTCCAAGTCTGCTGTGGGCCAGATTTGGCTAGGCACTGAAGGGTGAGTAGAGAGGGTTGGGGGTGCAGAACTCTCCAAAGGCGGCCACTGGAATGAGCACCTCTCTCGGTCAGGTGGTCACATCACTGGCCAGCGCCAGGATGGCTTCAGGTCAGTGGTTCTCAACTTTGGCTGCATGTTGGGGAGCTTTGAAAACTAATTTCTTGTGTCCCCTCCACCACTGGGTCCTGTTTAGTCTGGTACTGTGCAGTGGTCATCGGGAGTTATAAAAACTCCTCCAGCAGTCCAGCATGTGGCCAGAGTTGAGAACCACTACTTTGGAAGATAATCACATATCCTAGAGCCTGGGGACACCAGAGGCATCTCTGCCTGCTGTCATCCCAAAGGAGTCTTTTTCTCTGAGAGGGACACGTTTTGCCAATCAATCTCCTAATCAGAAAGCAGGAAAGGGCCTCTCTCCCAAGTCTCAATGGGAGACTGCTCCGTTCCACACAGAGCCACAGGTACTGGTGTATAGCCCGTTCACTGTACAAAGGTGTCCAGTAGAGGGGGAGTGGGGCTGGGTTTGGGTGCTGCTGGCAAAGCTGTGTGTTCCAGCACTGCTAGAGGGATCTGCTGCCAGGAAGGCAAGCCTTTCTGTTTTTTTCGAAGATGTCATCTAGATAGCAGAACCCCGTTTTCCTGTTCTAGAAGCTGCAGGGAGGACAGAGTGTGCTGCTCCAGAGGCAGAGGGGAGAGAACACTGCTACCCTGCATCTGACATGCCTGCGCAGTGGTCACCCGACTTCCTGCTTCGAGTCGCTCTCTGTCTGTCCCTGCTGCCAGGAGGCTGAGGCTCCTGCTCTCTAGCGGGTCACTTTTGTCCATCCCAGTGGTGTGCTGAAACGGCTGGCCAGAACAAAAGCCAATGAGAGCTGATTGCTAAGTTTTCAGGAATTTTACAATTTTAATGCAGGCATCATTGGAGATGAGATTTTATAAACTTATGGTGAAATAAATCAGATTAAAAACAGAGGAAATAGGGATCCCTGGGTGGCTCAGCGGTTTAGCGCCTGCCTTTGGCCGAGGGCATAATCCTGGAGTCCAGGGATCGAGTCCCACATCGGGCTCCCTGCATGGAGCCTGCTTCTCCCTTTGCCTGTGTCTCTGCCCTCCCCCCCTCTACATTTTTGCTATCATCTACATTCTTAAGGTTATTTGTACCTGTTATCTGCCTGGTGAAAATACTATTGAGAGGGTTGATTTTGTATGTTATCCAGACTGGGCCATGAGGTGCCCAGATGGCCATTTGGTCAAGCATGATTCTCGGGGTGTGTGTGAACGTGTTTCTGGATGAAGTTGGCATTTGAGTCAGTAGACTGAATAAAGCATGTTGCCCTTCCTGGTGCAAGTGGGCCTCGTCCAATCAGTTGAGGGCCTGAATAGAACAAAAAGGCTGACTTTCATGCTCATGGAAGGGAATTCCTCCTGCCTGACTGCCTTGAGCTGAGACATAGGGGTTTTTTTCCCTGTCTTTGGTCTAAAGCTGAAAATAAGTTCTTCCTGGGTCTTGAGACTGCTGGTCTTCAAACTAGAACTTACACTGACCCTCTGTAGTGCCCAGATGCCAACTGTTGATCTTGGGACTTTCCAGCCTCAAGGATATACAGTACCTAAGTATGCATAAATATGTAGATATTCTTATTATACTCTTGAGAGATACCTGGGTCTCTCCTGTTGGTTCTGTTCTCTGGAGAACCCTAATTTGTCTGTGTATTGGGCTGCTATAGCACCTCTTGGCAGCTCCTTGTTTGGTGATCATGCTGGTAGTTTGAAACTGATGGTGGTGGGAGTACTTACATCAAGAAAATTAGCAAATGCTATCAATCCAGACTTAAAATGTTTTTCCTTCCAGAAAGCCAGCTGTTAGGTGTTTGCCAGCATGCGCCTGGGCATTCCCTACGCCTTCGAATCTGGTGCGCCTCACCACTGTTGACTCTTTGCTGTGGGCAGAGGCTGCTAGCTCTCCACCAGATCTGTTCTCCCCTGCTCCTCGGCATGCCCACCTGCCCTACATCTCCCAGCCTCTCTGTAGTTCCCTGTGATGGTGTCCTGGCCATTGCTTATGAGCAGATGTGATGTGGCGCCCTCTAGGCCTGGCCCACAGGAGCCCTCCCTTCAACACTCCTCCATGCTGGTCTCCCTTTCCTGGGGCCATCTGGAAGGCCCATGCAAGAGAAGGCAGAGGCGGGAAGTCTGAGCCCCTGAATGAGTGAGTGAGGCCAAGCCCCACTGTCAACCTGGAAGCATCTTGGCTAGCGGGGAGAGGAGAGCCATTACCTAGTTGGTTCTCTTCGTGACTCCAGCTGACCTTTCCACCAGATACACCTTCACTTGCCCTTCTTTGCCTACCATACTTTAATGCCTCCTTCCGGATCCTGTTTCAGTGTCCCCTCTCTGCTCAGTGCCCGTAGCGAGAGTCTAGCACCTTTACTATCTCCCTCATCATTCATGCCTGAGGCCACAGGAACCTTCTGAAAGCTCTCTTGCCAGTGCTGATGAAGACCTTACTCATAATTTAAATATGTAACATTTAAATTACATATAATTATTACCCATAATCAACCCATAATTTAAAAATTAACCCATCATTTAAATATTATAACCCATAATTTAAATATAAACTATAAACAAAACTTAATAGTATGCTGAATTTAAAACGTTCCTTCTAGATTTTTTAATTGCACGATTGTGTGGGATTCATCAAAGGTGAACTTCTCTGCCACTTTGGTGGCCTTGCCCTGCTGGTACTCCAAGCATATCCTTGGTTTTGCCTGTGGGCAGTTGGGTGCTGCAAGCTGCTCTGTCCCAGAGAGCAGGGCCTCTCTCCATGCCCATTGTCCCACAGTCCTGTTGCCTTATGCTAATGTCTATCTCTGCCGATGGCCCTCCTTCAGATGCCCAGCTTGGCGTCTAATTTCAGTTTTGTCCACACACTGGGGTGTACGGTACACCCTTTCATACATCTCCCAGGTTCCCAGAATGGGCCTAGAGCCCTGGACTCCTACTTTTCTGGGTCTTTGGTGTCCTATACTCCTGGCCAGAGGGTCAGAAGGAAAAAGATGCAGAATCCAGGATTGGGCATTGCAAAACCACCCAGACACAGTGGGTCAGAGCAAGGGGGCTGAGACCAGAACATGGAGACTTTGCATGGAAAGCCTCTCAGTTGTGACTTGCAGCCTTGGGCATGGTTTCTAGAGTCCTGCAGCCCTGATGTCAGGGCAGAGGTGGCCTAGGGTACCGAGTGGGTTCAGGCACCACAGCCGTCTGCTCCAACTTCCATTGTTGAGCTTGTCACATATTGCCTTCAACTTTGGACCAGCTAATGTCCAGGCAGCTGATGTCCAGGGAGGGGGCTTGCTCTGTGTGATGGATGAGTGAGTGGTGTACCAGTTGGGTTCTCTAACGGCAGATGCTGAGATGAGAGTTTTATTGGGAATTAACACTTGTTCAGGAGTGGGGTAGGAGTGGAGAGTCAGAGCACCATGCAAATTAGACAGTGTCTTTGCCAGCACTCTGGGGAGCTCCAAAGTAGGGGGCCCACTAGGGGGTCTGACTTTGGGTAGAGGTGGTTAGGCCTGAATACAGCTGCCTTCCATAGTCATTGGCTGGGAGGCTTCTCAAAGAAGAGCATGAACTTGGCCATTGTTGCCCTGCATAGTCCTTGGCTCGGGGCCTCCCAAGAACAGCATGGAGTTGGCTTGAAAGAAGCTGAGGCTGACCCTAAAAGAGTTAACAGCCTGCGGCTGTCAGCTGATCCCACCCCCTGCAGTTGGGCAGTGAGTCCTTTCTCAAAGGGTGGTCTGAGCAGCTAGGCTACGTCTTCCATACAGGAGTTTTATGGCACACAAGGCCTCATTTTTAAGTTTCTATAAATGTTGGGTTCAGACAAATACTACTCACCTAAAAATCTTTACTTGGCCAACTGTCTGAGCTCGCCATTTAATTGAGCAGCTTTCAGATAAAGATTTTATTGAGCTGCAAATTCTCACTGTGGGTTTCTTAGAAGGGAAAGCTTCAATTAGAGAGTGTGTGGAACTGACAGTGGGACAGCCTTGTTGTGAGTATGTGGGGGTCCCTCAGGGTACTGTGGGAAGGGCAGGAAGGACCCCAGCCCAGAGGTTTGGCACGCTGGCCAGGCAGGATCTCCTGCTGAGCTCCTGCTTTTGGAAGAGGCTGAGAGGAAAGAGGGGAATGTGACCTCACCTGTGGGTTTCTGAGTCCTGGAAATATGATATATTGAGGTTCCAAGGAGCTGTCACCCTTCCCCTGAAGTAGGGGTGGAGGACCCAGTGGTGGGGCTATGCCCTGCCCAACCTCTAATGGCAAAACCTGTTTTCATTTGAGTCCAGCAAGGAAGCAGGTCTGAAATGTTTTCCACTTCCCAAAAGAGTCAGATATTAGAAAGTGATGACTCATCACTTTGGTCAGTTTTGCATTATTGAAAAACAAGTCTTCTCCCTTGTGAAAACACCTGCTTGTTGTGGAAAGGCAGGGTTTGGGACAGATGGAAAGAATGGAAATTTCCCAGATGCCTTCTCTCTCAATTCATACCTCTCCCCAAGGTCAGGATTCCTCACCTGCATAGCCAGCCCTGCCCCTTGCTCTGTTCTTTTGGGCAGACTGATCCCTCCCCATGGCACATAACCTCCATCTGCTCTTCTAGACATTTCCCCTCCTTTGGCATCTATAATCCCTCCCTCCCTCACTGGCTGTTTTTTCCAAGTTGAGAAAATCACTCAAGAGTCCCTTGCTCTCGGGATCCCTGGGTGGCTCAGCGGTTTGGTGCCTGCCTTTGACTCAGGGCGCAATCCTGGAGTCCCGGGATCGAGTCCCACATCAGGCTCCCTGCAAGGAGACTGCTTCTCCCTCTGCCTGTCTCTCTGCGTCTCTCTCTCTCTCTCTCTATGTCTATCATAAATAAATAAATAAATAAATAAATAAATAAATAAATAAATCTTTTAAAAAAAAAGAAGAGTCTTGCTCTCAAAATTATACCTTTCCTTTCCTTCATTTGTTATGGTGGAATGGAACTCATCTGGGGGCTGCACAACATCTAGCCCCTTCTTATTACCATAAGGAACAAATCTGCCATGTCCCTGCAGGCAGTCAGATGTGGCCAAGTGACAGAGTCTCAGCACACCAGATGCTCCTGCCTGGCTTTGAATCTAATCTTGAGTATCAAAAAAAGGTCTGAGAGATGGTTAGAATGGACTTCCCAGCACTGGCAGCAGTGACAGTGTCCTGCTGTGACGTTGGTGCCTTCCACTATGGGGAAGGTATCTGGTAGGGGTATCTGGACCATGCTGTCCCATGAGAAAATAATCCTTGTGCTTCTAGCTTTTAGGCCCTCTGGAGTCACCATCATTCTTATCCATTTTACAAGCCTCGTTCTTCAGCTCCCAAAAGATTCTATGAATCTCCAATATAGATAAATTGTGATAAATTCCCCTTTCTGGCTTGAGCTAGTTTGGGTTGCCTTCCAGTGACTTGCAGATCACAGATTTCTAGCTGGTGCCTGTATCATGCCTCTCAGCCCATGCTTCCATATTCCATTTCTTTCTCACTTCCTGATCCTTCTGACTCAGCACAGATGGTACATCTCCCATGTGTCTGTTCTCTCACAGATGGTATTTCCTTCTTTATTTCCCCAATTATGCCACCCAGCTAATCATTGCACATCTCAGACTGGAAACCTCAGACTCTCCTTCCCAACCATGGCTGCAGTCTTCCTCAGTCTATTGTCATGTTTACCAGGTGAGGCTCCTGTGGGTTATGACTGGCAGTAATCTCAGCTCACCCAGAGGGTGCTGCTGGATGGGGTCTTCCTAATCTGACAGATACCTCTTTGCTTCCAGACTTTTTTCATCCTCATCTGTTTAAAATTCAGCTATGGTCTGGGTGGGCACCTCTGCCCTTTGTTGAGTATCTGGTACACACACACACACACACACACACACTACCCCACTGGCAGTGGGGTGACGAATTTAGCCTTCGGTACTGAAAAAAAATAGTGTCAACCACGAGTTCAATATCTGATGAAATTATTCTTCCAAACCGAAAAAGTGATTAATACATTCCCAAATAAACAAAACCTGAGACAGCTAATTGCTAGCAGACCTGCCCTACAAGAAATGCTAAAGGGAGTCCTATAGGCTGAAATGAAAGGACACTAGACAGTACCTCAAATCCACATGAGGAAATAAAGAACAGCAGTAAACTATATAGGTAAATATTTAAGACAGGATTAATGCATTTTTCTTTGTAACTTCTCTTTTTTCATTATCTGATTTAAAAGATAACCGCACAAAACAATAGTGATAAATTTACATTGATGAGTACCTAAAGTATGCACACAGTGTATGAAGATGTAACACACACCTGAGTATGTGTGTGGGGAAAGAGATATCTCAGAAAAGTTTTTGTATAATTGCCACTAATCAATCCAAAATAGATTGTCATAAATGAAGATGTAATCCCCAAAGCACCTGCTAAGAAAATAACCCAAAAATATATAGTAAAAGAAATAAGAGAATTAAAGGAACATGTCAGAGAATATCTATTTAACACAAAAGAAGTCAGTAATTAAAGATTTAAGCAACAAAAAAGATATGTGGCACAGAAAGAAGTAGCAAAGTAGCAAAAGCAAATTCTTCCTTGCCAGTCTTTACATTGCCATAAATGGGTTAAGATCTACAATTAAAAGGCTGAAGTGGAAGAATTGATTAAAAAGATACCAACAGGGATCCCTGGGTGGCGCAGCGGTTTGGCGCCTGCCTTTGGCCCAGGGCGTGATCCTGGAGACCCGGGATCGAATCCCACATTGGGCTCCCGGTGCATGGAGCCTGCTTCTCCCTCTGCCTTTGTCTCTGCCTCTCTCTCTTTCTCTCTCTGTGACTATCATAAATAAATAAAAATTAAAAAAAAATTTAAAAAAAAAAAGATACCAACAATATGCCATCTAAAGAGACTTATAGTAGCCCCCTTAATCCATGGGGGAATATGCTCCAAGACCCCCAGTGGATGTCTGCAACCACAGATAGTACCAAACCCTATAAATATGATGTTTTTTCCTATACATGTATGCCTATGATAAAGTTTAACTTATTAATCTTTTTTCAAAGATTTTATTTATTCACACCCAGAGAGACACACAGAGAAACACACAGAGAAGCAGGGACCCAGGCAGAGGGAAAAGCAGGCTCCCTGCACGGAGCCTGATGCAGGACACGATCCTGGAACTCCAGGATCACAACTGAGCTGAAGGCAGACGCCCAACTTCTGAGGCAACCAGGCGTCCCAAGGACAATATATATTAATAAAATAGCCAATATATCAAGAAGAAGTAACAGTTATAAACATATATTCACCTAACAATAGAGCACCAAAGTCCATGAAACAAAAACAGACTCAAGAGAGAAATAGTGCAACAGTTAGTAATTGAAAACTTTAATATCCCACTTGCAGTAATGGACAGAACACCAATGGGAAAATGAAGGACTTGAACAACACTGCAAACCACCTCACCCTAACAGACATTTATAGAATACTTTGCCCAAGAACAGCAGCATACGTGTTCTTCTTGAGTGCACATGGTAAACATCCCAGAACAGACCAAATTCTAGACCATATAACAAGTCTCAACAGATTTAAAAGGATACCTGCTTTCACCACTTCTAGTCCACATTGTACTGGAAGTTCTAGCCAAGACAGTTAGGGAAGAAAAGAAATAAAAGTATCCAGATTAGGAAAGAAGTAAAACTATCTCTGTTCACAGATATGATCTTGAACATAGAAAATTTTAAGTAATCTACTAAAAAACTATTGGAAGTAAAAAGGATAATAAGGTCAATATGCAAAAATCAATTGTATTTTTACACACTTGCTGTGAACAATCTGAAAATGAACTCAGAAAAGAAAATGATTCCATTTACAACAGCATCAAATAGAAAAAAATATACGGGGATAAATTTAGTAAGACAAGAACAAAACCTATTCTCAGAAAACCAGAAAACACCATTGAAAGGCATTTAGCTGCAAAGATCCTTTTTTTTTTTAAAGATTTATTTATTTATTTATTTATTTATTTATTTATTTATTTATTTATTTATGATAGACAGAGAGAGAGAGAGAGAGAGAGAGAGGCAGAGACAGAAGAGGAGGGAGAAGCAGGCTCCATGCCGGGAGCCTGACATGGGACTCGATCCCGGGACTCCGGGAGGCGCTAAACCAAAGGCAGGCGCTAAACCTCTGAGCCACCCAGGGATCCCCTAGCTGCAAAGAACTAAATAAATGGGAAAACATTCTATGTTCACTGATGGGAAGATTTAACATTAAGATGTCAATGTTCCCCAAAATGATCTACAGATTTAACACAATCCCAGATGACTTCTTTGTAGAGATTGACAAGCTGATTCTAAGATTTATATGGAATTGCAAGCAGTCAGAATAGCCCAAACATATGGCTTGCACATCCTGCTCTAGTGCAGGGCTGATTTTTGGCCACAGCAACCTTGTCACGGTTGCTGACTTCAATGTGAAAGATGGTCCTAAATGTCTTTGTCTATGGATAAAGGGTGGCTCTCTACTCTGTACCATACCCACTTTGTTCTTTACCTCTGTCAGGGAAGCGACACTCCTTCTCTCCACCCACAGCCTCTGGGCTCATCCATCTTCTCACCCAAGAGGCTGGCCTCATCCTACAGGATGGCTCCCAAGTGGTGCAAGGTGGCTCTTTGGGAGTACTGGAGCCTGAGAATTGAGCAGAGAGATTGGAATGATCTAGGCAAGAGATGATTAAGGTTTAACTAAAGTAAAATAGAGATGATTGCTGTGTCCAGCTGTAAAGAGCTGTCACAGTGGGAAGCCAAGAGGATGAAGGGCAAGAGACCAGAGTCTGACTCTTGGCTCCACCAGACTTGATCTGAGTTACTTTGAGCAAGTCCCTTAATTTTTCTGTGCCTGTTCCTTCACCCATCAAATGGAGATAATAATTTCTGCCCATCTCAAATGGGTAATATTAAGGTAGGCAGGCTGTGTGTGTGGAAGCTCTTTGCAAACTGTTAAACACTATATAAGGACATGTACAAGAGTGTGTATAAGCATACAACTGTGTGGCTTATGATGAGCAAGAACCAGCTGTGCACTGACAACCCAATAAACTCTGCTAAGAACCACTACTGTTCATTCTTTCCCAAGATTTTGGCCCAGAGAGCTGTATTCTCATACCAGTAGGTAATATTCCTGCAATATCCTCAGGAATAGCCACAGTGAAATCTAGCTCTTACTAATGAAGATAACACACTTATTTGCACTGCACATTAAAAGAGTTTCCTTACTAACTTGCAGTTTGTTTTGACCTCTTTGGCATGAGAGTTTTATGTTTTGGTCAATAATTTCAAGCTTTTCCAAATGTTGCTTCTCTGTTTATAGCTCTGCGTATAACTCAGCAGGCAGTCTCTTGATATAAATACAACTGGGAGTGGACGGGGGTGGTGACTTCAGAGGAAGTGGGCTGGAGGGTACAATCGCTGTGCCTGTTGCTTACTGTGTGCAACCACCAGTTTGGCACACACCAAATACCAATGCTGAGGGCTCATAGCCCCTGTCAACACTCTGCAGACCCAATGTTCTGATGAGCTTCTTTCAGATGATTAGCTTTCTTCTTTCTTGGTTTCTATTTGCTGGGTTATGGGAGGCAGTGTGATATCATGGACAGAGGCTGGGCTTTGGGATCAAAATCTGGCCCCACTATACACTGGCTGAGTGAATCGAACAAGCCACTTCTTCTCTCACTAGCTTAGTCACCTCACCTGCAAAATGAGAGCAGCAATTGCCACTTCCCAGGGTGGTGATGGAGATGAAATGAGAGCAGGATTTAAAGCAGGGAGCATATGCTTGGTATATATTTGACCTTCCACAAAATGTAAGTATGTGACTTCCTTTGTGTCAATTATGAAACAGGTAACTAGAAAGGCAGGGTTGCTGCTTTTAAGAGCCTATAATCTCATGAGAGGGGAAGGCAGACATATGAAACTACTAACCCTCACACATGGACTCACATGTGCACACACTTGCATGCACACATGTGCATAACTCATATATGTGCATGCACACTCATGTACACCCACCCACGCACTCTCCAGTCTTACATACACACCCTTACACTCACACTCATACATACACATTCTGTCTGAGGCACATGGCCATGCTCAGGTTCAGATACAGTCACACACGTCCCCTTGAACCACCCACACATGCATTTATATGTATAGACTGACATATACCCACAGGCTGCTCCTCATATATGTGTGCTCACCATCATGAAGTCACATGTTGTGACAGCTCTGGAAAACACTCTAGCCCTGCTGTCCATGATCTCCACTCCTCTGCCACCATCTGCTGCTGCCCAGCGTGGGGATCTGTGCTGACTTGGGGGTGGGCCCCTCCTCTTTAGAATGTGGCACATCTCTCTGCCCTTCCCCATTCTCAATGTTTATTCTCAGAAAATACTGACTGTGGTCAATACCGATCAGCCCCCTTTCTAAGAGCAAAAGCCTCTGTTCCAGAGGTAGCTACTTGTAAAATGTGCTTCTGTGGGCTCCATCAGGGACCACTAGACTGCTGACCCAGCCTGGCCACCTCTGGGGACTTCCTGGTTCTATCTGGTCCTCCTACTATGAGCTCTGCTTTTCTCTCTTGCCTTCAACCAGCCTTTTTTATTTTTAATTTTAAGATTATTATTTATTTATTCATGAGAGAGAGAGGAGAGAGAGGAGAGAGGGAGACAGGCAAAGGGAGAAGCAGGCTCCATGCAGGAAGCCTGATGTGGGACTCGATCCCAGGTCCCCAGGATCATGCCCTGGGCTGAAGCCTGTGCTAAACTGCTGAGCCACTGGGGCTGCCCTCAACCAGCTTTCAATCAGCCTTCCATGGATCATTCCAGCAGCCTCTGTGCTCGGTGGCCTTAGGAGTGCCTGCTGCTCTCTATTGCCCCTAACTGGTCACCCAGTGCTGGCAAAGCAGCCTAGTAAACACGTCTATGAAGCAACATGAAGGAAGGCTGTGTGATAGCAGTTTTGATCTAGCTCTGTATGTCTTAATTTTCCTAGGGGTTCTTCCAGAAATCACATCATCCCTTGTACAGCTTTGTGTCTCCAGGGACCTTAATAACTATTCACTGAATGACTGAGCCATCTAGGGCAAATTTGCCACAGTGCCTTGTTTGAAGGTTGTTTGGGATTGGTTGTGGAGAGAAGGTGTATCACTTCTGCCCCTAACACTCTAAAATGGCCTGAATGACAGAGAGCCCAGCAGGCCCCTTATTGTCCAGGTCAGGCACACCTCTATCCTTTCAGAACCCTTCGGAGCAAAGGACTGACCTTGTTGCTAAAGAAATTTGGATTCATCACCAAGTTCCTGGTTCAGAGAAGACCAGGTCCAATCTCCAGGGAGCCCCTCCGGGTTGACACAGACACTACCATAGCAAGAATGTTTTGGGACACATCCCAAAAAGAGGAACCTGGCAAGGAGGATCACTGTGACTCATTTGCTCTTGTATTTCTCAAGAGGAAGTCAAATCTATCACAAAATACCACTTCCTGAAATGATGAGTGGCTAGAGTGTTTTCTTCTCTCTGTGAAATATGATTCCCTAATATTGGGGTAGGCGTGTGTATTTCTCAGTTGCTGTTCTTGAATTAGCCTCTGTAGTCACACTTGACTCCCAATGCCAGGTTGGCTACTGATGAGAGGTTGGACCCTGGACAGGTCAGTTAATCTTTCTGTGCTTTTGTTTCCTCTTCTATAAAATAGGGACAGGGATACCATCTGGCCAACACTGCTGAGAGTGATTAAATGAGGACCTATGCACATCTATTTGGACAACTCAGGAAAATAGAGATGGTAAGCACCTGGTCTCCAGACTTTAGAACCTATTCCAATGTTCTGAGCCTCATCCAGTCAAATCTTTTCCCTCTTGGAAAACACAGGAATTGGACTGGCTGTCTTTTAAAATAAACCAGTAACAGTAAGGAAAGTGTTTCCATGAGTTCTGTGAGCCACCCGAGCAGTTATCAAAACTGAGGAGGGAGTCACATGAATCCTTGAATTTGTAGTCAAGTTGGACAGAAGTGCCTGGGCAACCCATTTGCAACTAGTGTCTGAGGTAGGGGCAGTTTTGTGGGACTGGGCCCTTTAACCTGCAGGGTCCGTGCTAATTCTGTACGGCTAGTGCCAGAATTGAATTGAATTAAATTGAATTGTTGGATACCTAGTTGGTGTCAGAGAATCAGAGAGGGCAAGACAAATACCCAGGGCTGTCATCTTCCCTTGAGATGTGAACCAAGGCCAGGGCCTATCACATTCCCACCTGGGCAGGGTTTGAGAGACAGCACAGAATGAGGGACTAGCAGGGATTGTGGTCTATCCCAGGGCAGGGCCATGAGGAGCAGCTTGGGCCTGTGTCCATGGCATCTTTCTCTGCTCTCCAAATTTGCAATTTTGAATATCAGTTTCTGCCAATATCCCAAGGGATTCACAAAGTCGCCAAACCTATGATTCTGGGCACACACTGTAGGACCCCTGGGTATTTGTGCCCTGCTGTCTGTGTGCCTAGCTGAAGAGGTGCAGGGGGCTTCATTCAGGCCATGCTCTGCCATCTGGGCCTCAAGCTGGCTCAGCTTGAAAAAAGGGCACCTCTGTCTTTTGCAGAAAGATACTGCCTAGCATCAGGGCCCTGGCCCTATACTGTGAGTTGCCTGGACAATCAGTCCCAAGGCAACTTGGATACATTATTACTCTGGGATTCAAAGAAAGGGGCAATAGGCAGAAGGGACAGCAGGGAACTGACATCAGGCCTATTTTTCCTGCTTACGGTGGGCTGAATCCAGCCTGACCTCTCCGTTCAGGACAGTGCTGCTTTCCCAGTTGTGTGCTCATGCAGTCTCAGAGCCAGCGGCAACAGTAAGGAGCATATTTTGCCCCGTGGCAGTGCCTCCCCTTAGCTCAGATTATTGTAATCATATGTTAGCAGTTACCATTTGCTGAGCACATACCACGCCCCGATATCATGATTCACACACACCACCCTCCAAAGATGTCTTGTTAATTCCCATTCTAGGAAGAAAATAAGGCTCAGAGGTGGTAAGTGATGCATGTCACCAGCTAGCAGGGCTAAGCTGGCATCTCAACCCCAGCCTGCCGGGGTGCCTAACACCAGGTGGCTCTGTCTACTTCTATAGCGATGACTGGGCACAGATGTCTGCCAGATGGTACATGTGTGAGGGAGCTGACTGCTTGTTCTGTTGGCTCCACCCTCTAACCACTGAGGCCCCCAAACCATGGATAGGCCCAGAAATCCGCTTTCAAGGCATTTGATTCTCCCTGGTGATCCCTGTTAGCAAATTTAAAGGATAAAGACTTTTGAAAGTCATCAAGTGACAGACTCAGTAATATTTGTCAAAGCATATTCATAACAAACCAACAGGATTTCATCATAAAATGGGCCTAAAGCCCTCTTCATTCCCCATGCAGCCCTCTGAAATTCCTTTCTTTGGTACAGGTATGATGTGGGGGTAAACAGTCACATGTCTTGCTGGGGAGGGTCAGAGCTTGTCTTTGCCACACATCAACCCAGGGAGTCTGAGTGGAGAGAGGAATGCCACCCTTCACAGGCAGCCACAACCCAGTGACAGGACTTGGGGAGGAACACAGTGTACATTCCTGACCCAGCAGGTTGGCCCCTGGGGGGGTGTCTCCTGCAGATACATTATCTTGCAGACAAAAGTGCATTCCCAGCCTTATTTGTAACAGTGAAAATCTAGAGATGACCTGTAGTGGGCTCTGCTGTGTAACCCAGATGCCCTGAGGACTGACATGCCCCCCTCTGCCTCTGCTACCCCTAGGTACACTCCCTTCCGGGGGGCGGGGGCAGCCACCACCGATGGCTGGTCATTGTGGGGGTATGAAGGCCTGGTCTTCTCACTCCAACTATGATGCATAGCCCTGAGGGCTCGCCCTAGCTAGCCTCAGCTGAGTGTGCAGTTGACTGAAGCTCTGTTGTGCCCATATCATAGTCCAGCTTCTCCCTCTGCTCAGTCCTGCTTGCTAACTCCCTACAGGTGCTGCTCTTGATTCACCTCCAGCTATTGTGAAACAACTCATGGTATAGTCACAAAGTCCTGAACACTCCTCATACTTATTTTAAATTCTTCACCCTACAATTCCAAACTCTCTGCCATGTCTGAGTCTGGTTCTGATGCTTGGCTAGAGCTGCCTGGAGTTGGGTATTTACTTTCTTTAGGTCATTTAGGCTCTGATTATATCTGTCAGGTTGGGCTCCAATGAGCTAGTTTCCCCTGACATCAGGCCTTGGTAAGAACAGAGCACTCTCTGGGGGACCGGATGGCTCAATTGGTTAAGTGTCCAACTCTCGATTTCAGCTCAGGTCATGATCTCAGTGTCCTGGGATTGAGCCCCATGTCGGGCTCTGCACTGAGCATGGAGTCTCCTTGAGAGTCTCTCTCTCTCTCTCTCTCTGCCTCGGCCTCCACTCGTGCTCTCTCTCTCTCTCTTTCTCAAAATAAATTAATAAAGTCTTTTTTTTTTTTTTTTAAGGTTCCTTTTTCTCTCCTCCTGCTGCTGTTTACTGGGGGAACCTGGTCAGGCTCCTGGAGGCAAATCTCACAATACTGTGGGGCTCCCCTATGACTGGGTCCCCCTGGAGTTCTTAACGCTAGGAGTTGTCCACATGGAGCCTCCAGCAATTAATTCATCAGTCTCATTGCAGGTTTGAGTCTTTGCTGTAGTTAAGTTATGACTCCTTGTGTCTCCAACATTGGAGGCAGTGGTTTGCCTTGTGTCCTCCCTTCTCTTATGGATCCTAGAAAAGTGGTTGATTTTTCAATCTGTTCAGCTTGTACCTGTTTGTAGGACAGAGTGGTGACTTCCAAGCTCCTTACATGGGCTTAATTTCTCTTTATAGTCTGTAGTTCTTTTTTTTTTCTTGCTGTTTAGCATGTTTTGTAATATTTGGTTAGAAGCTGTACATAATGTATTGGGTAACAGAGACTGAAGTGATAGGTCTTGGTTTGAGGTTTTATGTTAATCTGGCTTGGAGCTGTGCTGATTAATGTTTCTCATATCTGAAAGTGTCAGAAACTTCAGTTTTTGTGGCTTCCTTGTCCCCCTTCCCCACCTTTTCTATTGTCTTTGGGTTTCCCTAAGAACTTCTCCCTAAAGAGAGCCTGTGCTTGCAGTTCTTTCCATTGCGATTCACTATTACACTTGAGCCCTGCTGATGCATTGGTAAAGTGTGGGGAGGGGAAGCATTTTATTATCTTGTGGTTAATTCTCAGTCTTTTTTTTTTTAAGATTTTATTTATTTGTTCATGAGAGACACACAGAGAGAAACGGAAACATAGGCCGAGAGAGAAGCAGGCTCCCTGTGGGGAGTCCTATGTGGGACTTGATCCTGAAACTCCAGGATCACCACCTGAGCTGAAGGGAGACGCTCAACCCCTGAGCCACCCAGGTGCCCCAATTCTCAGTCTTTCTGTGGGCCTGAGTCCCTGGCCTATGACCTTCAGAAGTATTAAATGGGCCACCCTTTTTTTTTCCCCTCCCCTGAGATTAGAAGGAAGCCTAGATGAAGCCCGAGTTGGCTAACTACCCTTCCACCAGGTCACTACAGCTATGGTAAGTTGTTTTACTTGGAGGGCAGGCCTTTGTGATATAGAACATTTTGGTCATATTTTCCAGCAGTTACTTTTTCCTTTCCCCTGCCCAAAATACACAGGGATTTTTGATTCTTCATCTTGAGAATCTGGTAGAGTTCCTGGAGGTAAAACCCACAAAAATGTGCCTCTCCTACTGGCTCATTCTGGGCCCACAGGAGTTTCTCACTCTTAAACTAATACACGTCCCAACTTCCAGCAGGTAGTCAAATTTAGCATGTCAATGTTCCTACCAGATTATGATTCTGGTGACTTCTGGTAAACTGATGTTGGCTGTTATTTTCTGAATTTCCCTATGTCTCCAGATTTGAGGTGCTGGTTTGCTCTGTGACCTCAGTTTTCTGATGAGTTAAAGGAAAGTCATGGATTTTAAGTTCATTTACGTTTCTTTGTTGTATAGGTGGGAGTGACAATTTCTAAGCCTTTCCATCTCAAATTTTATAGCTGCTGCAGAATGACTATTCTTTTTCCAACAACTCCTACTGCACCTCCCACCTTTCTATCCCTAGAAGATCCTGATTCACCTCCCAGAGGCCCAGGATTTATATGGAAGAATTAGGAGCAGGCATTTTTATCACTTTTGTCCCCTGCTGCATCTCATGTGGCTAGAACAGTGCCCCGCACAACAGCTGCGTGTGGAATGAATTATCAGCCCTTCATTAGAGAATTCGAGTGAACTTCCCAGGCATGGCCTCCTTTGACGGTCCCAGCTAGCTTCCATCTCTATGACACTCTGACTTTCTCTGAGACCCTCCGTTGACTGGCATTGGGTTTGTATTCTCTGAACCCTGGAGAGATAAGACAGGGTGCCTGGCTCCAAGGATAGTCCTTGGGCCCCTACACAGAGTCTCCATCAGGCACAAGCTGATCATTCTACTTTCTCTTCAAAAAATCGCCAAAGGCAACAGCTCGGGGCCAGAGATAAACAGTAGAATCCAAGGTTTATGTGGACAGGAATTCTTTTTTTAAAAATTTTATAAAGATTTTATTTAAATTCAATTAATTAGGGACGCCTGGGTGGCTCAGTGGTTGAGCATCTGTCTTCAGCTCAGGCCGTGATCCTGGGATCCGGGATTGAGTCCCACATTGGACTCCTTGCAGGGAGCCTGCTTCTCCCTCTGCCTATGTCTCTGCCTCTCTCTGTGTGTCTCTGTGTATTTATGAATAAAGAAAATAAAATCTTAAAAATAAATAAATTCAATTAATTAACATACACTCTATTATTAGCTTCAGAGGTAGAGTTTAGTGATTCATCAGTTGCATACAACTGCCAGTGCTCATCACATCACATGCCCTCCTTAATGCCCATCACCCAGTTACCCCATCATTTTATCCACCTCCCCTCTAGCAACTCTCAGTTTGTTTCCTAGATTTAAGTCTCTTATAGTTTGTCTCTTTCTCTGATTTCATCTGATTTTATTTTTCTCTCCCTTCCTCTATGATCTTCTATTTTATTTCTTAAATTCCACATATGTGTGAAATCATGTGATAATTATCTTTCTCTGACTGATTTATTTCACTTAGCATAATATCCTCTAGTTCCATCCATGTCATTGCAAATGGCAAGATTTCATTTTTTTGATGGGCTGAATAATATTCCATTGTGTGTGTGTGTGTGTGTGTGTGTGTGTGTGCATCTGTATGCTACATCTTTATCCATTCATCTGGACAGGAATTCTTATTCATTCGGGAATTACCCTGTGCCCTTCCTTGAACTCTCTCTTAATTGGCTATGTAATCCTTAAAAGGTTCTGTGATATGATCCTCTCATGATCTCCCTTTTATAGTGAGGAACCTACATGGAGGGATTATAAAACTTGAAAAAGCTCACAGAGTATGTGGTGGACCTAGGATCTATATCCAGACCTGGCTTTCTCTAAAGTCTAGTCTTATCTTTTCAGAATTGGGAAGGTGATGTCGGCAGCAAGGTGGGAGGGTTGACATTCCCTGTGCACTGGTAAGTTAACAGCAACTGGATAACGACGTGGGACTAAGAGGAGAAGGGAACAGAGGTCTGGGTAGAGGAGGGAGGGCCATTGCTTAACTGAACACTGGGCAGAGCTGGTCTTCAGGACTCCCTGACTCTTAGATGGCATTTAGGGCAGCTATCTGAAGGTCAAGGCCATGGGCATCTATGGTCCCATGTTCATCTTCACTTTCCTCCCGGGTCACTAGGAGGCTGCTTCCTTCTATTCTTGTTTCTGGGGCCACAGGCTGGCACAGCCAGCCATCTAACATATTGAGAGAAGCTAGTTTGTACCACTAACCGCATCATACTGCAAGATCCAGATGGGCACATGAATCTGAATCTGGAAGGGGGATTTAATGCTTGTGGTCAAGGGTGTGGTCTATGTCCCTAAAGGCAGAGGTGCAGTTATGAATGAGGACTAGAAATGGGTTAGGCTCTGCCTCTGCCACTCACTGGCTGGGTGCCCTCAGGAGTCAAAGTACTTCCTGCGTCTCAGCTTCCTTATCTGGCCGACAGGGGGAGAGCTTTGCTTCCCCCCCACCCCCCCAGGAAGCTGGGGCAACATAAAGTGAGACTGCAGGGGACAGGGGATGGGGAGCTGCGGAGTGCAGAAGAGCTGTGAGCCTTCTCTGCAGTTTGCTATTTTGCAATCATCCTCAAGGTCAAATCACTTTTCCCAGATGTGTAGGAATAGAAATCATCGTGAGAAAATGGCTCCCTAAGGAAAGCCTCTGACTCAGCCCCTACTTCATGCAGTAGCTGGAGGTGGGCAAATGTGAGCTTCCGTTTGGCTCCCCTGTGGGCAGTGTGTCTGGCACAATGTCTGTCTAGACATTCGCTAGGGGCTCTGCCCATCCTCTCCCAGCCTCCTTGTCCCTGGGGCACAGACGCCTTGGGCTGCCAGCTTGGAGCCCAGGCAAACAAGAAGGCTTTTTCCCCTGTAATGAGCTGAACTGTATCCCCCACTAAAATTCATATATTGAAGTTCTAACCCCCAGAACCTCAGAATGTGACTGTTTTTGGAGGTAGGACCTTTAAAGAGGTAATTAAGTTAATATGAAGCCGTTTGGTCCTAATCCAACATAACTGGTTGGAAGAAGAAATTAGCATACAGACACACCCAGAGGGAAGACATGTGGAGACATAGAAGAAGATGGCCATCTGCAAGCTAAGGAGAGAGGCCTCAGAAAAAAACTAACCTTACTGATACCGTGTTCTCAGACTTCTAGCCTACAAGATTATGAGAAAATGAATTTCATTGTTTAAGCCACTCAGCCTGTGGTATTTTGTTATGGCAACTAGAGCAAACTAACATACCTGCTTTCCTCCTCAATGTGAGTGAGGGTGAGGGGTCACTAGAGACAGGTGCAGGGATGGATTGGTTGCCCAATCAAGGAAATGAGGCAGCTGTCACAATTATAAATATACACATGCCTGAGAGAGCCTCAAAATACAGGAGGCAAAATCTGATGCCAGACAATTGAATAGTAAGAGTTGGAGATTTCATATCCATCTCAATTACTGATACAACAACTAGACAGAGCATCAGCCGTGACAAAGAAAGCTAGAGCAACATGATCAGCCAATCTGACGTAATTGCTATGTATAGGACATTCCTTATAATGGGTGCAGAATATACATTATTTTCATGTACATATGGAATGTTCTTCGGGATAGGTCTTATGCTAGGCCATAAATCAATAAATCAACTGGTGAGTGAATAAACAAAATACGCATCCATACAGTTGGAGTATCATTCAGCTAAAAAGGAATAAACTCCTGATACACACAAGAACATGAATGAAATTCAAAAACTTTATGCTAAGTGAAGGGATTCTGATGCAAAAGACTACATAATATATGATTCCACTTCCATAAAATGTCTAGAAAAGGCAAATTTATAAAGACAAAAGGCAGATCAATGGTTTATTTGGGCAGGGGTGGGAGTAGGGATTAATTGCTAATGTGCACAAGGGAACTTTTTTGGGTGATAGAAATCCTAAAATTGGATTATGGAAATGGTTGTACAAATCTACTAAAATCATGGATTGTACACTTAGAATGGGTGAATTTTATCATATATTACCTACACCTCAATAAAGCTGTTAGATGCATACACACATGATGGGGCGCCTGGGTGGCACAGTCAGCTAAGTATCCATCTCTTGGTTTCTGCTCAGGTTGTGATCTCAGGGTTGTGAGATCGAGTTCTGTGTCTGGCTCCATGCTCAGCACAGAGTCTGCTTAAGTTTCCTTCTCCCTTTCCCTCTGCCCCTCCCCCCTGTACACACAAGCTCTTTCTCTCTCAAAAAAATAAACAAATATTTTAAGAATAAATAAATCCATACATATATGGGATAATAACAAATGATGTAAAGAAAAATAAAGCAGGGAAGAAAGATAGGAATGTTAGAGTGGAATGCAAATACTGCAGTCATTAGTGGCATTTGCCAAATACTTCCAATCCCCGCTTCTAGGCACATGGTAGGATGACACTTCCTGGACTACTTATGGGTAGCTGGACAATGAGTTGACAATGAGTGTTATATGTGGGACTTCCAGACTGAGGATTTCATTGCTGACCTGAGACATTTCTAGAGCTCAGTCTTTCCCTTTACCTCCCTGTCCCTCTGGTCTGGCCACCAGCACCACATGACATGATTGTTTCATCAACCTGGGTGTTTGAGTCACTGATGGACTCAGTTACCATGCCTGACCTGTCCTATTGGGACACAGACAGGTAGTCAGTGAAAGCCTCAAAAAAGATGGCATTTGGGTAAAAGTCCTGAGGAGGTCAATTTGCAAGCCATGTGAATGTTGGGGCAGGGAAGGGTACTCTTGGAGAGAGGACAGAGCACATGCAAAGACCTGGCACATCTGCGGAAGAGCAAGGAAGCCAGTGTTGCTGGTGCTCAGCAAGTGGGGGACATGGGGATGATGTGATGGATAATGGTGCGTCTGACGGAGGACTGACACAGGAACCCACGGGGATGTGTTGAGTGAGTTCCACTTCTCACCAGATTTAGGCTTTCAGAGCCTATTCCAGCTGCAATTTTTAAAAAGGATTTTATTTATTTATTCATGAGAGACACAGAGAGAGGCAAAGACATAGGCAGAGGGAGAAGCAGGCTCCATGCAGGGAGCCCGATATGGGTCTCAATCCCAGGACCCCGGGATCACGCCCTGAGCTGAAGGCAGATGCTCAACTGCTGAGCCATGCAGGCATCCCTCCAGCTGCAATATTAAGAGGAAATGGGTGGGCTATAGGTAGAATCAGAAAGACCAGTAAGGCGGTCTTTGTAAGAATCTAGGTGAGAGATGACAACACATCCTACTGTCATATCATTCTTCTTATAAACAATTCTTTTTTCCCCTCAGCTTTATTAGGATATAATTGACATGCAGCACTCTACAAATTTAAGGTGTACAACAAAATAATTTGATTTACATCTATTGTGAAATGATGACCACAATCAATTTAGTTAATATCTCCCATCTCATATAGGTACCAAAGAGAGAGAGAGAGAGAGAGAGAGAGAGAGAGAGAGAGAGAGAGAGAAAAGTTCTTTTCCTTTGTGTGATCTTCACTCTTAGGATCTACTCTCTTCACTGCTAAATATATCATACAAATGTTAAGTACAGTCATCATGTTGTACATTCCACCCCTCAACTATAATTATTTATCTTATAGCTGGACACTTGTATGTTTTGACCACTTCCCTCCAATTCCCCCTCTCCCCTGCCACCACCTCAGGTAACCAGAAATCTGATCTAGTTTTCTTTCTTTTTTTTTTTAAATTGGAAGTGTAGTTAACATACAATGTTGTATATTTTAGGTGTCCTATAAATCTGATCCAATCAGTCCTACAGTTACAACTTTCAATAGCTCCCTACTTCCTGTGAGAAAGAGTCCTAGTTTCTCAACATGGCATCAAGCTACCTCTCCTGCACTATCCACCACTTCCCTTCCTATGATTTCAGTTCCCCTGTCTCTGAGTCTCCTCTTCTCCCAGTACACACTCTTGCCTCCCCACCTGGGTCTGTGTGGTTCTTCATGTCCTTGCCATTCACAGCAGGGAGGGAGGGGAGATGCTCCAAAGAAAGACCAAGTGAGCAAAGCCAGAGTTCGGAGGGCCCTGGGGTGGGATGCGATGGAGGATGCCCAGCCCAAGTTGCCACCTGGCCTTGGTCCTGATGGTTAGCTTGTGGCCAAGGTACTGGGATCCTGAAGTGATCACTGGACTCAGAACTGCCTTCTCCTTCTGGACTCTCTGGCTCCATATGGGGTGAAGTTACCATCTTCTGCCCACCATGATTCAGACCTGCAGCAGCTACTCATGGTGGGGAGTACCCAGGATGGGTAGCTAACTGGGAGAAGCCACCAGTCATTGGGAAAGAACCAGGCAGGCCAGTAGGGAGCAGCGTCAGAAGCTGGTGAGCAAAAGGGCTGCAACTGGTCTGAATGGACAGGAGTGTGCCACAGAATAGCTTACAAATGGTGGTGTCCATGGCTGGGTGAGAGGTTTAGCCAGGGCTCCCCAAATGAGAGACCAAAGTGATGGCTGGCCTTTGGCTTCCTGCTATGTGGCAGGTGCTTTTTTTTTTTAAAAAAAAAATTTTTTAAAAGATTTTATTCATTCAATCATGAGAGACACACAGAGAGAGACAGAGACATAGGTAGAGGGAGAAGCAGGCTCCCTCTGGGGAGCCTGATGTGGGACTCAAGTCCACAACACCGGGACCACGCCCTGAGCCAAAGGTAGATGCTCAACCACTGAGCCATCCAGGTGGCCGTACATGCAGGACCTTGACTCAACAAAACTCTGGGCAAAGTGAAGCATTGAAGTACAGCACCACAATTCAACCCCAAAGAATCTTCCATTTGCCCCAGTTCCCTGGAAATATCAATTAAAAGCAAGCTTAAGTTCCCTAATGACCTTCTCCAGAATTTATGGTGAGAGAAGGAAGAGAAGAGGGAGAGTAGAGAGAGAGAGAGACAGAGAGAGACAGAGAGAGACAGAGAGAAGGAGACAGACAGGTGGACAGAGCAACAGAGAGACAGAAAGAAAGAAATCAGGAGAGGAAGAGAGGCAAAATGGCCAACCCAGAGAGACCACGGATGAGGAGGACAAACTTCTTCCTCTGTGCTGGCTGTCTCCTATTTTCAGAAGTCTTCCGTAGAACAGCATGGCTGGTCCACTTTTATAACGCTGCCAAGCTGTTTGTGGTCAGGCAATGATTTTAAAATTAATTAAGTCTAAAGGAATGAAGTACCGATGCATGCTACCATGTGATCAATCTCAAAAACGTCACTCCAAATCAAAGACGCCAGACACAAAAGGACACATGCTCTGTGATTGCATTTATATGAAATATCCAGAGTAGGTAAGTTCTAGAGACAGGAAGCAGATCAGGGGGTGCCAGGGCTGGGGGAGGTGGGGAGCCACTGCTCAAGGGCATGGGTTTTCTTTCAGGGTGGTGAAAATGCTTTGGGACTGGAGGGAGATGGCAGTTGTGCAACATCATGACTGTACAAATCACCACTGAATTAATTGCTCACCTTAAAATGGCCAATTGTGTTATGTCAATTTCACTGCCCTTAAAATTTTAATTCAACCAACTTCTTTAAATTCAGGTATCTCGTGCAATATCTCATTTGTCTTTTCCTTCAAGAATTAGCTTCTTTACAGTGAAGCTGGGGAGGTGGGGGGAGGGTGGTGGTGATAGTATCTGCTCTACTATGAAAATCTGGTGGCCAGAAGCTTCCACAAAAGCAAGTGACTTTTCCTTTTGAATCAGATGATACTATAAACCCAGCAGAGGGGTGAATACCTAGAGATTTTACAGACCCCTAATGCATTAGAACTGAACAGAATTAAAGGCTAATTTCAGCTGTTCCCCACCCCTACTGTAGAAAGTAAGACCCAGGAGATTATACATCATGAGAAGTGTCCTGTAGTATGTGCCCAGCCCAGTGTCAGATCCAGGTGACTTGGCTTTGTGAACACAGAGCTCGACTCCTCATCCCTACAAATATGCACTCAGGCCACAGTGAGGGCTGCTATGTGCCGTCCGAGCCTCGGTCTAATGGTTCCTGGCCCTGGCTGCATGTGAGGTTCACCTGGGAATTGAAAAATATGCTGATGTCTAGAACCTGATCCTGACCAATCTCCAAGTATTTAAAAATACTTGAGGATTTTTGAAAGCTCTTTCTTGATTCTATTGGAGAGCTAGGTTAAAGACCACTGTCTGCATTTTTTCCTCTGGTATCTGGGATTTCCATCATCCTCTAAAAGTGTCCTGGTCCAGAGAACATGAAACACCATACTGCACAGCACCCAGCCAGCATCTGTGCGGTCCCCCCAACAAGCAGCTGCACGATCACCCCCACAGCACCTGTGTGCAACCCACCCTGAGGGGTGTCCCCCTGTGCCTAAGTTACCTCCTGGCACTTTGTTGGGGGCTACTGAACCATTCTCATTTTTTTCTGAGTTAACTGCCTGGCTGAATTGCTTCCAAGCCTGTTCCAGGACCACTGTTGGACCACCACCTTCCCTCTGAAGGACCAGCCTCATGCCCCCACAGTCTCTGGGCATGGTGGTCCTTCCAGACTCCGAATGACATCAGAGCTCTGAGTCACTGGAGTCAAATCCCTCCAACAGTCATGGTCATGTTGAAGGCTCTGTGTTTCAGGCAGACACAGAACAGCTCCGAAGTTCAGGGATGAGGCCGGTGCCCAGGCCTTGACCACCGAGGCCCCTTGATGCTTCCAGCACACAGGACCAAGACATCTCCTCGAGTGACCCCATCTGTTGGCCTCAAGTGACCCCCGCCCCCCACCATCTCTCAAGCAAGAGGCCAAGAGCAAAGGTAATCATACTCCACATAGAATAAAATAAAATTCTTACCGAAATATCTGGCTGCAAATGTTCTTCTTTTGCTGGAAGCTGTCGACAGCATAATGAAGCTGGCAGACTATGTGCAAATTTCTTGTATATCCTTTTTATAAAGAACCAACCACATCCTCAAGCAGACAAGCTAATTCCTGTTTTCCAGTAACAGGAGATCAGCATCTATAGAAAGGAAATATATTTAGAATGCCCTTTATCTGGTGTTTTCTTGGATTTCAAACAAGAGCCTTGCTGTGACAGATTAGTCCCTTAAATACTATTGTGCCCAGGGATCCTGGGATGGCCTTGGGCAAGTCACAGGACCTCTTGGTATTAGTTCCTCAAGTCTGTAAAATGGGAACAATAATGACAATTGCCCCTCAGGGTGAGCAGAGGATCAACAAGAGGTGGGCTCTAAAAGAGCAAAGCACTACATGGTCAGTCGCTCTGCTTTATCTTTTCCATCAGCTGACCTGGATTGAAAAGGAGCTGTGTTTCCCACACTGCTTGGAAAGTGGCTACAAACAGTGACCTGTAAGCATGCAGTGACTGCCAGGGTGCTCTCTGCCAGCGCGTGCCACAGTCCTGCCAGTGGGGAGACTGAGGACAGGGTCCCCACACGCAGTTGGAGACAGAGCCCCCAAAGCACCCAGTGGCAGATCCTCAGCCTTGTACTCTGGCTGCAACTAGTGCAGCTTTGTGTTCCATTTCTGGAAATACAGCATCATTGCTGCATCATTTACAAGTGTGGAAAATGGAAAAGAAAATCCTAATTATGAAACAGCCAAGTGACACTGAGGCAGCCATCAGTGCCATTGACATAGTGGTCTTGGCAATCTCAGGGAAAGGCCATTTCCTGGGGCTGGTGCTATCCATTTGAATACATACGGAGTTTACAGAGGTGAGGAGCAACCCCAGGGAGGACAGCTACCAGAATGTTCTTCGGATTTCCCTCCTTGTCTCCTCTGCTCCCCTGTGTCTGCAGTATTGCACTGGTACTGTGTTCGTGATCACAGAACCAATCTCTGCCATACAGATAGAACAAGCATGGCCAGCACTCGTGGGCAGATCCCTTCCACCCGTAGGCTGCAGGAAAGCAGGCATTCAGGCTGTCACACCTATGGGAGGTGGAAGTAGGGCTGTGGGCTGCTGGGCCAGACAGCACCGCCCTAGGCTACAGTGGGGCATGTTCCAGCCTTGACCATCTGTGGACAGTTGCAGCTGCTGGCATCTCTGAGGGGAGCATCGGAACCGTTCAGAGGAATTGCCAAGTGGTGCCTCTGGGGAGTGACCTGGGGCAGCTGCCAGCCAAAGAAGCCACGCTGCTTGAACAGAGCAGCAAAGCCCCAAACCAGAGGCTGGGGTGGAGCTCAGCCAAGGGGCTAGAAGAGCAGGGTGGCAAGCAGAGAACTCTGGAGCTGGGGCAGACTCGGAGACCCTTAGGGACCCAGAATGACAGTTGTCTGTATTCTCTAAGCACACAAGACTTAGTAGGGTGCCTGAGGGGAATGAAGAGTGATAGGAAGTAGCCCTTCCTATGACCTGGTATAATAGGGGCTTTAGAAGTGAAAACTCTGTGTCCAGTTTTTTCCTTTTTGTAGTAGTGTGAGTCTGGACATGCTATTGAAATAGGGATACCAGATTTAGCAAATAAACATACAGAGTGCCCAGTTATGTTTTTAGTATGTGTTCCAAATATTGCATGGCACATAGTATCTACTAGAAAGGTATTCATTTTCGGTCTGAAGTTCGAAGTTAACAGACTATTCTGTATTTTATCTGGCAACCTTATGTTTATACCTTCTGAGTATCCATTTTATCTTTGGTAAAAAGAAGATAATCAGGTAAGAATCATTCAATTGCTGAAACAAAGGGACAATTAAAATTGGCTTAAAACATAAGGGGGATTATTGGCTCCTTTAGTGGGAAAGGCCTCATAATATGGACTTCAGGCATGGCTGGATCCAGAACCAAGTCTGGTTCTGTCCCACCCTCAAGTTCCCCTATTTGCTTCATGGGTGTCTGTTTCATCTACACGTAGATTTCCTAATCATTCAATAATGCTGGGTGCCACCTTTGGGAGCTAATATTTTCTCCTTCTTGCCTAACAGGAAAAGAGAACATCTTTTGGTGTTTCTCTCAGAAATGCTGGGAAGCTTCCCTTCCCTACCTTCCCAAACATTTCTTGCCTATGGCTTTGATTGGATAACCAAATCCATCCTTGAGTCAGTCCTGATGGCTGGGGAATGAGATGTACGTATTGGCTAAACCAACCTGGTCTCATCCGAGGAGCTGGGTGGACTGGGCTGGTATAGGAAAGGTAAATGCTAGAATAGATGCCAGAGCACTGTGACCAATGTGGGGAGCCAGCTCCAAGTACGTGCCCACTACAGATTGCTGTAAGGATAAGATAGAGGGGACTGACCCCAGGTGTGTGTGTGTGTGTGTGTGTGTGTGTGTGTATGTGTGTGTGAAATGTTAGTTCTTCCCCTTGGACAAGTTCACCCTACTTTCTTTCTCAGCTTGTACCTTTCTCCTGGCTAGAGGTGTGACCCAATCTCAGCTCTGCTATCACAGAGCTAAGGTTCCCCCTGGGAACCAGTGTGCTGGGCCTCTGTTCTGGCTGCACCATGTGCCCTGGGCAGGTCTCTGTCCCTCATTGGCCTCCATTTACATAATGGGGGAGTGCACATGCATGTAGGTATGTGAGGAACATGATTGTACCAGGAGGGCTCTGGTTAGAGGAGTGACTTTTGCACACCTCAGCCTGCAGTGAGGATGACAAGGTTCTAGGGCATAGAATTTTGCTTTGGGGAAAACTTGGGTGAAGGGCCTTTATGGGGGCCTTGCTTGATAGCCTCAGGGAGAGGGGAAGAACTCTAGGGGCAGAAGAGACAAGAAGAGTGCTCTCCAAGCACCCCGTCTAGCCCTCACTTTACCCTCACCTATCTTTCTGGGCAGCAGTGTTCCAGGGCAAGCCACATCCCAGGTAAGCTCAGCACAGTTGGGGTACATCTGCCTGCCTGCCTAGCAGCAGCCTGCAAGGGGCGCTGGGCCAGGAGCAGCTTGACCAGGGCCACACAACCAGCCCATGGGCTCCTTGTGGGAGAGGGTGCCGGGAGCAGCAGGTCGTCCTGGACTCGGGCCAGTCTGCCCTGCGTCCGGCCTGCGCCCACCATAGGCATCAGTACTAACGACAGCCAGCACTCGGTAGGCCACGATGGGGCAGATACAGCGTCTACTCTGAACCTGGCAGCGCAGAGGTGACTACTCCAATGGACTTGCGAGTCACCCGTCACAGTTCAGCGTGGTGGAGGTGGCACATTCACACCCACCGTGCTCAGCGCCCCCGGCCACCCTTCTGGATAGAGAGAGCAAGCCCTCCACAGTGCATGCGCACCCCACCCCTCTAGGGCGGCCGGATGCCCCGCTGCCCTGCACCCGTAGCCCCGAGCTCACCCCGCGGCCTGCCGGGAGCCGTGCCAGGGAGCACCCACCACCGGCGGGCGGCCGTCCAGGAGAGCCGCCTGGGTGCCGCCCGCTGGGGTCAGCTCACCTGGGGCCGGGGGCCGCCCAGGGCCCGCCCGGGACCTTCCTCGGCCCCGCCTGGACGGAGCGCTCGGGTCCCTGCGCCTCTGCCCACCCCGTGGAGGTGGCCCTGCCCCTGCCCCTGCCCCCCATGTGACGAGGGGGCGGGTGGGGGGCGGGCGGCGCCAGGAGGAAGCTGCCTGGCTCGACATCGCAGGCGGAGGTAGGCTCCCCGGCCCCTCGGCGGCTCCTCGGCGCCTCTGGGACGGCGCGTGGACGGCCGTGGTGGCCCTGCCCCGCGGAGGAAGCCCGCCTGCAGCGCCCCGGGCCCATCGTCTCCCTCGCCGGCCCCGCGGCTCCAGCCTCCGGATGCACCACTTCTCGCGCTCCCCGCGCGCTCCCCAGCCTCAGCCTGGGGCCACACGTGGCGGGGAGCGCGGGGAGGACCCCGGGGGATTTCCACCCGGCGCCGTCCTGAACTCTGCACGGCTGGCCAGTCGTGTGCCTGCAGTCTGGGCAGGAAGGCGGGGAGGCCACTAGCCGGGCAGGAGCCCTCAGGTTGGGGGTGAGGAGCGGGGATCTGACCCACTTCTCAAGGAACCAGCATCGCTTTAATTTTCCCACTTGGGAAACTGAGGTCAGAAAGTTTCAGTGAATTTCCCACGGGGTGGATTACAAGTGCTTGTCGCTGAGATTTGAAACCAGGGCCAGTGGATTAGAAATCGTTTGAAAGCCAAGGCCTTCTCTCGTTGGAGAGAAACAGGAAGGTAGCCTTTATGGACCTGGGCTCCTAGTGGCTCTGATGGACGCCCGCTTCTCTGAGGGTGCTCTGGCCTCCCCCGCCCCTGGACTCCGTTTGGCCCTTTGCTCTTGGCCTCCCTGACCAAAACAGGGTGGTTGCCCATGGACTGGTAACCTTAGAAAGTCCGATTACGCATCTGGGCAGAGCTGGGGCTGGGATGGAGTCTTGGTCAGTCCAGTGTCAGGGAGATGATGGTGGCAGACGCAGGCCTATCCCCTACCCTAAGCACTGCCCTTGGAAGTCCCTAGGAGTGGGGGCAGTGGAGAGTAGTTGCTGGCAGAGGCAAGGAGGCACACGTCCTGTTGCAGGGCCAGAGCTCAGGAATTGTGAGAAGCAACTGTCCATATTGTCCTTGGACGCTGCCAGTCCCCACTGCTACCATGGGTGGGTGGGCATGGCTGGAAAGCAGCATGCTAGGTCACCTGTGTGCATGCCCTGTGGAGTGCTGTTATCTCTATCCCAGTTTGGGTGCTTGGCAGGAGGGTGCGTGGGAGCTGTAATGGAGGGACTCCTGCCTGGACACCTTTTAGTGGGTAACTGGTAAGTCACACTGCCTCTCCCATTCCCTATCACAGCAGTGTGAATCCAGTGAGGGAAGTCTCTCAAAGAACATGGCTGAGTGCTCTGGGCCTGTCCTAGTGGCCACGATGCAGGCATACTTAACAAAGGCCCAAAGAGAGCTTGTTTCCTCCATTCTCAGCCCTGGCATTAGCAAGGACAGGGCTTGGTTCTCAAACTGGGTCTCCTGCATGTTTTTATAAGTCCTGCACTTTGGCTTACATTATACATTTAAGAGTAGGCCATTTTTATAAGGTGGGATGACTACCTTATAAGGAAACATTCCTAAGTGATGTCAGGACCTGAGTTTCCATTTGCGCTTGAAATGGAATTGACAGCAAGTGGCAGAGAATGTGTCTTTTTTTTTTTCTTTCAAGATTTTATTGATTTATTCATGAGACACACCGAGAGAGGCAGAGACAAAGGCAGAGGGAGAAGTAGGCTTCCTGTGGGGAGCCTGATGTGGGACTGGATCCTAGGACCCTGAGATCACGCCCTGGGCCAAAGGCAGATGCTCAACCACCTAGGTGCCCCAAGAATGTGCCTGTTTTTAATATTTATGTTGAGTCCTGGTGCACTGGGTCTCTGGGGGGCATTTTTCTTGGGCCTCTCAGGGGCCTGAGTGGGAACCATCAGTTGTAGCCAGGAACCTGTCACCATAACTGGGCTGATTGGCTTCTGTGAAGGTAGAGTCCCGAGTAAGGGAAGCCCCCAGAAATCATGGTGGTCATAATGATCCTCTGGAGGCCTCTTATCAGTGAGCTACTGAACACCAGCAGCCATAGATTCAGCCAGAATCACATGAGAGATCACATTGCATTAAGAAATCATAGGAGAGGGGATCCCTGGGTGGTGCAGCGGTTTGGCGCCTGCCTTTGGCCCAGGGCGCGATCCTGGAGACCCGGGATCGAATCCCACATCGGGCTTCCGGTGCATGGAGCCTGCTTCTCCCTCTGCCTGTGTCTCTGCCTCTCTCTCTCTCTGTGACTATCATAAATAAATAAAAATTAAAAAAAAAGAAATCATAGGAGACTTTTTGTTTGTTTTTACATAGCAAAGTTTTGCTTTTCCTAGTTGTTGTGAGCTATAAACACTGGAAGAATATGTATCATCTTTTGGATATAAATATTTAATTTGATGCTGAAATCAAGGGATTGTCTCCCCCTTGTTCTGAAGAGGGCTTCCTATTATTGAATGGAGGAAGCACTGAACTAATTAGGTAGAGCAAGGGGCACCTGGGTGGCTCAGTCAGTAAAGCATACAGCTTTTCATTTCAGCTCAGGTCATGATCTCAGGGTCATGGAATCCAGCTCCACCTCACTGGACAGGGAGCCTGCTTAAGATTCTCTCTCTCCCTCTCCCCCCATCCTCGTACCCCTGCCTGCCTGTGCACACTTTCATACTCTGGGAAAAAAAAAAAAAATGTAGAGCAATCCTGACTGTGATTGGCAATTGTGGCCACACGATGGTGCTCTCAGCACACAATTTATGGTGTGTGTGTGTTTTCCAGCAGCACACTGTCATTTCTGAGGAAGCTTTTCTGAGGAGGGGCTCTGTAGGCCCAAGGGGGCTAAAAGGAGTGACTTGTGCAGCACCTATGGGAAACACATACTTTTGGGGAATTCATGGCTGGGACAAGGATGAGGCAAATGAGGCAAGCCGGTTGTAAATTTGAAGGAGGCAACTGCCTCACTTGTCTGCGGGCAGTCCAGGACCTGGCCTACCGGACTGAGATGAATGGCACAGGCCCGGGAGAGTGGCCCCTAAGGCCTCAGGAGAGAGGAAGATGCTTTGACCATGACCCTGGTCAGGTGCAGCCCAGACAGTGTGGCCAAGACAATCAGCTGTACATTCTGGAGAGGATTAAGAGGCATGGGCAAGGTGCTGCTCAGAGGAAGCCCTGCTCTGAGTTAGAGGTGAGTGTGAGCATGGTGGCCAGCCACAGAGAGGCCAGCGGGATATGGAAGCTGAAGAAAACATCACCCTGGAGGCTGCTTGTCTGTCTGCAGCACAGACTTCCCTTGCCTTCTGTGTCACCTCCCCATGACAGCTCCACCTGAGGTAGAAGAGTGGAGCTGCTCACCATGGAGCAGCTGTACTCCAACAGAGTCCTAGAAGTCCTGGCACCTGCGGCAGGTGGGTCTCTGCCCACGCCTGGGTCCTTGCTATCACTGGTGACACTGAGAGAGTCAATACGGTGTGCAACGTGGCCTCTGGATGCCGATGGAAGAGCTGCCCTGCAAAGAAGGTCTGGGGTGCTGGGTGTGCAGGTGGACGAGGAAGTCAGGAGATTGTGGTCAATCCAAGTAATCATTGTCTATAAAAGAAATGAGAGTAATGAATTAAGGCAGGGGTGTGAAGAACAAGGAGGAGCGGATATTGCACATGACAATGACTAATACTGAATACAGTAACATAGAAGAGAAGAATGTGGGAGAATTGAATTTCTAGACTCCTGGGTCCCTCCTTGGGGCCTGAACTCTAGTTGGACATGTCCTATAGAAATATAATGTGAGCCACACAAGCAATTAAAATTGTTCTAGTAGTCACATTGGAAAAGGGCAGAGGAAATAGTTTAATATTTTTTATTTAATACAACATAGACAAAATATTATATGTTTGACCTTGAACAATGTGGGGGCTTAGGGTGCTGACCTCCACCGCATTAAAAAATCCACTTTTGACTGTGGTGGGGGTCAACTCCCACACAATTTAACTACTAACAGCCTATTCTTGATCAAAAACCTCACTGATAATAATAGTGAAAGGGAATAGAAGGAAAGGGAGAAGAAATGGGTAGGAAATATCAGAAAGGGAGACAGAACATAAAGACTCCTAACTCTGGGAAACGAACTAGGGGTGGTGGAAGGGAAGGAAGACGGGGGGGTGGGGTGAATGGGTGACGGGCACTGAGGGGGGCACTTGATGGGATGAACACTGGGTGTTATTCTGTATGTTGGCAAATTGAACACCAATAAAAAATAAATTATTATTAAAAAAAAGCCTTACTGATAACAGTCAATTAGTACATATTTTCTATGCCATATGTATTATATACTATATTGTTACAATAAAGGAAGCCAGAGAAAGGAAAATTTTATGAAGAAAATCTTAAGGAAGAGAAAATACATTTACAATATTGTACTGTATTTATCAAGAAACCTGTGTCATTCAAAGGTCAGCTGTCATTTCAATGTGAAATCAATATAAATATTAATATTGAAAAGTTTTATATTCTAAAAAAGAGAAAAGTTTTATATTCTTTTTATGCTAAGCTTTCCAAATCTGGTGTGTATTTTAACATTTATACCACATTTCATTTGGATTCTAAACTTCCATCAGAAATATTTAATCTATATTTAGATTTCACAAAATTTAAAGAAGACAATTCATATATCCAAATTGTTCCAAGCATATGTAAAATCTTTCCAACAACTGGATTGTGTATCAATTTTAAAATTAAAATGAAAACTAATTAAAATGAAATATTTAATTGTCTATTGATCCCATTCAAATGTTCAATAGCCAGAGGTGGCTAGTAGCTGGGGTAATGCACAGTGCAGCCCTAGACTTTTAAAAAATTAATTGATTAAATTTAAATTTTGTTAGTTACACATAATACAATATTGGTTTCAGGAATAAAATTCAGTGATTCATCACTTTCATACAACACCTAGTGCTCATCCAAACAAGTGCCCCCACCTTTTAAAAAATTTTTTATTTTTTCATGATAGACAGAGAGAGAGAGAGGCAGAGACACAGGCAGAGGGAGAAGCAGGCTCCATGCCGGGAGCCCGACGTGGGACTCGATCCCGGACTCCAGGATCACGCCTTGGGTCAAAGGCAGGCACCAAACCGCTAAGCCACCCAGGGATCCCTAAGTGCCCCCTTTAAATATGCATCACCCACCTAGCCCATCCCCTGCGCACCTCCCTCCATCAACTAGCTCTAGACTTTTTAATTAATTAATGAATTTTTTTAGCTCTAGACTTTTTAAAGTCAAGTACGTGTGTTAAAATTTTAAGAATAACAAGTAAAGGATAGAAATAGCATGTATAACTTCCAAACCAGTAGAGGGAGATAAATACCAAAACAAAAACCAAACCAAAAACAAACCAAGAAATACTTAATCAATTCAACAGAAAGAAGAAAGGGAAGAAAAATAATGGTAAATAGAAACACAAAAGAAGATAAAAAATCAGCATAAATAAATCAGTAATCATAGTAAATGTGAACATATTAAGCTCATATTAAAAAGTAGAGGTTACTTGGGTTGAATTTTAAGAAATCAAATTATAGCTGTTTGCCAAGAGATATACCTAAAACATAAGAACACAGAAATATTGAAAATAAATTAATTGAAATTGATAAATCCCCAAATAGTAGCTAAAAGAAAAGTGCTGTAGTGCTATTAATAAGCCAAAAGATGTAATGAGAAGTACAGTACAGATTAATTAAAGATTATTGTCATTATAAGACAATAAAAAGAACAATTCATGGAGATACAAAAGTCTTGAACCTCTAAACACTTAAAAAAGCTTGAAAGGAAGAATACAAGCAAATACAAACCTGTGACCTAATGAGAATCTGACAAGTTTACAACCTAAATAGACATGTTATGACAACACTCTAAGAAACCAATAGAATAAAGAAAAATTGGTAGAGAAGTAAAGATTTTGGGCAACACAAAAGGCAAGCTCAAAGTAATGACTATTCACAGAAATCTTTCCCATAGAATGTGGGTAGAAACTGAGCCTGTAGCTCATTACAGGGGAAGGTGCAACAGATCAGCACTGAAGAATCTGTATTATTCAGTTCTCCAACCTCAACACAATAAAATCAGGTATCAGTAACAAAAAGGAACTGAGAATTAAGGATGTACATTGAAACAATAACAAACTTGCTGTTTATGTCTCAAAGCAGATATTGGAATGGAAAGTATTTAGAACTGAGTGCTACACAGACAACTTATTTTAAGACATTGTAGGTAGCTAGTTAACATGATACCCCCAAAGGAAATGTATGGTGTTAAGTGTGTAGGATTAAAAATCCAAAAAAGTTAAAAATTGGGCACAAATTACAAAACACATGAAGAAAAGATAGCATGTAATGATAGGTGTTTTTTTCTTTTCTTTTCTTTTCTTTTCTTTTCTTTTCTTTTCTTTTCTTTTCTTTTCTTTTCTTTTCTTCTTTCTTTCTTCTTCTTCTTTTTTTTTTTTTTTTTTTTGGTCTACCCGAGTTTAGCTCTGAAGGAAGTTGGAGAAATGGGTTGTCCATGAGGTATACAATGTTTCTCACTCCAGGGCTTAAGCCTCGGCCCTTTCTCTCCTGCATGCTCTCCCAAGTCATCTTACCCACTTCTACTAAGTTTTAAGATATCATGTGATGAGCCCCTAATTGATATTGACAGATAGTACCCCTAACTTACAGGCTCCCTTTTCTGACTCCCTGGTTGGCATCTCAAACTTATCATGTCCTAACAAACTGGTGCCCCAACCTGTCTGAAGCTTGCTCCCCTTCTCCATGTCAGTAAACGTTACTGCCCACACTAACTTTAAGCAAAATCCCAGGAGGTCATTCTTGATTTTACCTTCTGACACATTTCATGAGGAAGCCTTACAATTACTTCGATTTCCAATATATATCCCAAATCTATCCCTTTCTCTCTGTCTCCACTATTATCACCCCAGACAGACCACCACCACCCATTGTCTGGCCTTATACAGAAACTTCCTCACTGGCTTCCACACATGCCCCATTATCCCCAGGCCATTCTCCACAAGGCAGTAAACAGTAAATTGGAGGATGTCACTTCTCTGCTTAAAACATCTCAATGGCTTCTCATCATGAAAATCTCAAGTCCAAAATCCTCTCCAGATCTTAGAAGGTCCTCCCTGACAGATCCTTGCCTCACCCCTGTCCTGCCCCAATCCTACCCCTTACCAGCATTATGCTCTGGGCAAACTGGTCACTTAACTCCTTTGCTGTCCCAAAGCCTTTGCATCTGCTTCTCTCTCTTGAAATCCTCCTCACCTACTCTGTCAATAAACATTTCAATTTTTTTGAATAAACAAATACATGCTTATCTGTTAACACAGGGATTTAAAAAAAAAACCCTTATTACATAGCCAAGGACCATGAAGCCCAGAGAGATTGAGTGTATTTTTAAAAATATTTTATTTATTTATTCATGAGAGATAGAGAGAGAGAGGCAGAGGGAAAAGCAGGCTCCATGCGGGGAGCCTTACGTGGGACTCGATTCCAGGTCCCCAGGATCATGCCATGGGCTGAAAACGGCGCTAAACTGCTGAGCCACCCCGGCTGCCCAGATTGAGTGTATTTTTTAAGCCATTATTGGTTCCAGCAAAATGCTTGAGGTGATCTCTGGCTGGACCATTACAGTCCACGTGCATTGTTCCGCATGCATCACTGTGGTCAGAGCAGAGAATATCTCATCTGTGGACTCTGGTCATGGGTCCATCTCACTGCTAAGGGGTGGGATCAACTCCAACCAATCCTCATGGATAGGATAGGTGAAGGGAGGTTCCCTAAAGCAGATATATTTGTAACAGCCCCAAAGAGAAAGCATTCAAACTGGTTAAACAGGTGAGTAATTAAACTGTGGTACATCCATGCCATGGACTCCTTCAGCAATAAAAAAGGATGAGCTTCTGATACACAAGGCACGGTAGATGATCACAAGGGTATTATGCTGAGAGAAAAAAAGCCAGTCTCAAATGGTCATATACTGTATGCTTCTGTTTATATAACATTCTCAAAATGGGTGCCTCGGGATTTATACAAAGAGCCAGCATGATCTGTGGCCTTGACCTTAAACATCTGTTTATTAGGGACGCCTGAGTGGCTTAGCAGCTGAGCATGTCTTCAGCTCAGGGCGTGATCCCGGGGTCCTGGGATCAAATCCCACATCAGGGTCCCTGCAGGGAGCCTGCTTGTCCCTCTGCCTGTGTCTCTGCCTCTCTCTCTCTCTCTGTCTCTCATGACTAAATAAATAAAATCTTTTAAAAAAAAATCTGTTAGACTATCTCTGTCCAGAAGCCACATCTTTTGCTTAGATTAGTGGTTGCTAGGGTTAGGAATTGAGGGGGCAGGAGGTGGATGTGATTACAAAGGGGGGAACACCAGGGAGATCTTCGTGGTGATGAAATAATTCTGTGTCTTGGCAGTTATAGAAATCTTCCCATGTGATAAAATATCATCACATGATACACATTGTACCAATGTCAGTTTCCTGGTTTTGAGATGTAGCCATTGGAGAAAATAGGGTAAAGGGTATGTGAGACCTCTTGTAACATTTTTGCAACTTCCTGTGAATCTATAATCATTTCAAAATACAAAGTTTAAAATCTAAAATATTCAGTAACAGCAACTATATACATTCCTAATCTATCACATATACACATAGGTCTTCCTAGGAACTTAAAATTTTGCTGATGTAATCACTTTAAAAGATTTCTCTAAAAGATCAAAAGGCAAAATGTAATGAATATAAATAAGGAATACAAAACTAAAATAAAAATTATTTGAAAAAAACTAAATTTTTATTGTGATTTTAAAAATACAAGTATAAAAATTAAACTATTAGTGACTCTGGTGTTTGTTGTCCATCCAGAGGCCATTGGGAAGGGTCAGTGTCATACTTTGTGTATGTTATGTCTAGAACCTCATATATATTTAGGAGTAAGTGGTTGTTTAATATTATAGAACATTTCCTAAACTGCTATGTAGAACCACAGTGAATATTGCACAGATGTGCTCTGTCTATGGACTATGAATTTGAACTCTAAGAGAACGAGAAAATGGATGCTTGGTACTTTTGGAAATGAGATTTTCTTGTGAAGAATCTACCACTTTCAAGCGCTCTGAGATGAAGGGTTTGGAAAAGTTAATTAGATTTTTTTCTGTCATTTGCATATTCAGTAAATCACCATGCACTGAGGCAATGTCCATGCTGGCAATGGCATAAGCTATAAACTTGAACCTACAAACCAAATTCATGACATTAGCTTTTTCTCTTGAGGATGTAGGGCAAGAGATGTGGCTTCTGGACAGGGCTAGTCTAATGAACAGATTTTTTTTTTAAGATTTTATTTATTTAGTCATGAGAGACACAGAGAGAGAGAGAGGCAGAGACACAGGCAGAAGGAGAAGTAGGCTCCCTGTGGGGACCCCAATGTGGGATTTGATTCCAGGACCCCGGGATCATGCCCTGAGCCAAAGGCAGATGCTCAGCCACTGAGCCACTCAGGCATGATCCGATGAACAGATGTTTAAGGTCAAGGCCACGGATCATGCTGGGCCAGCAATTTGTATAAATCTTGAGGTGCCCATGTTTTCTTTAACAGATGTATGTTGTGTGAATTTGTTCTGTGTGTTGTGTATGTTTGGGTTACTGTGGTGCCCAAGGCAGGTACTCCTCTCCTGGACCACGTGACACTTTCTGTTAGGGCTCATGTAGGCACATGAGTGCCTGTGTCTCCATGGCAATGCTGCCAGGGTCATACCTTCCCCTCCAGCATAGACTGGCTGTCAGAGGACATGGAGGCTGCCTTACTTCCCTTGGTATCCCCCACTGGAGACAGCACACAGGTGCAGGGGGAGCAGGGAATATGGGGATACCAGGCTGGGCAGGCTTCTCTGGGGGCCCAGAGGGTGCTGAGGGCTGTGGTCACTCACGGCCAAGTAGAACATGGACTTCCTGTGGGGAGACCCCCTGGCTGGCTGCTCCTGGGGAGGGGACTGCTGTGGCACTTCTGTCCTAGACTCAATGCTACTCTGAAGAGAAATGGTGAGACTTCATCTAACACTACTCCAGACCAGCTGTGTTTTCCTCCTTTTTTCTATTCATCAAGTATCAGATGTCCCAAAGAGGTCCTTCTAAATTCCCCCTCCTGATATACACACCCCTTCCCCCATCGAGAGGTGGCTATGATGCTGTGACCCATGGGCACATGGCCCCTAAGAAGCCTGCCAGAATCACTTTCTCTCTCACACAGGGTCAGCTGCCATGTTGTTTGTGGCTGGTGCATCTAGTGAGTGATGAGAGGCCATGTGGGAAAGAGAAGGTACCAGGAGCACCGAATCACCAGTCATATGAGTCAGACCCCTTGGATCTTCCAGCCCCTCTAGACCTCAAGTGAATGCAGCTGGTAGCCCTCAGCCTGCATTGCATGGAGCAGAAGAACCACCCAGCTGAGCCCTGTCTGCTTCCGGTCCCACAGAATCATGAGAAGGAACAACTAGCTGTTATTTTAAGCCATTATGTTTTGTTTTACAGCAGTAGCTATTTGAAACACTCTCCAACAAAACTTGGAAAAATCTGGTGGTTGAATGGGTTGAGCACCTACTATTTGCCAGGTTCTGTGTTTGGGGCTGGGGCCACGCAAAGGAACAAGGGAATCCCTGACTCAAGAGCTCACAGACCAGAAAAGCAAGGATACACCTATAACAGTGATGTGGAGAATGGATGAGCAGTAGGGAAAGTGTAGGATGCTCAAGGGGCAGGGGAGGACAGAGAACCCTATTGCAGAAAGGCAGGAGCAAGAACAAGGCATCTTGCCTGGTTGCCCCATGCAGCAGTAACTACGAGGGGGAGTTGGTGATAATCCCTGGCTGTATTTTATATGGATAGGTTTTGCCATAGATGCAGTAACATTGCTACTTCCACATGATGTCATTGTGCCAGGTGCTGTGGATCCTATCACTGATTTCTTCACAACTGCCTACAAAAAAGGGTATTACTGTGGTCTCATTGTACTGAGGAGAAAGCTGAGGCCTAATGAGTTGCAGTCAGGCAGCTAATGAGGGACAGGGGCAGGCCCCAACTGAGGCTCTAGGATCCAGAGCAGAGGCTCACAGCCATGATGCTGTTTATTGGCTTTTAACATTTTTAATCAGGCATTTCCTCAAGGCATTAAAAATAATAATTGAAATGGCATAGCAATAACCATATAATGTTATTTTAAAGTCCCCTAAAACAGAACACTTCAGATTATTTCCAACAAGCAGAGAGCACTTTTCTGCATAAAGGTTTACTTTGCCCTTACATTTATTTATGTTCACACGTCATTACATTATTTATAAAAGAATTTGAGGCAGATACATGAAAAGCCTTTTCTGTACATCGGGTTATTTCCTTAGGATAGATTCACAGACGGTAAATAAGATGCTTTAAGTTTAGGGTTTCCTACAAGAAACCTCTGGAAGGAAAAGACAGTTGATCTCCATGAATGATTGGCATATCTACTTGTATTTAGAGTAATCGATCATTCCTATATTTCATAGTTCCCAGGAAACACAGAGTGGTACTTCTGCAGAGGACTTAGCCATTTGACTTATAATGAAACTGCCCCTAAAGTTTCCCTCAAAACTTGAAGTGAATCTGTGGCTGAGGTTTGAGAATTTAAATGTGCTCCCAGGGCAGATACATCGGTGGGTGTGAATAGAAAGCAGAAGTGGCCTCGCCTCCCTGCTTCTCCTTGCATCAGAACCAGGTCAGCTCCTGCAACAGCTCCAGTGCTGGCAACTTCCCAGGGTCTCAAGGCAAGCCCAGCAGCCAGTGGCCAGGTTTGAGCCACAGGTCCTGCTGGTACCTGGTGGTAGGGAGGGGGCATCTCTCTTAAGGGGCAAGTATTGCCTCTGGGCCTGTATATTGGCACAACCATGGTATTCATGGAGTCTCCCAGCCTGGGGGGAGGGATTAGCAGCCGCTTTTTAGAAGTGTGGGTGCAGGCACACAGGAGTGAGCTGCCCTATTAGACCTGCTACTTTTCCAGCACTTCCTTCCCCATCCTTAGTACCAAGTCCTGGTTATACTTGTGGTGGGCCCTATAGCCTCCAGGACCACGCTGGCCTTGGAACATGGGAGGAGGAGACCTTTCCATAGTCTCCTAATTTCTTATGTGATATGATGGTTAGGTCAGCAATCCTGTGAAACAGCAGTGTGCTGGTAAATCCTTAACAACCAGCCCTCAAAAATATGTCTGTCTATCTATCTATCTATCTATCTATCTATCTATCTATCTATCCATCCATCTATCCATGTATTTATCTACCTATTTCAGTGTTTTTAATAAATTTTACTGATATAAAGTATGTGTAGCAGCACACAACTTACAATTAATAATAAAGCACGTAATTCTCGATTGCAAATTCCGTTTAGCCAATTAATTCTTAAAGAAGGCTGTTATGAAAAAAAAAACAAAAACAAAAAACGCTGTTATGACTTTTTACCAAATTTTTGAATCTGTAGCCAAACCAGAGTGTCAGTTTCACCATGATGTGACAAATGGAGTTGCGCCCTGATCCACAGTGTTTTACCCAGTAATGTATGGTCGTTAAGTCTGATATGTAATTTACTGCTAAACTCTTTCTTGGATGATATTTGTTAATTGAAACCATTTTCACCTTTAGCACTGCATATGTCAGAACTTTCCTCAGTTGTCAACGGCTTGAGTGACTTTGCCAAACTGGATAATTGTTTTTGAACCCTAGAAAACTATTTCCTCAATTTTGTATGCTCTTCACAATGTAATGGCGATAGACATGGACTAATTTAAATTTAACCTGCATTATTAACAATTTTCCCACCCTTTCTTTTTTTAAAAAAAGATTTATCTATTTATTCATGAGAGACACAGAGAGAGGCAGAAACACACACAGGCGGAGAAGCAGGTTCCCTGCAGGGAGCCTGATGTGGGACTCAATCCCAGGACCTTGGGATCATGCCCTGAGCAGAAGGCAGACGCCCAACCGCTGAGCCACCCAGGCATCCCTCCCCACCCCTTTCTTAAGTCTAATCCACAAAACAACAAATCAAGCCTTTTTCTGCAGTATTTTCCAGTTTCTATGCTATAAATTCCTCTACCATCGTCCATTTTAAGATACCAACATGAGTTGGCAGGTGTGTGGTAGCACATCACTGTGCGGTGTCTCCCCATCAGCAGACATAATAACCTCAGCAGCAAAAGAGCAAAGTTTAATGAAATGAGTAGATTTTGAGTATATATTATCTTTGCTTTAATATATTTAAGGATGAGTTTTATATATTTTGACTTTAAGGTTTTAATGACTCAAGAGTAATTTTCTTCTCTCTGGGTCAGTCATGTTTCTTGATTCTCCAGTGAATATTGTGTGAAACTGCACTACTGTCAATGCTTTTTATTAGTTTTCGAGTTTTTAGGGCCATCCTATTGGCAAAGCACGTAAGTAACTGGTAGTTAGCTAACAGAAAGATTTTAAGCCACAATAACATGAAAACAATAATATAAGAAACATAAATAAGGGACTGAGAGAGGAAGAATAACCTGATTAGTATCTTTTCTTTTACAGTATCTTTATCTTTCATTGTATCTATCTTAATTTAGTAATCAAAAAGTGAATGTACTTTTTTTGTGTGTATTTTTTTTTATTGGAGTTCGATTTGCCAACATATAGTATAACACCCAGTGCTCACATCCCCTCAAGTGCTCCCCTCAGTGCCTGTCACCCAGTCACCCCATCCCCCTGCCCACCTCCCCTTCCACTACCCCTTGTTCCTTTCCCAGAGTTAGGAGTCTCTCATGGGGGCAGCCAGGTGGCTCAGCGGTTTAGTGCACCTTCAGCCCAGGTGTGATCCTGGACACCCAGGATCGAGTCCCACGTCGGGCTCCCTGCACGGAGCCTGCTTCTCCCTCTACCTGTGTCTCTGCATCTCTCTCTCTCTCTGTGTCTCTCATGAATAAATAAATAAAATCTTAAAAAAAAAAGGAGTCTCTCATGGTTTGTCACCCTCTCTGATATTTCCCACTCATTTTCTCTCCTTTCCCCTTAAATCCCTTTCACTATTTCTTATATTCCCTGAATGAGTGAAACTGTATGTTTGTCCTTCTCTGATTGCTTTACTCCACTCAGCATAATACCCTCCAGTTCCATCCACGTTGAAGCAAATGGTGGGTATTTGTTGTTTCTAATGGCTGAGGAATGTATTTTGAGTCATAAAAGCAACTGCCAGGAAGCAATAGGAGAATATGATGAACAAGGTTGGAAAGACAACATGTAGAAGAATAAAATAAAAGTATGAGTACAAGTCAAGAAGGAGTATGAGAGAGGAAGATGAATAGAAAGGAAGGTGGCTAATTTTCTTGTTTTTCATTTCTGAAGATCTAAAGGTACTGTATAAAATTAACCCTGAAATAGAAGCATTAAAGTTCTAATGGCAACCATGAGAAGATCTACTAGAAATCACTCTTAATGATTATTTGGGCAAAGGTGAAAATGACCACAGGCAAAAGAGAAGCTAATCTTTATGTTTTTATAAGCTGAATTTTCCTTCCCTGGGCAGGTATAATTTTATAAGTGAACAAAAAACCACATCAGTATTAAAAAAGCAACTTCTGCTTCCTCATTCTGAACCCCGTATATTTTGCAGTAATCTTTTTCATAATATATTTTGCTTTCGACCACATATGCAAATACCCTGAAAGGGCTGCATTTACGTTTCATCCCTATTTCCACTTTCCTTAGCTTCCTCTGTCAGCCAGGGGAATTCTCCTTACATTGGGGAGTGGTCCCATCTTGTGCTTGTCTACACTACAAATATTCACAACTTGTTAAACGTCCTACTTTGTCACAGGTACATTCTTATTAATTAAATCCCATTACCCTAAATTTATGTGTCTGGAAAGGGAGTCTCAGGGGACTTAGACACCTCACTCAGAGTCCTACAGGTTAACGGCTTACGTTGGCACGTTCCTGTTCTTTGCAGCAAAGGATTAAGATAGTTAAACCATTATCAGTGTGGGCACCCCCCACAAAATGCTCCCAGGCAGTACTTTTGAGAAGATGGGAGTGCCCTGACCTGCTGGTTTACACATTTATTCTATTTAATTCTCATTCAAGCAAAATCGATAAGGAACTGTGCTTTCTTCATTTTCAGATGAGGGAACAGTCTCAGTGCAGTTAAATAAAGTGCCCTAGATCACCTTTCCCTGCCTGCTCCCCACCCCCACCCCCACCCGCCTCAAGCAACACGTGGCCAGGCCCTTCCTCTGAGAGGTCCCCTGGCTGCTGAGAATGGGGCTGTCGAGAAGGAGGGTGTCAGGGTCCTGCAGCCTCCTTCCTCAGCACAGGGGGCCCAGGGCCTCTGATGGGACCGGTGGCAGCCCTGCTCCTGTGTGATGTTCAGTGCTCAGAGCGCACGCAGATCTGCTCTGCCTTCTTCTGCAGGGCGTGTCCGCCATGCCTGAGTGGAGCCCACAGGGGCCACAGGCCAGCTGGCGAAGTGGTTACTGAAGCGTGCGGCCAGCACCTGCAGTGCCTCCGCTGCTTCCCCTGTCACCAAAGGCCGCTGTCCAGGAGAGCTTGTGCCATAGCACAGAGGCCCCTGGGGTGGCTGTGCAGTCCATGAGCTCTGTACCCTGCAACAAAGGATGCGGGACCCAAAGAACAGCCTGGGGACATAAAGGTGCTTCCTTCCTTTACTTCACCTCAGTGCATCTTGGCAGGAGTTGGGAGGGAGGCTCCTTCAGGGAGGCATCTAACCTTGACGGAGCTCACACATCCAAGAACGGAAGTGAGGCCACTCTGCTCTCTCTGCTCCACTCTGCCTCTCTGCAGGTCCCAGGGAGTGCTTCTAACTTCATGGTTTTGGACCCCAAAACCCCAGCCTCGCAGGCCTTTGGTTCCCCTCCTCCAGGGTCAAACATGGCAGCACCTCATTCAGAGTGCCTGTGTTCCTTTCTCTCTCCTCCTGTTCAAGTGACCTTTGTCTCCTGCTGCCTTGTGGTAACCTTTGTGGGGCATGGACATCTGGCCTGAGGCTGTAAGGATGCACGAGGAGACAGCCTTCCCCACACCTCTCCCACCCCCAGCGCCTCATGTGGCTGCAGACAGGTTTGCTCAGGGTGAGCCTCCAGTGATTGTTCTAATTGGGGACTTGACCCATGGTGGCCCAAAGTGACCTGATGACAGTCACCTCCCAGGTCCCACCCAGGCCACATTTGGCTAGTCCCAGTGTTCACTGATCCAAATGAAGATGTGAGGGTAGGGAACATCTCTCTCTGGGAGGCTGACCTCCCATGAGAGAGGATGCTTAGGAGCCACAGATGGTGTCCCATGGTGGATGCTGTGGACCAGGGAAGCAGGTGGAATGATACAGACAGCGAGAAGCAGCTACAAAAGGAACAGCCCCTCCTGCTCACTTCGGCCACTTGCTTTCTGTACCTCCAACCAAAAGCCTACCCAGTGAGGCTTCTGGAAGAGGTACCCAGGCTTCTGCTTGCGGATGCTGAGGACACACCTCCCATCCAGACCCTGTTCTAGGCTTCACTAAGGACAATGGAGACACAGCTTGCCTCCAGAAACTGTGTCTCCATTCTCTGCCCCAGCCTCCCTCCATGATGTCAAAGGCGTTGTGTCCTGACACCACTGCCAGGGTATACTTGTCCCGTTCTGTGTTTGTCCAGGGTATTAGCTTTACTTCACAGTCAGGTCCAGCAGGTGCATATCAGGCCCTTCAATGCCACTTCCCCTCCTTCATCTTCCTCGTGACAGCCTGGGAAACCTGAGCATAGCTCTGTCCAGACTTTCCGGCCCGGCCTGCCCCACCTGGCCTAGAACCTGGACTCTGAATGTCTCTGCCTTCCTACACTCTGCTTCCTTGCCCTCTGCTAGCCGGCTCCCACACTTCCATCCTCTCTGTGGTGCAGGCTGTCTTCAAGGAGCCTGAAGCTCCAGGGTAAATTCTTCTCAGGCCCTCCCCTCAGGTGAGTCCTCTGTAGCCAGTAAGGGTTGAATGGGGCCTTTGAAAATGGAAAAGCAGCCCCTCCTGGATTAGGTAGAATTTTGAAAGAACCATCATCTATAGGTCTAGACCCCTCTGTCATGTGGCCTTGTCACACCATCCTTCTGCCAGCTCTGAATCCAAGATTCAGTTGGGGCTTGCCATAGTTGTTCTAGATGCCACACCAATGCAGGATGCTCCCCTCCTCCTCTACCGCCTTCCTTTCCTTCCTCCCTACCCCCAATACAGCTGCTGCAGCTGTGGTCAACCTGCTGCAATGACCGGAAGGCAGTTCATCCCTTCCATGGCATAGCCCACTGTTGAAGTGAACTGCGTGTTTTACTTTGGTTTCTCTTGGTTTCCCCAGGCCTGCAAGCAGCCTCTGTGACCCCTCACCCCACTGCTCAGGGTGTCTG